>NW_028136239.1:0-719000 GCF_964662115.1 Mustela nivalis
AATTGGGGTGTTGCCGAGGGCCAAGCAGTTTGATCCTCATTTGGGGTTTCTGGGCAGCGCCATAGACAAGGTTTTTCTCCTGGGAGGCAGGCACAGTGCTTCATTGTGGCCCCAGAATTCCCAGTAGGGAGGGTTTGTGGGCCAGGAGTGTGAGGACGGAAGTCTGAAAACACAAGCTAGTGTGAGGATTGGAGCCAAGGGCAGAGCAGGCCCACTCTGCAGAGGCTGAATCAAAATCTCCTGCATCTGAAGTCAGGCTGAGGATCAGACGTTGGCTGAGGCTGGAGTATGTGTCCATGATGGCACCTTCATGAACTGGGGGCCTCATGAGGCCAAGGAAGTTTTCCCACGCTGAGTTTGGAGGTTGCCCCAAACCACAAGGTTTCCTTCTGCGGGACATTCGAGTCCTGTTGCATGGCTCCAGGACATACCATATGGAAGGACTAGAGAGCAGGGTTCGAAGGATGGATCCCTGTACAGCATGCCTCGCATTCCCATTGGCTATTAGCGACAAGATATGTTTGATCTGCTGCCTCTGCAACACGCGACCCAGGGGGCTGAGTTGAAATGGCCTCTCCTGAGGATGCGTCATAATGTGCGTTTGGGTCCATGGAGACCTTGGAATGTGCTGGTTGTTCAGTGGCCCTGCAGAACTCTCCTACCTGAAGTGTTTGATACATCCCAGTAAGAAAGCTGCCCATGTGGAGATGAGAGAGGTTTGGTTTGGTGCCTCAGAAAAGCCCCATGTGCTGGTCTACGAAAACAGTCCTCTGAGAACGGAAACATGGAAACCAAAGCTAAGGTTCAGATTAGGGCCTGGGGGCCTGTCCATTTCAACCTTCTGTCTCTGGGGACACTGTCTGAGAGTCTAAGTGGAGATAGTTGCTCCGCTGGTGTCAGAGAGCCCCTCTTAGTCCAGGGTGGCCTATACTATTGATGGCCTCAGGGACCTTGGAGCTTTTCCCTAACCTGTAGGGTTGTGGTCAATGGATTGGGCACACTTTCCTTGGAGAGGGCAGGCACAATCTTTCGCTGTTTGGTCCAGAGGCCCTAGCCTGGATGTGGTGTGGGTCCAGGCTGTGGGCACAGAAGTCTGAATACACAAACTCAGCTTATGAGTGGCGCCTAGGGTATGGCCGGCCGGATGTACAGCCCGAGAGGGAGCTCCTGGGCCTCTGAAACAAGGGCGAGTGGGAGGCGTTCCTTCAGGCTTTTGTCTCTGGATGTTGTGTCCGGGATAGCCGTGGATTGGAGCGGTGGCCTCAGGTACTGTGGACGAGTATCCCTCTCTGGGGATTTGTCCCAGCTCCCAAGAGTTTGGGGTCATTTTGTGGGAAGGGTGGAGTCGTGTTGTCTCGCTCATGGGTCTCTCCAAGAAAGGGATTCCAGAGCAGAGCTTCAGGTACGGGCGGGGCGACTGGAAAATTCAAACCGTGGTGAGGATTGGGTGCATAGGGGCTTGGCAAGCCCCATATGTGGGCTCTTGGTCCAGGCCCTGACAGGCCTTTCTTTGACATGGGGCTAATGCTGAGAGTCACAGTGTGAATTTGTGCCCAAGCAGCACTCAAGTTTGGGCGTGGCATCAGGGGCCATGAAGGTTTCTCCCACCCTGAAGGTGTGACTCCATGCCAAGAGCAAGCTTGACAGCCATGGGGAAGGAGGAGTTCTGTTTTGTGCTTGCTATACCCAGCTGTGTGGAGAATTAATATAATGTCTAGGTTCAGATATCTGAAAACCAAGGTTAGGAGGAGGTGATGGCATAAGACCATGGCGTGTCCGAAGTGCTGGGTGTGCGGCCAGCTGTCTCCTTGTCTGTCTGGACGTCTGGCTTCAGGCTGTGTCAGGCAGAGCATGAGTGCCCAGAGCAGCCTATCCAGTTCGGGTACCGTCGAGGCCCGAGCAGGTTGATCCTCATCTGGGTTATCTGGAGAGCCCTACAAGGAAACGTTTTTCTTCCGTTGGGCAGACACTGGGCTGGGTTTTGGTTCCGGAGTTCCTAGTCCGGAGGGCTTGTTTGCCAGGAGTGTGAGGAAGGAAGTCTGAAAACACAAGCTAGCGTGAGGTTTGGGACCGAGGGCACGGCAGGCCCACTCTGCAGAGGCTGAATCGAGATCTCCTGCACTGAGGTCATGTCAACTATGAGACGTGCCTCAGGCTAGAGTTCTTGTCCAGCATGGCCTCTTCCTGAAGGGTGTGGGGGCTTCATGAGGCCAGAAAGTTTTGGCTACGATGGGATTTGTGAACTGCTCCAAAACTGAAGGTTACCTTCTGCACGACAGTCGAGTCCTATTGGATGGTTCCAAGAGGCCCCATATGGAAAGACTCGAGAGCAGGTGTCTAAGCATGGATGCCTGGGAACGCCACCTCATATTCACACTCTTTAGTCAGGACAAGGCAGGCTCAATCTGCGGGCTCCTGGGTGAGCTACCCAGAGGCGAGAGTTGAAATGGACTCTCCTGAAAATGAGTCCTACTGTGGCCTGGTGGCCTGGGAGACCTTGGAATGTGGAGGTGGCTCAGGGACTCTGCAGGATTCTCCAACATGAGGTGTTTGACACGGCTCCAACAAGGAAACTTCCCATGTGGAGACGAGAGGAGTTCTGTTCCGTTCCTCAGGAAAGCCCCATACCCTGTTCTTCGAACCACAGCCTCTGAGGAGTGACACCTGGAAACCAAAGCAAGCGTTGAGACTACGGCCTAAAGGCCTGACCGGCTCAACCTTCTATCTCTGTTGACATCTGTGTGCATGCATTCATGGATGTAGCTGCTCAGCTTGTGTCCAAATGCCCCTGTGAGTCCAGTGAGGATCCCAGTAGTTGGATGTCCTCGGAGGCCTTGAGGTTTCTCATATTCTGGAGGTGTGTGGCCAAAGGAATGGACACAGTTTCCCAGGAGAGAGCAGGCACGGTCCTGTGGTATGGCTCCAGAGGACCCAGCCTAGAGGCTGTGTTTGCCAGGGCTGTGGGGACAGATGTCTGAAAAAGCAAACTTGGCTCAGCTAGGGGCCAATGTAATGGCAGGCCTGATCTCTAGTCCGTGAGGGGAGATCCTCTGGAAATCAAAGTAGGGCAAGTGGGAGGCAGTCACTCAGGATTTTGTCTCTGGGTGTTGCGTTTACAGTGTCCGGTCAGGGTAGGGGTTGTCTCAGAGGCCGAGGAAGAGCCTTCCTCTCGGGGGATTGTCCAAGCTCCCAAGTGTTGGTGTTCATTCTGTGGGAATGAAGAGTACTGTTTTCTGCCACAGGGGACCCCCCAGGAGAGGGACTCTAGAGCACAGCAGTGGGTTCTCTCAACTGGAATACACACCATCTAGTTAGTCCTGGGTGCCTATGGGCATGGCAAGCCACATATGCGGGCTCTTGGTCCAGTCACTGAGAGGCGTTACTTGAATAAGGTACTCACGCTGAGGGTCACAATGTGTGTTTGTGCCCAAGGCGGCCCTCACGCTTGGGCGTGGCCTCATGGGCCATGCCGTTTTCTCCTACACTGAAGGTTTGACTCACTACCAGCATCAAGGTTACTTGCCAGGGGTAAGGAGGGGTTCTGACTTGTGCATCAGGTTCCCTCCTGTGCAGGGATTGGTGATAAGGTCTAGGTTCCGATGACTGAAAACCCAGGTTGGGAATGGATGGTGGCCTAAGGCAGTGGCGGGTCCAATGTGCTGGGTGTGCAGCCAGCTGTGTCAGTGTCTGTTGGAAGGTCTGGGCTCAGGCTATTTGCGACAGAGCATCACTGTTCAAGCTAGCCTATGCAATTGGGGTGTTGCCGAGGGCCAAGCAGTTTGATCCTCATTTGGGGTTTCTGGGCAGCGCCATAGACAATGTTTTTCTCCTGGGAGGCAGGCACAGTGCTTCATTGTAGCCCCAGAATTCCCAGTAGGGAGGGTTTGTGGGCCAGGAGTGTGAGGACGGAAGTCTGAAAACACAAGCTAGTGTGAGGATTGGAGCCAAGGGCAGAGCAGGCCCACTCTGCAGAGGCGGAATCAAAATCTCCTGCATCTGAAGTCAGGCTGAGGATCAGACGTTGGCTGAGGCTGGAGTATGTGTCCATGATGGCACCTTCATGAAGTGGGGGCCTCATGAGGCCAAGGAAGTTTTCCCACGCTGAGTTTGGAGGTTGCCCCAAACCACAAGGTTTCCTTCTGCGGGACATTCGAGTCCTGTTGCATGGCTCCAGGACATACCATATGGAAGGACTGGAGAGCAGGGTTCGAAGGATGGATCCCTGTACAGCATGCCTCGCATTCCCATTGGCTATTAGCGACAAGATATGTTTGATCTGCTGCCTCTGGAACACGCGACACAGGGAGCTGAGTTGAAATGGCCTCTCCTGAGGATGCGTCATAATGTGCGTTTGGGTCCATGGAGACCTTGGAATGTGCTGGTTGTTCAGTGGCCCTGCGGAACTCTCCTACCTGAAGTGTTTGATACATCCCAGTAAGAAAGCTGCCCATGTGGAGATGAGAGAGGTTTGGTTTGGTGCCTCAGAAAAGCCCCAGGTGCTGGTCTACGAAAACAGTCCTCTGAGAACGGAAACATGGAAACCAAAGCTAAGGTTCAGATTAGGGCCTGGGGGCCTGTCCATTTCAACCTTCTGTCTCTGGGGACACTGTCTGAGTGCCTAAGTGGAGATAGTTGCTCCGCTGGAGTCAGAGAGCCCCTCTTAGTCCAGGGTGGCCTATACTATTGATGGCCTCAGGGACCTTGGAGCTTTTCCCTAACCTGTAGGGTTGTGGTCAATGGATTGGGCACACTTTCCTTGGAGAGGGCAGGCACAATCTTTCGCTGTTTGGTCCAGAGGCCCTAGCCTGGATGTTGTGTGGGTCCAGGCTGTGGGCACAGAAGTCTGAATACACAAACTCAGCTTATGAGTGGCGCCTAGGGTATGGCAGGCCGGATGTACAGCCCGAGAGGGAGCTCCTGGTCCTCTGAAACAAGGGCGAGTGGGAGGCGTTCCTTCAGGCTTTTGTCTCTGGATGTTGTGTCCTGGATAGCCGTGGATTGGAGCGGTGGCCTCAGGTACTGTGGACGAGTATCCCTCTCTGGGGATTTGTCCCAGCTCCCAAGAGTTTGGGGTCATTTTGTGGGAAGGGTGGAGTCGTGTTGTCTGGCTCATGGGTCTCTCCAAGAAAGGGATTCCAGAGCAGAGCTCCAGGTACGGGCGGGGCGACTGGAAAATTCAAACCGTGGTGAGGATTGGGTGCATAGGGGCTTGGCAAGCCCCATATGTGGCCTCTTGGTCCAGGCCCTGACAGGCCTTTCTTTGACATGGGGCTCAGGCTGAGGGTCAAAGTGTGAATTTGTGCCCAAGCAGCACTCACGTTTGGGCGTGGCATCAGGGGCCATGAAGGTTTCTCCCACCCTGAACGTGTGACTCCATGCCAAGAGCAAGCTTGACAGCCATGGGGAAGGAGGAGTTCTGTTTTGTGCTTGCTATACCCAGCTGTGTGGAGAATTAATATAATGTCTAGGTTCAGATATCTGAAAACCAAGGTTAGGAGGAGGTGATGGCATAAGACCATGGCGTGTCCGAAGTGCTGGGTGTGCGGCCAGCTGTCTCCTTGTCTGTCTGGACGTCTGGCTTCAGGCTGTGTCAGGCAGAGCATGAGTGCCCAGAGCAGCCTATCCAGTTCGGGTACCGTCGAGGCCCGAGCAGGTTGATCCTCATCTGGGTTTTCTGGAGAGCCCCACAGGGAAACGTTTTTCTTCCGTTGGGCAGACAATGGGCTGGGTTTTGGTTCCGGAGTTCCTAGTCCGGAGGGCTTGTTTGCCAGGAGTGTGAGGAAGGCAGTCTGAAAACACAAGCTAGCGTGAGGTTTGGGACCGAGGTCACGGCATGCCCACTCTGCAGAGGCTGAATCGGGATCTCCTGCACTGAGGTCATGTCAACTATGAGACGTGCCTCAGGCTAGAGTTCTTGTCCAGCATGGCCTCTTCCTGAAGGGTGTGGGGGCTTCATGAGGCCAGAAAGTTTTGGCTACGATGGGATTTGTGAACTGCTCCAAAACTGAAGGTTACCTTCTGCACGACAGTCGAGTCCTATTGGATGGTTCCAAGAGGCCCCATATGGAAAGACTCGAGAGCAGGTGTCTAAGCATGGATGCCTGGGAACGCCACCTCATATTCACACTCTTTAGTCAGGACAAGGCAGGCTCAATCTGCGGACTCCTGGGTGAGCTACCCAGAGGGGAGAGTTGAAATGGACTCTCCTGAAGATGAGTCCTACTGTGGCTTGGTGGCCTGGGAGACCTTGGAATGTGGAGGTGGCTCAGGGACTCTGCAGGATTCTCCAACATGAGGTGTTTGACACGGCTCCAACAAGGAAACTTCCCATGTGGAGACGAGAGGAGTTCTGTTCCGTGCCTCAGGAAAGCCCCATACCCTGTTCTTCGAACCACAGCCTCTGAGGAGTGACACCTGGAAACCAAAGCTAGAGTTGAGACTACGGCCTAAAGGCCTGTCCGGCTCAACCTTCTATCTCTGTTGACATCTGTGTGCATGCATTCATGGATGTAGCTGCTCAGCTTGTGTCCGAATGCCCCTGTGAGTCCAGTGAGGCTCCCAGTAGTGGGATGTCCTCGGAGGCCTTGAGGTTTCTCATATTCTGGAGGTGTGTGGCCAAAGGAATGGACACAGTTTCCCAGGAGAGAGCAGGCACGGTCCTGTGGTATGGCTCCAGAGGACCCAGCCTAGAGGCTGTGTTTGCCAGGGCTGTGGGGACAGATGTCTGAAAAAGCAAACTTGGCTCAGCTAGGGGCCAATGTAATGGCAGGCCTGATCTCTAGTCCGTGAGGGGAGATCCTCTGGAAATCAAAGTAGGGCAAGTGGGAGGCAGTCACTCAGGATTTTGTCTCTGGGTGTTGCGTTTACAGTGTCCGGTCAGGGTAGGGGTTGTCTCAGAGGCCGAGGAAGAGCCTTCCTCTCGGGGGATTGTCCAAGCTCCCAAGTGTTGGTGTTCATTCTGTGGGAATGAAGAGTACTGTTTTCTGCCACAGGGGACCCCCCAGGAGAGGGACTCTAGAGCACAGCAGTGGGTTTCCTCAACTGGAATACACACCATCTAGTTAGTCCTGGGTGCCTATGGGCATGGCAAGCCACATATGCGGGCTCTTGGTCCAGTCACTGAGAGGCGTTACATGAATAAGGTACTCACGCTGAGGGTCACAATGTGTGTTTGTGCCCAAGGCGGCCCTCACGCTTGGGCGTGGCCTCATGGGCCATGCCGTTTTCTCCTACACTGAAGGTTTGACTCACGGCCAGCAGCAAGGTTTCTTGCCATGGGGAAGGAGGGGTTCTGACTTGTGCATCAGGTTCCCCCTGTGCAGGGATTGGAGATAAGTTCTAGGTTCCGATGACTGAAAACCCAGGTTGGGAATGGATGGTGGCCTAAGGCAGTGGCGGGTCCAATGTGCTGGGTGTGCAGCCAGCTGTGTCGGTGTCTGTTGGAAGGTCTGGGCTCAGGCTATTTGCGACAGAGCATCACTGTTTAAGGTAGCCTATGCAATTGGGGTGTTGCCAAGGGCCAAGCAGTTTGATCCTCATTTGGGGTTTCTGGGCAGCGCCATAGACAATGTTTTTCTCCTGGGAGGCAGGCACAGTGCTTCCTTGTGGCCCCAGAATTCCCAGTAGGGAGGGTTTGTGGGCCAGGAGTGTGAGGACGGAAGTCTGAAAACACAAGCTAGTGTGAGGATTGGAGCCAAGGGCAGAGCAGGCCCACTCTGCAGAGGCGGAATCAAAATCTCCTGCATCTGAAGTCAGGCTGAGGATCAGACGTTGGCTGAGGCTGGAGTATGTGTCCATGATGGCACCTTCATGAAGTGGGGGCCTCATGAGGCCAAGGAAGTTTTCCCACGCTGAGTTTGGAGGTTGCCCCAAACCACAAGGTTTCCTTCTGCGGGACATTCGAGTCCTGTTGCATGGCTCCAGGACATACCATATGGAAGGACTGGAGAGCAGGGTTCGAAGGATGGATCCCTGTACAGCATGCCTCGCATTCCCATTGGCTATTAGCGACAAGATATGTTTGATCTGCTGCCTCTGCAACACGCGACCCAGGGGGCTGAGTTGAAATGGCCTCTCCTGAGGATGCGTCATAATGTGCGTTTGGGTCCATGGAGACCTTGGAATGTGCTGGTTGTTCAGTGGCCCTGCGGAACTCTCCTACCTGAAGTGTTTGATACATCCCAGTAAGAAAGCTGCCCATGTGGAGATGAGAGAGGTTTGGTTTGGTGCCTCAGAAAAGCCCCATGTGCTGGTCTACGAAAACAGTCCTCTGAGAACGGAAACATGGAAACCAAAGCTAAGGTTCAGATTAGGGCCTGGGGGCCTGTCCATTTCAACCTTCTGTCTCTGGGGACACTGTCTGAGAGTCTAAGTGGAGATAGTTGCTCCGCTGGTGTCAGAGAGCCCCTCTTAGTCCAGGGTGGCCTATACTATTGATGGCCTCAGGGACCTTGGAGCTTTTCCCTAACCTGTAGGGTTGTGGTCAATGGATTGGGCACACTTTCCTTGGAGAGGGCAGGCACAATCTTTCGCTGTTTGGTCCAGAGGCCCTAGCCTGGATGTTGTGTGGGTCCAGGCTGTGGGCACAGAAGTCTGAATACACAAACTCAGCTTATGAGTGGCGCCTAGAATATGGCCGGCCGGATGTACAGCCCAAGAGGGAGCACCTGGGCCTCTGAAACAAGGGCGAGTGGGAGGCGTTCCTTCAGGCTTTTGTCTCTGGATGTTGTGTCCGGGATAGCCGTGGATTGGAGCGGTGGCCTCAGGTACTGTGGACGAGTATCCCTCTCTGGGGATTTGTCCCAGCTCCCAAGAGTTTGGGGTCATTTTGTGGGAAGGGTGGAGTCGTGTTGTCTGGCTCATGGGTCTCTCCAAGAAAGGGATTCCAGAGCAGAGCTCCAGGTACGGGCGGGGCGACTGGAAAATTCAAACCTTGGTGAGGATTGGGTGCATAGGGGCTTGGCAAGCCTCATATGTGGGCTCTTGGTCCAGGCCCTGATAGGCCTTTCTTTGACATGGGGCTCATGCTGAGGGTCACAATGTGAATTTGTGCCCAAGCAGCACCAAGTTTGGGCGTGGCATCAGGGGCCATGAAGGTTTCTCCCACCCTGAAGGTGTGACTCCATGCCAAGAGCAAGCTTGACAGCCATGGGGAAGAGGGAGTTCTGTTTTGTGCTTGCTATACCCAGCTGTGTGGAGAATTGATATAATGTCTAGGTTCAGATATCTGAAAACCAAGGTTAGGAAGAGGTGACGGCATAAGACCATGGCGTGTCCGAAGTGCTGGGTGTGCGGCCAGCTGTCTCTTTGTCTGTCTGGACGTCTGGCTTCAGGCTGTGTCAGACAGAGCATGAGTGCCCAGAGCAGCATATCCACTTCGGGGACCGTCGAGGCCCGAGCAGGTTGATCATCATCTGGGTTTTCTGGAGAGCCCCATAGGGAAGCGTTTTTCTTCCGTTGGGCAGACACTGGGCTGGGTTGTGGTTCTGGAGTTCCTAGTCCGGAGGGCTTGTTTGCCAGGAGTGTGAGGAAGGAAGTCTGAAAACAAAAGCTAGCATGAGGTTTGGGTCCGAGGGCATGGCAGGGCCACTCTGCAGAGGCTGAATCGAGATCTCCTGCACTGAGGTCATGTCAACTATGAGACGTGCCTCAGGCTAGAGTTTTTGTCCAGCATGGCCTCTTCTTGAAGGGTGTGGGGGCTTCATGAAGCCAGGGAGGTTTGCCTACGATGGGATTTGTGAACTACTGCAAACCTCAAGCTTTCCTTCTGCACGACAGTCGAGTCCTACTGGATGGTTCCAGGAGGCCCCATACGGAAAGACTCGAGAGCAGGTGTCTAAGCATGGATGCCTGGGAACGCCACCTCATATTCCCACTCTTTAGGCAGGACAAGGCAGGCTCAATCTGCAGGCTCCTGGGTGAGCTACCCAGTGGGGAGAGTTGAAATGGACTCTCCTGAAGATGAGTCCTACTGTGGCTTGGTGGCCTGGGAGACCTTGGAATGTGGAGGTGGCTCAGGGACTCTGCAGGGTTTTCCAAACTGAGGTGTTTGACACAGCTCCAACAGGGAAGCTTCCCATGTGGAGACGAGAGGAGTTCTGTTCAGTGCCTCAGGAAAGCCCCATATCCTGTTCTTTGAACAAAAGCCTCTGAGGAGTGACACCTGGAACCCAAAGCAAGAGTTGAGATTACGGCCTAAGGGCCTGTCCGGCTCAACCTTCTATCTCTGTTGACATCTGTGGGCATGCCTTCGTGGAGGTAGCTGCTCAGCTTGTGTCCGAATGCCCCTGTGTGTCCAGGGAGCCTCCCAGTAGTGGGATGTCCTCAGGGGCCTTGAGGTTTCTCATATTCTGGAGGTGTGTGTCCAAAGGAATGGACACAGTTTCCCAGGAGAGAGCAGGCACGGTCCTGTGGTATGGCTCCAGAGGACCCTGCCTAGAGGCTGTGTTTGCCAGGGCTGTGGGGACAGATGTCTGAAAAAGCAAACTGGGCTCAGCTAGTGGCCAAGGTAATGCAGGACTGATCTCCAGTCCGTGAGGGGAGATCCTCTGGATAGCAAAGGAGGGCAAGTGGGAGGCAGTCACTCAGGATTTTGTCTCTGGGTGTTGCGTTCACAGTGTCCGGTCAGGGTAGGGGTTGTCTCAGAGGCCGAGGAAGAGCCTTCCTCTCGGGGGATTGTCCAAGCTCCCAAGTGTTTGGGTTCATTCTGTGGGAAGGGAAGAGTACTGTTTTCTGCCACAGGGGACCCCCCAGGAGAGGGACTCTAGAGCACAGCAGTGGGTTCCCTCAACTGGAATACACACCATCTAGTTAGTCCTGTCTCTGGGGACACTTTCTGAGAGTCTAAGTGGAGATAGTTGCTCCGCTGGTGTCAGAGAGCCCCTCTTAGTCCAGGGTGGCCTACACTATTGATGTCCTCAGGGGCCTTGGAGCTTTTCCCTAACCTGTAGGGCTGTGGTCAATGGATTTGGCACACTTTCCTTGGAGAGGGCAGGCACAAACTTTCGCTGTGGCTCCAGAGGCCCTAGCCTGGAGGTGTGTGGGTCCAGGCTGTGGGCACAGAAGTCTGAAAACACAAACTCAGCTTATGAGTGGTGCCTAGGGTATGGCAGGCCGGATGTACAGCCCGAGAGGGAACTCCTGGGCCTCTGAAACAAGGGCGAGTGGGAGGCGTTCCTTCAGGCTTTTGTCTCTGGATGCTGTGTCCGGGATAGCCGTGGATTGGAGGGGTGGCCTCAGGGACTGTGGACGAGTATCCCTCTCTGGGGATTTGTCCCATCTTCCAAGATTGGGGTCATTTTGTGGGAAGGGTGGAGTCGTGTTGTCTGGCTCATGTGTCTCTCCAAGAAAGGGATTCCAGAACAGAGCCCCAGGTACGGGCGGGGCGACTGAAATCTCAAACCCTGGAGAGGATTGGGTGCATAGGGGCTTGGCAAGCCCCATATGCGGGCTCTTTGTCCAGGCCCTGACAGGCCTTTCTTTGACATGGGGCTCATGCTAGGGTCACAGTGTGAATTTGTGCCCAAGCAGCACTCATGTTTTGGCGTGGCATCAGGGGCCATGAAGGGTTCCCCACGTGAAGGTTGACTCCATGTGAAGAACAAGCATTACAGCCATGTGGAAGGCAGAGTTCTGATTGTGATTCCGATACACAAACTCAGCTTTTTTTGGGGACGTCGGTATGGCAGGCCCAATATACAAACAATGAGAAGAACTCATGAAGATTTGAATATAGAGCGAGTCTGAGGCGCTTGCTCAGGCATTTGTCTCTGGAATTTGTATCAGCAAGGACCGTAGAATGTCGGGGATGCTTCATGGGCCATGGACGAATCTACCTCTATGAGGATTTCGCCCGATTCCCAATTTTTTTTCGTCAAACTGTGGGATGGGAGGACTCCTTTCAGTTTTGTTACCTCAGGTGTCCCACGAAAAGAGGAATTCCAAGCAAAGCCGTGGGTAAGACTGAAGGGACCACCAGAACTATGGTTCAAAATTGGGGACTAGGGGCATGGCAAGCCCAATATGCTATCTCTTCATCCAGCCACTGAGAGGCCTTACTTGAGGACTTTGGTCAGGCTGAGGGTCACAATGTGTGTTTGTGACCAATATAGCCTCCAAGCATGGCGGGGCCTCATGGGCAACACTGGATTCAACTACACTGAAAGTTGGACAACATGCCAACCACAAGGTATCTTGCCATGGGGAAGGAGTTCTGATTTCTGCATCCCGTTCAACCCTGGGCAGTGATTGGAGGTAAGGTCTAGAATCTAAAGCCTGAAATCCGAGGTTGGGAAGAGATGATGACCTAAGGCCATGGCGGCTCGATGTGCTCAGTGTGCGGCCAGCTGTCTGGGACGGGCCAGGGAGTCCAGGCTCAGGCTGTGTCAGAAAGGGCATTAGTGCCCTGGTCAGCCTATGTGTTTGGGGTACAGCCAAGGTCGGTGCAGGTTGATCCTCATTTGGGGTTACTGGGTAGCCCCAGAGGACAATGTTTTTCTTCTGGAGGGCAGGCAGAGTGCTGCATTGTAGTTCTGGATTGCCAAACTGGAGGGCTTGTGGGCCAGTAGTCTGACGACAAAAGTCTGAGAACACAAGCTAGGCTTAGGTTTCTGGGTGAGGCCATGGCAGGCACAATCTACAGACCTGAATCGAGATCTCATGCATCTGAAGTCAGGGCGAGGATCAGACGATCGCTCAGGTTGTAGTTTCTGTCCCTGATGGCCCCTTCATGAAAGGGGGGGGGATCACGAGGCCATGGGGGTTTTCCCACGATGGGAGTAGTGAGAAGCTCCAAACTGCAGAGAGTCTTCTGCAGGACATTTGAGACCTGTTGTTTGGCTCCAGGCCAATGATTCTGAGCAGGGTTCTAAGGATGGATGGCTGGGTAGCCCTCCTCGCATTCCAATTGTCTCTTAGCAACAAGACAGGTTAGATCTCCTGGATCTGTGGGGGGAACAACCGAGGACGCTGCATTGAAATGGACAACCCTGGGCATGGGTCCTAATGTGCTTTTGTGTCTATGGAGACCTTGGAATGAAGCGGTGGCACTTGGGCCCTAAAGAGTTCTACTAAACAGAGGCTTTGACACAGCTCCAACGTGCAAGTATCCCATGTGTAGATGAGATGTTTTCTGTTGGGTGAGTCAAGAAACAGCTATATGCTGCTTTTGAATTCCAGGCCTCTGAGGAGAGATGCCTGGAAACCAAAGCAATGGATCTGATTAGTGCCTAGGGGCCTGTTCTTTCCTTTTTACCTCTGGGGACATCTGTCTATGGGTCTGAGTGCAGGTAGGTGCTCATTTGGGCTCAGATTGCCCCTGTTTTTCCTGGGAAGCCACCACTATTGAGATGGATCAGGGACTTTGGAGGTTTATCCTATTAGAAGGGTTGTGGCCATTGGAATGGGCACACACAATTCCCTTGGAGAGGGCAAGTACAGTCCTCAGGTTTGGCTCCAGGGGCCTGAGCCTGTAGGTTGTGTAGGCCAGGGCTGTTTGGACAGTTGTCTGAAAACACAAACTCGGCTTATGTTTCGGGTCATAGGTATGGCAGGACTGATCTACAGACCATGAGGAGAACTCTTTGGGATTTGAAAGAAGGGCGAGTGTGAGGCTCCTGCTCAAGTTTTTGTCTCTGGATATCGTGTCACTCATGGTCGTGGAATTTCTGGGTGACTTCATGGGAAATGGACGAGTCTTACTCTCTGGTGGTTTGGCCCCGTCCAAAGAGTTTGGGGTCAGTCTGTGGGCTGGAAGAAGTCCGTTTTTTTTTTTGTTGTTGTTGTTGTTGTTTTCTTTTTTAACCTCAGGTGTCCCACTAAATGAGGGATTCCAGAGTAGAGCCCTAGGGAGGGGCGACTGGACAATCAGAAATCTGGTTAAAAATTGGGGCCTAGGGACATGTCAAGCCCATTATGACATCTAATGATCCAGCCACTGAGAGGACTTACTAGAGGACAGGACTCATGCTGAGGGTCACAATGCGTGTGTATGCCCTCGTCTCACTCAAGAATGGGCAGGGCCTCAGGGTGAATGCTGGTTTCTCCTACACTGAACGTTGGACAACGTGCCAACCACAAGGGTTCTTGCCATGTGTAAGGAGGAGTACTGATTTCTGCATCACATTCACCCCTGGGCAGTGATTGGAGATAAGGTCTCGGTTCTGAAGCCTGAAAACTGAGGTAGGGAAGAGATGATGACCTAAGGCCATGGCGGGTTTTATGTGCTCAGTGTGCGGTCAGCTTTCTGGGTGTTGGTCAGGAGGTCCAGGCTCAGGTTGTGTTCGACAGTGCATTAGTGCCCAGGTTAGACTATATAATTTGGGTAAGGTCGAGTGCTGTGTAGGTTTATCCTCATTTAAGGTGCCTGGGTAGCTCATGAGGCAATATTTTTTTTTTCTAGAGGGCCGGCAGAATGCTGCATTGTGGGCCCAGAATTGCCAAATTTAGGACTTCGGGACCAGGAGTGTGAGGACGGAAGTGTGAGAAGACAAGCTAGACTTGGGTTTCAGGGCGAGGGCACGGCAGGTACCCCCTGCAGATCTGAACCAATATATCATGCTTCTGAAGTCAGGGCGAGGATCAGACGTTGGCTCAGGTTGGAGTTTCTGAGCATGACGGCCGCTTCATGAAGTGAGCGGAATCTCGAGGCCATTGAGATTTTCCCACGTTGGGAGTTGTGGGATGCCCCCTTCAAGGATTCCTTCTGCGGGACAATTGAGACCTGTTGGACAGCTCCAGGACATCCCATATGGAAATACTCTAGAGCACCATTCGCGGAAGGATGCCTGGAAAGCCCGCCTCGCATTCCAATTGTCTCCTAGCAACAAGACAGTTTTGATCTGATGGCTCTGTCGGAGCAACCGGGGTGGCTGAGTTGAAATGGACTTTCCTGAGGATGGGTCCTAATGTGTCCATGAGGGCCTTGGAATGGGGCGGTGGCACCGGGACCCTGAAGTACTCTCCTAGGCTTTGGACATGGCTCCCATGCACAGGTTTCCTTGTGGAGACGAGATGAGTTCTGATGGGTGCCTCAGGAAAACCCCTATGCTCATATTGGAATCAGGCTTTTGAGGACACATGCCTGTAACCCAAAGCAATGGATCCTATTATGGCCTAGGGTCCTGTCTGGTTCAATCTTCTTCTCTGGGGACATCCATCTATGGTATGAATGGAGGTCGATTATCAGCTGGTGTCAGACAGCCCTTGTTTGTTCCGGGCGACCTACACTATTGGGATGGCCTCAGGGACTTTGGAGGTTTCTCCTAATTTGTACGATTTTGGACCATGGAATGGGCAGAATTCCCATGGATTGGTAGGCACAGTCCTAATGTGTGGCTCCAGGCGCCCAGCCTGGAGGGTGTGTGGCCCAAGAATTTGAGGACAGAAGTCTGAAAACACAAACTCAGCTTAGGTTTGGGGACGTAGGTATGGCAGGCCCGATCGACAAACCATGAGAAGAACTCTTCAGGATATGAAGAAAGTGCGAGTCTGAGGCGCTTGCTCACGCTTTTGTCTCTGGATTTTGTATCAGCGATGGCCGTGGAATGTCGGGGAGGCCTCATGGGCCATGGACGAATCTTCCTCTCTGAGGATTTGGCCCGATTCCCAATTGCTTTTCGTCAATCTGTGGGATGGGAGGACTCATTTCAGGTTTGTTACCTCAGGTGTCCCACCAAAAGAGGAATTCCAAAGCAAAGCAGTGGGGAAGACTGAAGGGACAACACGAACTATGGTTAAAAATTGGGGCCTAGGGGCATGGCAAGCCCAATATGCTATCTCTTCATCCAGCCACTGAGTGGCCTTACTTGAGGACTGGGCTCAGCCTGAGGGTCACAATGTGTGTTTGTGACCAATGTGGCCCATGAGCATGGGCGGGGCCTCATGGGCCACACTGGTTTCAAGGACACTGAATGTTGGACAACATGCCAACCACAAGGTTTCTTGCCATGGGGAAGGAGTTCTGATTTCTGCATCACCTTCAACCTTGGGCAGTGATTGGAGATAAGGTCTAGGTTCTGAAACCTGTAAACCGAGGTTGGGAAGTGATGAGGACCTAAGGCCATGGCGTCTGGATGTGCTCAGTGTGCGGCCAGCTGTCTGGGAGGGGCCAGGGGGTCCAGGCTCAGGCTGTGTCAGAAAGGGCATTAGTGCCCTGGTCAGCCTATGTATTTGGGGTACAGCCAAGGTCGGTGCAGGTTGATCCTCATTTGGGGTTACTGGGTAGCCCCAGAGGACAATGTTTTTCTTCTGGAGGGCCGGCAAGTGCTGCATTGTAGTTCTGAATTGCCAAACTGGAGGGCTTGTGGGCCAGTAGTCTGACGACAAAAGTCTAAGAACACAAGCTAGGCTTAGGTTTCTGGGTGAGGCCATGGCAGGCACAATCTACAGACCTGAATCGAGATCTCGTGCATCTGAAGTCAGGGCGAGGATCAGACGATCGCTCAGGTTGGAGTTTCTGTCCCTGATGGCCCCTTCATGAATGGGGGGGGGGGATCAGGAGGCCATGGGGGTTTTCCCACTATGGGAGTTGTGAGAAGCTCCAAACTGCAGAGAGTCTTCTGCAGGACAATTGAGACCTGTTGTTTGGCTCCAGGCCAATGATTCTGAGCAGGGTTCTAAGGATGGATGGCTGGGTAGCCCACCTCGCATTCCAATTGTCTCCTAGCAACAAGACAGGATAGATCTCCTGGATCTGTGGGCAACTACCGAGGATGCTGAGTTGAAATGGACACCCCTGGGGATGGGTCCTAACGTGCTTTTGTGTCTATGGAGACCTTGGAATGAAGCGGTGGCACTGGGGCCCTAAAGGGTTCTCCTAAACAGAGGCTTTGACACAGCTCCAACGTGCAAGTTTCCCATGTGTAGATGAGATGTTTTCTGATGGGTGAGTCCTGAAACAGCTATATGCTGCTTTTGAAATCCAGGCCTCTGAGGAGAGATGCCTGGAAACCAAAGCAATGGATCTGATTAGTGCCTAGGGGCCTGTTCTTTCCTTTTTACCTCTGAGGACATCTGTCTATGTGTCTGAGTGCAGGTAGGTGCTCAGTTGGGCTCAGATTGCCCCTGTTTTTCCTGGGAAGCCACCACTATTGAGATGGATCAGGGACTTTGGAGGTTTATCCTATTAGAAGGGTTGTGGCCATTGGAATGGGCACACACAATTCCCTTGGAGAGGGCAAGTACAGTCCTCAGGTTTGGCTCCAGGGGCCTGAGCCTGTAGGTTGTGTAGGCCAGGGCTGTTTGGACAGTTGTCTGAAAACACAAACTCGGCTTATGTTTCGGGTCATAGGTATGGCAGGACTGATCTACAGACCATGAGGAGAACTCTTCGGGATTTGAAAGAAGGGCGAGTGTGAGGCTCTGCTCAAGTTTTTTTCTCTGGATATCGTGTGACTCATGGTCGTGGAATTTCTGGGTGACTTCATGGGAAATGGACGAGTCTTACTCTCTGGTGGTTTGGCCCCGTCCAAAGAGTTTGGGGTCATTCTGTGGGCTGGAAGAAGTACGTTTTATTTTGTTGTTGTTGTTGTTGTTGTTGTTTTTCTTTTTTTAACCTCAGGTGTCCCACCAAATGATGGATTCCAGAGTAGAGCCCTGGGGAGGAGCGACTGGACAATCAGAAATCTGGTTAAAAATTGGGGCCTAGGGACATGTCAAGCCCATTATGACATCTAATGGTCCAGCCACTGAGAGGACTTACTAGAGGACAGGACTCATGCTGAGGGTCACAATGCGTGTGTATGCACTCCTCGCACTCAAGAATGGGCGGGGCCGCAGGGTGAATGCTGGTTTCTCCTACACTGAACGTTGGACAACATGCCAACCACAAGGGTTCTTGCCATGGGTAAGGAGGAGTTCTGACTTCTGCATCACACTCACCCCTGGGCAGTGATTGGAGATAAAGTCTCGGTTTTGAAGTCTGAAAACTGAGGTAGGAAAGAGATGATGACCTAAGGCCATGGCGGGTTTTATGTGCTCAGTGTGCGGTCAGCTTTCTGGGTGTTGCTCAGGAGGTCGGGGATCAGGTTGTGTTCGACAGTGCATTAGTGCCCAGGATAGACTATATAATTTGGGTAAAGTCGAGTGCTGTGTAGGTTTACCCTCATTTAAGTTGCCTGGGCAGCTCATGAGGCAATAATTTTTTTTTCTAGAGGGCAGGCAGAGTGCTGCATTGTGGGTCCGGAATTGCCAAACTTCTTGGCTTCGGGGCCAGGAGTGTGAGGACGGAAGTCTGAGAAGACAAGCTAGACTTGGGTTTCAGGGCGAGGGCACGGCAGGTACCCCCTGCAGATCTGAACCAATATCTCATGCATCTGAAGTCAGGGCGAGGATCAGACGTTGGCTCAGGTTGGAGTTTCTGAGCGTGACGGCCACTTCATGAAGGGAGCGGAATCTCGAGACCATTGAGGTTTTCCCACGTTGGGAGTTTTGGGATGCCCCCTTCAAGGATTCCTTCTGTGGGACAATTGAGACCTGTTGGACAGCTCAAGGTCATCCCATATGGAATGACTCCAGAGCACCGTTCGCGAATGGATGCCTGGGAAGCCCGCCTCGCATTCCAATTGTCTCCTAGCAACAAGACAGTTTAGATCTGATGGCTCTGCCGGAGCAACCGGGGTGGCTGAGTTGAAATGGACTTTTCTGAGGATGGGTCCTAATGTGTTTTTGTGTCCATGAGGTTCTTGGAGTGGGGCGGTGGCACCGGGACCCTGAAGTACTCTCCTAATCTTTGGACATGGCTCCCATGCACAGGTTTCCTTGTGGAGACGAGATGAGTTCTGATGGGTGCCTCAGGAAAACCCCTATGCTCGTATTGGAATCAGGCTTTTGAGGACACATGCCTGTAACCCAAAGCAATGGATCCTATTATGGCCTAGGGTCCTGTCTGGTTCAATCTTCTTCTCTTGGGACATCCATCTATGGTATGAGTGGAGGTCGATTATCAGCTGGTGTCAGACAGCCCTTGTTTGTTCCGGGCGACCTACACTATTGGGATGGCCTCAGGGACTTTGGAGGTTTCTCCTAATTTGTACGATTTTGGACCATGGAATGGGCAGAATTCCCATGGATTGGTAGACACAGTCCTAATGTGTGGCTCCAGGGGCCCAGCCTGGAGGGTGTGGGGCCCAAGACTTTGAGGACAGAAGTCTGAAAACACAAACTCAGCTTAGGTTTGGGGACGTAGGTATGGCAGGCCCGATCGACAAACCATGAGAAGAACTCTTCAGGATATGAAGAAAGTGCGAGTCTGAGGCGCTTGCTCAGGCTTTTGTCTCTGGATTTTGTATCAGCGATGGCCGTGGAATGTCGGGGAGGCCTCATGGGCCATGGACGAATCTTCCTCTCTGAGGATTTGGCCCGATTCCCAATTGCTTTTCGTCAATCTGTGGGATGGGAGGACTCATTTCAGGTTTGTTACTTCAGGTGTCCCACCAAAAGAGGAATTCCAAAGCAAAGCCTTGGGGAAGACTGAAGGGACAACCCGAACTATGGTTAAAAATTGGGGCCTAGGGGCATGGCAAGCCCAATATGCTATCTCTTCATCCAGCCACTGAGTGGCCTTACTTAAGGACTGGGCTCAGCATGAGCGTCACAATGTGTGTTTGTGACCAATGTGGCCCATGAGAATGGGCGGGGCATCATGGGCCACACTGGTTTCAACTACACTGAACGTTGGACAACATGCCAACCACAAGGTTTCTTGCCATGGGGAAGGAGTTCTGATTTCTGCATCACACTCACCCCTGGGCAGTGATTGGAGATAAGGTCTAGGTTCTGAAACCTGAAAATCGAGGTTGGGAAGAGATGAAGACCTAAGGCCATGGAGGCTCGATGTGCTCAGTGTGGCGTCGGCCCCGTTAAAGATTTTGGGGTCATTCTGTGGGCTGGAAGAAGTACGTTTTATTTTGTTGTTGTTGTTGTTTTCTTTTTTATCCTCAGGTGTCCCACCAAATGAGAAATTCCAGAGTAGAGCCCTGGGGAGGGGCGACTGGACAATCAGAAATCTGTTTAAAAATTGGGGCCTAGGGACATGTCAAGCCCATTATGACATCTAATGGTCCAGCCACTGAGAGGACTTACTAGAGGACAGGACTCATGCTGAGGGTCACAATGCGTGTGTATGTACTCGTCGCACTCAAGAATGGGCGGGGCTCAGGGTGAATGCTGGTTTCTCCTACACTGAACGTTGGACAACGTGCCAACCAAAAGGGTTCTTGCCATGGGTAAGGAGGAGTTCTGATTTCTGCATCACACTCACCCCTGGGCAGTGATTGGAGATAAGGTCTAGGTTCTGAAACCTGAAAATCGAGGTTGGGAAGAGATAACGACCTAAGGCCACGGCGGCTCGATGTTTTCAGTGTGCGGACAGCTGTCTGGGAGGGGCCAGGGGGTCCAGGCTCAGCCTGTGTCAGAAAGCCCATTAGTGCCCTGGTCAGCCCATGTATTTGGTGTACAGCCAAGGTCGGTGCAGGTTGATCCTCATTTGGGGTTACTGGGTAGCCCCAGAGGACAATGTTTTTCTTCTGGAGGGCAGGCAAAGTGCTGCATTATAGTTCTGGATTGCCAAACTGGAGGGCTTGTGGGCTAGTAGTCTGACGACAAAAGTCTGAGAACACAAGCTAGGCTTAGGTTTCTGGGTGAGGCCATGGCAGGCACAATCTACAGACCTGAATCGAGATCTCGTGCATCTGAAGTCAGGGCGAGGATCAGACGATCGCTCAGGTTGGAGTTTCTGTCCCTGATGGCCCCTTCATGAATGGGGGGGCATCACGAGGCCCTGGGGCTTTTCCCAATGGGAGTTGTGAGAAGCTCCAAACTGCAGAGTGTCTTCTGCAGGACAATTGAGACCTGTTGTTTGGCTCCAGGCCAATGATTCTGAGCAGGGTTCTAAGGATGGATGGCTGGGTAGCCCACTTCGCATTCCAATTGTCTCCTAGCAACAAGACAGGTTAGATATCCTGGATCTGTGGGGAGCAACCGAGGACGCTGTGTTGAAATGGACACCACTGGGGATGGGTCCTAAAGTGCTTTTGTGTCTATGGAGACCTTGGAATGAAGCGGTGGCACTGGGGCCCTAAAGGGTTCTCCTAAACAGAGGCTTTGACACAGCTCCAACGTGCAAGTTTCCCATGTGTAGATGAGATGTTTCCTGATGGGTGAGTCAAGAAACAGCTAGATGCTGCTTTTGAAATCCAGGCCTCTGAGGAGAGATGCCTGGAAACCAAAGCAATGGATCTGATTAATGCCTAGGCGCCTGTTCTTTCCTTTTTACCTCTGGGCACATCTGTCTATGGGTCTGAGTGCAGGTAGGTGCTCAGTTGGGCTCAGATTGCCCCTGACTTTCCTGGGAAGCCACCACTATTGAGATGGATCCCGGACTTTGGAGGTTTATCCTATTTGAAGGGTTGTGGCCATTGGAATGGGCACACACAATTCCCTTGGAGAGGGCAAGTACAGTCCTCAGGTTTGGCTCCAGGGGCCTGAGCCTGTAGGTTGTGTAGGCCAGGGCTGTTTGGAAAGTTGTGTGAAAACACACACCCTCCATGCTAGGGCCCCTGGAACCACACATCAGTATTGTTCCTGCCCTCTCAAAGGGAATTCTTCATATTCCATTGGCCACAACCATATAAATCAGGAGAAATCTCCAATGTCCCTGGGACCATCCCAATATTGTAGGCTGCTCGGAACAAACAGGGGTGATCTGACACTAGCTGAGCAACTAGCTCCACACAGACTCGGAGACAGATGTCCCCAGAGAAGAACATTGAACTGGACAGGCCCCTAGGCCCTAATCAGATCCATTGCTTTGGTTTCCAGGCATCTCTTCTCAGAGGCCTGGTTTCCAATACCAGCCTATGGGGTTTCCATAGGCTCCTTCAGAGCAAGTCTTGTCTGCACATTGGAAACTTGCTCGAGGAGCTATGTCAGAACCTCAGAGACCTGGTTTTCAATACCACCATATGGGGGTTTCCTGAGGCATCAGTCAGAACAAATGTCTTCTCCACATGGGAAACGTGCTCTTTCAAGCTGTGTCAAAACCTCCGGCTAGGAAAATCCTTCAGAGCCCCGGTGCCACCACCTCATTCCAAGGTCTCCATGGACACAATCCCACATTAGGACCCATCTGCAGGAGAGTCTTTTTCAACTCAGTGCCCTTGGGTGCTCCCCTAGAGCCAGCAGATCGAACCTATCTTGTCACTAGGAGACAATTGGAATGTGAGGCGGACTGGCTAGGCATCCATCTGTAGAAAACTACTCTGAAGTAATTCCATATGGGACGTCCTGGAGCCATCCAACAGGTCACAGCTGTCCTGCAGAAGGAATCCTTGCGCTTTGGAGCACCTCACAACTCCCATCATGGGAAAAGCTCTGTGGCCTCGTGGTGCACTGTCCCCTTCATGAAAGAGCCATCTTGGACAGAAACTCCAACCTGAGCCAACGTCTAATCCTCGCCCTGACTTCAGATGCACGAAATCTTGATTCAACTCTGCAGAGTGTGCCTGCCGAAAACCCGCCCCGAAGCAAAACCTAGCTATTGTTCTCAGACTTCGTCCTCACACTCCGAGCCCACCAGCCCTCCAGTTAGGGAATTCTGGAGAGACACAATGCAGCACTCTGACTGCCCTCCAGAAGGGAAACGTTGTCCTATGTGGCTAACCAGAAACACCAAATGAGGATCAACCTGCATGCCACTTGACTCTACCCCAATTATACAGTTTCGCTTCGGCGTTAATGCCCTGTCTTGCACAGCCTGAGGTCTGAATTTTCAACCGACACCCAGACAGCTGGCTGTACACTGAGAACATCAGACCCGCCATGGCTTTAGGTCATCATCTCTTTTCAACCTTGGTTTTCAGGCTTCAGAACCTAGACCTTATATATACTCACTACCCAGGGGTGAACGTGATGCAGAAATGAAACTCCTTCTTCCTCAAGGCAAGAAACCTTGTGGTTGGCATGTTTTCCAACGTTCAGTGTAGGAGAATCCAGTGTAGCCCATGAGTCCCCGCCCATGCTTGAGAACCGCAATGGGCACAAACACATTGGGACCCTCAGTGTGAGCCCTGTCCTCAAGTAAAGCCTCTCAGGGTCTGGACCAAGAACCCGCATTGCCATCCCTAGTCCCCCAATATTAATGAGAGGTTGAGAGTTCTAATCACCCCTATTCAGGTCTCTGCTCTGGAACCCCTGAGGAAAAAAAATATCGAAGGGTCTCCTCCATCCCCTGAATGAGCCCCAAAACTTGGGATCTGACCAAATCTTAAAAGAGAAAGAATCATCCATGGCCAAAGAGGCCATCCCGTCATTCCATGGTCACCATTGACACAAAATCTAGAGACAAAAGCCTGGAGATATGCCTCACACTTGCCCTTTGTTCATAGCCTGATAAATTCTTCTCACGGTCTATAGATCAGGCATGTCATACCTACGTCCCCAAATCTAAGCTGAGTTTAGGTTTTCAGGTTTCTGTCCCCACTGTCCTGGCCCACACACCCTCCAGGCTGGGGCCCCTGGAGCCATGCCTCAGGACTGTGCCTGCCTTCTCCAAGCAAATTCTGCCCATTCCATTGGCCACAACCCTAAAGATTAGGAGAACACTCCAACGTCCCTGAGGCCATCCCAATAGTTTTGGCCACTCAGGGCAAACAGGGTGATCTGTCCCAAGATGAGCAACTACCTCAACTCAGATCCATAGACAGATAAACCCAGAGAAGAAGATTGAACCGGACAGGCACCTAGGCCCTAATCAGATCCATTGCTTTTGATTCCAGGCATCTCTCCTCAGACGCCTGGTTTCCAATACCAGCATATGTGTTCTTCAAGAGGTACCAGTCTGAACAAATCTCATTTCCACATGGGAAACATGCATTTTGGAGCTGTGTCACAACCTCCAGTTAAGGGAAACCTTCAGGTCCCTTCAGCCAACACTCCATTCCAAGGTCTCCATGGACACAAACCCGCATTATGACCCATCCGCAGGCGAGTCCATTTCAACATATCCCCTTTGGTTGCTCCCCAAAAGAAGCAGATCGAACCTGCCTTGTCACTAGGAGACAATAGGAATGTGAGGCGGGCACTCCAGGAATCCATCCTTAGAACCCTGCACTGCCGTGGTTCCGCATGGGACGTCCTGGAGCAATCTGACCGGTCTCGACTGTCCCGTAGAAGGAATCCTTGCCGATTGGAGCAACTTACAATGCCAATCGTGGGAAAGTCTCCATAGCCCCATGATGCCCCCCACCATCATGAAGGGGCCATCCTGAACAGAAACTTCAACCTGAGCCTACGTCTGATCCTCGCCCTGACTTCAGATGCATGAGATTTAGATTTAGCTCTACAGAGTGTGCCTGCCATGATCTTGACCCAAAACCTAAGCCTAGCTTGTGTTCTCTCACTTCCTTCCTCACAATTCTGGCCCACAAGCCCTCCAGTGTGAGAATTCCGTCGCCACAATGCAGCACTCTTCCTTCCCTCCAGAAGAAAAACGTTGCCCCTGGGGCTACCCAGAAACGCCAAATGAGGATCAACCTGCATGCCACTCAACTTTACTCCAATTATACAGTCTAAGCTTGGCACTAATGCCCTGTCTGACACAGCCTGAGCCTGGACCTCCTGGATGACACCCAGAAAGGTGGTGTCACACCTAAGGACTATGCCAGTGCTCTCCAAGGGAACTCTGCCCGTTTCATTTGCCACAACCTTACAGATTAGGAGAAACCTCCAATTCCCAAGACCAGCCCAATAGTGTTGGCCTCCCCCAACAAACATGGGTGATCTGACACAAGCTGAGCAGTGACCTCCATTCTGAATCTTAGACAGAGACACTCAGAGGAGAATATTGAAAAGGACAGGCCCCTAGACCGTAATCAGATCCATTGCTTTGGATTCCAGGCATTGTTCCCCAGATGCTTGGTTTCCAATACCAGGTTGTGGGGGTTTCAGAACAAATCTCGTCTCTACATGGGAAACTTGCTCTTTGGAGCTGCATCAAAACCTCAGGTTAGGAGAATTCTTCAGGGCAACAGAGCCACTGCCCCATTCCAAGGGATCCATGGACACAAATCCACATCATGACTGATCCTCATGAGAGTCCATTTCAATTCAGCCCCCTCGGTTGTTCCCCCAGTGACAGCAGATCGAATCCTCCTTTTCACTAGGACACAACTGGAATGCAAGTTGGACTGCCCAGGCATCCATCATTAGAACTGTGCTTTGGAGCATTTCTTATGGGACGTCCTTGATCCATCCAAAAGGTCGTGACTGTCCCGCTGACGGAATCCTTGTGGTTTGGAGCATCACACACTCACAAAGTTGGAAATCTTCCATGGTTTCCTGATGCCCCCCCACCTTCATGAAGGGGACATCAAGTACAGAAACTCCAACCTAAGCCAACATCTGATCCTCGCCCTGACTTCAGATGCACGAGATCTCATTTCAGGTCTGTAGAGTGTGCCTGCCATGTCACCGCTGCGAATTCCAAGCTGAACTTGTGTTCTCAGACTTCTGTCCAAAAACACCTGGCCCACAAGCCCTGAAGTTGGCAATTCTGGAGCCAGAATGCAGCACTCTGCTTGCCCTCCAGAAGAAAATCTTTGCCCTATGGGGCCAACCAGAAACCCCAAATGAGGACCAACCTTCACATCACTCGACTGTACCCCAATTATACACTCTAGCCTGGGGACTAATGCCCTGCCTGACACAGCCTGAGCCCAGACCTCATGATGGACACAGACATCTGGCCGCACACTAAGTGCAACGGACCCACCATGGCCTTAGGTCGTCATCTCTTACCAACCTCGGTTTTCAGGCTTCAGAATCTAGACCTTATCTCTACTCACTGCCATGCCGTGTACGTGATGCAGAAATCAGAACTCCTCCTTCCCCATGACCAGAAACCCTGTGGTTGGCATGTTGTCCAACGTGCAGTGTAGGAGAAACCAGCATGGCCCATGAGGCCTCAGACATGCTTGAGGGCTGCGATGGGCACAAACACACATTAGGACCCTAAGCATGAACCCTGGCCTCAAGTAAAGCCTCTCCGGGGCTGGACCAAGTGCCCACATATGGAGATTACCATGCCCCTACTCCCCAAACCTTAACCAGTGCTTGAGAAGTCTAGTCACCCCTACTCAGATCTCTTCTCTAGAATCCCTCCTTGGTGGGACACATGAGGTTAAAAAAAAATAGAGAAAGGACTCCTACCGTCCAAAGAATGACCGCAAACACTTGGAATTGGGCCAAATTCACAGAGAGAAATACTCGTCCATGGCTGATGAGGCCATCCTGACATTCCACGGCCACCATTGACACAAAATCCGGAGACAAAAGCCTGAAAAAGCGCCACACACTCGCCATTTGTTCAAAGCCTGAAAAATTCTCACGGTCTGTAGATCGGGCCTGCCATACCTATGTCCCCAAACCTAAGCCAAGTTTGTGTTTTCAGACTTCTGTCTCCATTGTCCTGGCCCACACACCCTCAAGGCTTGGCCCCATGGAGCCACACCTCAGGACTGTGCCTGCCCTCTCCATGGGAATTCTGCTCATTCCTTTGGCACAACCTGACAGATTAGGAGAAACATCCGAAGTCCCCGAGGCCACCCCAATATTGTAGGATGTCCGGGACAAACAGGGACCATCTGCCACAAGCTGAGCCACTACCTCCAATCAGACCTGTAGATAGATATCCATAGAAAAGAAGATTGAAGAGGACAGGCACCTAGGCCCTAAACAAATTCATTGCTTTTGTTTTCATGTATCTCTCCTCAGAGGCCTGGATTCCAATACCAGCACATGGGGGTTTCTGGAGCTACCAATCAGAACAAATCGCATGCCACATGGGAATCATGCTATATGGAACTGTGTCAAAACCTCCAGTTAGGAGAAAATTTCACGTCACTGGAGCCACCGCCCCATTCCAATGTCTCAATGGACACAATCCCACATTATGACCCATCCTCAGGAGAGTCCATTTCAACACAAACCTGGCGGTTGCTCACCCAGTGCCAGCAGATCAAACCTGCTTTGTCACTAGGAGACAATTGGAATGCGAGTTCGTTGCCCAGGTATCCATGTTAGAACTCTGCTCTGGAGAAATTCCTAATGGGGTGTCCTTGATCCATTCAACAGGTCTCAACTCTCCTGCAGAAGGAATCCTTGTGGTTTGCAGCATCACACACTCGCACCGTGGGAAAACCTCCATGGCCTCGTGATGCCTCCACCTTCAGGTAGAGGACATCATGGACAGAAACTCCCGTCTGATCCTCGCCCTGACCTCAGATGCATGAGATCTCAATTCAGCTCTGCAGAGTGTGCCTGCCTTGCCCTCGCCCCAAAACCTAAGCCAGCTCGCGTTCTCAGACTTCCATCCTCACACTCCTGGCCCACAAGCCTTCCACTTTGGGAATTCTGGAGACAAAATGCAGCACTCTGCCTGCCCTCCAGAAGAGAGACTTTGCCCTAGGGGTCTACCCAGAAACATCAAATGAGGATCAACCTGCAATTCTCTAGACTGTACCCCAATTATACAGTCTAGCCTGGGCACTAATGCCCTGTCTGACACAGCCTGACCCCAGACCTCGTGACCGACACCCAGACACCTGGCCTCACACTGAACACATCGAACATGCCATGGCCTTAGGTCATCATCTCTTCCCAACCTTGGTCTTCAGGCTTCAGAACCTAGACATTATCTCCACTCACAACTAAGTGATGTACGTGATGCAGAAATCAGAACTTCACCTTCCCCATGACCAGAAACCTTGTGGTTGGCATGTTGTCCAACGTTCAGTATATGAGAACCCAGCATGGCCAATGAGGCCTCAGACATGCTTGAGGGCTGTGAT
The DNA here is from genome assembly GCF_964662115.1 of Mustela nivalis. Classification (NCBI taxonomy): domain Eukaryota; kingdom Metazoa; phylum Chordata; class Mammalia; order Carnivora; family Mustelidae; genus Mustela; species Mustela nivalis. Next base: position 27,843 of record NW_028136239.1, read on the forward strand.
GGGCACAAACACACATTAGGACCCTAAGCATGAACCCTGGCCTCAAGTAAAGCCTCTCCGGGGCTGGACCAAGAGCCTGCATATGGGACTTGCCATACCCCTACTCCCCCAATCCTAGCCAGAGCTTGAGAAGTCTAGTCAACCTTATTCAGAGCTCTTTTCTGGAATCCCTATTTGGTGGGACACATAAGGTAAAAAAAAAAAAAAAAAAAAAAAAAAAAAAAAAACCAAGATAAAGAAAAAAAAAAAGTAAGGACTCCTACCATCCAAAGAATGACCCCAAACACTTGGAATCTGGCCAAATCCACAGAGAGAAATACTCGTCCATGGTCGATGAGGCCAGCCTGACATTCCACGGCCACCATTGACACAAAATCCGGAGACAAAAACCTGAAAAAGCGCCACACACTTGCCCTTTGTTCAGAGCCCCCAAAATTCTCAAGGTCTGTAGATCGGGCCTGCCATACCTATGTCCCCAAACCTAAGCCGAGTTTGTGTTTTCAGACTTCTGTCTCCATTGTCCTCACCCACACATTCTAAAGGCTGGGCCCCATGGAGCCACACCTCAGGACTGTGCCTGCCCTCTCCAAGGGAATTCTGCTCATTCATGTGGCACAACCTGACAGATTAGGAGAATCATCCAAAATCTCTGAGGCCATCCCAATAGTGTAGGATGTCCTGGACATACAGGGACCCTCTGGCACAAGCTGAGCCACTACCTCCAATCAGAACCTTAGACAGATATCCATAGAAAAGAATATTGAACAAGACAGGCACCTAGGCCCTAATTGGATCCATTGCTTTTGTTTTCAGGCATCTCTCCTCAGAGGCCTGGATTCCAATACCAGCATAAGGGGGTTTCCAGAGCTACCTATCAGAAAAAATCTCGTCTCCACATGGGAATCTTGCTCTATGGAGCTGTGTCATAACCTCCAGTTAGGAGAAAACTTCAGGTCACTTGAGCCACTGCCCCATTTGAATATCTCCATGGACACAATCCCAAATTATGACCCATCCTCAGGAGAGTCCATTTCAACTAAACCCTCTCGGTTGCTACTCCAGAGCCAGCAGATTGAACCTGCCTTGTCGCTAGGAGACAATTGAAATGCGAGTTGGGCTCTTCAGGCATCCATCCTTAGAACCCTGCTCTTGCGTCGTTCCTTATGGGACATCCTTGAGCCATCCAACAGGTCTCGACTGTCCCACAGGAGTCCTTGTGCATGGACCACCTAACAACTCATATCATGGAAAGCTTCCAAGGTCACATGATGCCCCCAATCTTCATGAAGGCAGATCATGGAAAGAAACTCCAACCTGAGCCAACAGCTGATCTCGCCTTGACTTCAGATGCACGAGATCTTGATTCAGCTCTTCAGAGTGTACCTGCTGTGCCCTCACCCCAAAACCTAAGCGTAGCTAGTGTTCTCCGACTTCCGTCCTCACTCTCCTGGACCACACGCCCTCTATTTTGGGATTTCCGATGACACAGTGCTGCACTCTGCCTGCCCTCTAGAAGAAAAATATTGCCCTATGGCTCTACCCAGAAACCTCAAATGAGGATAAACCTGCACGTCACTCAACTGTACACCAATTATATAGTCTAGCCTGTGCACTAATGCCCTGTCTGACAGAACCTGAGGCCTGAATTCCCAACCGACACCCAGACAGTTTGCAGTACACTGAGAACATCTGAACCGCCATGGCCTTAGGTCGCCATCTCTTTCCAACTTCGGTTTTCAGGCTACAGAATCCTAGACCTTATCTCTACTCACTTCCCATGGGTGAACGTGATGCAGAAATCAGAACACCTCCTTCCCTCTCGCCAGAATCTTGTGGTTGGCATCTTGTCCAACGTTCAGTGTAGGACCCCTGTAGGGCCTACAGGGGTATTAGTAGGGCCCCTGAGGGTAGTGTAGGGTCCCTGAGGCCCTGCCTATGCTTAAGAGCTGCGGTGGGCTCAAACACACATTGGGACCCTCAGTTTGAGCCCTGTCCTCAAGTAAAGCCTCTCAGTGGCTGGACCATGAGCCCGCATATGGGGCCTGCCATGCCCCAAGTCACCCAATCTTAACCAGAGGTAGAGACATCTAGTCACCCCTACTCAGGGCTCTGCTCTGGAATCCCTCTTTGGTGGGACATTTGAGGTAAATAAACACAGAAAGGACTCCTCCCACTCACAGAATGACCCCAATCACTTGGGATTGGGCCATCCCAAGTGATTGGGGTCCAGAGAGAAAGACTCGTCCATGGCCCATGAGGCCAGCCCGACATTCCACGGCCACTATTGACACAAAATCCAGAGACATAAGCTTCAGCAAGCGTTCACACTCACCCTTAGGTCATAGCCCAAAAAATTCTCCTCATAGTCTGTAGATTGGGCCTGCCATACCTACGTCCCCAAACCTAAGCCGAGTTTGTGTTTTCAGACTTCTATCCTGACATCCCTGTCCCACACACCCTCCAGACTGAGGCCCCTGGAGCCACACCTCAGGACTGTGCCTGCCCTCTCCAAGGAAATTCTTCCCATTCCATTGGCCACAACCCTACAGATAAGGAGAAACCTCCAAAGTCCCAGAGGCCATTCCAATAGTGTAGGCCACCCAGGACAAAGAGGGGCGATCTCTCACAAGCTGAGCAACGACGTCAACTCACCCGTAGACAGATAACCCAAGAGAAGAAGATTAAACTGGACTGGCCCCTAGAATGTAATTGGTTCCATTGCTTTTTTTTCTAAGCATCTCTCCTCAGAGGCCTGTTTTCCAATACCAGCATATGGGGGATTCCAGAGATACCAATCAGAACAAATCTTGTCTTCACATGGGAAACTTATCCTTTGGAGCTCTGTAAAAGCCTCCAGTTAGGAGAAACCTTCAGGTAGCCGGAGCAACCGCCCTATTCCAAGGTCTCCATGGACACATACCCGCATTATGACCATTCGGCAGGAGAGTACATTTCAACTCAGTCCCGTCGATTACTCCCCCAGAGGCAGAATATCAAACCTGCCTTGTCGCTAGGAGACAACTGGAATGCAAAGCAGACTCTCTAGGCATCCATCCATGGAATCCTGCTCTGGCGCCGTTCCATATGGGATGTCCTGGAGCCTTCCAAAAGGTCTTGACTGTCCCACAGAAGGAATCCTTGCAGATTGGAGCATCTCACAACTCCTATCGTGGGAAAACCTACATGGCCTCATGAGATGCTCCCCTTTATAAAGGGGCCATCATGGACAGAAACTCCAACCTGAGCCAACTTCTGATGCATTGCTTTGGTTTCTAGGTATCTCTCCTCAGAGGCCTGGTTTCCAATATCAGAATATGGGGGTTTCCTAAGGAAACAATCAGAACAGATCTCATCTCCACATGGGAAACTTGCTCTTTGGAGCTGTGTCAATACCTCAGGTTAGGAGGATCCTTCAGGGCGCTGGCACCATGGCCCAATCCCAAGGTCTCCAAGGACACAAACTTACATTATGATCCATTCTCAGGAGAGTCCATTTCAAATCAGCCCACTCGGCTGCTCACCCAGAGCCAGCAGATCAAACCTTCCTTGACACTAGGAGACAGTTAGAATGGGAGGCGGGCTTCCCAGGCATCCATCCTTAGAACCCTGCTCTGGAGAACTTCTTTATGGGACGTCTTGAATCCAACCAACCTGTCTTGACTGTCTCGCAGAATGAATCCTTGTGGTTTGAAGCATTACACAATAACACTGTGAGAAAACCTCCATTTCCTCATGATGCCCCACACCTTCATAAATGGGCCATCACGGACAGAAACTCCATCCTAAGCCAAAGACTAATCCTCGCCCTGAATTCAGAAGCATGAGATCTCGATTCAGCACTTGAGAGTGTGCCTGCTGGGCCCTCACCCTGAAACCTAAGCCTAACTTGTGTTCCCAGACTTCCGTCCTCAGAATCCTGGCCACACCCCTCCAGTTTGGAAATTCTGGAGACACAATGCAGCACTCTGCCTGGCCTCCAGAAGAAAAATGTTGCCCTATAGGCCTAACCAGAAAAGCCAAATGAGTAACAACCTGCATGCCACTCGACCATACCCAAATTATACAGTCTAGCCTGTGCAGTAAAGCCCTGTCTGACACAGCCTGAGGGCAGACCTCCAGTCCAACACCCAGACAGTTGGCCGTACACTGAGCATATCAAACCCACAATGGCTTTAGGCCATCATCTCTACCCAACCTCAATTTTCACCTTCAGAACCTAGACCTTATCTCCACTCACTGCTCAGGAGTGAACGTGATGCAAGAATCAGAACTTCTCCTTCGCCTTGGCAAGAAACCTAGTGGTTGGCATGTTGTCCAATGTTCATTGTAGGAGAAAGCAGCATGGACTATGAGGCCCCACCTATCCCTGAGGGCCACAATTTGCACAAACACACATTGTGACACTCAGCGTGAGCCCTATCCTCATGTAAAGCCTCTTAGTGACTGGAACAACAGCCCACATATGGGGCTTGCCAAGCCCCTAGTCCCCCAATCTCAACCAGAGTTCGAGATGTCTAGTCACCCCTACTCAGGGCTCTACTCGGGAATCCCTCTTTGGTGGGACACCTGAGGTAAAAAAAAAAAAAATACAGAAAGGACTCTTCCCATTCACAGAATAATCCCAACCACTTGGGATCTGGCCAAATCACCAGAGAAAGAATTGTCCATGGCCCTTGAGGACACCCCGACATTCCACGGCCACCATTGACACAAAATCCAGAGACAAAACCCTGAGCAAGCGCCACATACTCGCCCTTTGTTCATAGCCCGGAAAATTCTCACGGTCTGTAGATCGAGCCTTCATACATACATCCCCAAACCTAAGCTGAGTTTGTGTTTTCAGACTTCTGTCCCCACAGTCCTGGCCCACACAACATCCAAGCTGGGGCCCCTGGAGCCACACCTCAGGACTGTGGCTTCCCTCTCCAGGGGAATTCTGCCATTTCCATTGGCCACAACCCTATAGATTAGGAGAATCCTCCAAACTCCCCCAGGCCATCTGAATTGTGTTGGCTGCCCAGGACAAACAGGGATGATCTTTCACAAGTTAGGAAACCAACTCCACTCAGACCCAGAGACAGATATCCCCATAGAAAAAGATTGAACTGGAAGGGCACTTAGGCCCTAATCAGATCCATTGCTTTTGATTCCAGTCATCTCTCCTCAGAGGCCTGGTTTCCAATACCAGCATATGGGAGATTCCTTAGGCACTCATCAAAACAATTCTCTTCTCTACATAGGAAACATACTCTTTAGAGCTCCATCAAAACCTCCGGTTATGAACATCCCTCAAGGCCCCGGATCAAGCACCCCATTCCAAGGTCTACATGGACACAAATGCACATTATGACCCATCCTCAACTCACACATTTCAACACACCCGCCTCGGTTGCTCCCCTAGATCCAGCAGATCGAACTTGCCTTGGCTCTATGAGACACCTGGAATGGGAGGCAGGCTGCCCAGGCATCCATCCTTAGAACCCTGCTCTGGATAACTTCCTTATGGGATGTCCTGGAGCTATCCAACAGGTCTCGACTGTCCCACAGAAGGAATCATTGCGGTTTGGAGCATCTCACAATTCCCATCGTGGGAAAACCTCCATGTCCTCGTGACACCCTCCCCTTCATGAAGGGGCCGTCATGGACAGAAACTCCGACCTAAGCCAACTTCTGATCCTAGCTCTGTCTTCAGGTATACGGGATTTCGAATCATCTCTGCAGAGGGTGCCTGCCGTCCCCTCACCCCGAAATCTAAGTCTGGCTTGTGTTCTCAGAATTTTTTCCTCACACTCCTGGCCCACAAGCCTTCCAGTTTGGGAATTCTAGAGCCACTATGTGGCACTGTGTCTTCCCTCCAGAAGAAAAACGTTGCCCTTTGGGGCTACCCAGTAACCACAAATGAGTACCATCCTGCACGAAACTCGACTGCACCCCAATGATACAGTCTAGCCTGGGCATTAATTCCCTGTCTGCCACAGCCTGAGCCTGCACCTCCCAACCAACACTCAACAGCTCGCCGAACACTGAGCAATCAGACACACCATGGCCTTAGGTCTTCATCTCTTCCCAACCTCAGTTTTCAGGCTTCAGAACCTAGACCTTAAATCCAATCACAGTCCAGGAGTGAAAGAGTTGCAGAAAATAGAACTCCTTCTTCCCCATGGCCAGAAAACTTTTGGTTGCCATATTGTGCAACGTTCAGTGTAGGAGAAACCAGCATGGTACATTAGGCCACGCCCTGACTTGAGGGGCTCCTTGGGACAAAAACACATTGTGAAACTCAGTGCGAGACCTATCCTCAAGGAAGGCCTCTCAGTGTCTGCACCAAGAGCCCACATATGGGGCTTGCCATGTTCTTAGGTCCCAATGTTAACCAGAGGTCTGGTTGTCCAGTTGCCCCCACCCACGACTCTGCTCTGGAATCCCTCTTTTGGTGGTCCACCTGAGGTAAAAATAAATAAATAAATAAATAAATAAAAATAAACAAAAAAAACCAGAAAGGCCTCCTCCCTTACGACAGAATGACCCCAAACTCTTGGGATCTGGTCAAATCCCCAGAAAGGGAGCCTCATCGATGGCCCATGAGGACACCCCGACATTCCATGGCAATCGGTGACACATTTACAGAAAAAAACAAAAAAGCATGAGCAAGCACCTCACATTCGCCCTTTGTTCATATGACGAAGAGTTCTCCTCACGGTCTATAGATCGGGCCGGCCATACCTACATCCCCCAACCTAAGTGGAGTTTGTGTTTTCAGACTTTTGACCAAATAGTCCTGGACCACACACGCTCCACACTTGGGTCCCTGGAGCCACACCTCAGGACTGTGCTTCCCTTTCAAGGGAATTCTTCCCATTCCATTGGCCACAACCTTGCAAATGAGGAAAAACCTCCAAAGTCACCGAGGCCATCCCAATAGTGTAGGCCGCCCAGGACAAACAGCGGTGATCTCAAACCAGCTGAGCAACTACCTCCACTCAGACAACAGATGTCCCCAGAGAAGAATATTGAACCGGACAGGCCCCTAGGCCCTAATCAGATCCATTGCTTTGGTTTCCAGGCATCTCTCCTCAGAGGCCTCGTTTCCAATACCAGCATATGGTGGTTTCCTGAGGCACCAATAAGAACAAATCTCGTCTCCCCATGGAAAACTTGCTTATTGGAGCTTTGTCATAACCTCTGGTTAAAAGAATCCTTCAGGGCCCTGGTGCCACTGCCCCATACCAAGGTCTCCATGGACTCAATCCAACATTAAGACCATCCTCAGGAAAGTCCATTTCAACTCAGCCCCCTCTGTTGCTACCCCAAGCCAGCAGATCAAACGTTTCTTGTTGCTAGGACACAATTGGAATGTGAGGCTGGCTGCCCAGGCATCCATACTTAGAACCCTGTTCTGGAAAAATACCTTATAAGACGTCCTGGAGCCATCCAACAAATCTTAATTGTCCCACAGAAGGAATCCTTGCGGTTTGGAGCATCTCACAACTCCAATAGTGGGAAAACCCCCATGGCCTCATAATGCCCCCCCTTCCTGAAGGGGCCAACATGGACAGAAACTCAAACCTGAGCCAAAGTCTGAACCTCGACCTGACTTCAGATGCATGAGATCTCAATTCAGCTCTGCAGAGTGTGCCTGCCATGTCCTTGCCCCGAAACCTAAGCCTAGCTTGTGTTCTCAGACTTCCGTCCTCACTCTCCTGGCCCATAAGCCCTCCAGTTTGGGAATTCCGAAGCCACAATGCAGCATGCTGCCTGCCCTCCAGAAGAAAAACTTTGCCCTATGCTGCTAATAAGAAACCCCAAATGATTTTCTAATGCATGCCACTCGATTGTAAAGCAATTATACAGCCCACCCTGTACACTAATGCCCTGTCTGGCAGAGCCAGAGACAAGACATCCCAAACGACACCCAGACAGCTGGCCCCAACCTGGACACATAGGACCCGCTATGGCTGTAGGTCGTCATCTCTTCCCAACCTCGGTTTTCAGGCTTCAGAACCTAGACCTTATCTCCAATCACTGCCCAGGGGTGAACGTGATGCAGAAATTAGAATTCCTCCTTCCCCATGGCCAGAAACCTTGTGGTTGGCATGTTGTCCAACGTTCAATGTGGGAAAAACTGCATTGTCCGAAATGCCACGCCAGTGCTTGAGGGCCGCCTAGGGCACAGACATGCATTGTGACCTGCAGTGTGAGTCCCGTATTAAAGTAACGCCTTTCAGTGGCTGGACCAAGATCCTGCATATGGGGCTTGTCATATCCATAGGCCCCCAAGCTTAACCAGAGGGCGAGTATTCCAGTTGTCAGTACCCACTGCTATGCTCTAGAATCCCTCTACTGGGGGGACACATGAAGCAGAAAACAGGACACTTCCCTTTCCACAGAAGAACCCCAAACTCTTGGGGGCTGGACAAACTACCAGAGAGGGAGACTTCTACGACCCATGAGGCAACTCCTACATTAAACGGCCATTGTGGACAAAACATCCAGAGACAAAAGCCTGAGCGACTGCCTCCCTCTCACCCTTCTTTCATATCCAGAGGAACTCCCCTCATGGACTGTAGATCATGCCTGCCGTAACCTCGGCCCCAAACCTGAGCTGAGTTAGGGTTTTTGAATGTCTGTCTGCACAGCCATGGCCCACACAGCCTCCAGGCTGGGGTCTCTGGAGCCACACCACAGTACTGTGCCTGCTCTCTCCTAAGAAACTGCCCATTCCATTGGCCACAACTCTACAAAATAGTAGAAACCTCAAGGTCCCCAAGGACATCCCACTACCGCAAGACGCACTGGACAAATAGGGGCATTATGACACAAGTTGAGCAACTACTACCTCCATGCAGACACAAAGACAGATATCCGCAGAGACAGAAGATTGAACCAGACAGGCCCCTAGGCCCTATTATGAACTCTTGCTTTGGTGTCCAGGTATCACTCCTCAGAGGCCTGGGTTCGAAGACCAGCATACGGGGCTTTCCTGAGGCACCAGACAGAAGACCTCTCATCTCCACATGGGAAGCTTCCTTGTTGGGGTTTTGTCAAGCCCTTCGGGTTGGAGAATCCTGCAGAGTCCCTTAGCTACTGCCACATTCCAAGGTCTCCATGGCCACCAACCCACATTATGACTCATCCTCAGGAGAGTCCATTTAAACTCAGCCTTCTGGGTAGCTCACCCAAGAGCCCGCAGATTGAGCGTGCCTTGTCTCGACCAGGAAATGGGAAGGTGAGTTGGCGTTTCTCCGCATCCATGCTTACGGCCCTGCTCTCGAGTCTTTCTGTATGGGGCATCCTGGAACCATCCAATAGTACTCGACTGTCCTGAAGAAGGAAACTTTGAAGTTTGGAGCAGCTCACAACTCCCAGTGTAGGGAAACCTCCCTGGCCTCATGACGCCCCCACCCCCTTCATGTAAGGGCCGTCATGGACACAAACTCCAGCTTGAGGCAACATCTGATACTCGCCCTGACCTCACCTGAAGGAGATCTCGATTCAGCCTCTGCAGAGTGGGCCTGCCATGCTCTTGGCCCCAAAACTCATGCTAGCTTGTGTTTTCAGACTTCCTTCCTCACAATCCTGGCCACACCCCTCCAGTTTGGCAATTCTGGAGACACAATGCAGCACTCTGCCTGCCCTCCAGAAGAAAAATGTTGCCCTATAGGGCTAACCAGAAACGCCAAATGAGTAACAACTTGCATGCCACTCGACCATACCCCAATATACAGTCTAGCCTGTTCACTAAAGCCCTGTCTGACACAGCCTGAGGGCAGACCTCCAGTCCAACACCCAGACATCTGGCCATACACAGAGCATATCACACCCACAATGGCTTTAGGCCATCATCTCTACCCAACCTCAGTTTTCACCTTCAGAACCTAGACCTTATCTCCACTCACTGTTCAGGAGTAAACGTGATGCAAGAATCAGAACTTCTCCTTCGCCTTGGCAAGAAACCTAGTGGTTGGCATGTTTTCCAACGTTCAGTGTAGTTGAAACCAGTGTGGACCGTGAGGCCCCGCCCATGTTTATGGGCCACATTGGTCACAAACACACATTGTATCCCTCAGCCTGATCCCAGGCCTCAGGTAAGGCCTCTCAGTGGCTGGATGAAGAGACAGCATATTGTGCTTGCCATGCCCCTAGGCCCCAAATTTTACCCATAGTTCGGGTTCTCCCTTCACTTTTCCCCAAGGCTCTTCTTTGGAATTACTCTTTTGGCGGGACACCTGAGGTAACAAACCTGAAAGGAGTCCTCCCATTCCACAGATTGACGAAAAACAATTGGGATCGGGCCAAATCCACAGAGAGGAAAATTCGTCCATGGCCCATGAGGCCTCCCCGACATTCCACGGCCATCTCTGATACAAAATCCAGAGACAAAAGCCTGAGCAAGCGCCTCAGACTCGCTCTCTCTTCATATCCGGAAGAGTTCTTCTCATGGTTTATAGATCGGGCCTGCCATACCTACGTCCCCAAACCTAAGCTGAGTTTGTGTTTTCAGACTTCTGTCCTCAAAGTCCTGGGCCACACACCCCCCAGGCTGGGGCCCCTGGAGTCACACATTAGGACTGTGCCAACCCAATCCATGGGAATTCTGCCGATGCCATTGTCCAAAACAGTAAAATTTGGAGAACCCTCCAAATCCCTGAGGCCATCCCAATAGTGCAGGTCGCCCAGGACAAACAAGGGCAGTCTGATACCTGCTGAGCACCTACCTCCACTCATACCATAGATGGATGTCCCCTGAGAAGAAGATTGAACCAGACAGGACCCTAGGCCATAATCGGATACATTGCTTTGGATTACAGGCATGTCTCCTCAAAAGCCTGGATTCCAATACCAGCATAGAAGTTTTCCTGAGGCACCCATCAAAACAAATCTCGTCTCCACAAGGAACCTTGTGCATCGAGCTATGTCAAAAGCTTAGGAGAATACTTCAGGGTCCCGGTGCCACCGCCCATTTTTAAGGACCTCATGGACACAAACACACATTAGGACCCATCCTCAGGAAAGTCCATTTCAAGTCAGCCACCCCGGTTGCTCCCGCAGAGCCATCAGATCTAAACTGTCTTGTTGCTGGGAGACATTTGGAATGCGAGGCCGGCTTCCCAGGCATCCAACCTCGAACAGTGCTCTGGAGTCATTCCATATGGGATGTCCTGAAGCTGCCCAACAGGTCTCAATTGTCCCGCAGAAGGAATCCTTGATGGGGGCATCCCACAACTCCCAACGTGGGAAAAACTCCATGGCCTTGAGATTCCGCTCCCTTCATGAAGGGTCCGTCATGCACAGAAACTCCAACCTGAGCCAACGTCTGATCCTCGCCCTGACTTCAGATGCATGAGATATTGGTTCAGATCTACAGTGGTACCTGCCGTGTCCTCGCCCTGAAACCCAAGTCTAGCATGTGTTCTCAGAATTCCGTCCTCACACTCCTCTACACGAAGCCCTCAAGTTTAGCAATTCCGGACTGACAATGAAGCACTCTGCCTGCCCTCTAGAAAACAAATTTTGCCTAATGAGCTGCCCAGACAACTTATATGAGGATAAATCTACATGGCACTCGACTGTACCCAAATTATATAGTCTAACCTGGGCACTAATGCACTGTCTGACACAACCTGAGCTCGGACCTCCTGACCAACACCCAGACAGCTGACCGCACACTGAGCACATCAGAACCGCCATGGCCTTAGGTCATCATCTCTTCCCTACCTCAGTTTTTAGGCTTCAGTACCTAGACCTTATCTCCAATCACTGCCCAGGGGTGCCTGTGATGCAGAAATCAGAACTCTTCCTTACCCATGGCAAGAAACCTTGTGGTTGGCATGTTGTCCAACGTTCAGTGTAGGAGAAACCAGGATTCACCATGAGGCCCTGCCCATTCTTGTTTGCGAAGTGGGCATAAACACGCATTGTGACCCTCAGCGTGAGTCCTGTCCTCTAGTAAGTCCTCTCAGTGGCTCGACCATTAGATGTCATAATGGGCTTGACATGTCCCTAGGCCACAATTTTTAACCAGATTTCTAGTTGTCCGTTCGGCCCTCCCCAGGGCTCTACTCTGGAATCCCTCATTTGGTGGGACACCTGAGGTTAAAAAACAAAACATGGCAAATCAACAACAACAACAAAACGGACTTCTTTCATCCCACAGAATGACCCCAAACTCTTTGGACGGGGCCAAACCCCCAGAGTGTAAGACTCGTCCATTTCCCATGAAGTCACCAGGGAATTTCACGACCATGAGTGACACGATATCCAGAGACAAAAACTTGAGCACGAGCCTCACACTCGCCCCTTATTCATATCCCGAAGAGTTCTCCTCATGGTCTGTAGATCAATCCTGCCATACCTATGACCTGAAACATAAGCCGCGTTTGTGTTTTCAGACGACTGTCCAAACAGCTCTGCCTACACACCCTACAGGCTCACGCCCCTGGAGCCAAACCTGAGGACTGTACTTGCCCTCTCCAAGGGAATTGTATGTGCCCATTCCAATGGCCACAACCCTACTAATAGGATAAACCTGCAAACTTTCTTAGGCAATCCCAATAGTGGTGGCTTCCCAGGACAAACTCGGGCAATCTGAGCCCATCTGAGAACCTACATGCACTCAGACGCATAGACTGATGTTCCCAGAGGTAAAAAGGTACGAACAGGCCCCTAGGCACTATTCAGATTCATTGTTGTGGTATCCAGTCATCTCTCCTCAGAGGCCTGGATTTCAATACCAGCATATGGCTGTTTCCTGACTCATCCGTCATAAAAAATCTCATCTACATATGGGAAACTTGCACGTTGGAGCTGTGTCAAAGCCTCTGTTTGAAAAAACCCTTCAGGACCCCAGTGCCACCGCTTCATTCCAAGGTCTCCATAGACACAAAAACATATTAGGATCCATCCACAGGAGAGTCCATTTCAACTCAGATCCAGATTGCTCGCCCAGATCCAGCAGATATAACCTGTCTTGTTGCTAGGACACAATTGGAATGCAAGGTGGGCGACCCAGGCATCCATCCTTAGAACCCTGCTCGGAATCGTTGGCCTGGAGCCAACCAACATGTCTCAACTGTCCTGCACAAGAATCTTTGCAGTTTGGAGCTTCTCACCACTAACATCGTGGGAAAACCCCCACGGCCTCTTGACCTCCCCGCCCCTTCATGAAGGGGCCATCAGGGACAGAAACACCAACCTGAGCGATCTTCTGATCCTCGCCCTGACTTCAGAAGCACGAGATCTCGATTCAGGTCTGTAGATTGTTCCTGCCTTGTCCTCACCCAGAAACCTAAGCCTAGCTTGTGTTCTCAGATTTCCGTCTTCAGACTACTGGCCCACAAGCCTCCAGTTTGCAAACCAGAACTATAATGCAGCACTCTTCCAGCCTTCAGGAAGAAAAACATTGCCCTGTGGGGCTACCCAGAAACTCCAAATGAGGATCAACCTGCACGAAATTCGACTGTACCCCAAATATATAGGCTGACATGGGCACTATTGCCCTTTCTACACAGCCTGAGCCTGGACTTCCTGGCCCCACCCAGAAAGCTGGTCGAACACTGAGCATGCCGGACGAGCCATGTCCTTAGGTCGTCATCTCTTCCCAACCTCGATTCTCAAGTTTCAGAACCTAGACCTTATCTCCAATCACTGCCCAGGCTTGTAAGTGATGCAGAAATAACAACTCCTTCCCCGTGGCTAGAAACCATGTGGTTGGCATGTTTTCCAATGTTCAGTGTAGTTGAAACCAGTGTGGCCCATGAGGCCCCGCCCATGTTTATGGGCCACATTGGTCACAAACACACATTGTGACCCTCAGCCTGATCCCAGTCCTCAGGTAAGGCCTCTCAGTGGCTGGATGAAGAGACAGCATATTGAGCTTGCCATGCCCCTAGGCCCCAAATTTTATCCATAGTTCGGGTTGTCCCTTCGCTTTTCCACAGGGCTCTTCTTTGGAATTCCTCTTTTGGCGGGACACCTAAGGTAACCAACCTGAAAGGAGACCTCCCATTCCACAGATTGACGAAAAAGAATTGGGATCGGGCCAATTCCACAGAGAGGAAGATTCGTCAATGGCCCATGAGGTTTCCCAGACAATCCACGGCCATTGCTGATACCGAATCTAGAGACAAAAGACTGAACAAGCACCTCAGACTCGCTCTTTCTTCATATCCTGAAGAGTTCTTCTCATGGTTTATAGATCGGGCCTGCCATACCTATGTCTCCAAACCTAAGCTGAGTTTATGTTTTCAGACTTCTGTCCTCAAAGTCCTGGGCCACACACCCTCCACGCTGCGGTCCCTGGAGCCACACATAAGGACTGTGCCTACCCAATCCATGGGAACTCTGCCCATTCCATTGTCCAAAACCGTAAAATTGGGAGAACCCTCCAAATCCCTGAGGCCATCCCAATAGTGCAGGTCTCCCGTGACAAACAAGCGCGGTCTGATAGCAGCTGAGCATCAACCTCCACTCATACCATAGATGGATGTCTGCAGAGAAGAAGATTGAACCAGACAGGACCCTGGCCATATCGGATCCATTGCTTTGGTTACAGGCATGTCTCCTCAAAAGCCTGGATTCCAATACCAGCATAGGGGTTTTCCTGAGGCAGCAATCAGAACAAATCTCGTCTCCACAAGGAAACATGTGCATCGAGCTATGTCAAAAGCTTAGGAGAATACTTCAGGGTCCTGGTGCCACGGCCCCATTCCAAGGCCCCATGGACACAAACACACATTAGGACTCATCCTCAGGAAAGTCCATATCAAGTCAGCCACCCCGGTTGCTCCCGCAGAGCCATCAGATCTAAACTGGCTTGTTGCTAGGAGACAATTGGAATTCGAGGCTGGCTTCCCAGGCATCCTCCCTCGAACGGTGCTCTGGAGTCATTATATATGGGATGTCCTGGAGCTTCCCAAAGGTCTCAATTGTCCCGCAGAAGGAATTCTTGAAGGGGCAACCCACAACTCCCACGTGGGAAAAACTCCATGGACACGAGATTCCCGCTCCCTTCATGAAGGGGCCGTCAGGCACAGACACTCCAACCTAAGCCAAAGTCTAATTCTCTCCCTGCCTTGAAATGGATGAGATATTGGTTCAGATCTGCAGGGGGTACCTGCCGTGCCCTTCCCCTGAGCCCAAGTATAGCTTTTGTTCTCAGAATTCCGACCTCACTCTCCTGGCCTCAAAGCCCTCATGATTGGTAAATCCGGTCCCACAATGCAGCACATGGCCTGCTTTCTGGAAAAAAAATATTGCCTAAAGAGCTGCCAAGGCACCTTATATGAAGATAAACCTACACGGTACTCGACTTTGCCCGAATTATATAGTCTAACCTGGGCACTAATGCACTGTCTGACACAACCTGAGCCCAGACTTCCTGACCAACACCCAGACAGCTGACCGCACACTGAGCACATCAGACCTGCCATGGCCTTAGGTCGTCATCTCTTCCCTACCTCAGTTTTCAGGCCTCAGAAACTAGACTTTATCTTCAATCACTGCCCAGGGGTGAGTGTGATGCAGAAATCAGAACTTCTCCTTACACATGGCAAGAAACCTTGTGGTTGGCATGTTGTCCAACGTTTATTGTAGGAGAAACTAGCATTCACCCTGAGGCCCGCCTATTCTTGAGTGCGACGAGGGCATAAATATGCATTGTGACCCTCAGTGTGAGTCCTGTCCTCTAGTAATTCCTCTCAGAGCCTGGAACACTAGATGTCATAATGGGCTTGACATAGCCCTAGGCCCCAATTTTTAACCAGATTTCTGATTGTCCAGTCACCCCTCCCCAGAGCTCTACTCTGGAATTCCTCATTTGGTGGGACAACGGAGGTTAAAAAATGAAACAAAACAAAGCAACAACAACAAAAAAAACGACTTCTTCCATCCCACAGAATGACCCCAACCTCTTTGGAAGGGGCCAAATCCCCAGAGAGTAAGACTCGTCCATTTCCCATGAAGTCACCCGGAAATTTCACGACCATCAGTGACATGATATGCAGAGACAAAAACATGAGCAATAGCCTCACACTCGCTTTTTTTTCATATACCGAAATGTTCTCCTCATGGTCTGTAGATCAGTCCTGCCCTACCTATGACCCGAAACAGAAGTCGAGTTTGTGTTTTCAGACAACTGTCCAAACAGCCCTGGCTTACACACCCTATAGGCTCAGGCCCCTGAAGCCAAACCTGAGGACTGTTCTTGCCCTCGCAAGGGAATTGTGTGAGCCCATTCCAATGGCGACAACGCAACTAAAAGTATAAACCTTTAAATTCCCTGAGGCCATCCCATAGTGTTGGCTTCCAAGGACAAACACGGGCAATCTGAGTTCATCTGAGCACCTACCTGCACTCTGACCCATAGATAGATGTCGCCCAAGGTAAAAAGAAACCAACAGGCCCCTAGGCACTAATCGGATTCATTGCTTTGGTTTCCAGGCATCTCTCCTCAGAGGCCTGGATTTCAATACCAGAATATGGCTGTTTCTTGACTCACCCATCAGAACAAATCTCCTCTACACATGGGAAACTTGCATGGTGGAGCTGTGTCAAACCTCTGTTTAGGAGAAGCCTTCAGGGCCCTAGTGCCACCGCTTAATGCCACAGTCTCCATAGACACAAAAACATATTAGGACCCATCCACAGGAGAGTCCATTTAAACTCAGCCTCCTCGGTTGCTCCCCGAGATCCAACAGATCTAGCCTATCTTGTAGCTAGGAGAATATTGGAATGCGAGGTGGGCTACCCAACCATCCATCCTTAGAACCCTGCTCAGAATCGTTGGCCTGGAGCCAACCAACTGGTCTCAATTGTCCCACAGTAGAATCTTTGCAGTTTGGAGCTTCTCACAACTCCCATGGTGGGAAAACCCCCACGGCCTCGAGATTCCCCCCCTTTATGAAGGGGCCATCAGGGACAGAAAGTCAAACCTGAGGCATCGTCTGATGCTCAACCTGACTTCAGGTGCACGAGATCTCGATTCAGGTCTGTAGATTGTGCCTGCCATGTCCTCACCATAAAACCTAAGCCTAGCTTGTGTTCTCAGAGTTCCGTCCTCAGACTACCGGCCCACAAGCCCTCCAGTTTGGCAATCCGGAAGTACAATGCAGCATTCTGTGGGCCCTCCAAGAGAAACATTGCCCTCTGGGGCTACCTAGAAACCCCAAATGAAGATCAACCTGGATGCCATTTGGCTGTACACCAAATATATAGGCTGATCTTGGCATCATTGCCTTCTCTGACACAGCCTGAGCTGGACCTCCTGGCCCCACCCAGACAGCTGGCCGCACACTAGGCACATTGGAACCGCCATGGCCTTAGTTCGTCATCTCTTCCCAACCTCGGTTTTCAGGCTTCAGTACCTAGACCTTATCTCTAATCACTGCCCAGGTTTGAAAATGTTGCAGAAATCAGAACTCGTTCCCTTGGCAAGAAACCTCGTGGTTGGCATGGTGTCCAACGTTCAGTGTAGTTGAAATCAGTGTGGCACATGAGACCCAGCCCATGCTTGAGGGCTACATTGGTCTCAAACACACATTGTGACCCTCAGCCTGAGCCCGGTCCTCAGGCAAGGCCTCTCAGTGGCTGCATGAAGAAACAGCATATTGGGCTTGCCATGCCCCTAGACCCCAATTTTTAACCATAGTTCGGGTTGTCCCTTCACTCTTGCCCAGGGCTCTGCTTTGGAATTCCTCTTTTGGTGGGACACCTCAGGTAACAAACCTTAAAGGAGTCCTCCCATCCCACAGATTCACGAAAAAGAATTGGGATCGGACCAGATCCACAGAGAGGAAGATTCGTCCATGGCCCAGGAGGCCTCCCCGACATTCCTTGGCCATCGCTGATACAAAATCCAGAGACAAAAGCCTGAGCAAGCGCCTCAGACTCGCTCTTTCTTCATATCCTGAAGAGTTCTTCTCCTGGTTTGTAGGTCGGGCTTGCCATACCTACGTTCCCAAACCTAAGATGAGTTTGTGTTTTTTGTTTTCTGTCCTCAAATTCCTGGGCCACATACCCTCCAGACTGAGCCCCTGGAGCCACACATTAGTACTGTGCCTACCCAATCCATGGGAATTCTGCCCATGCCATTGTCTCAAACCGTTCAAATTAGGAGAACCCTCCATAGTCCCTGAGGCCATCTCAATGGTGTAGGTTGTCCCGGACAAACAAGGGCCGTCTGACACCAGCTGAGCATCAACCTCCACTCATACCATAGATGGATGTCCCCAGAGAAGAAGATTGAACCAGGCAGGACCCTAGGACATAATGGGATCCATAGCTTTGGTTTACAGGCATGTCTCCTCAAAAGCCTGGATTCCAATACCAGCATAGGGCTTCTCCTGAGGCACCCATCAGAACAAATCTCGTCTCCACAAGGAAACTTGTGCATGGGAGCTATGTCAAAGGCTTAGGAGAATACTTCAGGGTGCCGGTGCCACCGCCCCATTCCAAGGCCCTCAGGGACACAAACAAACATTAGGACCCATCCTCCGGAAAGTCCATTTCAACTCAGCCACCCCGGTAACACCTGCTGAGCCATCAGATCTATACTGTCTTGTTGCTAGAAGAAAATTCCATCAGATCTATACTGTCTTGTTGCTAGAAGAAAATTGGAATGCGAGGCGGGCTTCCCAGGCATTCATCCTCGAATGGTGCTCTCGAGTCATTCCATATGTGATGTCCTGGAGCTGTCCAACAGGTCTCAATTGTCCCGCAGAAGGAATCTTTGAAGGGCCATCTCACAACTCCCAACGTGGGGAAACCTCCATGGACTAGAGATTCCACTCCCTTCATGAATGGGCCGTCATGTACAGAAACTCCAACCAGAGCCAATGTCTGATCCTCGCCCTGAATTCAGATGCATGAGATATTGGTTCAGATCTGCCGAGGTACCTGCCGTGCCCTCGACCTGAAACCCAAGTCTAGCTTGTGTTCTCAGACTTCCGTCCTCACACTCCTGTCCCAGAAGACCTCAAGTTTGGCAATTCCGAACCCACTGTGCAGCACTCTGCCTGCCCTCTAGAAAAAAAATATTGCCTCATGAGCTGCCCAGGCACATCATATGAGGATAAACCTACACGCCACTTGACTGTACGTAAATTATATACTCTAAGCTGTGCACTAATGCACGGTCTGACACACCTGAGCCCGGACCTCCTGACTAACACACAGACAGCTGACCACACACTGAGCACAACAGACCAGCCATTGGCCCTCGGACATCATCTCTTCCATACCTCAGTTTTCAGGCTTCAGAACCTACCTTTTCTCCAATCACTGCCCAGGGGTGATGGTATGTAGAAATCAGAACTCCTCCTTACCCATGGCAAGAAACCTTGTGGTTGGCATGTTGTCCAACGTTCAGTGTAGGAGAAACCAGCATTCACCCTGAGGCCCAGCCCATTCTCAAGTGCGACGAGGGCATAAACACACCAAACTCTTTGGACGAGGCCAACCTTCTAAAGAGTAAGACTCGTCCATTTCCCATGAAGTCACCCGGAAATTTCACGACCATGAGTCACACGATATCCAGAGATAAACTTGAGCAAGAGCCTCACACTCGCCCTTTTTTCATATCCCGAAGAGTTCTTCTCATGTTCTGTAGATCAGTCCTGCCATACCTATGACCCGAAACATAAGCCGAGGTTGTGTTTTCAGACAACTGTCCAAACAGCCCTGGCCTACACACCCCAAAGGCTCAGGCCCTTGGAGCCAAACCTGAGGACTGTACTTGCCCTCTCCAAGGGAATTGTGTGTACCCATTCCAATGGCCACAATCCTACTAATAGGGTAAACCTCCAAAGTTCCTGAGGCCATCCCAATAGTGGTGGCTTCCCAGGACAAACAGGAGCAATCTGAGCACATCAGAGCACCTACCTGCACTCAGACCCATAGACTGATGTCCCCAGAGGAAAAAAGGAATGAACAGACCACTAGGCACTAATCGGATCCATTGCTATGGTTTCCAGGCATGTCTCCTCAGAGGCCTGGATTTCAATACCAGCATATGGCTGTTTCTTGACTCACCCATCAGAACAAATCTCATCTACATATGGGAAACTTGCACGGTGGAGCTGTGTCAAAGTCTCTGTTTAGAAGAACCCATAAGGGACCCAGTGCCACCGCTTCATTCCAAGGTCTCCACAGACACAAAAACATATTAGGACACATCCACAGGAGAGTCAATTTCAACTCAGCCTCCTCAGTTGCTCCCCCAGATCCAGCAGATCTAACCTTTCTTGTAGCTAGGAGAAAATTGGAATGCCAGGTGTGGTACCTAGCCATCCATCCTCAGAACCATGCTTGGAATCCTTGGCCTGGCGCCAACTAACAGGTCTCAATTGTCCTGGAGAAGAATCTTTGTAGTTTGGAGCTTCTCACAACTCCCATCGTGCGAAACCCCCCATGGCCTCGTGATTCCCCCCCTTCATGAAGGGGCCATCAGGGACAGAAAGTCCAACCTGAAGATCGTCTGATCCTCACCCTGACTTCAGATGCACGAGATCTCGATTCAGGTCTGTAGATTGTGCCTGCCATGTCCTCACCCATAAAAACTAAGCCTAGCTTGTGTTCTCAGACTTCAGTCCTCAGACTACTGGCCCACAAGCCCTCCAGTTTGGCAATCCAGAAGTACAATGCGGCACTCTGCCTGCTCCCTGGAAGAAGAACATTGCCCTCTGGGGCTACCCAGAAACCACAAATGAGGATCAACCTGCACGCCATTTGGCTGTACACCAAATATATAGGCTGAAGTGGGCACAATTGCCCATTCTGACACAGCCTGAGCCTGGAACTCCTGGCCCCACCCAGACAGCTGGCCGCACACTGAGCACATCGGACCCGCCATGGCCATAGGTCGTCATCTCTACCCAACCTCGGTTTTCAGGCTTCAGAACCTTGACCTTATCTCAAATCACTGCCCAGGTTTGAAAATGTTGCAGAAATCCGAACTCGTTCCCTTGGCATGAAACCTCGTGGTTGGCATGTTGTCCAACTTTCAGTGTAGTTGAAACCAGTGTGGCACATGAGTCCCAGCCCATGCTTGAGGGCCACATTGGTCTCAAACACACATTGTGACCCTCAGCCTGAGCCCGGTCCTCAGGCAAGGCCTCTCAGTGGCTGCATGAAGAAACAGCATATTGGGCTTGCCATGCCCCTAGACCCTAATTTTTAACCATATTTCGGGTTGTCCCTTCACTCTTGCACAGGGCTCTGCTTTGGAATTCCTCTTTTGGTGGGACACCTCAGGTAACAAACCTTAAAGGAGTCCTCCCATCCCACAGATTTACAAAAAAGAATTGGGATAGGGCCAAATCCACAGAGAGGAAGATTCGTCCATGGCCCAGGAGGCCTCCCCGACATTCAACGGCCATCGCTGATACAAAATCCAGAGACAAAAGCCTAACCAAGCGCCTCAGACTCGCTCTTTCTTCATATCCTGAAGAGTTCTTCTCATGATTTGTAGTTCGGCCGTGCCATACCTACGTTCCCAAACCTAAGCTGAGTTTGTGTTTTTTGAGTTCTGTCCTCAAAGTCCTGGGCCACACACCCTCCAGGCTGGGCCCCTGGAACCACACATTAGGACTGGGCCTAACCAATCCATGGGAATTCTGCCCATTCCATTATCCAAAACCGTACAAATTAGGAGAAACCTCCAAATTCCCTGAGGCCATACCAATGGTGTAGGTTGTCCGGGACAAAAAAGGGCCGTCTGACACCAGCTGAGCATCTACCTCCACTCATACCATAGATGGATGTCCCCAGAGAAGAAGATTGACCAGACAGGACCCCAGGCCATAATGGGATCCATAGCTTTGGTTTACAGGCATGTCTCCTCAAAAGCCTGGTTTCCAATACCAGCTGAGGGCTTCTCCTGAGGCACCCATCAGAACAAATCTCGTCTACACATGGGAAACTTGCATGTTGGAGCTCTCTCAAAGCCTCTGGTTAGAAGGACATTTCAGGTTCCCGGTGCCAGCGCCTCATTCCAAGGTCTCCATGGAGACACACCCACATTAGGACCCATCCACAGGAGAGTCCATTTCAACTCAGCCCCCTAAGTTGCTCCCCCTGATCCAGCAGATCTAACCCGTCTTGTCGCTAGGAGATGATTGGAATGAGAGGCAGGCTTCCCAGACATCCATACTTAGAACCATTCTCAGAATTATGCTGTATGGGAAGTCCTGGAGCCAACCAACAGGTCTCAATAGTCCCTCAGAAGAATCTTACTGTTTGGAGCATCTCACAACTCCCATCGTGGGCAAACCTCCATGGCCTCGTGATTTCGCCCCCTGTGCTTCATGAAGGGGCCATCAGGGACAGAAGCTCCAACCTGAGCGATCGTCTGATCCTCGCCCTGACTTCAGATGCAGGACATCTTGATTCATCTCTGCAGAGTGTGTCTGCCGTGCCCTTGCCCAGAAACGTAAGTCTAATTTGTGTTCTCAACTTCCATCCTCACATTCCTGGCCCACAAGCCCTCCAGTTTGGCAATTCCAGAACTACAAGGCAGCACTCTGCCTGCTTTCCGGAAGAAAAACATTGCCCTCTGGGGCTACCCAGATTCCCCAAATGAGGATCAACCTGCATGCCACTTGACTGGACCCCAATTATACAGGCTGCCCTGGGCACTACTGCCCTTTCTGGCACAGCCTGAGACTGAACCTCCTGGCTCGCACCCACCCAGCTAGCCACACACTGAGCACATCAGACCCGCCATGGCCTTAGGTCATCATCTCTTTCCAACCTCGGTTTTCAGGCTTCAGAACCTAAACCTTATCTCCAGTCACCACCCAGGGTTGAACATGATGCAGGAATCAGAACTCCTTCCCCATGGCAAGAAACCTTGTGGTTGGCATGTTGTCCAACGTAAAATGTAGTTGAAACCAGTGTGGCCCATGAGGCCCTGCAGATGCTTGAGGACCAAGTCGTTCACAAACATGCATTCTGACCCTCAACGTGAGCCCAGTTCTCAAGTAAGGCCTCTCAGTGGCTGGACCAAAAGACAGCATATTGGGCTTGTCATGCCCCTAGGCCCCAATTTTTAACCAGATTTCTGGTTGTCCAGTCTCCCCTCCCCAGGGCTCGGCTTTGGAATCCCTCTTTTGGTGGGACACCTGAGGTAACAAAACTGAAAGGACTCCTCCCATCCCACAGTTTGACCCAAAACAATTGGAATCGGGCCAAATCCACAGAGCGGAAGACTCATCCATGGCCCATGAGGCCTCCCTGACATTCCACGCCCATCGTTGACACAAAATCCAGAAACAAAAGCCTGAACAAGTGCCTCACAATCTCTCTTTCTTCATATCTGGAAGAATTCTCCTCACGGTCTGTAGATCGGGCCTGCCATACCTACGTCCCTAAACCTAAACTGAGTTTGTGTTTTAGACTTCTGTCTCCACAGTCCTGGTGCACACACCCTGCAGGTTGGGGCCCCTGGAGCCACATCAAAACTGTGCCTTCCCTCTCCACGGGAATTCTGCCCATTCCATTGTCCATAATCATAAAATTAGGAGAAACCTCCAAAGTCCCCAAGGCCTTCACAATAGTGTAGGCCGCCTGGGACAAACAAGGGCCATCTGACACCAGCTGAGCATCTAACTCCACTAATACCTTAGATGGATGTACACAGAGAAGAAGATTCAACCGGACAGGCCCCTAGGCTCTAAACGGAGCCATTGCTTTGGTTTCCAGTTATCTCTCTTCAGAGGCCTATATTCCAATAACAGTATATGGGGGTTTCCTGAGGCACCAATCAGAACAAATCTCGTCTCCACATGGGAAACTTGTCCTTTGGAGATGTCTCAAAACCTCCGGTTAGGAGAATCCTTCAGGGCCCATGCACCAACGCCCCATTCCAAGGTCTCCATGGACACAAACCCACATTAGCATCCATCCTCAGGAGAGTCCATTTCAACTCAGCCCCCTTGGTTGCTCTGACAGAGCCAGCATATCAAACCTGTCTATTTGCTAGGAGACAACTGCAATGTGAGGCGGGCTTCCCATGCATCCATCCTAAGATCCCTGCTCTGGTGTCATTCTGTATGGTATGTACTGGAGTGATACAAAAGGTCTCAATTGTTGATCAGAAGGAATCCTTGTTGTTTGGAGCATCTCACAACTCCCATCGTGGGTAAACCTCCATGGACTGGAGATGCTGTCCCCTTCATAAAGTGGCCAGAATGGACAGAAATTCAAACCTAAGCCTAGGTTTGAACCTCGCCCTGACTTAAGATTCATGATATCCCGATTCAGATCTGCAGAGGGTGCCTGCCGTGCCCTCGCCCAGAACCTATGCCTAACATGTGTTCTCAGACTTCCGTCCTCACACTCCCCGTCCACAAGGCATCCACTTTGGAAATTCCGGAGCCACAATGCAGCACTCTGCCTGTCCTCCAGAAGAAAAACATTGCCCTTGGGGCTACCCAGAAATTTCAAATAAAGATCAACCTGCACGGCACTCAGTTGTACCCCAATTATACAATCTACCCTGGGCACTAAGGCCCTGTCTGACACAGCCCAAGCTTGGACCTCCCGACCAACACCCAGACAGCTGGCTCCACGCTGAGCATATCGGACCCGACATGGCCTTAGGTTGTCATCTCTTCCCAACCTCGGTTTTCAGACTTCACAACCTGGACCTTATGTCCAATCACTACCCAGGGGTGAATGACATGCAGAAATCAGAATTAATACTTCCCCATGGCAAGAACTCATGTGGTTGACATGTTGACTATCATTCAGTGTAGGAGAAACAAGCATGCACCATGAGTCCCCACCCATGCTTGAGTACCACGAGGGCATAAACACGCATTGTGACCCTCAGCATGAGTTCTGTCCTCAATGAAGGCCTCTCAGTGGCTGGACCATTAGAAGGCATATTGGGCTTGCCATGCCCCTAGGCCCGTATTTTTAGTTAGATTTCTTGTTGTCCAGGGCTCTGCTCTGGAATCCCTCTTTTGGTGGGACACCTTAGTTAACAAAACTGAATCCCACAGATTAACCCACAACAATTGGGATCTGGCCAAATCCACAGAGAGAAACACTCTTCCATGGCCCATGAGGACTCCTCGACATTCCACGGCCATCATTGACACAAAATCCAGGGGCAAAAGCCTGACAAGTGTCACACTTTCACCCTTTATTCAGATCCCAAAAAGTTCTCCTCATAGTCTGTAAATCGGGCCTGCCATACCTACGTCCCCAAACCTAAGCTGAGTTTGTGTTTTAAGACATCTGTCCCCACAGTCCTTGCCCACACACCCTCAAGGCTGGGCTCTTGGAGCCACACATCAGGTCTGTGCCTGCCCACTCCACAGGAATTCTGCCCATGCCATTGTCCATAATCATACAATTTAGGAGAAACCTCCAAAGTCCCCGAGGCCATCCCTATAGTGTAGGCCGCCCGGACAAACAGGAGCGGTCTGACACCAGCTGAGCAACTACCTCCATTTCATAAAATAGACAGATGTCGACAGAGAAGAAGATTGAACCAGAGAGGCTCCTAGGACCTAATTGGATGCATTGCTGTGGTTTCTATGTATCTCTCCTCAGAAGCCTGGTTCTAATACCAGCATATGTGGGTTTCCTGAGGCACCAATTAGAACAAATCTTGTCTCCGCATGGAAAACTTGCTCTTTCGAGTTGTTTCAAAATCTCCGGTTAGAATCCTTTAGAGCCCTGGGGCCACCACCCCATTCCAACGTCCTCATGGACACAAACACACATTAAGACCCATCTTCAGGAGAGTCCATTTCAACTCAGCTCCCACGATTGCTCCTGCATAGCCATCAGATCGTACCTGTCTTGTGGCAGGGAGACAATTGGTGTAAGAGGCAGTCTGCTCAGGCATCCATCCTTAGAACCCGGCTCTGGAGTCATTCCATATGGGATGTCCTGGAGCCATCCAACAGTTTTCAATTTTCCCGCAGAAGGAATCCTTTCAGTTTGGAGCATCCCACAACTCCCAACGTGGGAAAACCTCCATGGCCTCGAGATTCCACCCCTTTGATGAAGGGGCCATCATGGACAGAAACTCCAACCTGCGCCTAAGTCTGATCCTCGTCCTGACTTCAGATGAATGAGATTTTGATTCGGATCTGCAGAGGGTGCCTGCCGTGCCCTCGCCCTGAAACTTAAGTCTAGCTTATGATCTCAGACTTATGTCCTCACACTCCTGGTCCCGACGCCCTTAAGTTTGGCAATTCTGGACCCACAATGCTGCACTCTGCCTGCCCCAGTGAGATTCCCTGACACAATAAATGAGGATGAACCTACATGGAACTCAACTGTACCCAAATTATACAGTCTAACCTGGGCACTAATGCACTGTCTGACACAGCCTGAATCCATACCTCCTGAAAAACACCCAGAAAGCTGACCGCACACTGAGCACATCGGACCCTCCATGACCTTAGGTTATCATCTCATCCCAACCTCGATTTTCTGGATTCAGAACTCAGATCTTATCTCCAGTCACTGCCCAGGGGTGAACATGATGCAGAAATCAGAATTCCTCCTTCCCCATGGAAAGAAACCTTGTGGTTCGTATGTTGTCCAAAGTTCAGTGTAGGAGAATCAAGCATGGCCCATGAGTCCCCGCCCATGCTTGATGCCTACATTGGGCACAAACATGCATTGTGACCCTCAGTGTGAGCACTGTACTCAAGTAAGACCTCTCAGTGGCTGGACCAAGGTACTCCATATGGGGATTGCCATGCCCTTAGGCCCCCAATCTTATACAGAGTTCGGGTTGTCCAGTCGCCCCTTCCCAGGGTTCTGCTCTGGAATCCCTCTTTAGTGGCACACCTGAGGTAAAAAACAAAACAAAACAAACAAACAAAAAAAAAAACAGAATGGACTCCTCCCATCCCACGGAATGACCCCAAAATATTGGGATCATATAAATCCCCATAGAGGAACTCTCACCCATGGTCCATGAGGACGCCCCTACATTCCACGGCCATCAGTGACACAAAATCCAGAGTCAAAAGCCTGAGCAAGTGCCTCACACTCACTCTTTGTTCATATCCTGAAGAGTTCTGCTCAAGGTCTGTAGATCGGGCCTCCCATACCTATGTCCCCAAACCTAAGACGAGTTTCTGTTTTCAGACTTCTGTCCCCACAGCTCTGACCCACACACCCTCCATGCTTGAACCCCTAGAGCCACACCTCAGGATTGTGCCTTCCCTCCCCAAAGGAATTCTGCCCATTTCATTGGCCACAAACTTGCAAATTAGGAGAAACCTCCAAAGTCTAAGTGGCCATCCCAATAGTGTAGACTGCCCAGGACAAATAGGGGCAATCTGACACCAGCTGAGGAACTACCTCCACTCAATCCCATAGACAGATGAACCGAGAGAAGAAGATTAAACCAGACAGGCCCCAGGCCCTAATCAGATCCATTGCTTTGGTTTCCAGGCATCTCTCCTCAGAGTTCTGGTTTCCAATACCAGCATATTGGGGGTTACTGAAGCACCAATGAGAACAAATCTTGTTTCCCCATGGGAAAAATGCTTCTTGGAGCTGTGTCAAAACCTCTGGTTAGGAGCATCCTTCAGAGCCCTGGTGCCACTGCCCCATTCCAAGGTCTCCATGGACACAATCCCACATTATGACCGATCCTCAGGAGAATGCATTTCAACTCAGCCCCCTCGGCTGCTACATCATAGGCAGCAATCAAACATGCCGTTTCGCTAGGAGACAATTGGAATGCAAGGCCGGATGCCCAGGCATCCATCCTTAGAACCCTGCTCTGCAATTGTTCCATATGGGATTCCCTGGAGCCATCCAACAGGTTTCAACTGACCCGCAGAAAATCCTTGTGGTTTGGAGCATCTCACTACTGCCATCATGGGAAAACACCAATGGCGGTGTGATGACCCCCCTTCATGAAGGGGCCATCATGGACAGAAACTCCAACCTGAGCCAACATATGAACCTCGCCCTGACCTCAGATGCATGAAATCTAAATTCAGCTCTGCAGAGTGTGCCTGCCATGTCCTCGCCCTGAAACCAAAGCAAAGCTTCAGTTCTCAGACTTACATCCTTGCATTCCTGGCCGCAAGGACTCCAGTTTGGCAGTTCCGGAGCCAGAATGCAGCACTCTGCCTGCCCTCCAGAAGAAAGACTTTGCCTTATGGGGCTACGGAGAAACCCCAAATAATTATCTTCTGCATGCCACTCAACTGTACCCCAATTATACAGCGTATCTGGGCACGAATGCCCTGTCTGGCACAGCCTGAGTGCAGACCTCCTGAACGACACCTAGAAAGCTGGCCCCAAACTGAACACATCGGACCCGCCATGGCCTTAGGTCGTCATCTCTTCCAAACCTCGGTTTTCAGGCTTCAGAACCTAGACCTTATCTCCAATTAGTGCCCAGAGGTGAACGTGATGCAGAAATCAAAACTCCTCCTTCCCCATGGCAAGAAACCCTGAGGTTGGCATGTCCAAGGTTCAGTGTAGGAGAAACCTGCAAGCTCAATGAAGTCCCGCCCAATATTGAGGACCACCTTGGGCACAAACACACATTGTGACCCTCAGCATGAGTCCACTATTCAAGTAACGTCTCTCAGTGGCTGGACCAAGAATCTGCATATGGGCTTGCCATGCCCATAGGACCCCAGGCCTAACCAGAGGGTGGGTATTCCAGTTGTATGTACCCAGTGCTCTGCTCTAGAATCCCTCTATTGTGGGAACACATGAGGCAGAAAACGGGACTCCTCCCTTCCCACAAAATGACCCCAATCTCTTGGGAGCCGGACAAATCACCAGAGAGGGATACTTCCATGGCCCATGAGACCATGCTTACATTAAATGACCATCATGAATACAACATCCAGAGACATAAGCTTGAACGACCGCCTCTCACTCGCCTTACTTTCTAATCACAATGAGCTCCCCTCACGGACTGTAGATCACTCCTGCCATAACCTCAGCCCCAAACCTCAGCCGAGTTTGTGTTTTTGGATGTCTGTCCCCACAGCCCTGGCCCACACAGCCGCCAGGCTGGGGCCTCTGGAGCCACACCACAGGACTGTCCTGCTCTCTCCAAGGAGACTATGCCCATTCCATTGCCCATAACCCCACAGAATAGGAGAAACCTCAAGGCCCCCGAGGACATCCCACTACTATAAGCCTCTCTGGACAAAGGCATCCTGACACTAGCTGAGCAACTACCTCCATGCAGAAACACAGACAGATGTCGGCAGAGACAGTAGATTGAACCAGACAGGCCCCTGGGCCCTAATCTGAACTCTTGCTTTGGTTTCCAGGTGTCACTCCTCAGAGGCCTGGGTTTGAAGACCAGCATCTGGGGCTTTCCTGAGACACCAAACAGAACAACTATCGTCTCCACATGGGAAGCTTCATTGTTGGAGCTGTGTCAAACCCTTCGGTTTGGAGAAACCTGCAGAGTCCCTGAGCCACCGCCACATTCCAAGGTCTCCATGGCCACCAACCCACAGTATGACTCATCCTCAGGAGAGTCCATTTCAACTCAGCCCTCTGAGAAACCCGCCCAAGAGCCTGCAGATTGAGCCTGCCTTGCCCGAAGCAGCCAGTGGGAATGTGAGGTTGCATTTGCAGACATTCATGCTTAGACCCCTTCTCTCGAGTCTTTCTGTAGGGGTCATCCTAGAACCATCTCATAGTACTCGACTGTCCTACAGAGGAAACCTTGATGTTTGGGGCAGCTCATAACTCCCAGCGTTGGGAAACCTCCCTGGCCTCATGACGCCCCCACCCCCTTCAGGAAGGGGCCATAATGGACACAAACTCCAACCTGAGGCAACGTCTGATACTCGCCCTGACCTCAGATGCAGGAGATCTTGATTCAGTCTCTGCAGAGTGGGCCTGCCATGCCCCAAACCTAACGCTAGCTTGTGTTTTCTGACTTCCCTCTTCACACTCCTGGCAAACAAGCCCTCCAGACTGGGAATTCCAGAACCACAACACAGTTTTCTGCCTGCCCACCAGAAGAAAAACGTTGCCCTATGGGGCTCTCCAGAAACCACAAATGAGAACCAACCTGCTCTGGCCTCGACCGCACCCTAACTGGAAAAGCTACCCTGGTCAGTAATGCTCTGTCTGACACAGCCTGATGTCCCGACAGACAAGGAAACAGCTGGCTGCACACTAAGCACATCAGACAGGCCATGGCCTTATGCTGTCATCTCTTCCCAACCTGGGTTTTCAGACATCTGACCCTAGATATTATATCAAATCCTGGCAAACGTGGGTAACTGAAGCACAAATCAGATCTTCTCCTTCCCCATGGCTGGAAAGCTTGCTGTTGGCATGGAGTCATACCTTCAGTGTAGGAGAAACCTTCATGGCCCCTGAGGCCAAGCCTAAACTTGAGTGCCTCCTTGGGTACAAGCTCGCATTGGGACCATCAGCATGGGCCCCATGTCGAAGTAAGGTCTCTCAGGGCCTGGACTAAGAGCCCGCATATGGGGCTTACCAAGCCCCTATGAGCCCAATCTTCACAAGAGCTCGAGTATTCCATTTGCTCGAACCCAGGACTGTGATCTGGAGTCCCTCTCCTGGAAGAACACCTGAGCCAGACAGCAGGACTCCACCCTTCCCACAAAATGTCCCCAAAATCTTAAGAGCTGGACCAACTCCTCAGAGAGGGAGACTCTTCCATAGCCCCTGAGGTCACCCCTACATTCCACGGCTATGGGAGACAAAACATCCAAAGACAAAAGCTTGCGTGACTGCCTCCCATTTGCCCTTCTTTCATAAGCTGAGGATCTCCTCTCACGGTCTGTGGGTCCATCCTGCAATGCTCTCGGCTCTGCACCCAAGCCGAGTTTGTGTTTTCAGACTTCTGTGCCCACAGCCCGGACCCACACACCCTCCAGGCTAGGGCCTATGGAGACACACTGAAGGACTGTGCCAGTCCTCTCCAAGAAAACTGTACCCAATCCATTGGCCACAACCCTAGAGATTAGGAGAATCCAATAAGGTCTCCAAGGCCATGCCTCGGCCATGGACTAAGAGGGGCACTCTGACACCAGCTGAGCAACTATCTCCACTTAGATACTCAGACAGTGTCCCCAGAGACAGAAGATTGAAACGGACAGGCATCTAGGCTCTAATCTGAACCCTAGCTTTGGTTTCCAGGTGTCTCTACACAGAGAACTGGTTTGAAGACCAGTATCTGGGGCTTTTCTGAGGCACCAAAGAGAACCTGTCTCATCTCCACATAGGGATCTCTTTTTAATTGGAGCAATATTACACCCTTCGGTTAGGCGAATACTTCATGGCCCCTGAGCTGCCAACATATTCCAAGGTCTCCATGCACACAAACCCACATTATGACCCATCCGCAGGAGAGTCCATTTCAATTCAGCCCCCTAGTTAGCTCGCCCCAGAGCCAGTAGTTCAAACATGTCTTGTCACAAAGAGCCAATGGGAATGTGAGGTATGCTGTACAGGCATCCATCCTTCGAATCCTGCTCTCCAGTCTTTCCGTATGGGACATCCTGGAGCCATTCAACAGGACTCGACTGTCCAGCAGATGGAAAGCTTGTGGTATGGGTCAACGCACAAACTAGAGTTTGTGCTGGTGTCTAAGGTGCTGTGCAGGATTCTCCAATCTTGAGGGTTTGGCACAGGTCGAAGGGCATGGTTTCCTACTGGGGACAGGAGATATTCTATTGTGTGGCTCAGGGACCACATGTTGTATCCTAAGTTGGTATTTCAGAACAGGACCCTGAGGACAGATGCCTGAAAACCTAATCTAGTGTTCCAATGACGTCCTAGGAGCATGTCAGGTACAATCTTCTGACCCAGGAACATTGAAATGGCTGTCTGCTTGGATGTAGGTGATCAGGGCGTTTCAGACTGGCATTTGTGTCCAGTGCTGCCGACAATATTGGGTTGGGCTCAGGGCTCTTGCATGTTTCTCCTAAACTGGAAGGTTTGGGCAGGTTTGACGGGCACAGTTTCCTTGGGGATGGCAGGCCTAGTCATGTGTTGTGGATCCAGAGACCCTGTCCTGGAGGGCATATGAGCCATGGTTTTGGGAGAGAATTCTGCAAACACAAATGTGGGTTATGGTTAGTGGAAAGGTGATCACAGGCCCAATGAGTAGACCTGGAGTGCAGCTTGTCAGGAGTTGTAATTAGGGTGACTGGAAGGCAGTAGCACAGGCTTTTCTCTCTATATTGTGTGTCCAGGATGGCCTTGGAATGCAGGTATAGTCTCATAGGTCCATGGGAAACTTTTCCTCTCTATGGATCTGTGCAGCTCATAGTTTGGTGGCTTTTTTGCGGAAGGGAAGAGTGTTGTTTTCCATCTTATGGGTGCCCCAAAACAGGGATTCCAGATACAGGCTCTTTTTCTGGGCATCTGGGACTTCCCACCAAGGGTTAGGATTTGCACCTAGGGGTGTATGAGGCCTGCAATGCGGGATCATGATGGTGCAACTGAGAGGGATTGTTTGAAAGCTTGCTCAGGCTGAGTCTCACAATGCCTGTTTGCTCCCATGGCGGCCCTCAGGAGTGGGAGTGGTCTCATTGGTCATATATCTGGCTCCCTCTTAGAGAGTTGGACACCCAACCCAACAGCCAAATGTCCTGCCATGAGGAAGGATGAGTTCTCTTCCGTCAGGTTCCTCTGTGCTTCAGGTTGCCCCATTGGCAGGGTTTCCAGCAAGGTCTCGAGATAGGTGCCTGAATACCAAGGATGGGTGGAGATGACGTACTTGGGCCATAGCAATCCCAAATGCTAGATATGAGGCCTAAAACTCGGTCGGGGCTCAGGCTCTGTCAGACACAGCGCTAGTGGCCATGGCAGCCTTTATATCAGAGTAGATTCGAGGGTGGAGCAGATTGATCCTCATGTGGAGTTTCTTGGGAAGATTCCCAGGCATTTGTTCATTCAATAGGGAAGGCAGAATGCTGTGTTGTGGCTCCAGATTTCCCAATCACGAGAGCTTGGGGACCAGTCAGTTTTGGGTGGAATT
Source organism: Mustela nivalis (assembly GCF_964662115.1). Lineage (NCBI taxonomy): Eukaryota > Metazoa > Chordata > Mammalia > Carnivora > Mustelidae > Mustela > Mustela nivalis. The sequence goes on from NW_028136239.1 coordinate 60,820, forward strand.
GTAAACAAAAGCTATGGTTCAATTCAGTGCCAAGCAGAAGGCAGTTCCAATTTGTAGCAGTTTACTCGAGACATCCAGCACTGGAATAAGGGTGGATGTCAGATGCTTGCTCACACTAGAGTTTTTGTCTATGATGACTGACAAGTGGAGGGGTGGTATAAAGAGGCCATGGAGGAGTTCACATGCTGAGGCCTGTGAACTGCTGCAAAAAGTAACATTTCTTTGTACAGAGTAGGTGAAGTCTGGTTTGTTTACTCTAGGTTTCCCCATGTGGAAAGTTTGTGAAGAAGAGCTCTCCGGCATGGATGCCAGGAAAGCACACCTCCATTGACAATTGCAGCTGAGGAACATGGCAGATTCGTTCTGGTGGCTCTGGGACAAAGTGCCAAGGCCTTGAGTTGACATGGGATCTCTTGCAGATGGGTCACAATGCTTGTTTGTTACCAGGGAGAACTTAGAATGTGCTGGTTGCTAAGGTGCCATGCAGGATTCTCCTACCCTGAGGGTTTGGCACAGGTCGAAGAGCATGGTATTCTTCTGGGGACAGGGGATGTTCTGTCGTGTGGCTCAGAGACCACATGATGTGTCATAGATTGGTATTTCAGAACAGGCCCCTGAGGACAGATGCCTGAAAACCTAATGGGGTTCCATTGAGAGCCTACTGGCATTTTAGGTTCAATCGTCTATCTCACGATCATTGACTTGGCTATTTCCCTGGATGTAGGTGATAAGGGTGTTTCAGACTGCGCATTTCCATCCCAAGTGGCCGGCAATATTGGTGTGGGCTCAGGGGCCACACAGGTTTCTCCTAATCTGGAAGGTTTGGGCAAATCTGGTATGCACAGTGTCCTTGGGGTTGGCAGCCAGAGTTCTGTGGTGTGGCTCCAGAGATCACATTCTGGTGGGCATGTGAGCCATGGTTTTGGGAGAGAAGTCTGCAAACACAAATACAAATTAGGGTGAGTGGCGAGGTGATCACAGGCCCAATGCGTAGACCTGGAGGGAAGCTCCTCATGAACTATAATTAGGGAGACTGGAAGGCAGTAGCACAGGCTTTTCTCTCTGGATTGTGTGTCCAGGATGGCCTTGGAATGCAGGTGTGGTCTCATGGGTCCATGGGAGTCTTTTCCTCTCTATGGATCCTGGTGGCTCTCCATAGTTTGGTGGCTTTTTCGGGGAAGGGGAGAGTGATGTTTTCCACCTTATGGGTGCCCCAAAACAGGGATTCCAGAGACGGGCTCTGGTTCATGGCATCTGGGACATCACAACAAGTGCTAGGATTTGGGCTTAGGGCATATTAGGCCTGCAATGCGGGTTCATGGTGGTGCAACAGAGAAGGATTGTTTGAAAGCATGCTCAGGCTGAGGGTCACAAGGCCTGTTTGCCTCCAGGGCATCCCTGAGGAGTTTGTGTGGTCTCACTGGACTTGTAAATGACTCCCCCTTTCAGGGTTGAACACCCATCCTAACAGCCAAGTTTCCTGATATGAAGAAGGAGGAGTTCTCTATTGTGCTTCAGGATGCCCCATTATCAGGGATTCCAGCAAAGGTCTGGGGACAGGTGCCTGAATACCAAGGATGGGTAGAGATGAAATACTTGAGCCATGGCATTCCCAAATACTAGATGTGGGGCTCAAACTCTGGTGACTGACACTAGGTCTGGGCTCAGGCTCTGTCAGACACAGCACTAGTGGCCAGGGCAACCTATAAATCAGGGTCCCTCCGATATAGGGCCGAGCAGATTGATCCTCATGTGGGGTTTCTGGCCAGACTCACCAGGCACTTTTTTCTATCGGGAAGGCAGAATGCTGTGTTGTGTCTCCATAATTCGCTATCAAGAAGGCTTGGGGACCAGTCGGGTGAGGAAGGAATTGTAAACACAAGCTACAGTTCAATTCACTGCCAAGCGGAAGGCAGTTCCTGTGTCCAGCAGCTTTTTCGAGATATCCAGCACCTTAGTAAGGGAGGACGTCGGATATTTGCTCACACTGGAGTTTGTGTCTATGATGACTGACAAATGGAGGGGTGGCGTCAAGAAGCCATGGAGGGATTTTCACGTTGAGACTCATGAGCTGCTCCAAATAGCAAGGTTTCGTTCTACTGGACAGGTGGAGTGTGGTTTATTTGCTCCAGGGTCCCCCATGTGGAAAGTTTGGGTAGCAGAGCTCTACCGCATGGATGCCTGGAATGTTCAACTTCATTGACCATTGCAACTGAAGAACATGGCAGCTTTATTCTGGTGTCTCTGTAGCAAAGTACCAAGTCCTTGATTTGACATGGAATCTCTTGCAGATGGGCCACACAGCTGGTTTGTTACCAGGTAGATCTTAGAATGTGCTGGTGGCTTAGTAGTTGTGCAGGAATCTACTACTCTGGGATTTTGCACAGATTGTAGGGCACGGTTTCCTTCTGGGGACAGGAGATGTTCTGTTGTGTGGCCCAGCCACCACATGTTGTATCATAAGTTCGCATTCTAGAACAGGCCTCTGAGGACACATGTCTGAAAACCGAATCAATGGTTCCAATGACGTCCTAGGGGCATGTTAGGTTCATTATTCTGACTCAGGACCATTGACTTGGCTGTGTTCCTGGATGTAGGGGATCAGGGTATTTCAGACTGTGCATTTGTGTTCAGAGCGGCCGCCGAAATTGGGGTAGGCCCAGAGGCCTTGTAGGTTTCTCCTAATCTAGACAGTTTGGGCAACTGTGATGGAAACAGTTTCCTTGTGGATGGCAGGGACAGTCCTGCAGTGTGGATCCGGAGACCCCATCCTGGAGGGCATGTGTGCCATGGTTTTGGTAGATAAGTCTGCAAACACAAATTCGAATTAGGGTGAGTGGCGAGGTGATCACAGGCCCAATGCATATACCTTGAGAGCAGCTCATCTGGAACTGTAATTAGGGTGAATGGAAGGCAGTAGCACAGGCTTTTCTCTCCGGATTGTGTGTCCAGGATGGCCTCGGAATGCAGGTGTGTTCTCATGGGTCCATGGGAGACATTGCCTCTCTATGGATCCTGGTGGCTCCTCATAATTTGGTGACATTTTTGGGGAAGGGATGAGTGCTGTTTTCCATCTGAAGGGTGCACCAAAACAAAAATTCCAGAGATGGTCTCTGGGTCTGGGCACCTCGAAAATCCCACCAAGTTTTATGATTTGAACCTACAGGCATACCAGGCCTGAAATGAGGGATCATTGTGGTGAATCTGAGAGGGATTTTTTGAAAGCATGCTCAGGGTGAGGGTCACAATGCCTGTTTGTGCCAAGGGTAGTCCTCAGGAGTGTGTGTGGTGTCATTGATGTTGTAACTGGCTCCCCCTTTGAGGGTAGAACACCCATCCCAAAAGCCAGGTTTATTGCCATGGGGAAAGAAGAGTTCTCTATTGTGCTTCAAGTTCCCTAATTGGCAGGGATCCCTGCCAAGGTCTGGGGACAGGTGCCTGAATATCAAGGATGGGTAGAGATGACATATTTGGGCCATGGCAATCCCAAATGCTAGATATGGGGCCTGCTCTTTAGTGGCTGAAACTCAGTCGAGCTCAGGCTCTGTCAGACACGGCACTAGTGGCCATGGCAGCCTATAAATCGGTGTTGACTCGAGGGCCGACCTGATTGATCCTCATGTGGGTTTTCAGGGCAGACTCACCAGGCATTTCTTCATTCGATGGGGAAGGCAGAATGCTGCGTTGTGGCCCCAGATTTCCCTATCAAGAGGGCTTAGGGACCAGTCAGGTGAGGATGGAATTGTAAACACAATCTATGGTTCAATTCAGTGCCAAGTGGAAGGCAGTTCCAATGTGCAGTGGTTTATTCAAGACATCCAGCACTGGGATAAGGGTGCATGTCAGATGTTTATTAGACTGGAGTTTGTGTCTATGATGACCGACCAATGGAGTGGTGGCATCAAGAGGCCATGGAGCAGTTTACACGCTGAGGCCTGTGAGTTGATCCAAACATAAGGTTTCCTTCTACTGGACAGGGGAGGTCTGGTTTGTTTACACCAGGTTCCCCCATGTGCAAAGTTTGTGTAGCATAGTACTCGCATGTGGATACTGGAAAGCACACCTACATTAACCATTGCACCTAAGGAACATGGCAGGTTCTTTCTGGTTGCTCTAGGGCAAAGTACCAAGGCCTGGATTCTAATGAAGTTGGGTCACAATGCAGTTTTCTTACCACGGAAATCTTACTATGTGCTGGTGGCTAAGGGGCCATGTATGATTAGTCTATCCTGATGGTTTGACACCGGTCGAAGAACACGGTTTCTTTCTGGGTATCGGAGATGTTCTGTTGTGGGGCTCACGGACCAAATGTTGTATCATAAGTTGGTATTCCAGAACAGGCCTCTGAGGACAGATGCCTAAAAACTTCATCTAGGTTTCCAATGAAGTCCAAGGGGAATTTCAGGTTGAATCATCAGACTCAGGACCATTGACTTCGGTGTCTGCCTATATGTAGGCAACCAGGGTGTTTCTGACTGTGCCTTTGTGTACAGACTGGCCTCCAATATTGGGGTGGGCTCTGGGGCCTTGCAGGTTTCTCCTAATCTTGAAGGTTTAGGCAAATTTGTGGGCACGGTTTCCTTGGGGGTGGCAGGCACAGTCCTGTGGTGTGGCTCCAGAGACTCCATCGTGGAGGGCATGTAAGCCATGGTTTTGGGAGAGAAGTCTGCAATCACAAACTCGGATTAGGTTGAGTTGCGAGGTGATCGTAGGCCCAATGCATAGACCTGGAGGGCAGATCGTCAGGAACTGTAAATCACGTACCTCGAAGGCACTAGCACTGGCTTTTGTATCTGGATTGTGTGTCCATGATAGCCTTGGAATGCAGGTGTGTTCTAATGTTTCCATGAGAGTATTTTCCTCTCTACGGATCCTGGAAGCTCCCAATAGTATGGTGGCTTTCTCGTTTGAATGGAAGAGTGCTGTTTTCAATCTTAGATGTTCCCCCAAAAAGGGATTCCAGAGAAGGGCTGTGAGTCTGGGTGCTTGGAAAATCCCACCAGGATTAGGATTTGGGCCTAGGGGAGTACCAGGCCTACAATGTGTGACTTGGAGGTACAACTGAGAGCGTTTGTTTGAAAGCATGCTAGTCTGAGTGTCACAATGCCTGATGTGATTAGGGCAGCCCTTATGAGTGGGAGTTGTCTCCTTGGCCATGCAGCTGGCTACCACTTTAATGTAGGACACCCATCCCAACTACCAGGATTCCTGCCATGGAAAAGGAAGAATTCTCTATTGTGCCTCAGGTTCCCCCATTAGCAGGTATTCTAGCAAATGTCTGGGGACAGATGCCTGAATACCAAGGATGGGTAGAGATGAGGGACCTGAGACATGGCCAGTCTCACATGCCTGACTCTCTGAGTAGCTGACATGAATTGAGCACTCAGGCTCTGTCAGAAACAGAACTAGTGGTCAGGGCTGAGTATGAATCAGGGATCCCTCAAGGGCTGAGCAGATTGATCCTCATGCAGAGTTTCTGGGCAGAATCACCATGCCCTTCTTCTTTCTAAGGGGAAGGCAAAAAGCTGCGTTGTGGCCCCAGAATTCCCTATCAAGCGGGCTTGGGGACCAGTAGGGTGAGGATGGAATTGTAAACTCAAGCTAAGGTTCAATTCAGTGCCAAGCAAAAGGCAGTTCCATTGTGCAGTGTCTGATTCCAGATATCCAGCACCTGAGTAAAGGTGAAAGTCAGACATTTCCTCATGCTGGAGTTTATGTCTATGATGACCGATGAATGGAGGGGTGGCGTCAAGAGGCCATGGAGGATTTCACATGCTGGGGCTTGTGAGATGCTTCAAACAGCAAAGTTTCCTTCTACCACACAGGGGGAGACTGGTTTATTTGCTCCAGGGTCCCCCATGTGGAAAGTTTGGGTAGCAGAGCACTCCCACGTGGATGCCTGAAAAGCACACCTCCATAAAAATTGCAGCTGAGAAACATGGCCAATTCGTTCTGGTGGCTCTTGGGCGAATTACCAAGGCCTGGAGTTGACATGAAGTCTCATGAAGATGGGTCATAATGCAGGTTTGTTACCATGGAGACCTTACAGTGTGCTGGTGGCTAAGGGACCATGTAGGATTCATCTACCCTGAGGGTTTGACACTGGTCAAAGGGCACGGTTTCCTTCTCGGACCAGAGATGTTCTGATGTGGGGCTAACGGACCAAATGTATCATAATTTGATATTGCAGAACAGGCCTCTGAGGATAGATGCCTGAAAATTTAATCTAGGGTTCCAATAAAATCTTAACGGAATGTCAGGTTCAATCCTCTGACTCAGTATCATTGACTTCAAAGTCTGCCTAGATGTAGGTGATCAGGGTGTTCCAGACTGTGCATTTGTGTACAGAGTGGCAACCAGTATTGGGGTGGGCTCAGGGGCCTTGCAGGTTTCTCCTAATCTGGAAAGATAGGGCAATTTGATGGGCACAGTTTCCTTGGCAATGGTGGGCACAGTCCTGTGGTGTGGCTCCAAAGACCGCATGCTGGAGGGCATGAGAGCCATGGTTTTCGGAGGGAAGTCTGCAAACACAAATGCGGGTTAGGTTTAGTGGCGAAGTGATTGTAGGCCCAATGCATACTCCTGGAGGGAAGCTCCGTGTGAAATGTAAATCGCATGCCTCAAAGGAGGTAGCACAGGCTTTTTTATCTGGATTGTGTATCCACGATGGACTAAGAATGCAGGTGTGGTCTCAGGTGTCCATGGGTGATATTTCCTCTCAAGTATCCTGGCGGCTCCTTATAATGTGGTGGCTTTCTCAGAGAGGAAAGAGTTCTGTTTTCCATATTAAGGGTGTCCCATAACAGGGATTGCAGAGAAGTGCTCTGGCTCTGGGCACCTGGAAATACCCACCAAGGGTTATGATTTGGGCATAGGGGCTTACCAGGCCTCCAATGCAAGTCCTGGAGATACAACTGAGAGCGTTTGTTTGAAAGCATGCTCAGGCTGAGGGTCACTATGCAAGCTTTTGCATAGGGTGGCCCTCAGGAATGGGGGTGGTCTCAATGGCCATTCAGTAGGCTAACACTCTGAGTGTTGGACACCCTTCCGAACTTACAGGAATCCTGCCATGGGGAATGAGGATTTCTCTATTGTGATTCAGGTTCCCTCATTGGTAGGGATTCCAGGAAAGGTCTGGGGACACATGCCTGAATACCAAGGATGGGTAAAGATGACGGCTCTGTTCCGTGGCCAGTCTAACATGCGGGATATGGGCCCCGCCTTCTAGGTGGCTGACACGAGGTCGGGGCTTAGGCTCTGTCAGACACAACACTAGGGGCCAGGGCTGTCTATAATTCAGGGTTCCCTCAAGGGACAAGTAGACTGATCATAATGTGGAGTTTCTGGGCAGACTCACCAGGCCCTTCTTCTTTCTATTGGGAAGGCAGTATGCTGTGTTGTGGCTGCAGAATTCCCTATCATGAGGGCTTGTGGACCAGTAGGGTGAGGATGGAATTGTAAACCCAAGCTATGAATAAATTCAGTGACAAGCGAATGGCATTTCCAGTGTGCAGCGGCTGATTCGAATATCCAGCACCTGAGTAAGCGCAGACGTCAGATGTTTGCTCAAGCTGGAGTTTGTGTCTATAATGACCGACAAATGGAGAGGAGTTGAAAAGAGGTCATAGAGGATTTCCCACACTTGAGCTTGTGAGATGCTCCAAACAGCCAGGTTTCCTTCTACAGGACAGGGCAGTCAGATTTGTTTGCTCGAGAGTCCCCCATGTGGAAAGTTTGGGTAGCAGAGCACTCCCACATGGATGCCTGGAAAGCACACTTCCACTGAACATTGCAGCTGAGGAACATGACAGGTTGTTTCTGAAGGCTCTGGGGTGAAGTACCAAGGCCTGTAGTTGACATGGAATCTCATGAAGATGGCTCACAATGCTGGCTTGTTACCAGTGAGATCTTAGAATCTGCTGGTGGCTACGGGCCAAGTAGGATTCATCTACCCTGAGGGTTTGACACAGTTTCAAGAGCACGGCTTCCATCTAGAGAAAGGAGATGTTCTATTGTGGGGATCAGGGACCATATGTTGTATCTTAAGTTGGTACTCCAGAATAGGTCTCTGATTACAGATGCATGAAAACCTAATCAGGGGTTACAATGAGGTCATAGGAGCATGTCAGGTTCAATCTTCTGACTGAGAAACACTGACTTGGGTATCTGCCTGGATTCAGGTGATCAGCGTATTTCAGAATGCACATTTGTGTCCAGAGGGGCCTCCAGTATTGGGGTGGGCTCAGGGGCCTTGCAGGTTTCTCCTTATCTCGAAGTTTTAGGCAAATGTGACGGACACATTTTCCTTGGGGATGGCAGGCACAGTCCTTTGGTGTGGCTCCAGAGACCCCATCCTGGAGGAAATATGAGCCATGGTTTCGGGATAGAAGTCTGTAAGCACAAACTCGGGTTAAGGTTAGCGGTGAGGTGATCGCAGGCCCAATGCATAGACCTGGAGGGCAGCTCGTCAGGAACTATAAATTAGTTGCCTTGAAGGTGGTAGCACAGGCTTGTGTATCTGGCTTTTGTGTCCAGGATGGCCTCGGAATACAGGTGTGGTCTCATGGATCCATGGGAGATTTTTCCTCTCAAGGATCCTAGCGGCTCCCTATACTATGGTGGCTTTCTTGGCGAAGGGGAGAGTGCTATTTTCCATCTTAGGGGTGTCCCAAAACAGGGATTCCAGAGACAGGCTGTGTTTCTGGGCCCCTGAAAAATCCCACCAGGTGTTAGGATTTGTGCTTAGGGGCATATCAGGCCTGCAAATTTGGATTCTGGAATGCAACTGAGAGTGTTTGTTTGAAAGCATGCTCATGTTGGGGGTCACAATGCCTGCTTGTGTCCAGGGCGGCCCTCATGAGTGGGCGGGTTATCATTGGCCATTCAGCTGGCTACCACTCTGAGGTCTGGAAACCCATCCCAAGAGCCATCATTCCTGCCATGGGGAAGGAGGATTTCCTTATTGTGCTTCTGGTTCCCCCATTGGCAGGGATTTCAGCAAATGTCTGGGGACAGATGCCTGAATCAAGAATGGGTAGAGATGACAGCCCTGGGACATGGCTGGTCTCACATTCTGGAGTTGGAGCCCAGTCTCTTGGTCCTGACACGAGGTCAGAGACGAGGTTCTGTCAGACTCAGCGCTAGTGGCCAGGTAAACCTATAAATGGGGTTCACTCGAGGGTCGAGTAGATTTATCCTCATGTAGGGTTTCTGGGCAGTCTCTCCAGGCTGTTTTTTCTTGCTATGGGGAAGGCAGAATGCTGTGTTGTGGCGTCAGAATTCCCTATCAAGAGAGCTTACTGAACACCAGGGTGAGGATGGAATTGCAAACCCAAGCTACTTTTTTTTTTTCAAGATTTTATTTATTTGTCAGAGAGCGAGCGAGAGCAAGCACAGGCAGACAGAGTGGAAGGCAGAGTCAGACGGAGAAGCAGGCTCCCTGCGGAGCAAGGAGCCTGATGTGGGATTCGATCCCAGGACGCTGGGATCATGACCTGAGCCGAAGGCAGCTGTTTAACCAACTGAGCCACCCAGGCGTCCCGCCAAGCTACTTTTAAATTCAGTGCCAAGCATAAGGCAATTCCAGTGTGTAGCAGCTGATTCAAATATCCAGCACTTGAGTAAGTGCAGATGTCAGTTGATTGCTCACGCTGGAGTTAGTGTCTATGATGACCAACAAATGGATGGGTGGCCTCAAGAGGCCATGGAGGATTACCCACCCTCAGGCTTGAGATACTCCATACAGAAAAGATTCCTTTTACCGTACAGGGGAGTCTGGTTTGTTTCCTCCAGGGTTCCCCATGTGGAAAGTTGGTATCAGAGCACTCCCGCTGGATGCCTGGAAAGTACACCTACATTGACCATGGCAGCAGAGGAACATGGCAGTTTCATTCTGGTGGCTCTGGGCCGAAGTACCAAGGGCTGGAGTTGTCATGGAGTCTCATGAAGATGGGTCACAATGCTGGTATGTTGTCAGGGAGATCATAGAATGTGCTGGTTGCCAGGGGGCCTTGAAGGATTCATCTACCCAGAGTGTTTGACACAGGTCCAGAGCACAGCTTTCTTCTAAGGACAGGAGATGTTCTTTTGTGTGGCTCAGTGACCATATTGTATCATACATTGATATTCAGAACAGCCTTCTGAGTACAGATACCTGAAAACCTATGCTAGTGTTCCAGTGAATCCTAGGAGCATGTCAGGTTCAATCTTCTGTCTGAGGACCATTGACTTGGATATCAGCCTGGATGTAGGTGATATGGTGTGTCAGACTGTGCATTTGCGTCCAGAGTGGCCTCCAATATTGGGCTGGGCTTAGGGGCCTTGCAGGTTTCTCCTAATCTAGAGGGTTTGTTTAATAGTGACAATCACAGTTTCCTTTGGGAAGACAGGTACAATCCCGTGGTGTGGCTCCAGTTATCACAAACTGGAGGGCATGTGAGCCATGGTTTTGGGAGGGAAGTCTGAAAACACAAACTTGGGTTAGGGTTAGTGGCAAGGTTATCACAGGCCCAATGCATAGACATGGATGGCAGCTCTTCAGGAACTGTTAATCGGGTGACTCAAAGGCAGAATCACAGGCTTTTTTCTCTGTATTGTGTGCAGGATGGCCTCAGAATGCAGTTGTGGCCTCATGGGTCCATGGGAGATTTTTCCTCTCTAAGGATCCTGGTGACTCCCAATAGTTGGTGGCTTTTTCGGGGAAGGGAAGAGTGCTTTGTTTCATGTTAGGGGTGCCCCAAAATATGGATTCCAGAGACCGACTCTGGCTTTGGTCCCCTGGAAAATCCCACCAAGTGTTAGGATTTGGGCCTAGTGGCTTACCAGGCCTGCAGGCAGGATCCTGGAGGTGCAACTGAGAGGTCTTGTTTGAAATCATTCTCAGGCTGAGGGTCAAAATACTTGCTTATGCCCAGGTGGCCCTCATGAGTGGGCGTGGTCAACTTGGCCATGCAGCTGGCTCCCACTTTGAGGGTTGGAAAACCATCCCAACAGCCAGAATCCTGCCATGGGGAAAGAGGAGTTCTCTATAGTGCTTCAGGTTCCCCCATTAGCGGGGATTCCAGCAAAGGTCTGGGGACAGAGGCCTGAATACCAAGGATGGGTAAAGATGATGGACATGGGCCATGGCCAGTATCAAATCGTGGATATGGGCCCCGATCACTGGGTGGCTGACACTAGGTCTTGGCTCAGGCTCTGTCAGACACAGCACTAGTGCCCAGGGCAGCCTATAAATTGGGGTTCCCTCGAGTGCCGAGCAGATTGATCCTCATGTATGGTTTCTGGGCAGACTCACCAGGCCCTTCTTGTTTGTAAGGGGAAGGCAGAATGCTGTTTTGTGGCTCTTGAATTCACTATCAAGAGGGCTTGTGGACCAGGAGGCTGAGGATGGAATGTTAAACCTAAGCTATGGTTACATTCTGTATCAAGCGAAAGAAATTTCCAGTGTGCAATGTTTGAATCCAATATTCAGCACTTGAGTGAGGGTGGATGTCAGATATTTGCTCATGCTGGAGTTTGTGTCTATGATGACACAAAAATGGAGGGGTGGCGTCAAGAGGTTATGGAGGATTTCCCAATCTGGTGTTTTTGAGATGCTCCAAACAGCAAGGTTTCCTTCTACCAGACAGGGGCAGTCTGATTTGTTTCCTCCATGGTTCCCCATGTCGAAAGATCGGATAACATAGATCTCCCACATGGGTGACTGGAAAGCACACCTTCATTGACCATGACAGCGAAGGAACATGGCATCTGGTGGCTTTGAGGCGAAGAAATAAAGACTGGATTGGACATGGAACCTCATGAAGATGGGTCAAAATGTTGGTTTGTTACCAGGGAGATCTTAGAATGTGCTGGTGGTTAATGGGCCATGCAGGATTCATCTAGCCTGAGGATTTGACACAGGCCCAAGAGCCCGGATTGCTTCTGGGGGCAGGAGATATTCTGTTGTGGGGCTCAGCGGCCATATGTTGTATCATAAATTGGTAATCCAGAACAGGTCTCTGAGGACAGAAGCCTGAAAACCTAATAAAGGGTTTGAATGAGGCCCTAGGGGAATGTCATTCAATCTTCTGACTCAGGATCATTGACTCTGGTGTCTGACTGGATGCAGGTGATGAGGGTGTTTCAGACTGTGCATTTGTGTCCAGAGTGGCATCCAATACTAGGGTTGGCTCAGGTTCCTTGCAGGTTTCTCCTTATATGGGGTTTTTGGACAACTGTGATGGGCAGTTTCCTTGGGGATTGCAGGAACTGTCCTGTGGTGTGACTCCAGAGACCCCATCCTGGAGGACATGTGCGCCATGATTTTGAGAGAGAAGTCTGCAAACACAAACTTAGGTTAGGGTTAGTGGCAAGGTGATCATAGTCCCAATCCATAGACCAGGAGGGCAGCAAGTCTGGAACTGTAAATCACGTAACTCAAAGGTGGTAGCACAGGTAATTGTATCTGGATTTAATTTCCAGAATGGCCTTTATTGCAGGTGTTGTCTCAAGGGTCCATGGGAGATTTCTCCTCTCAAGGATCCTGGCGGTTCTCAATAGTTTGTTGGATTTCTCCGGGAAGGGATGAGTACTGTTTTCCAGCTTAGGCGTGCCCCAAAACAGGCATTCCAGAGATGAGCTCTGGGTCTAAGTGCTTGGAAAATCCCACCAAGGGTTAATATTTAGGCCTAGGGCCATACCAGGCTTGCAATGCGGGATCCTGGAGGTGCAACTGAGAGCGTTTGTTTGAAAGTATGGTCAAGCTGAGGTTCCCAATGCCTGCTTGTGCCCCGGAGGCCATCAGGATTGGGCGATGTCTACTCAGCCATGCAGCCAGTTCCCATTCCTAGGGTTGGACACCCATCCAAAAGCCAGGATTCCTGCCATGGCGAAGGATGAATTCTCTATTGTGCTTCAGGTCCCCCCATTGGTAGGGATTCCAGCTAAGATCTAGGGGACAGATGCCTGAATACCAAGGATGGGTAGTAATGACAGCCCTGGGCCATGGCCGGTCTCACATGGTTAATGTGGGCCCCACCCTCTGGGTTGCTGACACGAGGTAGGGGCTCAGGCTCTGTCAGACACAGCACTAGTGGCTAGGGCAAACTATAAATAGGGGTTCCCTCCTGGGCTGAGTATATTGATCTTCATGTGCAGTTTATGGGCAGACTCACCAGGTCCTTCTATCTATGAAGAAGGCAGAATGTTGCGTTGTGGCTCCAGAATTCCCTATCAAGAGATATGGCAGACCAGTAGGTTGAGGATGAAATTGTAGTCTGAAGCTAGGCTTAAATTCATTGCAAAGCGGAAGGCAGTTCCAGTGTGCAACAGCTGATTCCAATATCAGCACCTGAATATGGGCGGATGTCAGATGTTTGCTCAGGCTGGAGTTTGTGTCTATGATGACCAACAAATGGAGAGATGGCATCAAGAGGCCATGGAGGATTTCCCACCCTGGGGCTCAGGGGCCATAATTTGTATCATAAGTTGGTATTCCAGAAGAGGCCTCTGAGGACAAGTGCCTGAAAAGTTAATCCCTCTTCCAATGAGGTCCTAGGGCCATGTCAGGTTCAATTATCTGACTCAGGACCATTGATTTGGGTGTCTGCCTGGATGGAGGTGATCAGGGTGTTTCAGACTGTGCATTTGCATCCAGAGCAGCCTCCAATATTGGGATGTGCTCAGGAGCCTTCCAGGTTTCTCCTAATCAGGAGGGTTTGGGCAACTGTGATGGGCCCAGTTTCCTTGGGGATGGCAAGCACAGTCTTGTGGTGTGACTCTAGGGGCCCCATCCTGGAGGACATGTGAGCAATGGTTTTTAGAGAGAGATCTGCAAACACAAACTCGGGATAAGGTTAATGGAGAGGTGTTCACAGCCCCAATTCAAAGATCTGGAGGGCAGCACGTCAGGAACTGTAAATCAGGTGACTCAAAGCCAGTAGCACAGTCTCTTGTATCTGGATAGCATATCCACGCTGGCCTCGGAATACAGGTGTGGACTCATGGGACCATGGGAGATTCTTCTTCTCAAGGATCCTGGGGGATCCCATTAGTTTGGTGGCTTTCTCAGGGAAGTGAAGAGTGCTGTTTTCCATCTTAGGGGTGCCTCAAAACAGGGATTCCAGTGACGGGCTCTGGGTATGTGCACATGGAACATCCCACGATGTGTTAGGATTTGGGCTTAAGGGCATATCAGGCCTGCAATGAAGGATCCTGGAGGTGCAACTAAGAGCATTTTTTTGAAGGCTTGATCAAGCTGAGGGTTACAATGGCTACTTGTGCCCAGGGCAGCCCTCATGAGTGGGCATTGTCTCCTTGGCCATGCAGCTGGCTCCCACTTTGAGGTTTGGACACCCATATCAACAGCCAGGATTCCTACCATGGGGAAGGAGGAGTTCTCTATTGTGCTTTAGGTTACCACATTGGTAGGGATTACATAAAAGGTCTGGGGACAGGTGCCTGAATACCAAGGATGGGTAGAGATGATGGACTTGGGCCCTGGCCAATCTCACATGCTGGATATGGGCTCATATCTCTGGGTGCCTGAAACTAGGTCTTGGCTCAGGCTCTGTCAGACACAGTACTAGTACTAGTACTAGTACTAGTGCCTAGGACAGCCTATAAATCAAGGTTCCATCGAGTGCCAAGTAGATTGATCCTCATGTGGAGTTTCTGTGAAGATTCACCAGGCCCTATTTCTTTCTAGTGGGAATGCAGAATGTTGCCTTGTGGCTCCAAATTCCCTCTCTAGAGGGCTTGCAGACCAGGAGGCTGAGGATGGAATTCTAAACCCAAGCTATTGTTAAATTCAGTGTCAAGTGAAACGCAGTTCCAGTGTGCAGTGGTGGAAAAAAAAATGCAGAATCTAAATAACGGCAGATTTCAGATGTTTTCTCATGCTGGAGTTTTTGTCTATGATGACTGACAAATGGAGGGGTTGTGTCAAGGGCCATGGAGGATTTCTCCTGCTGGTGCTTCTGAGATGCTCCAAACAGAGGGTTCCCTTCTACTGGTCAGTGGCAGTCTGGTTTGTTTGCTCCAGGGTCCCACATGTGGAAAGAATAAGTAGAAGAGCACTCCCACATGGATGCCTGGAAAGCACACCTCCACTGACCATATCAGGTGAGGAACATGGCAGGTTCATTCTGGTGGCTCTGGGGCGAATTACCAAGGACTTGAAGTGACATGGAATCTCATGAAGATGGATCACAATGCTGTTTGTTTGTTACCAGAGAGATCTTAGAATGTGCTGGGGGCTAAGGGGCTGTGCATAATTCATATACCCCGACCCTTGACACAAGTTGAAGAGCACGAATTCCATCTGGGGACAGGAGATATTCTATTGTGGGGTTCAGGGACCAATCTTCTGACTCAGGACCATTGACTTGGGTGTCTTCCTGGATGGAGGTGATCAGGGTGTTGCACACTGTGCATTTGTGTCCAGAGTGGCCTCCAATATTGGACTGGGCTTAGGGGACTTGCAGGTCTCTCCTAATCTGGAGGGTTTGGGCAACTGTGATGGACACAGTTTCATTGGGGATAGCAGGATCTTTCCTGTGGTGTGGCTACAGAGACCCATCATAGAGGGTATGTGAGCCATGGTTTTGGGAAAGAAGTCTGCAAACACAAACTTGGGGTAGGGTTAATGGCGAGGTGATCACAGGGCCAATGCGTAGGTCTGTAGGGCAGCTCGTCTGGAACTGTAAACCAGGTGATTCGAAGGTGGTAGCACAGTCCCTTGTATCTGGATTGTGTGTCCCGGATGGCCTCGGAATGAAGGTGTGGTCTTATGGAGCCCTGGGAGATTTTTCCTCTCTACGCATCCTGGCAGCTCCTAATAGTTTTCTCAGGGGAGGGAAGAGTGCTGTTTTCCATCATAGGGGTGCTTCAAAACAGAGATTCCAGAGACGGGCTCTGGTTATGTTGGCATGGAAAATCCCACGAAGTGTTAGGATTTGGTCCTAAGGGCATACCAGGCCTGCGATGCGGGACCCTGCAGAAACAACTGAGAGCATTTGTTTGAATGCATGCTAAGGTTGAGGGACACAATGCCTGCTTTGGCCCAGGCGGCCCTTATGATTGGGCGTTGTCTCATTGGCCATGCACCTGGTTCTAATTCTGAGGGTTGGGCACCCATAGCAACAGCCAGGCTTCCTGCCATGGGGAAGGAGGAGTTCTCAATTGTGCTTCAGGTTCCCCCACTGGTAGGGATTCCAGCAAAGATCTGGGATAGTTGCCGGAATACCAAGGATGGGTAGAGATGACTGGGCCATGGCCAGTCCCACATGCTGGATAAGGGCCCCACACTCTGGGTGGCTGGCACGAGGTTGGGGCTCAGGCTCTCTCAGACACAGCACTAGTGGCCAGCGCAAAGTATAAATCGGGGTTCCCTCGAGGGCCAAGTAGATTGATCTTCATGGGGAGTTTCTGGGCAGACTCACCAGGCCCTTCTTCTTTCTATGGGGAAGGCAGAATGTTGCGTTTTGTCTCCCTAATTCCCTCTCAAGAGGACTTGCAGTCCAGTAGGGTGAGGATGGAATTGTAAACCCAAACTATGCAAGAATACAGTGTCAAGTGAAAGGTATTTCCAGTGTGCGTGACTGATTCGAATATCCAGCACCTGAGTAAGAGCAGATGTCAGATGTTTGCTCATGCTGGAATTTGTGTCTATGATGACTAACAAATGGAGGGTTGGCATCAAGAGAATGTGGAGGACTTCCCAGGCTGGGGCTTGTGAGATGCTCCAAACAACCAAGGTTTCCTTCAACCTGACAGGAGCAGTCTTATTTGTTTGCTCTAGGGTTCCCTATGTGGAATTTTTGTGTAGCAGAGAACTACCTCTTGGATGCCTAGAAAGCACACGTCCATTGACCTTTGTACCTGAGGAACATGGCAGATTCGTTTCATGGCTCTTGGGCAAAGTACCAACACCTTGAGTTGGCATCAAGTCTCAGGAAGTTGGGTCACAATGCTGGTTTGTTACCAGGGAGATCATAGAAGCTGCTGGGGCTAATGGGTCATGCAGGATCCATCTACCCTGAAAGTTGGACATAGATCCAAGAGCACATTTTCCTTCTGGAGACAGGAGATGTTCTGTTGTGGGAATCAGGGACCACATGTTGTATCATAACTTGGTATTCCAGAACAGGACTCTGAGAACAGATGTCTGAAGACCCAATCTAGGGTTCCAGTGAAGTCCTAGGGGCATGTCAGGTTCAATCATCTGACTCAGAACCATTGACTTGGCTTTCTGCCTCGGTGGAGGTGCTCAGGGTGTTTCAGACTGCACGTTTGCATCCAGAGCAACCTCCAATATTGGGGTGGGTTCAGGGGCCTGGCAGGTTTCTCCTAATCTGGAGGGTTTGGACAACCTGATGGGCACAGTTTTCTTGGGGATGGCAGGAACTTTCCTGTGATGTGGCTTGAGGGACCACATCCTGGTGGGCATGTAAGCCATGGTTTTGGGAGAGAAGTCGGCAAACACAAACTGGGGTTAGGGTTAGTGTCGAGATGATCACAGGCCCAATGCATAGACATGGAGGGCAGCTCGTCAGGAAATGTAAATAGGATGACTCGAAGGCGGTAGCAAAGACTTTTCTCTCTGGATTGTGTGGACAGGATGGCCTCAGAATGCAGGTTTGTTTTCATGGGTCCATGAGATTTTTTCTCTCTAAGGATCCTGGCGGCTCCCAATAGTTTGGTGCCTTTCTCAGGGAAGGGAAGAGTGCTGTTTTCCATCTTAATGGTGCCCCAAACAGGGATTCTGAGACGGACTCTGGGTCTGGGCACCTGGAAAATCCCACCAAGGGTTAGGATTTGGGCCTAGGGGCATACCAGGCCTGCAATGCTGGTACTGGAGGAGCAACTGAGAGTGTTTGTTTGAAAACATGCTCAGGCTGAGGATCACCATGCCTGCCTGTGCCCATGTCGGCCCTCAGGAGTGGGCATGGTCTCCTTGGCCATGCAGCTGGCTCCCACGCTGAGGGTTGGACAACCAATATTCCTGCCATGGGGAAGGAGGTGTTCTCTATTGTGTTTCAGGTTCGCCATTGGCAGGAATTCCAGCAAAGTTTGGGGGACAGATGACTGGATACCAAGGATGGGTACAGATGATGGCCCAGGGCCATGGCCGATCTCTCATGCTAAATATGGGCCCTCAACTCTGGGTGGCTGACACGAGGTCGGGGCTTAGACTCTGTCAGACACAGCACTAGTGGTCAGGGAAATCTATTAATCAGGGTTGCCTCGTGGTCTGAGTAGATTGATCCTCATGTGCAGTTTCTGGGCAGACTCAACAGGTCCTTCTTCTTTCTATGTGGAAGGCAGAATACTGCGTTGTGGCTCCAGAATTCCCTATCAAGAGATATTGTGGACCAGTGTGGTGAGGATAGAATAGTAATACAAAGCTATGGTTAAGTTCAGTGAAAAGCAAAAGGCAGTTCCAGTGTGCAGCTGCCGTTTCGAATATCCAGCACCTGAGTAAGGGTGGATGTCAGATGTTTGCTCACACTGGAGTTTGTGTCTGTGATTACCCACAAATGGAAGGGTGGCGTCAAGAGGCCATGGAGGATTTCCCATGCTGGGGCTTGTGAGATGCTCCAAATAGCAAAGTTTCTTTCTACCGGACAGGAGAAGTCTGGTTTGTTTTCTCTGGTTTCTCCATGTGGAAAGTTTTGTAGCAGAGAACCCCACAGGGATGCCTGGAAATCACCCCTCTATTGACCATTGCACCTGAGGAACATGGCAGGTGCATTCTGGTGGCTCTGGGGCAATATATCGAGACCTTGAGTTGACATGGAGTCTCATGAAGATGGGGCACAATGATGGTTTGTTACCAGGAATATCATAGAATGTGCTGGTTGCTAAGGGGCCATTCAGGATCCAAATACCCTAAGGGTATGACACAATTCCAGGAGCATGGCTTCCTTTTTGGGGAGGACATATTCTGTTCTGTGGCTCAGGGACTATATATTTTATCATAAGTTGATATTCCAGAGCAGGCCTCTGACGACAGATACCTGTAAACCTAATCTAGTGTGCCAATGAAGTCCTCGGGGCATGTCAGGTTCAATCTTCTGACTCAGGAGCAATCTTCTGACTTGGGTGTCTGCCTGTATGGAGGTGATCAGGGTGTCTCAGACTGTGCATTTGTGCCCAGAGCGGCCTCCATTATTTGGCTGCGCTCAGGGGCCTTGCAGGTTTCTCCTAATCTAAAGGTATCGGGCAAAAGTGATGGGCACAGTTTCCTTGACGATCTCAGGCACAGTCTTGTGGTGTGGCTTCAGATGCCAGAACCTGGAGGTCATGTGAGCCATGGTTTTAGGAAGGAAGTCTGCAAACACAAACTCAGTTTAGGTTAATGGCAAGGTGATTGCAGGCCCAATGCATAGACCTGGAAGGCAGCTCGTCAGGAACTGTAAATCCGATGACTCAAAGGTGATAGCACATGATATGTATCTGGATTGTATGTCCAGGATGGCCTCGGAATGCAGGTGTGTTCTCATGGGTCTATGGCAGATTTTTCCACTCAAGGATCCTGGTGGCTACCAAGAGTTTGCTGACTATCTCGGGGAAGGGAAGAGTGCTGTTTTCCATCTTAAGGGTCCCCCAAAATAGGGATTCCAGAGATGGGCTCTGTGTCTGGGCCCCTGTAAAATCCCACTAGGGTTAGGATTTGGGCCTAGGTGTGTACTAGGCCTGCAATTCGGGGTCCCAGAGATGCAATTGAGAGCGTTTGGTTGAAAGCATGCTCAGGCTGAGGTCACAATGCCTGCTTGTGCCCGGGGAAGCCATCATGAGTGCACATGGTCTCCTTGGCCATGGAGCTGCCTTCCACTTTGAGGGTTGAGCAACTATCCCAACTGTCAGAATACCTTCCATGGGGAAGGAGGAGTTCTCTATTGTGCTACAGGTTCCCCCAATGGCAAGGATTTCAGCAAAGGTGTGGGTACAGATGCCTGAATACCAAGAATAGAAGAGAAGACAGACTTGGGCCATAGCTGGTCTCACATGCTGGATATGGGCCCTGATCTCTCCGTGGCTGACACTAGGTCCTGGCTCCGGCTATGTCAGACACAGCACTAGTGCCCAGGGCAGCCTATGAATCAGGGTTCCGTCTAGCACCGAGAAGATTGACCATCATAAGGAGTTTCTGGGCAGACTCTCCAGGCCCTTTTTCTTTCTATGGGGAAGGCAGAATATTGTGTTGTAGCTCCAGAATTCCCTCACAATAGGGCTTGTGGACCAGTAGACTGAGGATGGAATTGTAAACCCAAGCTATGGCTTAATTCAGTCAAACTAAAGGCAGTTCCAGTGTGCAGCGATCGAATTGAAATCCAGCAACTGAGTAAGGGCGGATGTCAGATGTTTGCTCATGCTGGAGTTTGTGTCTATGATGACTGACAAATGGAGTGGTGGCTTCAAGAGGAAATGGAGGATTTCCCACGCTGGGGCTTGTGAGATGCTCCAAACAGAAGGTTTCCTTCTACCGGACAGGAGCATTCTGTTTTTTTGTCTCAAGGGTCCCCGCCAATTGCAAAGTTTGTGTAGCAGAGCACCCCCGTATGGTTGCCTGGAAACCACACCTCCACTGACCATTGCAGCTTAGGAACATGGCAAGTTCATTCTGGTGGCTCTGGGGCGAAGTACTAAGGGCTTATTTCTACATGGAATGTCATGAATATGGGTAACAATGCTGTTTTGTTACCTGGGAATTCTTAGCCTGTCATCTGTACACATCCTTGGTATTAAGGCAACTTTCCACAGACCTTTCCTGTAACCCTGCCAATGGGGGAACCTGAAGCACAATAGAGAACTCCTCTTTCCATTGCAGGAAGCCTGGCTGTTGCAATGGGTGTCCAACCCTCAAATTGGGATCCAGCTATATGGCCAATGAGACTACGCCCTCTCCTGAGGGCCCCCCTGGGCACAAAGAGGCATGATGACCCTCAGCCTGAGCATGCTTTCAAACAAGCCCTCTCTGTTACACCATTAGGATCCTGCATTGCAGGCCTGGAATGCCCCTAGGCCCAAATCCTAACACTTGGTGGGATATTCGGGCACCCAGACCCAGAGCCCGTCTCTGGAATCTCTGTTTTGGCATAAGCCTAAGTTGGAAAACAGCATTCTTCCCTGTTTTGGAGCACCCTTAAGATGGAAAAGAGCACTCTTTTCTTCTCTGAAAAACCACCAATCTATGGAGATCCACCAGGATCCTTAGAGAGGAAAAGTCTCCCATTGAACCATGAGACCACGTCTACATTCAGAGCCCATCCTGGACACACAATCCAGATAGAAAAGCCTGTGCTACCAGCTTTCAGTCACCCTAATTACAGTTCCTGACGTGATGCCTTCTAGGTCTATGCATTGGACCTGCGATCACCTTGCCACTATCCCTGACCCAAATTTGTGTTTGCAGACTTCCCTCCCAAAACCATGGCTCTCATATCCTCAAGGAGGTGGTCTCTGAAGCCTTACCACAGGACTGGGCCTGCCATCCCCAAGGAAACTGTGCCCATCACAGTTCCCCAAAGCCTCCAAGTTAGGAGAAACCTGCAAGGCCCCTGAGCCCACCCCAATAGTGGAAGTGGCTCTGGATGCAAATGCACAGTCTGAAACACCCTGATCACCTACATCCAGTCAGACAACCATATCAATGGTCCTTAGTAAGAAAATTGAACCTGATGGGCACCAAGGACATCATTGGATCTCTAGATTAGGTTGCCAGCATCAATCCTCAGAGGCCTGTTCTTGAATACCAAGTCAGGATACAACATATGTACCCTGAGCCACAAAACAGAACATCTCCTCTCCCAAGATGGAAACTGTGCACATCGACCTGTGCCAAACCCTCAGCGTGGCCCATAGTGACCAATACATTCTAAGACCTCCCTTGTAACAAACCAGTTTTGGGACACATCTGTAAGAGATTCCAAGTCAACTCAAGGCCTTGGTACTTGGCACCAGAACCACCAAAACGAACCTGTCATGTTCCTCAGCTGCAATGGTCATTGGACGTGTGCTTTCCAGTCATCCATGCGGAGGGCTCTGCTACGCAAACTTCCACTTGAGGGACCCTGGAGGAAAAAAAAACAGACTCCTCCTGTCCATTAGAAGGAAACCTTGTTGTTTGGAGCATCTCACAATCTTAAGCGTGGGTAATCCTCCATTGCCTCCTGAAGCCACCCCTCCATTAGTCGTCATCCTAGACACAAACTCCAGTGTGAGCAAATATCTGACATCTGCCCTTACTCAGGTGCTGGATATCTCGTATAAGCTGCTGCACATTGAAACTGACTTCCGCTTGGCACTCAATTTAAGCATAGCTGGTGTTTACAATTGCATTCTCACCCTATTTGTCCCCAAACCCTCTTGATAGGGAATTCTGGATCCATAAGACAGCATTCTGCCTGCCCCACAGAAAGAAGTGCTTCGTGAGTCTCGCCAGAAACCCTACATGAGGATCAATTTACTCGGCCCTGGAGAGAACCCCAATATATAGACTTCTCTGGCCACTAGTGCTGTGTCTGACACAGCCTGAGCCCAGACCTCGTGTCAGCCACCCAGAGAGCGGGGCCCATATCCAGCATGTGAGAACGGCCATGGCCCAAATCTGTCATCTCTATGCATCCTTGGTATTCAGGCACCTGTCCCCAGACCTTTGCTGTAATCCCTGCCTATGGGGGAACATGAAGCACAATAGATATTTCCTCCTTTCCCATGGCTGGAAACCTGGCCATTGGAATGTGTGTCCATCCCTCAGTGTGGGAGCCAGAAAATGGACAATGGGACCACGCCCACTCCTGAGGGCCACCCTGGGCACAAACAGGCATTGTAATGCTCAGCCTGAGCATGTTTCCAAACAAGCCCTCTCAGTTGCAGCACCAAGATCCTGCATTGCAGGCCTGGTCTGCCCATAAGCCCAAATCCCAACCCTTGGTGGGATTTTCCAGGCGCCTAGACCCAGAGCCCATCTCTGGAATCTCTGTTTTGGGGCACACCTAAGATCGAAAATAGCAGTCTTCCCATACCAAAAAGTCATCAAAATATTGGGAGCCGCCTGTATCCTTAGAGGAAAAATCTCCCATGGACCCATGAGGCCACAGCTACATTCTGACGTCACCCTAGACACACAATCCAGATATAAAAGCCTGTGCTTCCGCCTTCGGGTCATTCCAGTTACTGTTCCTCACGAGTAGCCTTCCAGGTCTACACATTGCCCTGCGATAACCTAGCCACTAAACCTAACCCAAGTTTGTGTTTGCAGACTTCCCTCCCAGAACCATGGCTCACATGCCCTCCAGGGTGGAGTCTCTGGAGCCACACCACAGGAATGTGCTTGCCATCCCCATGGAAATTGTGCATGTCAGTTAACCAAACCCTCCAGAGTTGGTTGAAACATTCAAGGCCCCTGTGGCCACCTCAATATTGGAGGTTACTCTGGACATAAGTGCACAGTCTGAAACTCCCTGATCACCTACATTCTGGCAGACACCCAAGTCAACTGTCCTAAGTCTGAAGATTGAACCTCTCATGCCCCTGGGACTCATTGGAACCCTAGATTAGGTTGTCGGGTATCTGTCTTCAGAGGCCTGTTCTTGAATAGGAACTTATGATACGGCATGTGGTCCCTGAGCCACAAAACACTACATCTCCTGTCCCCAGAAGGTAACCGTGCTCTTCGACCTGTGTTAAACCCTCAGGGTAGGAGAATCCTGCAGGCACCTTAGCCACCAACACATTCTAAGATCTACCTGGTAAAAAAAACCAGCATTGTAACCCATCTTCAAGAGATTCCATGTCAACTCAAGACCTTGGTGCTTCGCCCCAGAAGCACCGTAAAGAACCTGCATGTTCCTCAGCTGCATTGGTCAATGGAGGTGTGCTTTCCAGGCATCCATGTGGAAGGGCTCTGCTACCCATACTTTTCACATGGGGGGCCCTGCAGAAAACATACCAGACTCTAACTGTCCAGTAGAAAAAACAACCTTGCTGTTTGGAGCATCTCACATGCATCAGCCTCTTGATGCCACTCCTCCATTCGGTCATCAGAGACACAAACTCCAGTGTGCGTAAACATCTGAAATCCACCTTTACTCAGGTGCTGGATATTTCATTTGTTGGCCACGATAGATACAAACTCTATCATGAGCAGACATCTGACCCTCGCCTGTACTCAGATGCTGGAGATCTCGAAAAAAACCACTGCACATTGGAACGGCCATGTTCTCGGCACTGAGATTAAGCATAGATTGTGTTTTCTGCCTTCTGTTCTCACACTCCTCGCCTTCAAGTCCCCCATATTGGGAATTTGGGAGCCACAATGCAGCCTTCTGCCTGCCCACCAGAAAAAAGAGGTGCCCTATGGGTCTGCGTGAAACTCCATATAAGGTTCCACCAGCACAGCCCTCTATAGCACCACAATATCATAGGCCACCTTGTGAACTAATGCTTTGTCTGACACAGCTCGAGCCCCGACCTCCTGGTAGCCACCTAGATAGCGGGACCCATATCTGGCCGGTGTGACCTGCCTTGACCTGAGTCCTTCATCTCAAACCAACCTGGTTATTCACGTACCAGTCCCAGAACATAGCTCAAATTACTGTGCATGGGGGAATCTGAAGCACAAAAGAGTACTCCTCCTTCCTCATAGAAGGAAAATTAAATGTTGATATGGTGGTCCAACCCTCATATTGGGATCCAGGTGCATGGAACAAGAGCCAATGCCCACTCAGGATGGGCATCTGGGCACAAACAGGCATTGTGACCCTTACCCTGAGACCCATTTCCAACAAGTCTCCATGGGAGCTGAACCAAAGCCCCACAGAGCCAGGCAGTCAAGCCTCTAGGCCCAAATACTAAGCCTTTGTAGGGTTATCCAGGCACAGGGACCTATAACCCATCTCTGGAATCCCTGTGTTGACGGGAACCGTGAAACAGTAAACCACGCTCTCTCCTTCGCAGTGAGACACCAAACTCTTGGGTGCTGGGCAGAATCCCCAGAGAGGTAGAATATTCCATGGACACATGAGGACACCCCACCATTCCAAGGCCATCCTAGACACAATCCAGACAGAAAAGCCTTTGCTCCTGCCTCCCAGCCACACGAATTTCAAATCCTGAGGAGCTGCCCTCAGCGTCTGCAGATCGGGGCTGCCATCACCTCCCTCCTAATTGATACACAATTTTGTGTCTGAAGACTTTGGTCCCAGAGCCCTTAACCACATTCCCTGCAGGATGGGGCTGACAGAACCACACTACATCACTGGGCCTGATCTCTGGATGAAATTCTGCCGTCTCAGTTGCACAAACCCTCCAAATTAGGAAAAGCCTGCAAGGCCCCTGAGCCCACCCCAATTTCATAGGCCACTCTGGAAAAAATGCACAGTCTGACACAGCCTGAGCATCTACCTCCAGGAAGACTCACAGGTCAAAGTCCCTAAGTCCGAAGGTTGAGGATGACATGCCCCTACAACCTCATAAGAACCCTAGCCTAGATATTCAGGCCTCTGTGCCCAGAGGCCTGGTCTTGAAATCCAACATATGATCCGACATGTGGTCCCTGAGCCATACAAGAGAACCCCTCCTGTCCCGAGAAGGGAACCTGGCTCCTGGGAACTGGGTCTAACCCTCAGGTAGGAGTATCCTGCATGGCCACAGACCCACAACGACATTCTTTTTTTTTATATAGATTTTATTTATTTATTTGACAGAGAGAGATCACAAGTAGGCATAGAGGAAGGCAGAGAGAGAGAGAGGAAGAAGCAGGCTCCCTGCTGAGCAGAGAGCCCGATGCGGGACTCAATCCCAGGACCCTGAGATCATGACCTGAGCCGAAGGCAGCGGCTTAGCCCATTGAGCCACCCAGGCACCCTCACCACCACATTCTAAGGTCTCCCTGGACACCAAGCAGCATTGTGACTCATTAGACTGAGAACATCCGTCAACTTAGATCACTTGGAAATTTGAACAAAAACCAGCAGATCAAGCCTGCAATGTTCCTCAGCTGCAATGGTCATGCAAGGAAGACTTCCCAGGCCCCCATTCAGAGACCTCTGCTGTCGAATCTTTCTATGTGGGGGACCCTGGAGCCTTGTAAGTGGACTTCCCCTGTCCCACAGTAGGACACCTTGCTGTTTGGAGCAGCTCACAAGGTCCTGCTTGGGAAAATCTCCAAGAATTCTTGAGGCCACCCCACAATTCGTTGACCATCATGGATGCAAACCCAGCGTGAGCAGACATCTGACCCTCGCCCATACTCAGGTGCTGGAAATCTCGAAACAACCACTGCACAATGGAATGGTCCTGTGGTCGGCACTGAGCTTATCCCTGGCTTGTGTTTTCAGACTTCTGTCTTCACACTCCTCGCCTACAAGCCCTCCATATTGGGAATTCTGAAGCCACAGTGCAGCTTTCTGCCTGCCCACCACAAAGAAGAAGTGCCCTATGGGTCTTCGCAGAAACCCACATGAGGATCCTCCTGCACGGCCCTCAATGGCACCCCAATATAATAGACCGACCTCTGCATAAATTGTCTGTCTGACACCGCCTGATCCCCGACCTCCTGTCAGCCACCCAGATAGTGGGCCCCATATCCTCCAGGTGGGTCCAACCTTGGCCCGAGGCCATCATCTTGAAGCAACCTGGATATTCAGGTACCTGTCCCAGACTTAGATCAAATTCCTGCCCATAGGGGACTCGGAAGCACAAAAGAGTGCTCCTCTTTCCCCATGGCCAGAAAACTGAATGTTGAGATGGCTCTTCCCCAAAAAGAAATTTTTTCCTCTTCCCCAAAAAGAAATCAAACTCTTGGGTGCCAAGCAGAATCACCAGAGTGGAATAATATCCCATGGACACATGAGGTCACCCCTCCATTTAGTGGCCATCCTAGACACAAAATCCAGACAGAAAAGCCTGTGCTGCTCCCTCCCAGCCACCTGAATTTCAAATCCCGAGGAGCTTCCCTCAGGGTCTTCAGATTCGGACTGCCAACACCTCACTCCTATCTCTTATCCGAGGTTGTGTCTAAAGTCTTTGGTCCCAAAGTCCTGACACACATGACCTCCAGGATGGGGCCTCGAGAAACACATGACATCACTGGCCCTGCTCTCCTGAGGAAACCCTGCCCATCTCAGTTTCCCAAAATGTCCAGATAAGGAGAAAACTGCAAGGCCCCTGACTGCACCCCAATATCATAGGCCACTCTGGAAAAAGTGCACAGCCTGACACAGCCTCAGCACCTACCTCCAGGATGACATGCAGGCCAATGGCACTTAGTCCGAAGATTGAAACTTCCATGGCCCTAAAACCTCATCAGAACCCTAGCTTATGTTTTGAGGTCTCTCTCCCTAGAGGGCTGTTCTGGAAATTCAAGCATATGGTCCAACCTGTGGTCCGTGAGCCATACAAGAGCACACCTCCTGTCCCAAGAAGGAAACCTGGCTCCTGGGTACTGGGTCTAATCCTAAGGATAGAGAATCCTCAATGGTCAGAGAGCCGCCACCACATTCTAAGGTCTCCCTGGACATCAAGCAGCATTGGAACCTGTTAGACTGAGAACTTCCATCAACGCAAATCACTTGGAACTTGGAATCAGTGTCATTGGTTCAAGCTTACCCTGTTACTCAGCTGCAATGGTAACAAAAGATTGGCTTCCCAGGCCTCCATTCAGAGAGCATTGCTATCGAATCTTCCATATGGGGGACCCTGGAGCCCTGTAAGAAGACTTCTGCTGTCCCTTAGTAGGACACCTTGATGTTTGGAGGAGCTCACAAGCTCCAGCTTGGAAAAACCTCCAAGAATTCTTGAGGCCTCCCCACCATTTGTTGGCCATCATGGATACAAACTCCAGCGTGAGCAGACATCTTCCCCTCGCCCAGGTGCTGACGATCTCGAAACAACTGCTGTACATTGGAATAGACATGTGCTCGGCACTGAGCGTAACCGTAGCTTATGTTTTCATACTTCTGTCCTCACACTCCTCGCCTGCAAACCCTCCAACTTGGATATTCTGGAGCCGTAATGCAGCCATCTGCCTGCTCACCAGATAGAAGAAATGAAGAAAGGGTCTGTGCAAAAATCCCCCTTGAGGATCCAGTTGCACAGCTCTCAAAAGCACCCCAATATCATAGGCCGAACTCTCCACGAATGTTCTGTCTGACACAGCTCGAGCCCGAGCTCCTGACAGCCACCCAGAAAGCAGGCCTCATTTTCTGCAGGTGGGTCCTGCCTTGGCCCGAGGACCTCATCTCAAAGTGAACTGGGTATTCAGGCACCTGTCCCAGAACTTAGCTCAAATTCCTGCCCATGGGGGAACCTGAAGCATAAAAAAGTACCCCTCCTTCCCCATGGCAGGAAAACTGAATGTTGAGATGGCAGTCCAACCCTCAGAGTGGGAGCCAAGTGCATAGCCCATGAGGTCACACCCACTCAGCATGGGCATCTGGGCAAAAACAGGCATTGTGACCCTCAGAATGAGACCCATTTCCAAAAAGAACACTCGGGAGCTGTACCAGGAAAACATAGAGCAGGACCCTAGGCCCAAATCCTAAGCCTTGTTGCGGTGATCCAGGCTCCAGAACCCAGGACCCATCTCTGGAATGGCTGTTTGGACAGGATCCCTGACTCATAAAACTGCGCTCCTCCCATCCCCCAGAAATACACCAAACTCTTGGGTGCCGAGCAGAATTCCCAGAGAGGTAGAATCTCACATGGACCCATGAGGCCACCCCTCCATTTCGTGGCCATCATAGACAAACAAGTCAGACAGAAAAGACTGTGCTCCTGCCTCACAGCCGTCCGAATTTCATATCTGGAGATGCTTCGCTCAGGGTCTGCAGATTGGGTCTGCCATCACCTCGAGCTTAACTCTTACCCGAGTTTGTGTCTGAAGACTTTGGACCCAGAGTCCTGACCCATATGCCCTCCAGGATGGGGCCTCCAGGAACACACAACAGCACTGGGCCAGCTCTCCCAAGGAATGTCAGCCTGTCTCAGTTTCCCAACCCACCAGATTAAGAGAAAATTGCAAGGCCCCTAATACCACCCCAATTCCATAGGAAGCTCCAGAAAAAATGCATAGTCTGACACAGCCTCAGAATATACCTCCAGGAAGACACCCAGGTCAATGGGAAGGGATGAAATGGCCTAACCCATGGCAGGTTCGATGTGCTGGGTGTGAAGCCAACTGTCTCAATGTCTCTCACAAGGTCTGGGCTCAGGCTATGTAAGACAGAGCATAGTGTTTAGGGTAGCCTATGCAATTGGGGTGTTGCCGAGGGCTGAGCAGGTTGATTTTCATTTGGGGTTTCTGAGCAATGCCATAGACAATGTTTTTCTTTGGGGGGCAGGCAGAGTGCTTCGTTCTGAAACCAGAATTCCCAATCATGAGGGCTTTTGGGCCAGGAGTGCTAGGGTAGAGTCTGAAAACAAAACATAGGGTGAGGTGGGGAGCAGGCCCACTCTGCAAAGACTGAAAGGATATCTCATGCATCTGAAGTCAGGCTGAGGATCAGACATTGGCTGAGGTTGGATTGTGCCCTTGATGGCACCTTCATGAAGCAGGTGCCTCATGAGGCCAACGAAGTTTTCCCACGCTGAGTTTGGAGGTTGCCACAAACCACAAGGTTTCCTTCTGCGAGACAGTCGAGTCCTGTTGAATGGCTCCAGTACATACCATACGGAAGGACTGAAGAGGAGGGTTCAAAGGATGGATCCCTGAACAACATGCCTCGCATTCCCTTTGGCCATTAACGACAAGATATGTTTGTTCTGCTGGCTCTGGGGCAAGCTAACCAGTGGGCTGAGTTGAAATGGCCTCTCCTGAGGATGCGTCATAATGTGGGTTTCTGTCCATGGAGACCTTGGAATGTGATGGTTGTACTGTGGCCCTGCGGAATACTCCGACCAGAAGGGTTTGATACAGATCCAGTAAGAAAGCACTCCATGTGGAGACGAGAGAGGTTTGGTTTGGAGCCTCAGAAAAACCTAATATGCTGGTATAAGAAACCAGTCCTCTGAGGACAGACACATGAAAACTAAAGCTAAGGTTCATATTAGGGCCTAAGGGCCTGTCCATTTCAATCTTCTGTCTCTGAGGACACTGTCTGAAAGTCTAAGTGGTGATAATGGCAGAGCTGGTGTCAGAGTGCCCCTTTTAGTCCAGGGCAGCCTACACTATCAGGATGGCCTCAGGGGCCTTGGAACTTTTCCCTAACCTGTAGGGTTGTGGTCAATGGATTGGGCACACTTTCCTTGGAGAGGGCAGGCACAATCTTTCGCTGTTTGGTCCAGAGGACCTAGCCTGGATGTTGTGTGGGTCCAGGCTGTGGGCACAGAAGTCTGAATACACAAACTCAGCTTATGAGTGGCGCCTAGGGTATTGCAGGCCGGATGTACAGCCCGAGAGGGAGCTCCTGGGCCTCTGAAACAAGGGCGAGTGGGAGGCGTTCCTTCAGGCTTTTGTCTCTGGATGTTGTGTCCGGGATAGCCGTGGATTGGAGCGGTGGCCTCAGGTACTGTGGACGAGTATCCCTCTCTGGGGATTTGTCCCAGCTCCCAAGAGTTTGGGGTCATTTTGTGGGAAGGGTGGAGTCGTGTTGTCTGGCTCATGGGTCTCTCCAAGAAAGGGATTCCAGAGCAGAGCTCCTGGTACGGGCGGGGCGACAGGAAATTTCAAACCGTGGTGAGGATTGGGTGCATAGGGGCTTGGCAAGCCCCATATGTGGGCTCTTGGTCCAGGCCCTGACAGGCCTTTCTTTGACATGGGGCTCATGCTGAGGGTCACAGTGTGAATTTGTGCCCAAGCAGCACTCAAGTTTGGGCGTGGCATCAGGGGCCATGAAGGTTTCTCCCACCCTGAAGGTGTGACTCCATGCCAAGAGCAAGCTTGACAGCCATGGGGAAGGAGGAGTTCTGTTTTGTGCTTGCTATACCAAGCTGTGTGTAGAATTGATATAATGTCTAGGTTCAGATATCTGAAAACCAAGGTTAGGATGAGGTGACGGCATAAGACCATGGCGTGTCCGAAGTGCTGGGTGTGCGGCCAGCTGTCTCCTTGTCTGTCTGGACGTCTGGCTTCAGGCTGTGTCAGGCAGAGCATGAGTGCACAGAGCAGCCTATCCAGTTCGGGTACCGTCGAGGCCCGAGCAGGTTGATCCTCATCTGGGTTTTCTGGAGAGCCCCACAGGGAAACGTTTTTCTTCCGTTGGGCAGACACTGGGCTGGATTTTGGTTCTGGAGTTCCTAGTCCGGAGGGCTTGTTTGCCAGGAGTGTGAGGAAGGAAGTCTGAAAACACAAGCTAGCGTGAGGTTTGGGACCGAGGGCACGGCAGGCCCACTCTGCAGAGGCTGAATCGAGATCTCCTGCACTGAGGTCATGTCAACTATGAGACGTGCCTCAGGCTAGAGTTCTTGTCCAGCATGGCCTCTTCCTGAAGGGTGTGGGGGCTTCATGAGGCCCGAAAGTTTTGGCTACGATGGGATTTGTGAACTGCTCCAAAACTGAAGGTTACCTTTTGCACGACAGTCGAGTCCTATTGGATGTTTCCAAGAGGCCCCATATGGAAAGACTCGAGAGCAGGTGTCTAAGCATGGATGCCTGGGAACGCCACCTCATATTCCCACTCTTTAGTCAGGACAAGGCAGGCTCAATCTGCGGGTTCCTGGGTGAGCTACCCAGAGGGGAGAGTTGAAATGGACTCTCCTGAAGATGAGTCCTACTGAGGCTTGGTGGCCTGGGAGACCTTGGAATGTGGAGGTGGCTCAGAGACTCTGCAGGATTCTCCAACATGAGGTGTTTGACACGGCTCCAACAAGGAAACTTCCCATGTGGAGACGAGAGGAGTTCTGGTCCGTGCCTCAGGAAAGCCCCATACCCTGTTCTTAGAACCAAAGCCTCTGAGGAGTGACACCTGGAAACCAAAGCAAGAGTTGAGACTACGGCCTAAAGACCTGTCCGGCTCAACCTTCTATCTCTGTTGACATCTGTGTGCATGCATTCATGGATGTAGCTGCTCAGCTTGTGTCCGAATGGCCCTGTGAGTCCAGTGAGGCTCCCAGTAGTGGGATGTCCTCGGAGGCCTTGAGGTTTCTCATATTCTGGAGGTGTGTGGCCAAAGGAATGGACACAGTTTCCCAGGAGAGAGCAGGCACGGTCCTGTGGTATGGCTCCAGAGGACCCAGCCTAGAGGCTGTGTTTGCCAGGGCTGTGGGGACAGATGTCTGAAAGAGCAAACTTGGCTCAGCTAGGGGCCAATGTAATGGCAGGCCTGATCTCTAGTCCGTGAGGGGAGATCCTCTGGAAATCAATGTAGGGCAAGTGGGAGGCAGTCACTCAGGATTTTGTCTCTGGGTGTTGCGTTTACAGTGTCCGGTCAGGATAGGGGTTGTCTCAGAGGCCGAGGAAGAGCCTTCCTCTCGGGGGATTGTCCAAGCTCCCAAGTGTTTGTGTTCATTCTGTGGGAATGAAGAGTACTGTTTTCTGCCACAGGGGACCCCCCAGGAGAGGGACTCTAGAGCACAGCAGTGGGTTCCCTCAACTGGAATACACACCATCTAGTTAGTCCTGGGTGCCTATGGGCATGGCAAGCCACATATGCGGGCTCTTGGTCCAGTCACTGAGAGGCGTTACTTGAATAAGGTACTCACGCTGAGGGTCACAATGTGTGTTTGTGCCCAAGGCGGCCCTCACGCTTGGGCGTGGCCTCATGGGCCATGCCGTTTTCTCCTACACTGAAGGTTTGACTCACTGCCAGCAGCAAGGTTTCTTGCCATGGGGAAGGAGGGGTTCTGACTTGTGCATCAGGTTCCCCCCTGTGCAGGGATTGGAGATAAGGTCTAGGTTCCGATGACTGAAAACCCAGGTTGGGAATAGATGGTGGCCTAAGGCAGTGGCGGGTCCAATGTGCTGGGTGTGCAGCCAGCTGTGTCGGTGTCTGTTGGAAGGTCTGGGCTCAGGCTATTTGCGACAGAGCATCACTGTTTAAGGTAGCCTATGCAATTGGGGTGTTGCCGAGGGCCAAGCAGTTTGATCCTCATTTGTGGTTTCTGGGCAGCGCCATAGACAATGTTTTTCTCTTGTGAGGCAGGCACAGTGCTTCATTGTGGCCCCAGAATTCCCAGTAGGGAGGGTTTGTGGGCCAGGAGTGTGAGGACGGAAGTCTGAAAACACAAGCTAGTGTGAGGATTGGAGCCAAGGGCAGAGCAGGCCCACTCTGTAGAGGCTGAATCAAAATCTCCTGCATCTGAAGTCAGGCTGAGGATCAGACGTTGGCTGAGGCTGGAGTATGTGTCCATGATGGCACCTTCATGAAGTGGGGGCCTCATGAGGCCAAGGAAGTTTTCCCACGCTGAGTTTGGAGGTTGCCCCAAACCACAAGGTTTCCTTCTGCGGGACATTCGAGTCCTGTTGCATGGCTCCAGGACATACCATATGGAAGGACTGGAGAGCAGGGTTCGAAGGATGGATCCCTGTACAGCATGCCTCGCATTCCCATTGGCTATTAGCGACAAGATATGTTTGATCTGCTGCCTCTGGAACACGCGACCCAGGGGGCTGAGTTGAAATGGCCTCTCCTGAGGATGCGTCATAATGTGCGTTTGGGTCCATGGAGACCTTGGAATGTGCTGGTTGTTCAGTGGCCCTGCGGAACTCTCCTACCTGAAGTGTTTGATACATCCCAGTAAGAAAGCTGCCCATGTGGAGATGAGAGAGGTTTGGTTTGGTGCCTCAGAAAAGCCCCATGTGCTGGTCTACGAAAACAGTCCTCTGAGACGGAAACATGGAAACCAAAGCTAAGGTTCAGATTAGGGCCTGGGGGCCTGTCCATTTCAACCTTCTGTCTCTGGGGACACTGTCTGAGAGTCTAAGTGGAGATAGTTGCTCCGCTGGTGTCAGAGAGCCCCTCTTAGTCCAGGGTGGCCTATACATTTGATGGCCTCAGGGACCTTGGAGCTTTTCCCTAACCTGTAGGGTTGTGGTCAATGGATTGGGCACACTTTCCTTGGAGAG
This sequence comes from Mustela nivalis, assembly GCF_964662115.1. NCBI lineage: Eukaryota > Metazoa > Chordata > Mammalia > Carnivora > Mustelidae > Mustela > Mustela nivalis. The sequence continues at coordinate 94,808 of NW_028136239.1, forward strand.
GGCAGGCACAATCTTTCGCTGTTTGGTCCAGAGGCCCTAGCCTGGATGTTGTGTGGGTCCAGGCTGTGGGCACAGAAGTCTGAATACACAAACTCAGCTTATGAGTGGCGCCTAGGGTATGGCCGGCCGGATGTACAGCCCGAGATGGAGCTCCTGGGCCTCTGAAACAAGGGCGAGTGGGAGGCGTTCCTTCAGGCTTTTGTCTCTGGATGTTGTGTCCGGGATAGCCGTGGATTGGAGCTGTGGCCTCAGGTACTGTGGACGAGTATCCCTCTCTGGGGATTTGTCCCAGCTCCCAAGAGTTTGGGGTCATTTTGTGGGAAGGGTGGAGTCGTGTTGTCTGGCTCATGGGTCTCTCCAAGAAAGGGATTCCAGAGCAGAGCTCCAGGTACGGGCGGGCGACTGGAAAATTCAAACCGTGGTGAGAATTGGGTGCATAGGGGCTTGGCAAGCCCCATATGTGGGCTCTTGGTCCAGGCCCTGACAGGCCTTTCTTTGACATGGGGCTCATGCTGAGGGTCACAGTGTGAATTTGTGCCCAAGCAGCACTCAAGTTTGGGCGTGGCATCAGGGGCCATGAAGGTTTCTCCCACCCTGAAGGTGTGACTCCATGCCAAGAGCAAGCTTGACAGCCATGGGGAAGGAGGAGTTCTGTTTTGTGCTTGCTATACCCAGCTGTGTGGAGAATTGATATAATGTCTAGGTTCAGATATCTGAAAACCAAGGTTAAGATGAGGTGACGGCATAAGACCATGGCGTGTCCGAAGTGCTGGGTGTGCGGCCAGCTGTCTCCTTGTCTGTCTGGACGTCTGGCTTCAGGCTGTGTCAGGCAGAGCATGAGTGCCCAGAGCAGCCTATCCAGTTCGGGTACCGTCGAGGCCCGAGCAGGTTGATCCTCATCTGGGTTTTCTGGAGAGCCCCACAGGGAAACGTTTTTCTTCCGTTGGGCAGACACTGGGCTGCGTTTTGGTTCCGGAGTTCCTAGTCCGGAGGGCTTGTTTGCCAGGAGTGTGAGGAAGGAAGTCTGAAAACACAAGCTAGCGTGAGGTTTGGGACCGAGGGCACGGCAGGCCCACTCTGCAGAGGCTGAATCGAGATCTCCTGCACTGAGGTCATGTCAACTATGAGACGTGCCTCAGGCTAGAGTTCTTGTCCAGCATGGCCTCTTCCTGAAGGGTGTGGGGGCTTCATGAGGCCAGAAATTTTGGCTACGATGGGATTTGTGAACTGCTCCAAAACTGAAGGTTACCTTCTGCACGACAGTCGAGTCCTATTGGATGGTTCCAAGAGGCCCCATATGGAAAGACTCGAGAGCAGGTGTCTAAGCATGGATGCCTGGGAACGCCACCTCATATTCCCACTCTTTAGTCAGGACAAGGCAGGCTCAATCTGCGGGCTCCTGGGTGAGCTACCCAGAGGGTAGAGTTGAAATGGACTCTCCTGAAGATGAGTCCTACTGTGGCTTGGTGGCCTGGGAGACCTTGGAATGTGGAGGTGGCTCAGGGACTCTGCAGGATTCTCCAACATGAGGTGTTTGACACGGCTCCAACAAGGAAACTTCCCATGTGGAGACGAGAGGAGTTCTGTTCCGTGCCTCAGGAAAGCCCCATACCCTGTTCTTCGAACCAAAGCCTCTGAGGAGTGACACCTGGAAACCAAAGCAAGAGTTGAGACTACGGCCTAAAGACATGTCCGGCTCAACCTTCTATCTCTGTTGACATCTGTGTGCATGCATTCATGGATGTAGCTGCTCAGCTTGTGTCCGAATGCCCCTGTGAGTCCAGTGAGGCTCCCAGTAGTGGGATGTCCTCGGAGGCCTTGAGGTTTCTCATATTCTGGAGGTGTGTGGCCAAAGGAATGGACACAGTTTCCCAGGAGAGAGTAGGCACGGTCCTGTGGTATGGCTCCAGAGGACCCAGCCTAGAGGCTCTGTTTGCCAGGGCTGTGGGGACAGATGTCTGAAAAAGCAAACTTGGCTCAGCTAGGGGCCAATGTAATGGCAGGCCTGATCTCTAGTCCGTGAGGGGAGATCCTCTGGAAATCAAAGTAGGGCAAGTGGGAGCTAGTCACTCAGGATTTTGTCTCTGGGTGTTGCGTTTACAGTGTCCGTTCAGGGTAGGGGTTGTCTCAGAGGCCGAGGAAGAGCCTTCCTCTCGGGGGATTGTCCAAGCTCCCAAGTGTTTGTGTTCATTCTGTGGGAATGAAGAGTACTGTTTTCTGCCACAGGGGACCCCCCAGGAGAGGGACTCTAGAGCACAGCAGTGGGTTCCCTCAACTGGAATACACACCATCTAGTTAGTCCTGGGTGCCTATGGGCATGGCAAGCCACATATGCGGGCTCTTGGTCCAGTCACTGAGAGGCGTTACTTGAATAAGGTACTCACGCTGAGGGTCACAATGTGTGTTTGTGCCCAAGGCGGCCCTCACGCTTGGGCGTGGCCTCATGGGCCATGCCGTTTTCTCCTACACTGAAGGTTTGACTCACTGCCAGCAGCAAGGTTTCTTGCCATGGGGAAGGAGGGGTTCTGACTTGTGCATCAGGTTCCCCCCTGTGCAGGGATTGGAGATAAGGTCTAGGTTCCGATGACTGAAAACCCAGGTTGGGAATAGATGGTGGCCTAAGGCAGTGGCGGGTCCAATGTGCTGGGTGTGCAGCCAGCTGTGTCGGTGACTGTTGGAAGGTCTGGGCTCAGCCTATTTGCGACAGAGCATCACTGTTTAAGGTAGCCTATGCAATTGGGGTGTTGCCGAGGGCCAAGCAGTTTGATCCTCATTTGTGGTTTCTGGGCAGCGCCATAGACAATGTTTTTCTCATGGGAGGCAGGCACAGTGCTTCATTGTGGCCCCAGAATTCCCAGTAGGGAGGGTTTGTGGGCCAGGAGTGTGAGGACGGAAGTCTGAAAACACAAGCTAGTGTGAGGATTGGAGCCAAGGGCAGAGCAGGCCCACTCTGCAGAGGCTGAATCAAAATCTCCTGCATCTGAAGTCAGGCTGAGGATCAGACGTTGGCTGAGGCTGGAGTATGTGTCCATGATGGCACCTTCATGAAGTGGGGGCCTCATGAGGCCAAGGAAGTTTTCCCACGCGGAGTTTGGAGGTTGCCCCAAACCACAAGGTTTCCTTCTGCGGGACATTCGAGTCCTGTTGCATGGCTCCAGGACATACCATATGGAAGGACTGGAGAGCAGGGTTCGAAGGATGGATCCCTGTACAGCATGCCTCGCATTCCCATTGGCTATTAGCGACAAAATATTTTTGATCTGCTGCCTCTGCAACACGCGACCCAGGGGGCTGAGTTGAAATGGCATCTCCTGAGGATGCGTCATAATGTGCGTTTGGGTCCATGGAGACCTTGGAATGTGCTGGTTGTTCAGTGGCCCTGCGGAACTCTCCTACCTGAAGTGTTTGATACATCCCAGTAAGAAAGCTGCCCATGTGGAGATGAGAGAGGTTGGTTTGGTGCCTCAGAAAAGCCCCATGTGCTGGTCTACGAAAACAGTCCTCTGAGACGGAAACATGGAAACCAAAGCTAAGGTTCAGATTAGGGCCTGGGGGCCTGTCCATTTCAACCTTCTGTCTCTGGGGACACTGTCTGAGAGTCTAAGTGGAGATAGTTGCTCCGCTGGTGTCAGAGAGCCCCTCTTAGTCCAGGGTGGCTTATACTATTGATGGCCTCAGGGACCTTGGAGCTTTTCCCTAACCTGTAGGGTTGTGGTCAATGGATTGGGCACACTTTCCTTGGAGAGGGCAAGCACAATCTTTCGCTGTTTGGTCCAGAGGCCCTAGCCTGGATGTTGTGTGGGTCCAGGCTGTGGGCACAGAAGTCTGAATACACAAACTCAGCTTATGAGTGGCGGCTAGGGTATGGCCGGCCGGATGTACAGCCCGAGAGGGAGCTCCTGGGCCTCTGAAACAAGGGCGAATGGGAGGCGTTCCTTCAGGCTTTTGTGTCTGGATGTTGTATCCGGGATAGCCGTGGATTGGAGCGGTGGCCTCAGGTACTGTGGACGAGTATCCCTCTCTGGGGATTTGTCCCAGCTCCCAAGACTTTGGGGTCATTTTGTGGGAAGGGTGGAGTCGTGTTGTCTGGCTCATGGGTCTCTCCAAGAAAGGGATTCCAGAGCAGAGTTCCAGGTACGGGCGGGGCTACTGGAAAATTCAAACCGTGGTGAGAATTGGGTGCATAGGGGCTTGGCAAGCCCCATATGTGGGCTCTTGGTCCAGGCCCTGACAGGCCTTTCTTTGACATGGGGCTCATGCTGAGGGTCACAGTGTGAATTTGTGCCCAAGCAGCACTCAAGTTTGGGCGTGGCATCAGGGGCCATGAAGGTTTCTCCCACCCTGAAGGTGTGACTCCATGCCAAGAGCAAGCTTGACAGCCATGGGGAAGGAGGAGTTCTGTTTTGTGCTTGCTATACCCAGCTGTGTGGAGAATTGATATAATGTCTAGGTTCAGATATCTGAAAACCAAGGTTAGGATGAGGTGACGGCATAAGACCATGGCGTGTCCGAAGTGCTGGGTGTGCGGCCAGCTGTCTCCTTGTCTGTCTGGACGTCTGGCTTCAGGCTGTGTCAGGCAGAGCATGAGTGCCCAGAGCAGCCTATCCAGTTCGGGTACCGTCGAGGCCCGAGCAGTTTGATCCTCATCTGGGTTTTCTGGAGAGCCCCACAGGGAAATGTTTTTCTTCCGTTGGGCAGACACTGGGCTGGGTTTTGGTTCCGGAGTTCCTAGTCCGGAGGGCTTGTTTGCCAGGAGTGTGAGGAAGGAAGTCTGAAAACACAAGCTAGCGTGAGGTTTGGGACCGAGGGCACGGCAGGCCCACTCTGCAGAGGCTGAATCGAGATCTCCTGCACTGAGGTCATGTCAACTATGAGACGTGCCTCAGGCTAGAGTTCTTGTCCAGCATGGCCTCTTCCTGAAGGGTGTGGGGGCTTCATGAGGCCAGAAATTTTGGCTACGATGGGATTTGTGAACTGCTCCAAAACTGAAGGTTACCTTCTGCACGACAGTCGAGTCCTATTGGATGGTTCCAAGAGGCCCCATATGGAAAGACTCGAGAGCAGGTGTCTAAGCATGGATGCCTGGGAACGCCACCTCATATTCCCACTCTTTAGTCAGGACAAGGCAGGCTCAATCTGCGGGCTCCTGGGTGAGCTACCCAGAGGGTAGAGTTGAAATGGACTCTCCTGAAGATGAGTCCTACTGTGGCTTGGTGGCCTGGGAGACCTTGGAATGTGGAGGTGGCTCAGGGACTCTGCAGGATTCTCCAACATGAGGTGTTTGACACGGCTCCAACAAGGCAACTTCCCATGTGGAGACGAGAGGAGTTCTGTTCCGTGCCTCAGGAAAGCCCCATACCCTGTTCTTCGAACCAAAGCCTCTGAGGAGTTACACCTGGAAACCAAAGCAAGAGTTGAGACTACGGCCTAAAGGCCTGTCCGGCTCAACCTTCTATCTCTGTTGACATCTGTGTGCATGCATTCATGGATGTAGCTGCTCAGCTTGTGTCCAAATGCCCCTGTGAGTCCAATGAGGCTCCCAGTAGTGGGATGTCCTCGGAGGCCTTGAGGTTTCTCATATTCTGGAGGTGTGTGGCCAAAGGAATGGACACAGTTTCCCAGGAGAGAGCAGGCACGGTCCTGTGGTATGGCTCCAGAGGACCCAGCCTAGAGGCTCTGTTTGCCAGGGCTGTGGGGACAGATGTCTGAAAAAGCAAACTTGGCTCAGCTAGGGGCCAATGTAATGGCAGGCCTGATCTCTAGTCCGTGAGGGGAGATCCTCTGGAAATCAAAGTAGGGCAAGTGGGAGCTAGTCACTCAGGATTTTGTCTCTGGGTGTTGCGTTGACAGTGTCCGTTCAGGGTAGGGGTTGTCTCAGAGGCCGAGGAAGTGCCTTCCTCTCGGGGGATTGTCCAAGCTCCCAAGTGTTTGTGTTCATTCTGTGGGAATGAAGAGTACTGTTTTCTGCCACAGGGGACCCCCCAGGAGAGGGACTCTAGAGCACAGCAGTGGGTTCCCTCAACTGGAATACACACCATCTAGTTAGTCCTGGGTGCCTATGGGCATGGCAAGCCACATATGCGGGCTCTTGGTCCAGTCACTGAGAGGCGTTACTTGAATAAGGTACTCACGCTGAGGGTCACAATGTGTGTTTGTGCCCAAGGCGGCCCTCACGCTTGGGCGTGGCCTCATGGGCCATGCCGTTTTCTCCTACACTGAAGGTTTGACTCACTGCCAGCAGCAAGGTTTCTTGCCATGGGGAAGGAGGGGTTCTGACTTGTGCATCAGGTTCCCCCCTGTGCAGGGATTGGAGATAAGGTCTAGGTTCCGATGACTGAAAACCCAGGTTGGGAATAGATGGTGGCCTAAGGCAGTGGCGGGTCCAATGTGCTGGGTGTGCAACCAGCTGTGTCGGTGTCTGTTGGAAGGTCTGGGCTCAGGCTATTTGCGACAGAGCATCACTGTTTAAGGTAGCCTATGCAATTGGGGTGTTGCCGAGGGCCAAGCAGTTTGATCCTCATTTGTGGTTTCTGGGCAGCGCCATAGACAATGTTTTTCTCCTGGGAGGCAGGCACAGTGCTTCATTGTGGCCCCAGAATTCCCAGTAGGGAGGGTTTGTGGGCCAGGAGTGTGAGGACGGAAGTCTGAAAACACAAGCTAGTGTGAGGATTGGAGCCAAGGGCAGAGCAGGCCCACTCTGCAGAGGCGGAATCAAAATCTCCTGCATCTGAAGTCAGGCTTAGGATCAGACGTTGGCTGAGGCTGGAGTATGTGTCCATGATGGCACCTTCATCAAGTGGGGGCCTCATGAGGCCAAGGAATTTTTCCCACGCTGAGTTTGGAGGTTGCCCCAAACCACAAGGTTTCCTTCTGCGGGACATTCGAGTCCTGTTGCATGGCTCCAGGACATACCATATGGAAGGACTGGAGAGCAGGGTTCGAAGGATGGATCCCTGTACAGCATGCCTCGCATTCCCATTGGCTATTAGCGACAAATTATTTTTGATCTGCTGCCTCTGCAACACGCGACCCAGGGGGCTGAGTTGAAATGGCATCTCCTGAGGATGCGTCATAATGTGCGTTTGGGTCCATGGAGACCTTGGAATGTGCTGGTTGTTCAGTGGCCCTGCGGAACTCTCCTACCTGAAGTGTTTGATACATCCCAGTAAGAAAGCTGCCCATGTGGAGATGAGAGAGGTTTGGTTTGGTGCCTCAGAAAAGCCCCATGTGCTGGTCTACGAAAACAGTCCTCTGAGACGGAAACATGGAAACCAAAGCTAAGGTTCAGATTAGGGCCTGGGGGCCTGTCCATTTCGATCTTCTGTCTCTGGGGACACTGTCTGAGAGTCTAAGTGGAGATAGTTGCTCCGCTGGTGTCAGAGAGCCCCTCTTAGTCCAGGGTGGCCTATACTATTGATGGCCTCAGGGACCTTGGAGCTTTTCCCTAACCTGTAGGGTTGTGGTCAATGGATTGGGCACACTTTCCTTGGAGAGGGCAGGCACAATCTTTCGCTGTTGGGTCCAGAGGCCCTAGCCTGGATGTTGTGTGGGTCCAGGCTGTGGGCACAGAAGTCTGAATACACAAACTCAGCTTAGGAGTGGCGCCTAGGGTATGGCCGGCCGGATGTACAGCCCGAGAGGGAGCTCCTGGGCCTCTGAAACAAGGGCGAGTGGGAGGCGTTCCTTCAGGCTTTTGTGTCTGGATGTTGTGTCCGGGATAGCCGTGGATTGGAGCGGTGGCCTCAGGTACTGTGGACGAGTATCCCTCTCTGGGGATTTGTCCCAGCTCCCAAGACTTTGGGGTCATTTTGTGGGAAGGGTGGAGTCGTGTTGTCTGGCTCATGGGTCTCTCCAAGAAAGGGATTCCAGAGCAGAGTTCCAGGTACGGGCGGGGCGACTGGAAAATTCAAACCGTGGTGAGAATTGGGTGCATAAGGGCTTGGCAAGCTTTATATGTGGGCTCTTGGTCCAGGCCCTGACAGGCCTTTCTTTGACATGGGGCTCATGCTGAGGGTCACAGTGTGAATTTGTGCCCAAGCAGCACTCAAGTTTGGACGTGGCATCAGGGGCCATGAAGGTTTCTCCCACCCTGAAGGTGTGACTCCATGCCAAGAGCAAGCTTGACAGCCATGGGGAAGGAGGAGTTCTGTTTTGTGCTTGCTATACCCAGCTGTGTGGAGAATTGATATAATGTCTAGGTTCAGATATCTGAAAACCAAGGTTAGGATGAGGTGACGGCATAAGACCATGGCGTGTCCGAAGTGCTGGGTGTGCGGCCAGCTGTCTCCTTGTCTGTCTGGACGTCTGGCTTGAGGCTGTGTCAGGCAGAGCATGAGTGCCCAGAGCAGCCTATCCAGTTCGGGTGCCTTCGAGGCCCGAGCAGGTTGATCCTCATCTGGGTTTTCTGGAGAGCCCCACAGGGAAACGTTTTTCTTCCGTTGGGCAGACACTGGGCTGCGTTTTGGTTCCGGAGTTCCTAGTCCGGAGGGCTTGTTTGCCAGGAGTGTGAGGAAGGAAGTCTGAAAACACAAGCTAGCGTGAGGTTTGGGACCGAGGGCACGGCAGGCCCACTCTGCAGAGGCTGAATCGAGATCTCCTGCACTGAGGTCATGTCAACTATGAGACGTGCCTCAGGCTAGAGTTCTTGTGCAGCATGGCCTCTTCCTGAAGGGTGTGGGGGCTTCATGAGGCCAGAAAGTTTTGGCTACGATGGGATTTGTGAACTGCTCCAAAACTGAAGGTTACCTTCTGCACGACAGTCGAGTCCTATTGGATGGTTCCAAGAGGCCCCATATGGAAAGACTCGAGAGCAGGTGTCTAAGCATGGATGCCTGGGAACGCCACCTCATATTCCCACTCTTTAGTCAGGACAAGGCAGGCTCAATCTGCGGGCTCCTGGGTGAGCTACCCAGAGGGGAGAGTTGAAATGGACTCTCCTGAAGATGAGTCCTACTGTGGCTTGGTGGCCTGGGAGACCTTGGAATGTGGAGGTGGCTCAGGGACTCTGCAGGATTCTCCAACATGAGGTGTTTGACACGGCTCCAACAAGGCAACTTCCCATGTGGAGACGAGAGGAGTTCTGTTCCGTGCCTCAGGAAAGCCCCATACCCTGTTCTTCGAACCAAAGCCTCTGAGGAGTGACACCTGGAAACCAAAGCAAGAGTTGAGACTACGGCCTAAAGGCCTGTCCGGCTCAACCTTCTATCTCTGTTGACATCTGTGTGCATGCATTCATGGATGTAGCTGCTCAGCTTGTGTCCGAATGCCCCTGTGAGTCCAGTGAGGCTCCCAGTAGTGGGATGTCCTCGGAGGCCTTGAGGTTTCTCATATTCTGGAGGTGTATGGGCAAAGGAATGGACACAGTTTCCCAGGAGAGAGCAGGCACGGTCCTGTGGTATGGCTCCAGAGGACCCAGCCTAGAGGCTGTGTTTGCCAGGGCTGTGGGGACAGATGTCTGAAAAAGCAAACTTGGCTCAGCTAGGGGCCAATGTAATGGCAGGCCTGATCTCTAGTCCGTGAGGGGAGATCCTCTGGAAATCAAAGTAGGGCAAGTGGGAGGCAGTCACTCAGGATTTTGTCTCTGGGTGTTGCGTTTACAGTGTCCGGTCAGGGTAGGGCTTGTCTCAGAGGCCGAGGAAGAGCCTTCCTCTTGGGGGATTGTCCAAGCTCCCAAGTGTTTGTGTTCATTCTGTGGGAATGAAGAGTACTGTTTTCTGCCACAGGGGACCCCCCAGGAGAGGGACTCTAGAGCACAGCAGTGGGTTCCCTCAACTGGAATACACACCATCTAGTTAGTCCTGGGTGCCTATGGGCATGGCAAGCCACATATGCGGGCTCTTGGTCCAGTCACTGAGAGGCGTTACTTGAATAAGGTACTCACGCTGAGGCTCACAATGTGTGTTTGTGCCCAAGGCGGCCCTCACTCTTGGGCGTGGCCTCATGGGCCATGCCGTTTTCTCCTACACTGAAGGTTTGACTCACTGCCAGCAGCAAGGTTTCTTGCCATGGGGAAGGAGGGGTTCTGACTTGTGCATCAGGTTCCCCCCTGTGCAGGGATTGGAGATAAGGTCTAGGTTCCGATGACTGAAAACCCAGGTTGGGAATGGATGGTGGCCTAAGGCAGTGGCGGGTCCAATGTGCTGGGTGTGCAACCAGCTGTGTCAGTGTCTGTTGGAAGGTCTGGGCTCAGGCTATTTGCGACAGAGCATCACTGTTTAAGGTAGCCTATGCAATTGGGGTGTTGCCGAGGGCCAAGCAGTTTGATCCTCATTTGGGGTTTCTGGGCAGCGCCATAGAAAATTTTTTTCTCCTGGGAGGCAGGCACAGTGTTTCATTGTGGCCCCAGAATTCCCAGTAGGGAGGGTTGGTGGGCCAGGAGTGTGAGGACGGAAGTCTGAAAACACAAGCTAGTGTGAGGATTGGAGCCAAGGGCAGAGCAGGCCCACTCTGCAGAGGCTGAATCAAAATCTCCTGCATCTGAAGTCAGGCTGAGGATCAGACGTTGGCTGAGGCTGGAGTATGTGTCCATGATGGCACCTTCATGAAGTGGGGGCCTCATGAGGCCAAGGAAGTTTTCCCACGCTGAGTTTGGAGGTTGCCCCAAACCACAAGGTTTCCTTCTGCGGGACATTCGAGTCCTGTTGCATGGCTCCAGGACATACCATATGGAAGGACTGGAGAGCAGGGTTCGAAGGATGGATCCCTGTACAGCATGCCTCGCATTCCCATTGGCTATTAGCGACAAATTATTTTTGATCTGCTGCCTCTGCAACACGCGACCCAGGGGGCTGAGTTGAAATGGCATCTCCAGAGGATGCGTCATAATGTGCGTTTGGGTCCATGGAGACCTTGGAATGTGCTGGTTGTTCAGTGGCCCTGCGGAACTCTCCTACCTGAAGTGTTTGATACATCCCAGTAAGAAAGCTGCCCATGTGGAGATGAGAGAGGTTTGGTTTGGTGCCTCAGAAAAGCCCCATGTGCTGGTCTACGAAAACAGTCCTCTGAGACGGAAACATGGAAACCAAAGCTAAGGTTCAGATTAGGGCCTGGGGGCCTGTCCATTTCGATCTTCTGTCTCTGGGGACACTGTCTGAGAGTCTAAGTGGAGATAGTTGCTCCGCTGGTGTCAGAGAGCCCCTCTTAGTCCAGGGTGGCCTATACTATTGATGGCCTCAGGGACCTTGGAGCTTTTCCCTAACCTGTAGGGTTGTGGTCAATGGATTGGGCACACTTTCCTTGGAGAGGGCAGGCACAATCTTTCGCTGTTGGGTCCAGAGGCCCTAGCCTGGATGTTGTGTGGGTCCAGGCTGTGGGCACAGAAGTCTGAATACACAAACTCAGCTTATGAGTGGCGCCTAGGGTATGGCCGGCCGGATGTACAGCCCGAGAGGGAGCTCCTGGGCCTCTGAAACAAGGGCGAGTGGGAGGCGTTCCTTCAGGCTTTTGTGTCTGGATGTTGTGTCCGGGATAGCCGTGGATTGGAGCGGTGGCCTCAGGTACTGTGGACGAGTATCCCTCTCTGGGGATTTGTCCGAGCTCCCAAGACTTTGGGGTCATTTTGTGGGAAGGGTGGAGTCGTGTTGTCTGGCTCATGGGTCTCTCCAAGAAAGGGATTCCAGAGCAGAGTTCCAGGTACGGGCGGGGCGACTGGAAAATTCAAACCGTGGTGAGAATTGGGTGCATAAGGGCTTGGCAAGCTTTATATGTGGGCTCTTGGTCCAGGCCCTGACAGGCCTTTCTTTGACATGGGGCTCATGCTGAGGGTCACAGTGTGAATTTGTGCCCAAGCAGCACTCAAGTTTGGGCGTGGCATCAGGGGCCATGAAGGTTTCTCCCACCCTGAAGGTGTGACTCCATGCCAAGAGCAAGCTTGACAGCCATGGGGAAGGAGGAGTTCTGTTTTGTGCTTGCTATACCCAGCTGTGTGGAGAATTGATATAATGTCTAGGTTCAGATATCTGAAAACCAAGGTTAGGATGACGTGACGGCATAAGACCATGGCGTGTCCGAAGTGCTGGGTGTGCGGCCAGCTGTCTCCTTGTCTGTCTGGTCGTCTGGCTTCAGGCTGTGTCAGGCAGAGCATGAGTGCCCAGAGCAGCCTATCCAGTTCGGGTGCCTTCGAGGCCCGAGCAGGTTGATCCTCATCTGGGTTTTCTGGAGAGCCCCACAGGGAAACGTTTTTCTTCCGTTGGGCAGACACTGGGCTGCATTTTGGTTCCGGAGTTCCTAGTCCGGAGGGCTTGTTTGCCAGGAGTGTGAGGAAGGAAGTCTGAAAACACAAGCTAGCGTGAGGTTTGGGACCGAGGGCACGGCAGGCCCACTCTGCAGAGGCTGAATCGAGATCTCCTGCACTGAGGTCATGTCAACTATGAGACGTGCCTCAGGCTAGAGTTCTTGTCCAGCATGGCCTCTTCCTGAAGGGTGTGGGGGCTTCATGAGGCCAGAAAGTTTTGGCTACGATGGGATTTGTGAACTGCTCCAAAACTGAAGGTTACCTTCTGCACGACAGTCGAGTCCTATTGGATGGTTCCAAGAGGCCCCATATGGAAAGTCTCGAGAGCAGGTGTCTAAGCATGGATGCCTGGGAACGCCACCTCATATTCCCACTCTTTAGTCAGGACAAGGCAGGCTCAATCTGCGGGCTCCTGGGTGAGCTACCCAGAGGGGAGAGTTGAAATGGACTCTCCTGAAGATGAGTCCTACTGTGGCTTGTTGCCCTGGGAGACCTTGGAATGTGGAGGTGGCTCAGGGACTCTGCAGGATTCTCCAACATGAGGTGTTTGACACGGCCCTAACAAGGAAATTTCCCATGTGGAGACGAGAGGAGTTCTGCTCCGTGCCTCAGGAAAGCTCCATACCCTGTTCTTCGAACAAAAGCCTTTGAGGAGTGACACCTGGAAACCAAAGCAAGAGTTGAGACTACGGCCTAAAGGCCTGTCCTGCTCAACCTTCTATCTCTGTTGACATCTGTGTGCATGCATTCATGGATGTAGCTGCTCAGCTTGTGTCTGAATGCCCCTGTGAGTCCAGTGAGGCTCCCAGTAGTGGGATGTCCTCGGAGGCCTTGAGGTTTCTCATATGCTGGAGGTGTCTGGCCAAAGGAATGGACACAGTTTCCCAGGAGAGAGTAGGCACGGTCCTGTGGTATGGCTCCAGTGGACCCAGCCTAGAGGCTGTGTTTGCCAGGGCTGTGGGGACAGATGTCTGAAAAAGCAAACTTGGCTCAGAAGGGGCCAATGTAATGGCAGGCCTGATCTCTAGTCCGTGAGGGGAGATCCTCTGGAAATCAAGTAGGGCAAGTGGGAGGCATTCACTCAGGATTTTGTATCTGGTGTTGTGTTTACAGTGTCCGGTCAGGGGAGGGGTTGTCTCAGAGGCCGAGGAAGAGCCTTCCTCTCGTGGGATTGTCCAAGATCCCAAGTGTTTTTATTCATTCTGTGGGAATAAAGAGTACTGTTTTCTGCCACAGGGGACCCCCCAGGAGAGGGACTCTAGAGCACAGCAGTGGGTTACCTCAACTGGAATACACACCATCTAGTTAGTCCTGGGTGCCTATGGGCATGGCAAGCCACATATGCGGGCTCTTGGTCCAGTCACTGAGAGGCGTTACGTGAATAAGTTACTCACGCTGAGGGTCACAATGTGTGTTTGTGCCCAAGGCGGCCCTCACGCTTGGGCGTGGCCTCATGGGCCATGCCGTATTCTCCTACACTGAAGGATTGACTCACTGCCAGCAGCAAGGTTTCTTGCCATGGGGAAGGAGGGGTTCTGACTTGTGCATCAGGTTCCCCCCTGTGCAGGGATTGGAGATAAGGTCTAGGTTCCGATGACTGAAAACCCAGGTTGGGAATGGATGGTGGCCTAAGGCAGTGGCGGGTCCAATGTGCTGGGTGTGCAGCCAGCTGTGTCGGTGTCTGTTGGAAGGTCTGGGCTCAGGCTATTTGCGACAGAGCATCACTGTTTAAGGTAGCCTATGCAATTGGGGTGTTGCCGAGGGCCAAGCAGTTTGATCCTCATTTGGGGTTTCTGGGCAGCGCCATAGACAATGTTTTTCTCTTGGGAGGCAGGCACAGTGCTTCATTGTGGCCCCAGAATTCCCAGTAGGGAGGGTTTGTGGGCCAGGAGTGTGAGGACGGAAGTCTGAAAACACAAGCTAGTGTGAGGATTGGAGCCAAGGGCAGAGCAGGCCCACTCTGCAGAGGCTGAATCAAAATCTCCTGCATCTGAAGTCAGGCTGAGGATCAGACGTTGGCTGAGGCTGGAGTATGTGTCCATGATGGCACCTTCATGAAGTGGGGGCCTCATGAGGCCAAGGAATTTTTCCCACGCTGAGTTTGGAGGTTGCCCCAAACCACAAGGTTTCCTTCTGCGGGACATTCGAGTCCTGTTGCATGGCTCCAGGACATACCATATGGAAGGACTGGAGAGCAGGGTTCGAAGGATGGATCCCTGTACAGCATGCCTCGCATTCCCATTGGCTATTAGTGACAAGATATGTTTGATCTGCTGCCTCTGGAACACGCGACCCAGGGGGCTGAGTTGAAATGGCCTCTCCTGAGGATGCGTCATAATGTGCGTTTGGGTCCATGGAGACCTTGGAATGTGCTGGTTGTTCAGTGGCCCTGCGGAACTCTCCTACCTGAAGTGTTTGATACATCCCAGTAAGAAAGCTGCCCATGTGGAGATGAGAGAGGTTTGGTTTGGTGCCTCCGAAAAGCCCCAGGTGCTGGTCTACGAAAACAGTCCTCTGAGAACGGAAACATGGAAACCAAAGCTAAGGTTCAGATTAGGGCCTGGGGGCCTGTCCATTTCAACCTTCTGTCTCTGGGGACACTGTCTGAGAGTCTAAGTGGAGATAGTTGCTCCGCTGGTGTCAGAGAGCCCCTCTTAGTCCAGGGTGGCCTATACTATTGATGGCCTCAGGGACCTTGGAGCTTTTCCCTAACCTGTAGGGTTGTGGTCAATGGATTGGGCACACTTTCCTTGGAGAGGGCAGGCACAATCTTTCGCTGTTTGGTCCAGAGGCCCTAGCCTGGATGTTGTGTGGGTCCAGGCTGTGGGCACAGAAGTCTGAATACACAAACTCAGCTTATGAGTGGCGCCTAGGGTATGGCAGGCCGGATGTACAGCCCGAGAGGGAGCTCCTGGGCCTCTGAAACAAGGGCGAGTGGGAGGCGTTCCTTCAGGCTTTTGTCTCTGGATGTTGTGTCCGTGATAGCCGTGGATTGGAGCGGTGGCCTCAGGTACTGTGGACGAGTATCCCTCTCTGGGGATTTGTCCCAGCTCCCAAGAGTTTGGGGTCATTTTGTGGGAAGGGTGGAGTCGTGTTGTCTGGCTCATGGGTCTCTCCAAGAAAGGGATTCCAGAGCAGAGCTCCAGGTACGGGCGGGGCGACTGGAAAATTCAAACCGTGGTGAGGATTGGGTGCATAGGGGCTTGGCAAGCCCCATATGTGGGCTCTTGGTCCAGGCCCTGACAGGCCTTTCTTTGACATGGGGCTCATGCTGAGGGTCACAGTGTGAATTTGTGCCCAAGCAGCACTCAAGTTTGGGCGTGAAATCAGGGGGCATGAAAGTTTCTCCCACCCTGAAGGTGTGACTCCATGCCAAGAGCAAGCTTGACAGCCATGGGGAAGAAGGAGTTCTGTTTTCTGCTTGCTATACCCAGCTGTGTGTAGAATTGATATAATGTCTAGGTTCAGATATCTGAAAACCAAGGTTAGGATGAGGTGACGGCATAAGACCATGGCGTGTCCGAAGTGCTGGGTGTGCGGCCAGCTGTCTCCTTGTCTGTCTGGACGTCTGGCTTCAGGCTGTGTCAGGCAGAGCCTGAGTGCCCAGAGCAGCCTACGCAGTTCGGGTACCGTCGAGGCCCGAGCAGGTTGATCCTCATCTGGGTTTTCTGGAGAGCCCCACAGGGAAACGTTTTTCTTCCGTTGGGCAGACACTGGGCTGGGTTTTGGTTCTGGAGTTCCTAGTCCGGAGGGCTTGTTTGCCAGGAGTGTGAGGAAGGAAGTCTGAAAACACAAGCTAGCGTGAGGTTTGGGACCGAGGGCACGGCAGGCCCACTCTGCAGAGGCTGAATCGAGATCTCCTGCACTGAGGTCATGTCAACTATGAGACGTGCCTCAGGCTAGAGGTCTTGTCCAGCATGGCCTCTTCCTGAAGGGTGTGGGGGCTTCATGAGGCCAGAAAGTTTTGGCTACGATGGGATTTGTGAACTGCTCCAAAACTGAAGGTTACCTTCTGCACGACAGTCGAGTCCTATTGGATGGTTCCAAGAGGCCCCATATGGAAAGACTCGAGAGCAGGTGTCTAAGCATGGATGCCTGGGAACGCCACCTCATATTCCCACTCTTTAGTCAGGACAAGGCAGGCTCAATCTGCGGGCTCCTGGGTGAGCTACCCAGAGGGTAGAGTTGAAATGGACTCTCCTGAAGATGAGTCCTACTCTGTCTTGGTGGCCTGGGAGACCTTGGAATGTGGAGGTGGCTCAGGGACTCTGCAGGATTCTCCAACATGAGGTGTTTGACACGGCTCCAACAAGGCAACTTCCCATGTGGATACGAGAGGAGTTCTGTTCCGTGCCTCAGGAAAGCCCCATACCCTGTTCTTCGAACCAAAGCCTCTGAGGAGTGACACCTGGAAACCAACGCAAGAGTTGAGACTACGGCCTAAAGGCCTGTCCGGCTCAACCTTCTATCTCTGTTGACATCTGTGTGCATGCATTCATGGATGTAGCTGCTCAGCTTGTGTCCGAATGCCCCTGTGAGTCCAGTGAGGCTCCCAGTAGTGGGATGTCCTCGGAGGCCTTGAGGTTTCTCATATGCTGGAGGTGTCTGGCCAAAGGAATGGACACAGTTTCCCAAGAGAGAGCAGGCACGGTCCTGTGGTATGGCTCCAGAGGACCCAGCCTAGAGGCTGTGTTTGCCAGGGCTGTGGGGACAGATGTCTGAAAAAGCAAACTTGGCTCAGCTAGGGGCCAAAGTAATGGCAGGCCTGATCTCTAGTCCGTGAGGGGAGATCCTCTGGAAATCAAGTAGGGCAAGTGGGAGGCATTCACTCAGGATTTTGTATCTGGTGTTGTGTTTACAGTGTCCGGTCAGGGGAGGGGTTGTCTCAGAGGCCGAGGAAGAGCCTTCCTCTCGTGGGATTGTCCAAGATCCCAAGTGTTTGTATTCATTCTGTGGGAATAAAGAGTACTGTTTTCTGCCACAGGGGACCCCCCAGGAGAGGGACTCTAGAGCACAGCAGTGGGTTACCTCAACTGGAATACACACCATCTAGTTAGTCCTGGGTGCCTATGGGCATGGCAAGCCACATATGCGGGCTCTTGGTCCAGTCACTGAGAGGCGTTACTTGAATAAGGTACTCACGCTGAGGGTCACAATGTGTGTTTGTGCCCAAGGCGGCCCTCACGCTTGGGCGTGGCCTCATGGGCCATGCCGTTTTCTCCTACACTGAAGGATTGACTCACTGCCAGCAGCAAGGTTTCTTGCCATGGGGAAGGAGGGGTTCTGACTTGTGCATCAGGTTCCCCCCTGTGCAGGGATTGGAGAAAAGGTCTAGGTTCCGATGACTGAAAACCCAGGTTGGGAATGGATGGTGGCCTAAGGCAGTGGCGGGTCCAATGTGCTGGGTGTGCAGCCAGCTGTGTCGGTGTCTGTTGGAAGGTCTGGGCTCAGGCTATTTGCGACAGAGCATCACTGTTTAAGGTAGCCTATGCAATTGGGGTGTTGCCGAGGGCCAAGCAGTTTGATCCTCATTTGGGGTTTCTGGGCAGCGCCATAGACAATGTTTTTCTCTTGGGAGGCAGGCACAGTGCTTCATTGTGGCCCCAGAATTCCCAGTAGGGAGGGTTTGTGGGCCAGGAGTGTGAGGACGGAAGTCTGAAAACACAAGCTAGTGTGAGGATTGGAGCCAAGGGCAGAGCAGGCCCACTCTGCAGAGGCTGAATCAAAATCTCCTGCATCTGAAGTCAGGCTGAGGATCAGACGTTGGCTGAGGCTGGAGTATGTGTCCATGATGGCACCTTCATGAAGTGGGGGCCTCATGAGGCCAAGGAAGTTTTCCCACGCTGAGTTTGGAGGTTGCCCCAAACCACAAGGTTTCCTTCTGCGGGACATTCGAGTCCTGTTGCATGGCTCCAGGACATACCATATGGAAGGACTGGAGAGCAGGGTTCGAAGGATGGATCCCTGTACAGCATGCCTCGCATTCCCATTGGCTATTAGCGACAAGATATGTTTGATCTGCTGCCTCTGGAACACGCGACCCAGGGGGCTGAGTTGAAATGGCCTCTCCTGAGGATGCGTCATAATGTGCGTTTGGGTCCATGGAGACCTTGGAATGTGCTGGTTGTTCAGTGGCCCTGCGGAACTCTCCTACCTGAAGTGTTTGATACATCCCAGTAAGAAAGCTGCCCATGTGGAGATGAGAGAGGTTTGGTTTGGTGCCTCCGAAAAGCCCCAGGTGCTGGTCTACGAAAACAGTCCTCTGAGAACGGAAACATGGAAACCAAAGCTAAGGTTCAGATTAGGGCCTGGGGGCCTGTCCATTTCAACCTTCTGTCTCTGGGGACACTGTCTGAGAGTCTAAGTGGAGATAGTTGCTCCGCTGGTGTCAGAGAGCCCCTCTTAGTCCAGGGTGGCCTATACTATTGATGGCCTCAGGGACCTTGGAGCTTTTCCCTAACCTGTAGGGTTGTGGTCAATGGATTGGGCACACTTTCCTTGGAGAGGGCAGGCACAATCTTTCGCTGTTTGGTCCAGAGGCCCTAGCCTGGATGTTGTGTGGGTCCAGGCTGTGGGCACAGAAGTCTGAATACACAAACTCAGCTTATGAGTGGCGCCTAGGGTATGGCAGGCCGGATGTACAGCCCGAGAGGGAGCTCCTGGGCCTCTGAAACAAGGGCGAGTGGGAGGCGTTCCTTCAGGCTTTTGTCTCTGGATGTTGTGTCCGTGATAGCCGTGGATTGGAGCGGTGGCCTCAGGTACTGTGGACGAGTATCCCTCTCTGGGGATTTGTCCCAGCTCCCAAGAGTTTGGGGTCATTTTGTGGGAAGGGTGGAGTCGTGTTGTCTGGCTCATGGGTCTCTCCAAGAAAGGGATTCCAGAGCAGAGCTCCAGGTACGGGCGGGGCGACTGGAAAATTCAAACCGTGGTGAGGATTGGGTGCATAGGGGCTTGGCAAGCCCCATATGTGGGCTCTTGGTCCAGGCCCTGACAGGCCTTTCTTTGACATGGGGCTCATGCTGAGGGTCACAGTGTGAATTTGTGCCCAAGCAGCACTCAAGTTTGGGCGTGAAATCAGGGGGCATGAAAGTTTCTCCCACCCTGAAGGTGTGACTCCATGCCAAGAGCAAGCTTGACAGCCATGGGGAAGAAGGAGTTCTGTTTTCTGCTTGCTATACCCAGCTGTGTGTAGAATTGATATAATGTCTAGGTTCAGATATCTGAAAACCAAGGTTAGGATGAGGTGACGGCATAAGACCATGGCGTGTCCGAAGTGCTGGGTGTGCGGCCAGCTGTCTCCTTGTCTGTCTGGACGTCTGGCTTCAGGCTGTGTCAGGCAGAGCCTGAGTGCCCAGAGCAGCCTATGCAGTTCGGGTACCGTCGAGGCCCGAGCAGGTTGATCCTCATCTGGGTTTTCTGGAGAGCCCCACAGGGAAACGTTTTTCTTCCGTTGGGCAGACACTGGGCTGGGTTTTGGTTCTGGAGTTCCTAGTCCGGAGGGCTTGTTTGCCAGGAGTGTGAGGAAGGAAGTCTGAAAACACAAGCTAGCGTGAGGTTTGGGACCGAGGGCACGGCAGGCCCACTCTGCAGAGGCTGAATCGAGATCTCCTGCACTGAGGTCATGTCAACTATGAGACGTGCCTCAGGCTAGAGGTCTTGTCCAGCATGGCCTCTTCCTGAAGGGTGTGGGGGCTTCATGAGGCCAGAAAGTTTTGGCTACGATGGGATTTGTGAACTGCTCCAAAACTGAAGGTTACCTTCTGCACGACAGTCGAGTCCTATTGGATGGTTCCAAGAGGCCCCATATGGAAAGACTCGAGAGCAGGTGTCTAAGCATGGATGCCTGGGAACGCCACCTCATATTCCCACTCTTTAGTCAGGACAAGGCAGGCTCAATCTGCGGGCTCCTGGGTGAGCTACCCAGAGGGTAGAGTTGAAATGGACTCTCCTGAAGATGAGTCCTACTCTGTCTTGGTGGCCTGGGAGACCTTGGAATGTGGAGGTGGCTCAGGGACTCTGCAGGATTCTCCAACATGAGGTGTTTGACACGGCTCCAACAAGGCAACTTCCCATGTGGAGACGAGAGGAGTTCTGTTCCGTGCCTCAGGAAAGCCCCATACCCTGTTCTTCGAACCAAAGCCTCTGAGGAGTGACACCTGGAAACCAACGCAAGAGTTGAGACTACGGCCTAAAGGCCTGTCCGGCTCAACCTTCTATCTCTGTTGACATCTGTGTGCATGCATTCATGGATGTAGCTGCTCAGCTTGTGTCCAAATGCCCCTGTGAGTCCAGTGAGGCTCCCAGTAGTGGGATGTCCTCGGAGGCCTTGAGGTTTCTCATATGCTGGAGGTGTCTGGCCAAAGGAATGGACACAGTTTCCCAAGAGAGAGCAGGCACGGTCCTGTGGTATGGCTCCAGAGGACCCAGCCTAGAGGCTGTGTTTGCCAGGGCTGTGGGGACAGATGTCTGAAAAAGCAAACTTGGCTCAGCTAGGGGCCAAAGTAATGGCAGGCCTGATCTCTAGTCCGTGAGGGGAGATCCTCTGGAAATCAAAGTAGGGCAAGTGGGAGGCAGTCACTCAGGATTTTGTCTCTGGGTGTTGCGTTTACAGTGTCCGGTCAGGGTAGGGGTTGTCTCAGAGGACGAGGAAGAGCCTTCCTCTCGGGGGATTGTCCAAGCTCCCAAGTGTTTGTGTTCATTCTGTGGGAATGAAGAGTACTGTTTTCTGCCACAGGGGACCCCCCAGGAGAGGCACTCTAGAGCACAGCAGTGGGTTCCCTCAACTGGAATACACACCATCTAGTTAGTCCTGGGTGCCTATGGGCATGGCAAGCCACATATGCGGGCTCTTGGTCCAGTCACTGAGAGGCGTTACTTGAATAAGGTACTCACGCTGAGGGTCACAATGTGTGTTTGTGCCCAAGGCGGCCCTCACGCTTGGGCGTGGCCTCATGGGCCATGCCGTTTTCTCCTACACTGAAGGTTTGACCCACTGCCAGCAGCAAGGCTTCTTGCCATGGGGAAGGAGGGGTTCTGACTTGTGCATCAGGTTCCCCCCTGTGCAGGGATTGGAGATAAGGTCTAGGTTCCGATGACTGAAAACCCAGGTTGGGAATGGATGGTGGCCTAAGGCAGTGGCGGGTCCAATGTGCTGGGTGTGCAGCCAGCTGTGTCGGTGTCTGTTGGAAGGTCTGGGCTCAGCCTATTTGCGACAGAGCATCACTGTTTAAGGTAGCCTATGCAATTGGGGTGTTGCCGAGGGCCAAGCAGTTTGATCCTCATTTGTGGTTTCTGGGCAGCGCCATAGACAATGTTTTTCTCCTGGGAGGCAGGCACAGTGCTTCATTGTGGCCCCAGAATTCCCAGTAGGGAGGGTTTGTGGGCCAGGAGTGTGAGGACGGAAGTCTGAAAACACAAGCTAGTGTGAGGATTGGAGCCAAGGGCAGAGCAGGCCCACTCTGCAGAGGCTGAATCAAAATCTCCTGCATCTGAAGTCAGGCTGAGGATCAGACGTTGGCTGAGGCTGGAGTATGTGTCCATGATGGCACCTTCATGAAGTGGGGGCCTCATGAGGCCAAGGAAGTTTTCCCACGCTGAGTTTGGAGGTTGCCCCAAACCACAAGGTTTCCTTCTGTGGGACATTCGAGTCCTGTTGCATGGCTCCAGGACATACCATATGGAAGGACTGGAGAGCAGGGTTTGAAGGATGGATCCCTGTACAGCATGCCTCACATTCCCATTGGCTATTAGCGACAAGATATGTTTGATCTGCTGCCTTTGGAACACGCGACCCAGTGGGCTGAGTTGAAATGGCCTCTCCTGAGGATGCGTCATAATGTGCGTTTGGGTCCATGGAGACCTTGGAATGTGCTGGTTGTTCAGTGGCCCTGCGGAACTCTCCTACCTGAAGTGTTTGATACATCCCAGTAAGAATGCTGCCCATGTGGAGATGAGAGAGATTTGGTTTGGTGCCTCCGAAAAGCCCCATGTGCTGGTCTACGAAAACAGTCCTCTGAGACGGAAACATGGAAACCAAAGCTAAGGTTCAGATTAGGGCCTGGGGGCCTGTCCATTTCAACCTTCTGTCTCTGGGGACACTGTCTGAGAGTCTAAGTGGAGATAGTTGCTCCGCTGGTGTCAGAGAGCCCCTCTTAGTCCAGGGTGGCCTATAATATTGATGGCCTCAGGGACCTTGGAGCTTTTCCCTAACCTGTAGGGTTGTGGTCAATGGATTGGGCACACTTTCCTTGGAGAGGGCAGGCACAATCTTTCGCTGTTGGGTCCAGAGGCTTTAGCCTGGATGTTGTGTGGGTCCAGGCTGTGGGCACAGAAGTCTGAATACACAAACTCAGCTTATGAGTGGCGCCTAGGGTATGGCCGGCCGGATGTACAGCCCGAGAGGGAGCTCCTGGGCCTCTGAAACAAGGGCGAGTGGGAGGCGTTCCTTCAGGCTTTTGTCTCTGGATGTTGTGTCCGGGATAGCCGTGGATTGGAGCGGTGGCCTCAGGTACTGTGGAGGAGCATCCCTCTCTGGGGATTTCTCCCAGCTCCCAAGAGTTTGGGGTCATTTTCTGGGAAGGGTGGAGTCGCGTTGTCTGGCTCATGGGTCTCTCCAAGAAAGGGATTCCAGAGCAGAGCTCCAGGTACGGGCGGGGCGACTGGAAAATTCAAACCGTGGTGAGGATTGGGTGCATAGGGGCTTGGCAAGCCCCATATGTGGGCTCTTGTTCCAGGTCCTGACAGGCCTTTCTTTGACATGGGGCTCATGCTGAGGGTCACAGTGTGAATTTGTGCCCAAGCAGCACTCAAGTTTGGGCGTGGCATCAGGGGACATGAAGGTTTCTCCCACCTTGAAGATGTGACTCCATGCCAAGAGCAAGCTTGACAGCCATGGGGAAGGAGGAGTTCTGTTTTGTGCTTGCTATACCCAGCTGTGTGGAGAATTGATATAATGTCTAGGTTCAGATATCTGAAAACCAAGGTTAGGATGAGGTGACGGCATAAGACCATGGCGTGTCCAAAGTGCTGGGTGTGCGGCCAGCTGTCTCCTTGTCTGTCTGGACGTCTGGCTTCAGGCTGTGTCAGGCAGAGCATGAGTGCCCAGAGCAGCCTATCCAGTTCGGGTGCCGTCGAGGCCCGAGCAGGTTGATCCTCATCTGGGTTTTCTGGAGAGCCCCACAGGGAAACGTTTTTCTTCCGTTGGGCAGACACTGGGCTGGGTTTTGGTTCTGGAGTTCCTAGTCCGGAGGGCTTGTTTGCCAGGAGTGTGAGGAAGGAAGTCTGAAAACACAAGCTAGCGTGAGGTTTGGGACCGAGGGCACGGCAGGCCCACTCTGCAGAGGCTGAATCGAGATCTCCTGCACTGAGGTCATGTCAACTATGAGACGTGCCTCAGGCTAGAGTTCTTGTCCAGCATGGCCTCTTCCTGAAGGGTGTGGGTGCTTCATGAAGCCAGAAAGTTTTGCCTACGATGGGATTTGTGAACTGCTCCAAAACTGAAGGTTACCTTCTGCACGACAGTCGAGTCCTATTGGATGGTTCCAAGAGGCCCCATATGGAAAGACTCGAGAGCAGGTGTCTAAGCATGGATGCCTGGGAACGCCACCTCATATTCCCACTCTTTAGTCAGGACAAGGCAGGCTCAATCTGCGGGCTCCTGGGTGAGCTACCCAGAGGGGAGAGTTGAAATGGACTCTCCTGAAGATGAGTCCTACTCTGGCTTGGTGGCCTGGGAGACCTTGGAATGTGGAGGTGGCTCAGGGACTTGCAGGATTCTCCAATATGAGGTGTTTGACACGGCTCCAACAAGGAAACTTCCCATGTGGAGACAAGAGGAGTTCTGTTTCGTGCCTCAGGAAAGCCCCATACCCTGTTCTTCGAACCAAAGCCTCTGAGGAGTGACACCTGGAAACCAAAGCAAGAGTTGAGACTACGGCCTAAAGGCCTGTCCGGCTCAACCTTCTATCTCTGTTGACATCTGTGTGCATGCATTCATGGATGTAGCTGCTCAGCTTGTGTCCGAATGCCCCTGTGAGTCCAGTGAGGCTCCCAGTAGTGGGATGTCCTCGGAGGCTTTGAGATTTCTCATATTCTGGAGGTGTGTGGCCAAAGGAATGGACACAGTTTCCCAGGAGAGAGCAGGCACGATCCTGTGGTATGGCTCCAGAGGACCCAGCCTAGAGGCTGTGTTTGCCAGGGCTGTGGGGACAGATGTCTGAAAAAGCAAACTTGGCTCAGCTAGGGGCCAATGTAATGGCAGGCCTGATCTCTAGTCCGTGAGGGGAGATCCTCTGGAAATCAAAGTAGGGCAAGTGGGAGGCAGTCACTCAGGATTTTGTCTCTGGGTGTTGCATTTACAGTGTCCGGTCAGGGTAGGGGTTGTCTCAGAGGCCGAGGAAGAGCCTTCCTCTCAGGGGATTGTCCAAGCTCCAAGTGTTTGTGTTCATTCTGTGGGAATGAAGAGTACTGTTTTCTGCCACAGGGGACCCCCCAGGAGAGGGACTCTAGAGCACAGCAGTGGGTTCCCTCAACTGGAATACACACCATCTAGTTAGTCCTGGGTGCCTATGGGCATGGCAAGCCACATATGCGGGCTCTTGGTCCAGTCACTGAGAGGCGTTACTTGAATAAGGTACTCACGCTGAGGGTCACAATGTGTGTTTGTGCCCAAGGCGGCCCTCACGCTTGGGCGTGGCCTCATGGGCCATGCCGTTTTCTCCTACACTGAAGGATTGACTCACTGCCAGCAGCAAGGTTTCTTGCCATGGGGAAGGAGGGGTTCTGTCTTGTGCATCAGGTTCCCCCCTGTGCAGGGATTGGAGATAAGGTCTAGGTTCCGATGACTGAAAACCCAGGTTTGGAATGGATGGTGGCCTAAGGCAGTGGCGGGTCCAATGTGCTGGGTGTGCAGCCAGCTGTGTCGGTGTCTGTTGGAAGGTCTGGGCTCAGCCTATTTGCGACAGAGCATCACTGTTTAAGGTAGCCTATGCAATTGGGGTGTTGCCGAGGGCCAAGCAGTTTGATCCTCATTTGGGGTTTCTGGGCAGCGCCATAGAAAAGGTTTTTCTCCTGGGAGGTAGGCACAGTGCTTCATTGTGGCCCCAGAATTCCCAGTAGGGAGGGTTTGTGGGCCAGGAGTGTGAGGACGGAAGTCTGAAAACACAAGCTAGTGTGAGGATTGGAGCCAAGGGCTTAGCAGGCCCACTCTGCAGAGGCTGAATCAAAATCTCCTGCATCTGAAGTCAGGCTGAGGATCAGACGTTGGCTGAGGCTGGAGTATGTGTCCATGATGGCACCTTCATGAAGTGGGGGCCTCATGAGGCCAAGGAAGTTTTCCCACGCTGAGTTTGGAGGTTGCCCCAAACCACAAGGTTTCCTTCTGCGGGACATTCGAGTCCTGTTGCATGGCTCCAGGACATACCATATGGAAGGACTGGAGAGCAGGGTTCGAAGGATGGATCCCTGTACAGCATGCCTCGCATTCCCATTGGCTATTAGCGACAAGATATGTTTGATCTGCTGCCTCTGGAACACGCGACCCAAGGGGCTGAGTTGAAATGGCCTCTCCTGAGGATGCGTCATAATGTGCGTTTGGGTCCATGGAGACCTTGGAATGTGCTGGTTGTTCAGTGGCCCTGCGGAACTCTCCTACCTGAAGTGTTTGATACATCCCAGTAAGAATGCTGCCCATGTGGAGATGAGAGAGGTTTGGTTTGGTGCCTCAGAAAAGCCCCAGGTGCTGGTCTACGAAAACAGTCCTCTGAGAACGGAAACATGGAAACCAAATCTAAGGTTCAGATTAGGGCCTGGGGGCCTGTCCATTTCAACCTTCTGTCTCTTGGGACACTGTCTGAGAGTCTAAGTGGAGATAGTTGCTCCGCTGGTGTCAGAGAGCCCCTCTTAGTCCAGGGTGGCCTATACTATTGATGGCCTCAGGGTCCTTCGAGCTTTTCCCTAACCTGTAGGGTTGTGGTCAATGGATTGGGCACACTTTCCTTGGAGAGGGCAGGCACAATCTTTTGCTGTTTGGTCCAGAGTCCCTAGCCTCGATGTTGTGTGGGTCCAGACTGTGGGCACAGAAGTCTGAATACACAAACTCAGCTTATGAGTGGCGCCTAGGGTATGGCCGGCCGGATGTAAAGCCCGAGAGGGAGCTCCTGGGCCTCTGAAACAAGGGCGAGTGGGAGGCGTTCCTTCAGGCTTTTGTCTCTGGATGTTGTGTCCGGGATAGCCGTGGATTGGAGCGGTGGCCTCAGGTACTGTGGACGAGTATCCCTCTCTGGGGATTTGTCCAAGCTCCCAAGACTTTGGGGTCAATTTGTGGGAAGGGTGGAGTCGTGTTGTCTGGCTCATGGGTCTCTCCAAGAAAGGGATTCCAGAGCAGAGCTCCAGGTACGGGCGGGGCGACTGGAAAATTCAAACCGTGGTGAGGATTGGGTGCATAGGGGCTTGGCAAGCCCCATATGTGGGCTCTTGGTCCAGGCCCTGACAGGCCTTTCTTTGACATGGGGCTCATGCTGAGGGTCACAGTGTGAATTTGTGCCCAAGCAGCACTCAAGTTTGGGCGTGGCATCAGGGGCCATGAAGGTTTCTCCCACCCTGAAGGTGTGACTCCATGCCAAGAGCAAGCTTGACAGCCATGGGGAAGGAGGAGTTCTGTTTTGTGCTTGCTATACCCAGCTGTGTGGAGAATTGATATAATGTCTAGGTTCAGATATCTGAAAACCAAGGTTAGGATGACGTGACGGCATAAGTCCATGGCGTGTCCGAAGTGCTGGGTGTGCGGCCAGCTGTCTCCTTGTCTGTCTGGACGTCTGGCTTCAGGCTGTATCAGGCAGAGCATGAGTGCCCAGAGCAGCCTATCCAGTTCGGGTGCCGTCGAGGCCCGAGCAGGTTGATCCTCATCTGGGTTTTCTGGAGAGCCCAAAAGGTAACGTTTTTCTTCCGTTGGGCAGACACTGGGCTGGGTTTTGGTTCTGGAGTTCCTAGTCCGGAGGGCTTGTTTGCCAGGAGTGTGAGGAAGGAAGTCTGAAAACACAAGCTAGCGTGAGGTTTGGGACCGAGGGCACGGCAGGCCCACTCTGCAGAGGCTGAATCGAGATCTCCTGCACTGAGGTCATGTCAACTATGAGACGTGCCTCAGGCTAGAGTTTTTGTCCAGCATGGCCTCTTCCTGAAGGGTGTGGGGGCTTCATGAGGCCAGAAATTTTGCCTACGATGGGATTTGTGAACTGCTCCAAAACTGAAGGTTACCTTCTGCACGACAGTCGAGTCCTATTGGATGGTACCAAGAGGCCCCATATGGAAAGACTCGAGAGCAGGTGTCTAAGCATGGATGCCTGGGAACGCCCCTCATATTCCCACTCTTTAGTCAGGACAAGGCAGGCTCAATCTGCGGGCTCCTGGGTGAGCTACCCAGAGGGGAGAGTTGAAATGGACTCTCCTGAAGATGAGTCCTATTGTGGCTTGGTGGCCTGGGAGACCTTGGAATGTGGAGGTGGCTCAGGGACTCTGCAGGATTCTCCAACATGAGGTGCTTGACACGGCTCCAACTAGGCAACTTCCCATGTGGAGACGAGAGGAGTTCTGTTCCGTGCCTCAGGAAAGCCCCATACCCTGTTCTTCGAACCAAAGTCTCTGAGGAGTGACACCTGGAAACCAAAGCAAGAGTTGAGACTACGGCCTAAAGGCCTGTCCGGCTCAACCTTCTATCTCTGTTGACATCTGTGTGCATGCATTCATGGATGTAGCTGCTCAGCTTGTGTCCGAATGCCCCTGTGAGTCCAGTGAGGCTCCCAGTAGTGGGATGTCCTCGGAGGCCTTGAGGTTTCTCATATTCTGGAGGTGTGTGGCCAAAGGAATGGACACAGTTTCCCAGGAGAGAGCAGGCACGGTCCTGTGGTATGGCTCCAGAGGACCCAGCCTAGAGGCTGTGTTTGCCAGGGCTGTGGGGACAGATGTCTGAAAAAGCAAACTTGGCTCAGCTAGGGGCCAAAGTAATGGCAGGCCTGATCTCTAGTCCGTGAGGGGAGATCCTCTGGAAATCAAAGTAGGGCAAGTGGGAGGCAGTCACTCAGGATTTTGTCTCTGGGTGTTGCGTTTACAGTGTCCGGTCAGGTTAGGGGTTGTCTCAAATGCCGAGGAAGAGCCTTCCTCTCGGGGGATTTTCCAAGCTCCCAAGTGTTTGTGTTCATTCTGTGGGAATGAAGAGTACTGTTATCTGCCACAGGGGA
The DNA here is from genome assembly GCF_964662115.1 of Mustela nivalis. NCBI lineage: Eukaryota > Metazoa > Chordata > Mammalia > Carnivora > Mustelidae > Mustela > Mustela nivalis. The sequence continues at coordinate 123,272 of NW_028136239.1, forward strand.
CACCCCAGGAGAGGGATTCTAGAGCACAGCAGTGGGTTCCCTCAACTGGAATACACACCATATAGTTAGTACTGGGTGCCTATGGGCACGGCAAGCCACATATGCGGGCTCTTGGTCCAGTCACTGAGAGGCGTTACCTGAATAAGGTACTCACGCTGAGGGTCACAATGTGTGTTTGTGCCCAAGGCGGCCCTCACGCTTGGGCGTGGCCTCATGGGCCATGCCGTTTTCTCCTACACTGAAGGTTTGACTCACTGCCAGCAGCAAGGTTTCTTGCCATGGGGAAGGAGGGGTTCTGACTTGTGCATCAGGTTCCCCCCTGTGCAGGGATTGGAGATAAGGTCTAGGTTCCGATGACTGAAAACCCAGGTTGGGAATGGATGGTGGCCTAAGGCAGTGGCGGGTCCAATGTGCTGGGTGTGCAGCCAGCTGTGTCGGTGTCTGTTGGAAGGTCTGGGCTCAGCCTATTTGCGACAGAGCATCACTGTTTAAGGTAGCCTATGCAATTGGGGTGTTGCCGAGGGCCAAGCAGTTTGATCCTCATTTGTGGTTTCTGGGCAGCGCCATAGACAATGTTTTTCTCCTAGGAGGCAGGCACAGTGCTTCATTGTGGCCCCAGAATTCCCAGTAGGGAGGGTTTGTGGGCCAGGAGTGTGAGGACGGAAGTCTGAAAACACAAGCTAGTGTGAGGATTGGAGCCAAGGGCAGAGCAGGCCCACTCTGCAGAGGCTGAATCAAAATCTCCTGCATCTGAAGTCAGGCTGAGGATCAGACGTTGGCTGAGGCTGGAGTATGTGTCCATGATGGCACCTTCATGAAGTGGGGGCCTCATGAGGCCAAGGAAGTTTTCCCACGCGGAGTTTGGAGGTTGCCCCAAACCACAAGGTTTCCTTCTGCGGGACATTCGAGTCCTGTTGCATGGCTCCAGGACATACCATATGGAAGGACTGGAGAGCAGGGTTCGAAGGATGGATCCCTGTACAGCATGCCTCGCATTCCCATTGGCTTTTAGGGACAAGATATGTTTGATCTGCTGCCTCTGGAACACGCGACCCAGGGGGCTGAGTTGAAATGGCCTCTCCTGAGGATGCGTCATAATGTGCGTTTGGGTCCATGGAGACCTTGGAATGTGCTGGTTGTTCAGTGGCCCTGCGGAACTCTCCTACCTGAAGTGTTTGATACATCCCAGTAAGAATGCTGCCCATGTGGAGATGAGAGAGGTTTGGTTTGGTGCCTCAGAAAAGCCCCAGGTGCTGGTCTACGAAAACAGTCCTCTGAGAACGGAAACATGAAAACCAAAGCTAAGGTTCAGATTAGGGCCTGGGGGCCTGTCCATTTCAACCTTCTGTCTCTGGGGACACTGTCTGAGAGTCTAAGTGGAGATAGTTGCTCCGCTGGTGTCAGAGAGCCCCTCTTAGTCCAGGGTGGCCTATACTATTGATGGCCTCAGGGACCTTGGAGCTTTTCCCTAACCTGTAGGGTTGTGGTCAATGGATTGGGCACACTTTCCTTGGAGAGGGCAGGCACAATCTTTCGCTGTTTGGTCAAGAGGCCCTAGCCTGGATGTTGTGTGGGTCCAGGCTGTGGGCACAGAAGTCTGAATACACAAACTCAGCTTATGAGTGGCGCCTAGGGTATGGCCGGCCGGATGTACAGCCCGAGAGGGAGCTCCTGGGCCTCTGAAACAAGGGCGAGTGGGAGGCGTTCCTTCAGGCTTTTGTCTCTGGATGTTGTGTCCGGGATAGCCGTGGATTGGAGCGGTGGACTCAGGTACTGTGGACGAGTATCCCTCTCTGGGGATTTGTCCCAGCTCCCAAAAGTTTGGGGTCATTTTGTGGGAAGGGTGGAGTCATGTTGTCTGGCTCATGGGTCTCTCCAAGAAAGGGATTCCAGAGCAGAGCTCCAGGTACGGGCGGGGCGACTGGAAAATTCAAACCGTGGTGAGGATTGGGTGCATAGGGGCTTGGCAAGCCCCATATGTGGGCTCTTGGTCCAGGCCCTGACAGGCCTTTCTTTGACATGGGGCTTATGCTGAGAGTCACAGTGTGAATTTGTGCCCAAGCAGCACTCAAGTTTGGGCGTGGCATCAGGGGCCATGAAGGTTTCTCCCAACCTGAAGGTGTGACTCCATGCCAAGAGCAAGCTTGACAGCCATGGGGAAGGAGGAGTTCTGTTTTGTGCTTGCTATACCCAGCTGTGTGGAGAATTGATATAATGTCTAGGTACAGATATCTGAAAACCAAGGTTAGGATGAGGTGACGGCATAAGACCATGGCGTGTCCGAAGTGTTGGGTGTGCGGCCAGCTGTCTCCTTGTCTGTCTGAACGTCTGGCTTCAGGCTGTATCAGGCAGAGCATGAGTGCCCAGAGCAGCCTATCCAGTTCGGGTGCCGTCGAGGCCCGAGCAGGTTGATCCTCATCTGGGTTTTCTGGAGAGCCCCACAGGGAAACGTTTTTCTTCCGTTGGGCAGACACTGGGCTGGGTTGTGGTTCTGGAGTTCCTAGTCCGGAGGGCTTGTTTGCCAGGAGTGTGAGGAAGGAAGTCTGAAAACACAAGCTAGCGTGAGGTTTGGGACCGAGGGCATGGCAGGCCCACTCTGCAGAGGCTGAATCGAGATATCCTGCACTGAGGTCATGTCAACTATGAGACGTGCCTCAGGCTAGAGGTCTTGTCCAGCATGGCCTCTTCCTGAAGGGTGTGGGGGCTTCATGAGGCCAGAAAGTTTTGGCTACGATGGGATTTGTGAACTGTTCCAAAACTGAAGGTTACCTTCTGCACGACAGTCGAGTCCTATTGGATGGTTCCAAGAGGCCCCATATGGAAAGACTCGAGAGCAGGTGTCTAAGCATGGATGCCTGGGAACGCCACCTCATATTCCCACTCTTTAGTCAAGACAAGGCAGGCTCAATCTTCGGGCTCCTGGGTGAGCTACCCAGAGGGGAGAGTTGAAATGGACTCTCCTGAAGATGAGTCCTACTGTGGCTTGATGGCCTGGGAGACCTTGGAAGGTGGAGGTGGCTCAGGGACTCTGCAGGATTCTCCAACATGAGGTGTTTGACACGGCTCCAACAAGGTAACTTCACATGTGGAGACGAGAGGAGTTCTGTTCCGTGCCTCAGGAAAGCCCCATACCCTGTTCTTCGAACCAAAGCCTCTGAGGAGTGACACCTGGAAACCAAAGCAAGAGTTGAGACTACGGCCTAGAGGCCTGTCCGGCTCAACCTTCTATCTCTGTTGACATCTGTGTGCATGCTTTCATGGATGTAGCTGCTCAGCTTGTGTTCGAATGCCCTTGTGATTCCAGTGAGGCTCCCAGTAGTGGGATGTCCTCGGAGGCCTTGAGATTTCTCATATTCTGGAGGTGTGTGGCCAAATGAATGGACACAGTTTCCCAGGAGAGAGCAGGCACGGTCCTGTGGTATGGCTCCAGTGGACCCAGCCTAGAGGCTGTGTTTGCCAGGGCTGTGGGGACAGATGTCTGAAAAAGCAAACTTGGCTCAGCTAGGGGCCAATGTAATGGCAGGCCTGATCTCTAGTCCGTGAGGGGAGATCCTCTGGAAATCAAAGTAGGGCAAGTGGGAGGCAGTCACTCAGGATTTTGTCTCTGGGTGTTGCATTTACAGTGTCCGGTCAGGGTAGGGGTTGTCTCAGAGGCCGAGGAAGAGCCTTCCTCTCGGGGGATTGTCCAAGCTCCCAAGTGTTTGTGTTCATTCTGTGGGAATGAAGAGTACTGTTTTCTGCCACAGGGGACCCCCCAGGAGAGGGACTCTAGAGCACAGCAGTGGGTTCCCTCAAATGGAATACACACCATCTAGTTAGTCCTGTGTGCCTATGGGCATGGAAAGCCACATATGCGGGTACTTGGTCCAGTCCCTGAGAGGCGTTACTTGAATAAGGTACTCAAGCTGAGGGTCACAATGTGTGTTTGTGCCCAAGGCGGCCCTCACGCTTGGGCGTGGCCTCATGGGCCATGCCGTTTTCTCCTACACTGAAGGTTTGACTCACTGCCAGCAGCAAGGTTTCTTGCCAGGGGGAAGGAGGGGTTCTGACTTGTGCATCAGGTTCCCCCCTGTGCAGGGATTGGAGATAAGGTCTAGGTTCCGATGACTGAAAACCCAGGTTGGGAATGGATGGTGGCCTAAGGCAGTGGCGGGTCCAATGTGCTGGGTGTGCAGCCAGCTGTGTCGGTGTCTGATGGAGGTCTGGGCTCAGGCTATTTGCGACAGAGCATCACTGTTTAAGGTAGCCTATGCAATTGGGGTGTTGCCGAGGGCCAAGCAGTTTGATCCTCATTTGTGGTTTCTGGGCAGCGCCATAGAAAATGTTTTTGTCCTGGAAGGCAGGCACAGTGCTTCATTGTGGCCCCAGAATTCCCAGTAGGGAGGGTTGGTGGGCCAGGAGTGTGAGGACGGAAGTCTGAAAACACAAGCATGTGTGAGGATTGGAGCCAAGGGCAGAGCAGGCCCACTCTGCAGAGGCTGAATCAAAATCTCCTGCATCTGAAGTCAGGCTGAGGATCAGACGTTGGCTGAGGCTGGAGTATGTGTCCATGATGGCACCTTCATGAAGTGGGGGCCTCATGAGGCCAAGGAAGTTTTCCCACGCTGAGTTTGGAGGTTGCCCCAAACCACAAGGTTTCCTTCTGCGGGACATTCGAGTCCTGTTGCATGGCTCCAGGACATACAATATGGAAGGACTGGAGAGCAGGGTTCGAAGGATGGATCCCTGTACAGCATGCCTCGCATTCGCATTGGCTATTAGCGACAAGATATGTTTGATCTGCTGCCTATGGAACACGCGACCCAGGGGGCTGAGTTGAAATGGCCTCTCCTGACGATGCGTCATAATGTGCGTTTGGGTCCATGGAGACCTTGAAATGTGCTGGTTGTTCAGTGGCCCTGCGGAACTCTCCTACCTGAAGTGTTTGATACATCCCAGTAAGAATGCTGCCCATGTGGAGATGAGAGATGTTTGGTTTGGTGCCTCAGAAAAGCCCCATGTGCTGGTCTAGGAAAACAGCCCTCTGAGAACGGAAACATGGAAACCAAAGCTAAGGTTCAGATTAGGGCCTGGGGGCCTGTCAATTTCAACATTCTATCTCTGGGGACACTGTCTTAGAGTCTAAGTGGAGATAGTTGCTCCGCTGGTGTCAGAGAGCCCCTCTTAGTCCAGGGTGGCCTATACTATTGATGGCCTAAGGGACCTTGGAGCTTTTCCCTAACCTGTAGGGTTGTGGTCAATGGATTGGGCACACTTTCCTTGGAGAGGGCAGGCACAATCTTTTGCTGTTTGGTCCAGAGGCCCTAGCCTGGATGTTGTGTGGGTCCAGGCTGTGGGCACAGAAGTCTGAATACACAAACTCAGCTTATGAGTGGCGCCTAGGGTATGGCCGGCCGGATGTACAGCCCGAGAGGGAGCTCCTGGGCCTCTGAAACAAGGGCGAGTGGGAGGCGTTCCTTCAGGCTTTTGTCTCTGGATGTTGTGTCCGAGATAGCCGTGGATTGGAGCGGTGGCCTCAGGTACTGTGGACGAGTATCCCTCTCTGGGGATTTGTCCCAGCTCCCAAGAGTTTGGGGTCATTTTGTGGGAAGGGTGGAGTCGTGTTGTCTGGCTCATGGGTCTCTCCAAGAAAGGGATTCCAGAGCAGAGCTCCAGGTACGGGCGGGGCGACTGGAAAATTCAAACCGTGGTGAGGATTGGGTGCATAGGGGCTTGGCAAGCCCCATATGTGGGCTCTTGGTCCAGGCCCTGACAGGCCTTTCTTTGACATGGGGCTCATGCTGAGGGTCACAGTGTGAATTTGTGCCCAAGCAGCACTCAAGTTTGGGCGTGGCATCAGGGGCCATGAAGGATTCTCCCACCCTGAAGGTGTGACTCCATGCCAAGAGCAAGCTTGACAGCCATGGGGAAGGAGGAGTTCTGCTTTGTGCTTGCTATACCCAGCTGTGTGGAGAATTGATATAATGTCTAGGTTCAGATATCTGAAAACCAAGGTTAGGATGAGGTGACGGCATAAGACCATGGCGTGTCCGAAGTGCTGGGTGTGCGGCCAGCTGTCTCCTTGTCGGTCTGGACGTCTGGCTTCAGGCTGTGTCAGGCAGAGCATGAGTGCCCAGAGCAGCCTATCCAGTTCGGGTACCGTCGAGGCCCGAGCAGGTTGATCCTCATCTGGGTTTTCTGGAGAGCCCCACAGGGAAACGTTTTTCTTCCGTTGGGCAGACACTGGGCTGGGTTTTGGTTCTGGAGTTCCTAGTCCGGAGGACTTGTTTGCCAGGAGTGTGAGGAAGGAAGTCTGAAAACACAAGCTAGCGTGAGGTTTGGGACGAGGGCACGGCAGGCCCACTCTGCAGAGGCTGAATCGAGATCTCCTGCACTGAGGTCATGTCAACTATGAGACGTGCCTCAGGCTAGAGGTCTTGTCCAGCATGGCCTCTTCCTGAAGGGTGTGGGGGCTTCATGAGGCCAGAAAGTTTTGGCTACGATGGGATTTGTGAACTGCTCCAAAACTGAAGGTTACCTTCTGCACGACAGTCGAGTCCTATTGGATGGTTCCAAGAGGCCCCATATGGAAAGACTCGAGAGCAGGTGTCTAAGCATGGATGCCTGGGAACGCCACCTCATATTCCCACTCTTTAGTCAGGACAAGGCAGGCTCAATCTGCGGGCTCCTGGGTGAGCTACCCAGAGGGGAGAGTTGAAATGGACTCTCCTGAAGATGAGTCCTACTGTGGCTTGGTGGCCTGGGAGACCTTGGAATGTGGAGGTGGCTCAGGGACTCTGCAGGATTCTCCAACATGAGGTGTTTGACACGGCTCCAACAAGGAAACTTCCCATGTGGAGACGAGAGGAGTTCTGTTTCGTGCCTCAGGAAAGCCCCATACCCTGTTCTTCGAACCAAAGCCTCTGAGGAGTGACTCCTGGAAACCAAAGCAAGAGTTGAGACTACGGCCTAAAGGCCTGTCCGGCTCAACCTTCTATCTCTGTTGACATCTGTGTGCATGCATTCATGGATGTAGCTGCTCAGCTTGTGTCCGAATGCCCCTGTGAGTCCAGTGAGGCTCCCAGTAGTGGGATGTCCTCGGAGGCCTTGAGGTTTCTCATATTCTGGAGGTGTGTGGCCAAAGGAATGGACACAGTTTCCCAGGAGAGAGCAGGCACGGTCCTGTGGTATGGCTCCAGTGGACCCAGCCTAGAGGCTGTGTTTGCCAGGGCTGTGGGGACAGATGTCTGAAAAAGCAAACTTGGCTCAGCTAGGGGCCAATGTAATGGCAGGCCTGATCTCTAGTCCGTGAGGGGAGATTCCTCTGGAAATCAAAGTAGGGCAAGTGGGAGGCAGTCACTCAGGATTTTGTCTCTGGGTGTTGCGTTTACAGTGTCCGGTCAGGGTAGGGGTTGTCTCAGAGGCCGAGGAAGAGCCTTCCTCTCGGGGGATTGTCCAAGCTCCCAAGTGTTGGTGTTCATTCTGTGGGAATGAAGAGTACTGTTTTCTGCCACAGGGGACCCCCCAGGAGAGGGACTCTAGAGCACAGCAGTGGGTTCCCTCAACAGGAATACACACCATCTAGTTAGTCCTGGGTGCCTATGGGCATGGCAAGCCACATATGCGGGCTCTTGGTCCAGTCACTGAGAGGCGTTACTTGAATAAGGTACTCACGCTGAGGGTCACAATGTGTGTTTGTGCCCAAGGCGGCCCTCACGCTTGGGCGTGGCCTCATGGGCCATGCCGTTTTCTCCTACACTGAAGGTTTGACTCACTGCCAGCAGCAAGGTTTCTTGCCATGGGGAAGGAGGGGTTCTGACTTGTGCATCAGGTTCCCCCCTGTGCAGGGATTGGAGATAAGGTCTAGGTTCCGATGACTGAAAACCCAGGTTGGGAATGGATGGTGGCCTAAGGCAGTGGCGGGTCCAATGTGCTGGGTGTGCAGCCAGCTGTGTCGGTGTCTGTTGGAAGGTCTGGGCTCAGGCTATTTGCGACAGAGCATCACTGTTTAAGGTAGCCTATGCAATTGGGGTGTTGCCGAGGGCCAAGCAGATTGATCCTCATTTGGGGTCTCTGGGCAGCGCCATAGACAATGTTTTTCTCCTAGGAGGCAGGCACAGTGCTTCATTGTGGCCCCAGAATTCCCAGTAGGGAGGGTTTGTGGGCCAGGAGTGTGAGGACGGAAGTCTGAAAACACAAGCTAGTGTGAGGATTGGAGCCAAGGGCCGAGCAGACCCACTCTGCAGAGGCTGAATCAAAATCTCCTGCATCTGAAGTCAGGCTGAGGATCAGACGTTGGCTGAGGCTGGAGTATGTGTCCATGATGGCACCTTCATGAAGTGGGGGCCTCATGAGGCCAAGGAAGTTTTCCCACGCTGAGTTTGGAGGTTGCCCCAAACCACAAGGTTTCCTTCTGCGGGACATTCGAGTCCTGTTGCATGGCTCCAGGACATACCATATGGAAGGACTGGAGAGCAGGGTTCGAAGGATGGATCCCTGTACAGCATGCCTCGCATTCCCATTGGCTATTAGCGACAAGATATGTTTGATCTGCTGCCTCTGGAACACGCCACCCAGGGGGCTGAGTTGAAATGGCCTCTCCTGAGGATGCGTCATAATGTGCGTTTGGGTCCATGGAGACCTTGGAATGTGCTGGTTGTGCAGTGGCCCTGCGGAACTCTCCTACCTGAAGTGTTTGATACATCCCAGTAAGTAAGCTACCCATGTGGAGATGAGAGAGGTTTGGTTTGGTGCCTCAATAAAGCCCCAGGTGCTGGTCTAACGAAAACAGTCCTCTGAGAACGGAAACATGGAAACCAAAGCTAAGGCTCAGATTAGGGCCTGGGGGCCTGTGCATTTCAACCTTCTGTCTCTGGGGACACTGTCTGAGAGTCTAAGCGGAGATAGTTGCTCCGCTGGTGTCAGAGAGCCCCTCTTAGTCCAGGGTGGCCTATACTATTAATGGCCTCAGGGACCTTGGAGCTTTTCCCTAACCTGTAGGGTTGTGGTCAATGGATTGGGCACACTTTCCTTGGAGAGGGCAGGCACAATCTTTCGCTGTTTGGTCCAGAGGCCCTAGCCTGGATGTTGTGTGGGTCCAGGCTGTGGGCACAGAAGTCTGAATACACAAACTCAGCTTATGAGTGGCGCCTAGGGTATGGCTGGCCGGATGTACAGCCCGAGATGGAGTTCCTGGGCCTCTGAAACAAGGGCGAGTGGGAGGCGTTCCTTCAGGCTTTTGTCTCTGGATGTTGTGTCCGGGATAGCCGTGGATTGGAGCGGTGGACTCAGGTACTGTGGACGAGTATCCCTCTCTGGGGATTTGTCCCAGCTCCCAAGAGTTTGGGGTCATTTTGTGGGAAGGGTGGAGTCGTGTTGTCTGGCTCATGGGTCTCTCCAAGAAAGGGATTCCAGAGCAGAGCTCCAGGTACGGGCGGGGCGACTGGAAAATTCAAACCTTGGTGAGGATTGGGTGCATAGGGGCTTGGCAAGCCCCATATGTGGGCTCTTGGTCCAGGCCCTGACAGGCCTTTCTTTGACATGGGGCTCATGCTGAGGGTCACAGTGTGAATTTGTGCCCAAGCAGCACTCAAGTTTGGGCGTGGCATCAGGGGCCATGAAGGTTTCTCCCACCCTGAAGGTGTGACTCCATGCCAAGAGCAAGCTTGACATCATGGGGAAGGAGGAGTTCTGTTTTGTGCTTGCTATACCCAGCTGTGTGGAGAATTGATATAATGTCTAGGTTCAGATATCTGAAAACCAAGGTTAGGATGAGGTGACGGCATAAGACCATGGCGTGTCCGAAGTGCTGGGTGTGCGGCCAGCTGTCTCCTTGTCTGTCTGGACGTCTGGCTTGAGGCTGTGTCAGGCAGAGCATGAGTGCCCAGAGCAGCCTATCCAGTTCGGGTACCTTCGAGGCCCGAGCAGGTTGATCCTCATCTGGGTTTTCTGGAGAGCCCCACAGGGAAACGTTTTTCTTCCGTTGGGCAGACACTGGGCTGGGTTTTGGTTCTGGAGTTCCTAGTCCGGAGGGCTTGTTTGCCAGGAGTGTGAGGAAGGAAGTCTGAAAACACAAGCTGCGTGAGGTTTGGGACCGAGGGCACGGCAGGCCCACTCTGCAGAGGCTGAATCGAGATCTCCTGCACTGAGGTCATGTCAACTATGAGACGTGACTCAGGCTAGAGTTCTTGTCCAGCATGGCCTCTTCCTGAAGGGTGTGGGGGCTTCATGAGGCCAGAAAGTTTTGGCTACGATGGGATTTGTGAACTGCTCCAAAACTGAAGGTTACCTTCTGCACGACAGTCGAGTCCTTTTGGATGGTTCCAAGAGGCCCCATATGGAAAGACTCGAGAGCAGGTGTCTAAGCATGGATGACTGGGAACGCCACCTCATATTCCCACTCTTTAGTCAGGACAAGGCAGGCTAAATCTGCGGGCTCCTGGGTGAGCTACCCAAGGGGAGAGTTGAAATGGACTCTCCTGAAGATGAGTCCTACTGAGGCTTGGTGGCCTGGGAGATATTGGAATGTGGAGGAGGCTCAGGGACTCTGCAGGATTCTCCAACATGAGGTGTTTGACACGGCTCCAACAAGGCAACTTCCCATGTGGAGACGAGAGGAGTTCTGGTCCGTGCCTCAGGAAAGCCCCATACCCTGTTCTTCGAACCAAAGCCTCTGAGGAGTGACACCTGGAAACCAAAGCAAGAGTTGAGACTACGGCCTAAAGGCCTGTCCGGCTCAACCTTCTATCTCTGTTGACATCTGTGTGCATGCATTCATGGATGTAGCTGCTCAGCTTGTGTCCGAATGCCCCTGTGAGTCCAGTGAGGCTCCCAGTAGTGGGATGTCCTCGGAGGCCTTGAGGTTTCTCATATTCTGGAGGTGTGTGGCCAAAGGAATGGACACAGTTTCCCAGGAGAGAGCAGGCACGGTCCTGTGGTATGGCTCCAGTGGACCCAGCCTAGAGGCTGTGTTTGCCAGGGCTGTGGGGACAGATGTCTGAAAAAGCAAACTTGGCTCAGCTAGGGGCCAATGTAATGGCAGGCCTGATCTCTAGTCCGTGAGGGGAGATTCCTCTGTAAATCAAAGTAGGGCAAGTGGGAGGCAGTCACTCAGGATTTTGTCTCTGGGTGATGCGTTTACAGTGTCCGGTCAGGGTAGGGGTTGTCTCAGAGGCCGAGGAAGAGCCTTCCTCTCGGGGGATTGTCCAAGCTCCCAAGTGTTGGTGTTCATTCTGTGGGAATGAAGAGTACTGTTTTCTGCCACAGGGGACCCCCCAGGAGAGGGACTCTAGAGCACAGCAGTGGGTTCCCTCAACAGGAATACACACCATCTAGTTAGTCCTGGGTGCCTATGGGCATGGCAAGCCACATATGCGGGCTCTTGGTCCAGTCACTGAGAGGCGTTACTTGAATAAGGTACTCACGCTGAGGGTCACAATGTGTGTTTGTGCCCAAGGCGGCCCTCACGCTTGGGCGTGGCCTCATGGGCCATGCCGTTTTCTCCTACACTGAAGGTTTGACTCACTACCAGCAGCAAGGTTTCTTGCCATGGGGAAGGAGGGGTTCTGACTTGTGCATCAGGTTCCCCCCTGTGCAGGGATTGGAGATAAGGTCTAGGTTCCGATGACTGAAAACCCAGGTTGGGAATGGATGGTGGCCTAAGGCAGTGGCGGGTCCAATGTGCTGGGTGTGCAGCCAGCTGTGTCGGTGTCTGTTGGAAGGTCTGGGCTCAGGCTATTTGCGACAGAGCATCACTGTTTAAGGTAGCCTATGCAATTGGGGTGTTGCCGAGGGCCAAGCAGATTGATCCTCATTTGGGGTCTCTGGGCAGCACCATAGACAATGTTTTTCTCCTGGGAGGCAGGCACAGTGCTTCATTGTGGCCCCAGAATTCCCAGTAGGGAGGGTTTGTGGGCCAGGAGTGTGAGGACGGAAGTCTGAAAACACAAGCTAGTGTGAGGATTGGAGCCAAGGGCCGAGCAGGCCCACTCTGCAGAGGCTGAATCAAAATCTCCTTCATCTGAAGTCAGGCTGAGGATCAGACGTTGGCTGAGGCTGGAGTATGTGTCCATGATGGCACCTTCATGAAGTGGGGGCCTCATGAGGCCAAGGAAGTTTTCCCACGCTGAGTTTGGAGGTTGCCCCAAACCACAAGGTTTCCTTCTGCGGGACATTCGAGTCCTGTTGCATGGCTCCAGGACATACCATATGGAAGGACTGGAGAGCAGGGTTCGAAGGATGGATCCCTGTACAGCATGCCTCGCATTCCCATTGGCTATTAGCGACAAGATATGTTTGATCTGCTGCCTCTGGAACACGCGACCCAGGGGGCTGAGTTGAAATGGCCTCTCCTGACGATGCGTCATAATGTGCGTTTGGGTCCATGGAGACCTTGGAATGTGCTGGTTGTTCAGTGGCCCTGCGGAACTCTCCTACCTGAAGTGTTTGATACATCCCGGTAAGTAAGCTGCCCATGTGGAGATGAGAGAGGTTTGGTTTGGTGCCTCAGAAAAGCCCCAGGTGCTGGTCTACGAAAACAGTCCTCTGAGAACGGAAACATGGAAACCAAAGCTAAGGCTCAGATTAGGGCCTGGGGGCCTGTCCATTTCGATCTTCTGTCTCTGGGGACACTGTCTGAGAGTCTAAGTGGAGATAGTTGCTCCGCTGGTGTCAGAGAGCCCCTCTTAGTCCAGGGTGGCCTATACTATTGATGGCCTCAGGGACCTTGGAGCTTTTCCCTAACCTGTAGGGTTGTGGTCAATGGATTGGGCACACTTTCCTTGGAGAGGGCAGGCACAATCTTTCGCTGTTTGGTCCAGAGGCCCTAGCCTGGATGTTGTGTGGGTCCAGGCTGTGGGCACAGAAGTCTGAATACACAAACTCAGCTTATGAGTGGCGCCTAGGGTATGGCAGGCCAGATGTACAGCCCGAGATGGAGTTCCTGGGCCTCTGAAACAAGGGCGAGTGGGAGGCGTTCCTTCAGGCTTTTGTCTCTGGATGTTGTGTCCGGGATAGCCGTGGATTGGAGCGGTGGCCTCAGGTACTGTGGACGAGTATCCCTCTCTGGGGATTTGTCCCAGCTCCCAAGAGTTTGGGGTCATTTTGTGGGAAGGGTGGAGTCGTGTTGTCTGGCTTATGGGTCTCTCCAAGAAAGGGATTCCAGAGCAGAGCTCCAGGTACGGGCGGGGCGACTGGAAAATTGAAACCGTGGTGAGGATTGGGTGCATAGGGGCTTGGCAAGCCCCATATGTGGGCTCTTGGTCCAGGCCCTGACAGGCCTTTCTTTGACATGGGGCTCATGCTGAGGGTCACAGTGTGAATTTGTGCCCAAGCAGCACTCAAGTTTGGGCGTGGCATCAGGGGCCATGAAGGTTTCTCCCACCCTGAAGGTGTGACTCCATGCCAAGAGCAAGCTTGACAGCCATGGGGAAGGAGGAGTTCTGTTTTGTGCTTGCTATACCCAGCTGTGTGGAGAATTGATATAATGTCTAGGTTCAGATATCTGAAAACCAAGGTTAGGATGAGGTGACGGCATAAGACCATGGCGTGTCCGAAGTGCTGGGTGTGCGGCCAGCTGTCTCCTTGTCTGTCTGGACGTCTGGCTTGAGGCTGTGTCAGGCAGAGCATGAGTGCCCAGAGCAGCCTATCCAGTTCAGGTGCCTTCGAGGCCCGAGCAGGTTGATCCTCATCTGGGTTTTCTGGAGAGCCCAAAAGGTAACGTTTTTCTTCCGTTGGGCAGACACTGGGCTGGGTTTTGGTTCTGGAGTTCCTAGTCCGGAGGGCTTGTTTGCCAGGAGTGTGAGGAAGGAAGTCTGAAAACACAAGCTAGCGTGAGGTTTGGGACCGAGGGCACGGCAGACCCACTCTGCAGAGGCTGAATCGAGATCTCCTGCACTGAGGTCATGTCAACTATGAGACGTGCCTCAGGCTAGAGTTCTTGTCCAGCATGGCCTCTTCCTGAAGGGTGTGGGGGCTTCATGAGGCCAGAAAGTTTTGGCTACGAAGGGATTTGTGAACTGCTCCAAAACTGAATGTTACCTTCTGCACGACAGTCGAGTCCTATTGGATGGTTCCAAGAGGCCCCATATGGAAAGACTCGAGAGCAGGTGTCTAAGCATGGATGCCTGGGAACGCCACCTCATATTCCCACTCTTTAGTCAGGACAAGGCAGGCTCAATCTGCGGGCTCCTGGGTGAGCTACCCAGAGGGGAGAGTTGAAATGGACTCTCCTGAAGATGAGTCCTACTGAGGCTTGGTGGCCTGGGAGACCTTGGAATGTGGAGGTGGCTCAGGGACTCTGCAGGATTCTCCAACATGAGGTGTTTGACACGGCTCCAACAAGGCAACTTCCCATGTGGAGACGAGAGGAGTTCTGTTCCGTGCCTCAGGAAAGCCCCATACCCTGTTCTTCGAACCAAAGCCTCTGAGGAGTGACACCTGGAAACCAAAGCAAGAGTTGAGACTACGGCCTAAAGGCCTGTCCGGCTCAACCTTCTATCTCTGTTGACATCTGTGTGCATGCATTCATGGATGTAGCTGCTCAGCTTGTGTCCGAATGCCCCTGTGAGTCCAGTGAGGCTCCCAGTAGTGGGATGTCCTCGGAGGCCTTGAGGTTTCTCATATTCTGGAGGTGTGTGGGCAAAGGAATGGACACAGTTTCCCAGGAGAGAGCAGGCACGGTCCTGTGGTATGGCTCCAGAGGACCCAGCCTAGATGCTGTGTTTGCCAGGGCTGTGGGGACAGATGTCTGAAAAAGCAAACTTGGCTCAGCTAGGGGCCAATGTAATGGCAGGCCTGATCTCTAGTCCGTGAGGGGAGATCCTCTGGAAATCAAAGTAGGGCAAGTGGGAGGCAGTCAGTCAGGATTTTGTCTCTGGGTGTTGCGTTTACAGTGTCCGGTCAGGGTAGGGGTTGTCTCAGAGGCCGAGGAAGAGCCTTCCTCTCGGGGGATTGTCCAAGCTCCCAAGTGTTGGTGTTCATTCTGTGGGAATGAAGAGTACTGTTTTCTGCCACAGGGGACCCCCCAGGAGAGGGACTCTAGAGCACAGCAGTGGGTTCCCTCAACTGGAATACACACCATCTAGTTAGTCCTGGGTGCCTATGGGCATGGCAAGCCACATATGCGGGCTCTTGGTCCAGTCACTGAGAGGCGTTACTTGAATAAGGTACTCACGCTGAGGGTCACAATGTGTGTTTGTGCCCAAGGCAGCCCTCACGCTTGGGTGTGGCCTCATGGGCCATGCCGTTTTCTCCTACACTGAAGGTTTGACTCACTGCCAGCAGCAAGGTTTCTTGCCAGGGGGAAGGAGGGTTTCTGACTTGTGCATCAGGTTCCCCCCTGTGCAGGGATTGGAGATAAGGTCTAGGTTCCGATGACTGAAAACCCAGGTTGGGAATGGATGGTGGCCTAAGGCAGTGCCGGGTCCAATGTGCTGGGTGTGCAGCCAGCTGTGTCGGTGTCTGTTGGAAGGTCTGGGCTCAGGCTATTTGCGACAGAGCATCACTGTTTAAGGTAGCCTAGGCAATTGGGGTGTTGCCGAGGGCCAAGCAGTTTGATCCTCATTTGTGGTTTCTGGGCAGCGCCATAGACAATGTTTTTCTCCTGGGAGGCAGGCACAGTGCTTCATTGTGGCCCCAGAATTCCCAGTAGGGAGGGTTTGTGGGCCAGGAGTGTGAGGACGGAAGTCTGAAAACACAAGCTAGTGTGAGGATTGGAGCCAAGGGCAGAGCAGGCCCACTCTGCAGAGGCTGAATCAAAATCTCCTGCATCTGAAGTCAGGCTGAGGATCAGACGTTGGCTGAGGCTGGAGTATGTGTCCATGATGGCACCTTCATGAAGTGGGGGCCTCATGAGGCCAAGGAAGTTTTCCCACGCTGAGTTTGGAGGTTGCCCCAAACCACAAGGTTTCCTTCTGCGGGACATTCGAGTCCTGTTGCATGGCTCCAGGACATACCATATGGAAGGACTGGAGAGCAGGGTTCGAAGGATGGATCCCTGTACAGCATGCCTCGCATTCCCATTGGCTATTAGCGACAAGATATGTTTGATCTGCTGCCTCTGGAACACGCGACCCAGGGGGCTGAGTTGAAATGGCCTCTCCTGAGGATGCGTCATAATGTGCGTTTGGGTCCATGGAGACCTAGGAATGTGCTGGTTGTTCAGTGGCCCTGCGGAACTCTCCAACCTGAAGTGTTTGATACATCCCAGTAAGAAAGCTGCCCATGTGGAGATGAGAGAGGTTTGGTTTGGTGCCTCAGAAAAGCCCCATGTGCTGGTCTACGAAAACAGTCCTCTGAGAACGGAAACATGGAAACCAAAGCTAAGGTTCAGATTAGGGCCTGGGGGCCTGTCCATTTCAACCTTCTGTCTCTGGGGACACTGTCTGAGAGTCTAAGTGGAGATAGTTGCTCCGCTGGTGTCAGAGAGCCCCTCTTAGTCCAGGGGGGCCTACCCTATTGATGGCCTCAGGGGCCTTGGAGCTTTACCCTAACCTGTAGTGTAGTGGTCAATGGATTGGGCACACTTTCCTTGGAGAGTGCAGGCACAAACTTTCGCTGTGGCCCTAGAGGCCCTAGCCTGGAGGTGTGTGGGTCCAGGCTGTGGGCACAGAAGTCTGAATACACAAACTCAGCTTAGGAGTGGCGCCTAGGGTATGGCAGGCCGGATGTAGAGCCCGAGAGGGAGCTCCTGGGCCTCTGAAACAAGGGCGAGTGGGAGGCGTTCCTTCAGGCTTTTGTCTCTGGATGTTGTGTCCGGGATAGCCGTGGATTGGAGCGGTGGCCTCAGGTACTGTGGACGAGTTTCCCTCTCTGGGGATTTGTCCCAGCTCCCAAGAGTTTGGGGTCATTTTGTGGGAAGGGTGGAGTCGTGTTGTCTGGCTCATGGGTCTCTCCAAGAAAGGGATTCCAGAGCAGAGCTCCAGGTACGGGCGGGGCGACTGGAAAATTCAAACCGTGGTGAGGATTGGGTGCATAGGGGCTTGGCAAGCCCCATATGTGGGCTCTTAGTCCAGGCCCTGACAGGCCTTTCTTTGACATGGGGCTCATGCTGAGGATCACAGTGTGAATTTGTGCCCAAGCAGCACTCAAGTTTGGGCGTGGCATCAGGGGCCATGAAGGTTTCTCCCACCCTGAAGGTGTGACTCCATGCCAAGAGCAAGCTTGACAGCCATGGGGAAGGAGGAGTTCTGTTTTGTGCTTGCTATACCCAGCTGTGTGGAGAATTGATATAATGTCTAGGTTCAGATATCTGAAAACCAAGGTTAGGATGAGGTGACGGCATAAGACCATGGCGTGTCCGAAGTGCTGGGTGTGCGGCCAGCTCTCTCCTTGTCTGTCTGGACGTCTGGCTTCAGGCTGTGTCAGGCAGAGCATGAGTGCCCAGAGCAGCCTATCCAGTTCGGGTACCGTCGAGGCCCGAGCAGGTTGATCCTCATCTGCGTTTTCTGGAGAGCCCCACAGGGAAACGTTTTTCTTCCGTTGGGCAGACACTGGGCTGGGTTTTGGTTCCGGAGTTCCTAGTCCGGAGGGCTTGTTTGCCAGGAGTGTGAGGAAGGAAGTCTGAAAACACAAGCTAGCGTGAGGTTTGGGACCGAGGTCACGGCATGCCCACTCTGCAGAGGCTGAATCGGGATCTCCTGCACTGAGGTCATGTCAACTATGAGACGTGCCTCAGGCTAGAGTTCTTGTCCAGCATGGCCTCCTCCTGAAGGGTGAGGGGGCTTCATGAGGCCAGAAAGTTTTGCCTACGATGGGATTTGTGAACTGCTCCAAAACTGAAGGTTACCTTCTGCACGACAGTCGAGTCCTATTGGATGGTTCCAGGAGGCCCCATATGGAAAGACTCGAGAGCAGGTGTCTAAGCATGGATGCCTGGGAACGCCACCTCATATTCCCACTCTTTAGTCAGGACAAGGCAGGCTCAATCTGCGGGCCCCTGGGTGAGCTACCCAGAGGGGAGAGTTGAAATGGACTCTCCTGAAGATGAGTCCTACTGTGGCTTGGTGGCCTGGGAGACCTTGGAATGTGGAGGTGGCTCAGGGACTCTGCAGGATTCTCCAACATGAGGTGTTTGACACGGCTCCAACAAGGAAACTTCCCATGTGGAGACGAGAGGAGTTCTGTTCCGTGCCTCAGGAAAGCCCCATACCCTGTTCTTCGAACCAAAGCCTCTGAGGAGTGACACCTGGAAACCAAAGTAAGAGTTGAGACTACGGCCTAAAGGCCTGTCCGGCTCAACCTTCTATCTCTGTTGTCATCTGTGTGCATGCATTCATGGATGTAGCTGCTCAGCTTGTGTCCGAATGCCCCTGTGAGTCCAGTGAGGCTCCCAGTAGTGGGATGTCCTCGGAGGCCTTGAGGTTTCTCATATTCTGGAGGTGTGTGGCCAAAGGAATGGACACAGTTTCCCAGGAGAGAGCAGGCACGGTCCTTGGTATGGCTCCAGAGGACCCAGGCTAGAGGCTGTGTTTGCCAGGGCTGTGGGGACAGATGTCTGAAAAAGCAAACTTGGCTCAGCTAGGGGCCAATGTAATGGCAGGCCTGATCTCTAGTCCGTGAGGGGAGATCCTCTGGAAATCAAAGTAGGGCAAGTGGGAGGCAGTCACTCAGGATTTTGTCTCTGGGTGTTGCGTTTACAGTGTCCGGTCAGGGTAGGGGTTGTCTCAAAGGCCGAGGAAGAGCCTTCCTCTCAGGGAATTGTCCAAGCTCCCAAGTGTTTGTGTTCATTCTGTGGGAATGAAGAGTACTGTTCTGCCACAGGGGACCCCCCAGGAGAGGGACTCTAGAGCACAGCAGTGGGTTCCCTCAACTGGAATACACACCATCTAGTTAGTCCTGGGTGCCTATGGGCATGCAAGCCACATATGCGGGCTCTTGGTCCAGTCACTGAGAGGCGTTACTTGAATAAGGTACTCACGCTGAGGGTCACAATGTGTGTTTGTGCCCAAGGCGGCCCTCACGCTTGGGCGTGGCCTCATGGGCCATGCCGTTTTCTCCTACACTGAAGGTTTGACTCACTGCCAGCAGCAAGGTTTCTTGCCAGGGGGAAGGAGGGTTTCTGACTTGTGCATCAGGTTCCCCCCTGTGCAGGGATTGGAGATAATGTCTAGGTTCTGATGACTGAAAACCCAGGTTGGGAATGGATGATGGCCTAAGGCAGTGCCGGGTCCAATGTGCTGGGTGTGCAGCCAGCTGTGTCGGTGTCTGTTGGAAGGTCTGGGCTCAGGCTATTTGCGACAGAGCATCACTGTTTAAGGTAGCCTATGCAATTGGGGTGTTGCCGAGGGCCAAGCAGTTTGATCCTCATTTGGGGTTTCTGGGCAGCGCCATAGACAATGTTTTTCTCTTGGGAGGCAGGCACAGTGCTTCATTGTGGCCCCAGAATTCCCAGTAGGGAGGGTTTGTGGGCCAGGAGTGTGAGGACGGAAGTCTGAAAACACAAGCTAGTGTGAGGATTGGAACCAAGGGCAGAGCAGGCCCACTCTGCAGAGGCTGAATCAAAATCTCCTGCATCTGAAGTCAGGCTGAGGATCAGACGTTGGCTGAGGCTGGAGTATGTGTCCATGATGGCACCTTCATGAAGTGGGGGCCTCATGAGGCCAAGGAAGTTTTCCCACGCTGAGTTTGGAGGTTGTCCCAAACCACAAGGTTTCCTTCTGCGGGACATTCGAGTCCTGTTGCATGGCTCCAGGACATACCATATGGAAGGACTGGAGAGCAGGGTTCGAAGGATGGATCCCTGTACAGCATGCGTCGCATTCCCATTGGCTATTAGCGACAAGATATGTTTGATCTGCTGCCTCTGGAACACGCGACCCAGGGGGCTGAGTTGAAATGGCCTCTCCTGAGGATGCGTCATAATGTGCGTTTGGGTCCATGGAGACCTTGGAATGTGCTGGTTGTTCAGTGGCCCTGCGGAACTCTCCTACCTGAAGTGTTTGATACATCCCAGTAAGAGAGCTGCCCATGTGGAGATGAGAGAGGTTTGGTTTGGTGCCTCAGAAAAGCCCCATGTGCTGGTCTACGAAAACAGTCCTCTGAGAACGGAAACATGGAAACCAAAGCTAAGGTTCAGATTAGGGCCTGGGGGCCTGTCCATTTCAACCTTCTGTTCCTGGGGACACTGTCTGAGAGTCTAAGTGGAGATAGTTGCTCCGCTGGTGTCAGAGAGCCCCTCTTAGTCCAGGGGGGCCTACACTATTGATGGCCTCAGGGGCCTTGGAGCTTTTCCCTAACCTGTAGTGTGGTGGTCAATGGATTGGGCACACTTTCCTTGGAGAGGGCAGGCACAATCTTTCGCTGTGGCCCTAGAGGCCCTAGCCTGGAGGTGTGTGGGTCCAGGCTGTGGGCACAGAAGTCTGAATACACAAACTCAGCTTAGGAGTGGCGCCTAGGGTATGGCAGGCCGGATGTACAGCCCGAGAGGGAGCTCCTGGGCCTCTGAAACAAGGGCGAGTGGGAGGCGTTCCTTCAGGCTTTTGTCTCTGGATGTTGTGTCCGGGATAGCCGTGGATTGGAGCGGTGGCCTCAGGTACTGTGGACGAGTATCCCTCTCTGGGGATTTGTCCCAGCTCCCAAGAGTTTGGGGTCATTTTGTGGGAAGGGTGGAGTCGTGTTGTCTGGCTCATGGGTCTCTCCAAGAAAGGGATTCCAGAGCAGAGCTCCAGGTACGGGCGGGGCGACTGGAAAATTCAAACCGTGGTGAGGATTGGGTGCAGAGGGGCTTGGCAAGCCCCATATGTGGGCTCTTGGTCCAGGCCCTGACAGGACTTTCTTTGACATGGGGCTCATGCTGAGGATCACAGTGTGAATTTGTGCCCAAGCAGCACTCAAGTTTGGGCGTGGCATCAGGGGCCATGAAGGTTTCTCCCACCCTGAAGGTGTGACTCCATGCCAAGAGCAAGCTTGACAGCCATGGGGAAGGAGGAGTTCTGTTTTGTGCTTGCTATACCCAGCTGTGTGGAGAATTGATATAATGTCTAGGTTCAGATATGTGAAAGCCAAGGTTAGGATGAGGTGACGGCATAAGACCATGGCGTGTCCGAAGTGCTGGGTGTGCGGCCAGCTGTCTCCTTGTCTGTCTGGACGTCTGGCTTCAGGCTGTGTCAGGCAGAGCATGAGTGCCCAGAGCAGCCTATCCAGTTCGGGTACCGTCGAGGCCCGAGCAGGTTGATCCTCATCTGGGTTTTCTGGAGAGCCCCACAGGGAAACGTTTTTCTTCCGTTGGGCAGACACTGGGCTGGGTTGTGGTTCCGGAGTTCCTAGTCCGGAGGGCTTGTTTGCCAGGAGTGTGAGGAAGGAAGTGTGAAAACACAAGATAGCGTGAGGTTTGGGACCGAGGTCACGGCATGCCCACTCTGCAGAGGCTGAATCGGGATCTCCTGCACTGAGGTCATGTCAACTATGAGACGTGCCTCAGGCTAGTGTTCTCTTCCAGCATGGCCTCTTCCTGAAGGGTGTGGGGGCTTCATGAGGCCAGAAAGTTTTGCCTACGATGGGATTTGTGAACTGCTCCAAAACTGAAGGTTACCTTCTGCACGACAGTCGAGTCCTATTGGATGGTTCCAGGAGGCCCCATATGGAAAGACTCGAGAGCAGGTGTCTAAGCATGGATGCCTGGGAACGCCACCTCATATTCCCACTCTTTAGTCAGGACAAGGCAGGCTCAATCTGCGGGCCCCTGGGTGAGCTACCCAGAGGGGAGAGTTGAAATGGACTCTCCTGAAGATGAGTCCTACTGTGGCTTGGTGGCCTGGGAGACCTTGGAATGTGGAGGTGGCTCAGGGACTCTGCAGGATTCTCCAACATGAGGTGTTTGATACGGCTCCAACAAGGAAACTTCCCATGTGGAGACGAGAGGAGTTCTGTTCCGTGCCTCAGGAAAGCCCCATACCCTGTTCTTCGAACCAAAGCATCTGAGGATTGACACCTGGAAACCAAAGTAAGAGTTGAGACTACGGCCTAAAGGCCTGTCCGGCTCAACCTTCTATCTCTGTTGTCATCTGTGTGCATGCATTCATGGATGTAGCTGCTCAGCTTGTGGCCGAATGCCCCTGTGAGTCCAGTGAGGCTCCCAGTAGTGGGATGTCCTCGGAGGCCTTGAGGTTTCTCATATTCTGGAGGTGTGTGGCCAAAGGAATGGACACAGTTTCCCAGGAGAGAGCAGGCACGGTCCTGTGGTATGGCTCTAGAGGACCCAGCCTAGAGGCTGTGTTTGCCAGGGCTGTGGGGACAGATGTCTGAAAAAGCAAACTTGGCTCAGCTAGGGGCCAATGTAATGGCAGGCCTGATCTCTAGTCCGTGAGGGGAGATCCTCTGGAAATCAAAGTAGGGCAAGTGGGAGGCAGTCATCAGGATTTTGTCTCTGGGTGTTGCGTTTACAGTGTCCGGTCAGGGTAGGGGTTGTCTCAGAGGCCGAGGAAGAGCCTTCCTCTCAGGGGATTGTCCAAGCTCCCAAGTGTTTGTGTTCATTCTGTGGGAATGAAGAGTACTGTTTTCTGCCACAGGGGACCCCCCAGGAGAGGGACTCTAGAGCACAGCAGTGGGTTCCCTCAACTGGAATACACACCATCTAGTTAGTCCTGGGTGCCTATGGGCATGGCAAGCCACATATGCGGGCTCTTGGTCCAGTCACTGAGAGGCGTTACTTGAATAAGGTACTCACGCTGAGGGTCACAATGTGTGTTTGTGCCCAAGGCGGCCCTCACTCTTGGGCGTGGCCTCATGGGCCATGCCGTTTTCTCCTACACTGAAGGTTTGACTCACTGCCAGCAGCAAGGTTTCTGCCAGGGGGAAGGAGGGGTTCTGACTTGTGCATCAGGTTCCCCCCTGTGCAGGGATTGGAGATAAGGTCTAGGTTCCGATGACTGAAAACCCAGGTTGGGAATGGATGGTGGCCTAAGGCAGTGGCAGGTCCAATGTGCTGGGTGTGCAGCCAGCTGTGTCGGTGTCTGTTGGAAGGTCTGGGCTCAGGCTATTTGCGACAGAGCATCACTGTTTAAGGTAGCCTATGCAATTGGGGTGTTGCCGAGGGCCAAGCAGTTTGATCCTCATTTGGGGTTTCTGGGCAGCGCCATAGACAATGTTTTTCTCTTGGGAGGCAGGCACAGTGCTTCATTGTGGCCCCAGAATTCCCAGTAGGGAGGGTTTGTGGGCCAGGAGTGTGAGGACGGAAGTCTGAATACAGAAGCTAGTGTGAGGATTGGAACCAAGGGCAGAGCAGGCCCACTCTGCAGAGGCTGAATCAAAATCTCCTGCATCTGAAGTCAGGCTGAGGATCAGACGTTGGCTGAGGCTGGAGTATGTGTCCATGATGGCACCTTCATGAAGTGGGGGCCTCATGAGGCCAAGGAAGTTTTCCCACGCTGAGTTTGGAGGTTGCCCCAAACCACAAGGTTTCCTTCTGCGGGACATTCGAGTCCTGTTGCATGGCTCCAGGACATACCATATGGAAGGACTGGAGAGCAGGGTTCGAAGGATGGATCCCTGTACAGCATGCCTCGCATTCCCATTGGCTATTAGCGACAAGATATGTTTGATCTGCTGCCTCTGGAACACGCGACCCAGGGGGCTGAGTTGAAATGGCCTCTCCTGAGGATGCGTCATAATGTGCGTTTGGGTCCATGGAGACATTGGAATGTGCTGGTTGTTCAGTGGCCCTGCGGAACTCTCCTACCTGAAGTGTTTGATACATCCCAGTAAGAAAGCTGCCCATGTGGAGATGAGAGATGTTTGGTTTGGTGCCTCAGAAAAGCCCCATGTGCTGGTCTACGAAAACAGTCCTCTGAGAACGGAAACATGGAAACCAAAGCTAAGGTTCAGATTAGGGCCTGGGGGCCTGTCCATTTCAACCTTCTGTCTCTGGGGACACTGTCTGAGAGTCTAAGTGGAGATAGTTGCTCCGCTGGTGTCAGAGAGCCCCTCTTAGTCCAGGGGGGCCTACACTATTGATGGACTCAGGGGCCTTGGAGCTTTTCCCTAACCTGTAGTGTTGTGGTCAATGGATTGGGCACACTTTCCTTGGAGAGGGCAGGCACAATCTTTCGCTGTGGCCCTAGAGGCCCTAGCCTGGAGGTGTGTGGGTCCAGGCTGTGGGCACAGAAGTCTGAATACACAAACTCAGCTTAGGAGTGGCGCCTAGGGTATGGCAGGTTGGATGTACAGCCCGAGAGGGAGCTCCTGGGCCTCTGAAACAAGGGCGAGTGGGAGGCGTTCCTTCAGGCTTTTGTCTCTGGATGTTGTGTCCGGGATAGCCGTGGATTGGAGCGGTGGCCTCAGGTACTGTGGACGAGTATCCCTCTCTGGGGATTTGTCCCAGCTCCCAAGAGTTTGGGGTCATTTTGTGGGAAGGGTGGAGTCGTGTTGTCTGGCTCATGGGTCTCTCCAAGAAAGGGATTCCAGAGCAGAGCTCCAGGTACGGGCGGGGCGACTGGAAAATTCAAACCGTGGTGAGGATTGGGTGCAGAGGGGCTTGGCAAGCCCCATATGTGGGCTCTTGGTCCAGGCCCTGACAGGCCTTTCTTTGACATGGGGCTCATGCTGAGGGTCACAGTGTGAATTTGTGCCCAAGCAGCACTCAAGTTTGGGCGTGGCATCAGGGGCCATGAAGGTTTCTCCCACCCTGAAGGTGTGACTCCATGCCAAGAGCAAGCTTGACAGCCATGGGGAAGGAGGAGTTCTGTTTTGTGCTTGCTATACCCAGCTGTGTGGAGAATTGATATAATGTCTAGGTTCAGATATGTGAAAACCAAGGTTAGGATGAGGTGACAGCATAAGACCATGGCGTGTCCAAAGTGCTGGGTGTGCGGCCAGCTGTCTCCTTGTCTGTCTGGACGTCTGGCTTCAGGCTGTGTCAGGCAGAGCATGAGTGCCCAGAGCAGCCTATCCAGTTCGGGTACCGTCGAGGCCCGAGCAGGTTGATCCTCATCTGGGTTTTCTGGAAAGCCCCACAGGGAAACGTTTTTCTTCCGTTGGGCAGACACCGGGCTGGGTTTTGGTTCCGGAGTTCCTAGTCCGGAGGGCTTGTTTGCCAGGAGTGTGAGGAAGGAAGTCTGAAAACACAAGCTAGCGTGAGGTTTGGGACCGAGGTCACGGCATGCCCACTCTGCAGAGGCTGAATCGGGATCTCCTGCACTGAGGTCATGTCAACTATGAGACGTGCCTCAGGCTAGAGTTCTTGTCCAGCATGGCCTCTTCCTGAAGGGTGTGGGGGCTTCATGAGGCCAGAAAGTTTTGCCTACGATGGGATTTGTGAACTGCTCCAAAACTGAAGGTTACCTTCTGCACGACAGTCGAGTCCTATTGGATGGTTCCAAGAGGCCCCATATGGAAAGACTCGAGAGCAGGTGTCTAAGCATGGATGCCTGGGAACGCCACCTCATATTCACACTCTTTAGTCAGGACAAGGCAGGCTCAATCTGCGGGCTCCTGGGTGAGCTACCCAGAGGGGAGAGTTGAAATGGACTCTCCTGAAGATGAGTCCTACTGTGGCTTGGTGGCCTGGGAGACCTTGGAATGTGGAGGTGGCTCAGGGACTCTGCAGGATTCTCCAACATGAGGTGTTTGACACGGCTCCAACAAGGAAACTTCCCATGTGGAGACGAGAGGGGTTCTGTTCCGTGCCTCAGGAAAGCACCATACCCTGTTCTTCGAACCAAAGCCTCTGATGAGTGACACCTGGAAACCAAAGCAAGAGTTGAGTCTACGGCCTAAAGGCCTGTCCGGCTCAACCTTCTATCTCTGTTGTCATCTGTGTGCATGCATTCATGGATGTAGCTGCTCAGCTTGTGTCCGAATGCCCCTGTGAGTCCAGTGAGGCTCCCAGTAGTGGGATGTCCTCGGAGGCCTTGAGGTTTCTCATATTCTGGAGGTGTGTGGCCAAAGGAATGGACACAGTTTCCCAGGAGAGAGCAGGCACGGTCCTGTGGTATGGCTCCAGAGGACCCAGCCTAGAGGCTGTGTTTGCCAGGGCTGTGGGGACAGATGTCTGAAAAAGCAAACTTGGCTCAGCTAGGGGCCAATGTAATGGCAGGCCTGATCTCTAGTCCGTGAGGGGAGATCCTCTGGAAATCAAAGTAGGGCAAGTGGGAGGCAGTCATCAGGATTTTGTCTCTGGGTGTTGCGTTTACAGTGTCCGGTCAGGGTAGGGGTTGTCTCAGAGGCCGAGGAAGAGCCTTCCTCTCAGGGGATTGTCCAAGCTCCCAAGTGTTTGTGTTCATTCTGTGGGAATGAAGAGTACTGTTTTCTGCCACAGGGGACCCCCCAGGAGAGGGACTCTAGAGCACAGCAGTGGGTTCCCTCAACTGGAATACACACCATCTAGTTAGTCCTGGGTGCCTATGGGCATGGCAAGCCACATATGCGGGCTCTTGGTCCAGTCACTGAGAGGCGTTACTTGAATAAGGTACTCACGCTGAGGGTCACAATGTGTGTTTGTGCCCAAGGCGGCCCTCACGCTTGGGCGTGGCCTCATGGGCCATGCCGTTTTCTCCTACACTGAAGGTTTGACTCACTGCCAGCAGCAAGGTTTCTTGCCAGGGGGAAGGAGGGTTTCTGACTTGTGCATCAGGTTCCCCACTGTGCAGGGATTGGAGATAAGGTCTAGGTTCCGATGACTGAAAACCCAGGTTGGGAATGGATGGTGGCCTAAGGCAGTGCCGGATCCAATGTGCTGGGTATGCAGCCAGCTGTGTCGGTGTCTGTTGGAAGGTCTGGGCTCAGGCTATTTGCGACAGAGCATCACTGTTTAAGGTAGCCTATGCAATTGAGGTGTTGCCGAGGGCCAAGCAGTTTGATCCTCATTTGTGGTTTCTGGGCAGCGCCATAGACAATGATTTTCTCTTGGGAGGCAGGCACAGTGCTTCATTGTGGCCCCAGAATTCCCAGTAGGGAGGGTTTGTGGGCCAGGAGTGTGAGGACGGAAGTCTGAAAACACAAGCTAGTGTGAGGATTGGAACCAAGGGCAGAGCAGGCCCACTCTGCAGAGGCTGAATCAAAATCTCCTGTATCTGAAGTCAGGCTGAGGATCAGACGTTGGCTGAGGCTGGAGTATGTGTCCATGATGGCACCTTCATGAAGTGGGGGCCTCATGAGGCCAAGGAAGTTTTCCCACGCTGAGTTTGGAGGTTGCCCCAAACCACAAGGTTTCCTTCTGCGGGACATTCGAGTCCTGTTGCATGGCTCCAGGACATACCATATGGAAGGACTGGAGAGCAGGGTTCGAAGGATGGATCCCTGTACAGCATGCCTCGCATTCCCATTGGCTATTAGCGACAAGATATGTTTGATCTGCTGCCTCTGGAACACGCGACCCAGGGGGCTGAGTTGAAATGGCCTCTCCTGAGGATGCGTCATAATGTGCGTTTGGGTCCATGGACACCTTGGAATGTGCTGGTTGTTCAGTGGCCCTGCGGAACTCTCCTACCTGAAGTGTTTGATAGATCCCAGTAAGAAAGCTGCCCATGTGGAGATGAGAGAGGTTTGGTTTGGTGCCTCAGAAAAGCCCCATGTGCTGGTCTACGAAAACAGTCCTCTGAGAACGGAAACATGGAAACCAAAGCTAAGGTTCAGATTAGGGCCTGGGGGCCTGTCCATTTCAACCTTCTGTTCCTGGGGACACTGTCTGAGAGTCTAAGTGGAGATAGTTGCTCCGCTGGTGTCAGAGAGCCCCTCTTAGTCCAGGGGGGCCTACACTATTGATGGCCTCAGGGGCCTTGGAGCTTTTCCCTAACCTGTAGTGTGGTGGTCAATGGATTGGGCACACTTTCCTTGGAGAGGGCAGGCACAATCTTTCGCTGTGGCCCTAGAGGCCCTAGCCTGGAGGTGTGTGGGTCCAGGCTGTGGGCACAGAAGTCTGAATACACAAACTCAGCTTAGGAGTGGCGCCTAGGGTATGGCAGGCCGGATGTACAGCCCGAGAGGGAGCTCCTGGGCCTCTGAAACAAGGGCGAGTGGGAGGCGTTCCTTCAGGCTTTTGTCTCTGGATGTTGTGTCCGGGATAGCCGTGGATTGGAGCGGTGGCCTCAGGTACTGTGGACGAGTATCCCTCTCTGGGGATTTGTCCCAGCTCCCAAGAGTTTGGGGTCATTTTGTGGGAAGGGTGGAGTCGTGTTGTCTGGCTCATGGGTCTCTCCAAGAAAGGGATTCCAGAGCAGAGCTCCAGGTACGGGCGGGGCGACTGGAAAATTCAAACCGTGGTGAGGATTGGGTGCAGAGGGGCTTGGCAAGCCCCATATGTGGGCTCTTGGTCCAGGCCCTGACAGGACTTTCTTTGACATGGGGCTCATGCTGAGGATCACAGTGTGAATTTGTGCCCAAGCAGC
The DNA here is from genome assembly GCF_964662115.1 of Mustela nivalis. Lineage (NCBI taxonomy): Eukaryota > Metazoa > Chordata > Mammalia > Carnivora > Mustelidae > Mustela > Mustela nivalis. The sequence goes on from NW_028136239.1 coordinate 151,570, forward strand.
ACTCAAGTTTGGGCGTGGCATCAGGGGCCATGAAGGTTTCTCCCACCCTGAAGGTGTGACTCCATGCCAAGAGCAAGCTTGACAGCCATGGGGAAGGAGGAGTTCTGTTTTGTGCTTGCTATACCCAGCTGTGTGGAGAATTGATATAATGTCTAGGTTCAGATATGTGAAAGCCAAGGTTAGGATGAGGTGACGGCATAAGACCATGGCGTGTCCGAAGTGCTGGGTGTGCGGCCAGCTGTCTCCTTGTCTGTCTGGACGTCTGGCTTCAGGCTGTGTCAGGCAGAGCATGAGTGCCCAGAGCAGCCTATCCAGTTCGGGTACCGTCGAGGCCCGAGCAGGTTGATCCTCATCTGGGTTTTCTGGAGAGCCCCACAGGGAAACGTTTTTCTTCCGTTGGGCAGACACTGGGCTGGGTTGTGGTTCCGGAGTTCCTAGTCCGGAGGGCTTGTTTGCCAGGAGTGTGAGGAAGGAAGTGTGAAAACACAAGATAGCGTGAGGTTTGGGACCGAGGTCACGGCATGCCCACTCTGCAGAGGCTGAATCGGGATCTCCTGCACTGAGGTCATGTCAACTATGAGACGTGCCTCAGGCTAGTGTTCTCTTCCAGCATGGCCTCTTCCTGAAGGGTGTGGGGGCTTCATGAGGCCAGAAAGTTTTGCCTACGATGGGATTTGTGAACTGCTCCAAAACTGAAGGTTACCTTCTGCACGACAGTCGAGTCCTATTGGATGGTTCCAGGAGGCCCCATATGGAAAGACTCGAGAGCAGGTGTCTAAGCATGGATGCCTGGGAACGCCACCTCATATTCCCACTCTTTAGTCAGGACAAGGCAGGCTCAATCTGCGGGCCCCTGGGTGAGCTACCCAGAGGGGAGAGTTGAAATGGACTCTCCTGAAGATGAGTCCTACTGTGGCTTGGTGGCCTGGGAGACCTTGGAATGTGGAGGTGGCTCAGGGAATCTGCAGGATTCTCCAACATGAGGTGTTTGACACGGCTCCAACAAGGAAACTTCCCATGTGGAGATGAGAGGAGTTCTGTTCCGTGCCTCAGGAAAGCCCCATACCCTGTTCTTCGAACCAAAGCATCTGAGGATTGACACCTGGAAACCAAAGTAAGAGTTGAGACTATGGCCTAAAGGCCTGTCCGGCTCAACCTTCTATCTCTGTTGTCATCTGTGTGCATGCATTCATGGATGTAGCTGCTCAGCTTGTGTCCGAATGCCCCTGTGAGTCCAGTGAGGCTCCCAGTAGTGGGATGTCCTCAGAGGCCTTGAGGTTTCTCATATTCTGGAGGTGTGTGGCCAAAGGAATGGACACAGTTTCCCAGGAGAGAGCAGGCACGGTCCTGTGGTATGGCTCCAGAGGACCCAGCCTAGAGGCTCTGTTTGCCAGGGCTGTGGGGACAGATGTCTGAAAAAGCAAACTTGGCTCAGCTAGGGGCCAATGTAATGGCAGGCCTGATCTCTAGTCCGTGAGGGGAGATCCTCTGGAAATCAAAGTAGGGCAAGTGGGAGGCAGTCACTCAGGATTTTGTCTCTGGGTGTTGCGTTTACAGTGTCCGGTCAGGGTAGGGGTTGTCTCAGAGGCCGAGGAAGAGCCTTCCTCTCAGGGGATTGTCCAAGCTCCCAAGTGTTTGTGTTCATTCTGTGGGAATGAAGAGTACTGTTTTCTGCCACAGGGGACCCCCCAGGAGAGGGACTCTAGAGCACAGCAGTGGGTTCCCTCAACTGGAATACACACCATCTAGTTAGTCCTGGGTGCCTATGGGCATGGCAAGCCACATATGCGGGCTCTTGGTCCAGTCACTGAGAGGCGTTACTTGAATAAGGTACTCACGCTGAGGGTCACAATGTGTGTTTGTGCCCAAGGCGGCCCTCACGCTTGGGCGTGGCCTCATGGGCCATGCCGTTTTCTCCTACAATGAAGGTTTGACTCACTGCGAGCAGCAAGGTTTCTTGCCATGGGGAAGGAGGGTTTCTGACTTGTGCATCAGGTTCCCCCCTGTGCAGGGATTGGAGATAAGGTCTAGGTTCCGATGACTGAAAACCCAGGTTGGGAATGGATGGTGGCCTAAGGCAGTGGCGGGTCCAATGTGCTGGGTGTGCAGCCAGCTGTGTCGGTGTCTGTTGGAAGGTCTGGGCTCAGGCTATTTGCGACAGAGCATCACTGTTTAAGGTAGCCTATGCAATTGGGGTGTTGCCGAGGGCCAAGCAGATTGATCCTCAATTGGGGTTTCTGGGCAGCGCCATAGACAATGTTTTTCTCTTGGGAGGCAGGCACAGTGCTTCATTGTGGCCCCAGAATTCCCAGTAGGGAGGGTTTGTGGGCCAGGAGTGTGAGGACGGAAGTCTGAAAACACAAGCTAGTGTGAGGATTGGAACCAAGGGCCGAGCAGGCCCACTCTGCAGAGGCTGAATCAAAATCTCCTGCATCTGAAGTCAGGCTGAGGATCAGACGTTGGCTGAGGCTGGAGTATGTGTCCATGATGGCACCTTCATGAAGTGGGGGCCTCATGAGGCCAAGGAAGTTTTCCCACGCTGAGTTTGGAGGTTGCCCCAAACCACAAGGTTTCCTTCTGCGGGACATTCGAGTCCTGTTGCATGGCTCCAGGACATACCATATGGAAGGACTGGAGAGCAGGGTTCGAAGGATGGATCCCTGTACAGCATGCCTCGCATTCCCATTGGCTATTAGCGACAAGATATGTTTGATCTGCTGCCTCTGGAACACGCGACCCAGGGGGCTGAGTTGAAATGGCCTCTCCTGAGGATGCGTCATAATGTGCGTTTGGGTCCATGGAGACCTTGGAATGTGCTGGTTGTTCAGTGGCCCTGCGGAACTCTCCTACCTGAAGTGTTTGATACATCCCAGTAAGAAAGCTGCCCATGTGGAGATGAGAGATGTTTGGTTTGGTGCCTCAGAAAAGCCCCATGTGCTGGTCTACGAAAACAGTCCTCTGAGAACGGAAACATGGAAATCAAAGCTAAGGTTCAGATTAGGGCCTGGGGGTCTGTCCATTTCAACCTTCTGTTCCTGGGGACACTGTCTGAGAGTCTAAGTGGAGATAGTTGCTCCGCTGGTGTCAGAGAGCCCCTCTTAGTTCAGGGGGGCCTACACTATTGATGGCCTCAGGGGCCTTGGAGCTTTTCCCTAACCTGTAGTGTGGTGGTCAATGGATTGGGCACACTTTCCTTGGAGAGGGCAGGCACAATCTTTCGCTGTGGCCCTAGAGGCCCTAGCCTGGAGGTGTGTGGGTCCAGGCTGTGGGCACAGAAGTCTGAATACACAAACTCAGCTTAGGAGTGGCGCCTAGGGTATGGCAGGCCGGATGTACAGCCCGAGAGGGAGCTCCTGGGCCTCTGAAACAAGGGCGAGTGGGAGGCGTTCCTTCAGGCTTTTGTCTCTGGATGTTGTGTCCGGGATAGCCGTGGATTGGAGCGGTGGCCTCAGGTACTGTGGACGAGTATCCCTCTCTGGGGATTTGTCCCAGCTCCCAAGAGTTTGGGGTCATTTTGTGGGAAGGGTGGAGTCGTGTTGTCTGGCTCATGGGTCTCTCCAAGAAAGGGATTCCAGAGCAGAGCTCCAGGTACGGGCGGGGCGACTGGAAAATTCAAACCGTGGTGAGGATTGGGTGCAGAGGGGCTTGGCAAGCCCCATATGTGGGCTCTTGGTCCAGGCCCTGACAGGCCTTTCTTTGACATGGGGCTCATGCTGAGGGTCACAGTGTGAATTTGTGCCCAAGCAGCACTCAAGTTTGGGCGTGGCATCAGGGGCCATGAAGGTTTCTCCCACCCTGAAGGTGTGACTCCATGCCAAGAGCAAGCTTGACATCATGGGGAAGGAGGAGTTCTGTTTTGTGCTTGCTATACCCAGCTGTGTGGAGAATTGATATAATGTCTAGGTTCAGATATCTGAAAACCAAGGTTAGGATGAGGTGACGGCATAAGACCATGGCGTGTCCGAAGTGCTGGGTGTGCGGCCAGCTGTGTCCTTGTCTGTCTGGACGTCTGGCTTCAGGCTGTGTCAGGCAGAGCATGAGTGCCCAGAGCAGCCTATCCAGTTCGGGTACCGTCGAGGCCCGAGCAGGTTGATCCTCATCTGGGTTTTCTGGAGAGCCCCACAGGGAAACGTTTTTCTTCCGTTGGGCAGACACTGGGCTGGGTTGTGGTTCCGGAGTTCCTAGTCCGGAGGGCTTGTTTGCCAGGAGTGTGAGGAAGGAAGTGTGAAAACACAAGATAGCGTGAGGTTTGGGACCGAGGTCACGGCATGCCCACTCTGCAGAGGCTGAATCGGGATCTCCTGCACTGAGGTCATGTCAACTATGAGACGTGCCTCAGGCTAGTGTTCTCTTCCAGCATGGCCTCTTCCTGAAGGGTGTGGGGGCTTCATGAGGCCAGAAAGTTTTGCCTACGATGGGATTTGTGAACTGCTCCAAAACTGAAGGTTACCTTCTGCACGACAGTCGAGTCCTATTGGATGGTTCCAGGAGGCCCCATATGGAAAGACTCGAGAGCAGGTGTCTAAGCATGGATGCCTGGGAACGCCACCTCATATTCCCACTCTTTAGTCAGGACAAGGCAGGCTCAATCTGCGGGCCCCTGGGTGAGCTACCCAGAGGGGAGAGTTGAAATGGACTCTCCTGAAGATGAGTCCTACTGTGGCTTGGTGGCCTGGGAGACCTTGGAATGTGGAGGTGGCTCAGGGACTCTGCAGGATTCTCCAACATGAGGTGTTTGACACGGCTCCAACAAGGAAACTTCCCATGTGGAGACGAGAGGAGTTCTGTTCCGTGCCTCAGGAAAGCCCCATACCCTGTTCTTCGAACCAAAGCCTCTGAGGAGTTACACCTGGAAACCAAAGTAAGAGTTGAACTACGGCCTAAAGGCCTGTCCTGCTCAACCTTCTATCTCTGTTGTCATCTGTGTGCATGCATTCATGGATGTAGCTGCTCAGCTTGTGTCCGAATGCCCCTGTGAGTCCAGTGAGGCTCCCAGTAGTGGGATGTCCTCGGAGGCCTTGAGGTTTCTCATATTCTGGAGGTGTGTGGCCAAAGGAATGGACACAGTTTCCCAGGAGAGAGCAGGCACGGTCCTGTGGTATGGCTCCAGAGGACCCAGCCTAGAGGCTCTGTTTGCCAGGGCTGTGGGGACAGATGTCTGAAAAAGCAAACTTGGCTCAGCTAGGGGCCAATGTAATGGCAGGCCTGATCTCTAGTCCGTGAGGGGAGATCCTCTGGAAATCAAAGTAGGGCAAGTGGGAGGCAGTCACTCAGGATTTTGTCTCTGGGTGTTGCGTTTACAGTGTCCGGTCAGAGTAGGGGTTGTCTCAGAGGCCGAGGAAGAGCCTTCCTCTCAGGGGATTGTCCAAGCTCCCAAGTGTTTGTGTTCATTCTGTGGGAATGAAGAGTACTGTTTTCTGCCACAGGGGACCCCCCAGGAGAGGGACTCTAGAGCACAGCAGTGGTTTCCCTCAACTGGAATACACACCATCTAGTTAGTCCTGGGTGCCTATGGGCATGGCAAGCCACATATGCGGGCTCTTGGTCCAGTCACTGAGAGGCGTTACTTGAATAAGGTACTCACGCTGAGGGTCACAATGTGTGTTTGTGCCCAAGGCGGCCCTCACGCTTGGGCGTGGCCTCATGGGCCATGCCGTTTTCTCCTACACTGAAGGTTTGACTCACTGCCAGCAGCAAGGTTTCTTGCCAGGGTGAAGGTGGGGTTCTGACTTGTGCATCAGGTTCCCCCCTGTGCAGGGATTGGAGATAAGGTCTAGGTTCCGATGACTGAAAACCCAGGTTGGGAATGGATGGTGGCCTAAGGCAGTGGCGGGTCCAATGTGCTGGGTGTGCAGCCAGCTGTGTCGGTGTCTGTTGGAAGGTCTGGGCTCAGGCTATTTGCGACAGAGCATCACTGTTTAAGGTAGCCTATGCAATTGGGGTGTTGCCGAGGGCCAAGCAGATTGATCCTCATTTGGGGTTTCTGGGCAGCGCCATAGACAATGTTTTTCTCTTGGGAAGCAGGCACAGTGCTTCATTGTGGCCCCAGAATTCCCAGTAGGGAGGGTTTGTGGGCCAGGAGTGTGAGGACGGAAGTCTGAAAACACAAGCTAGTGTGAGGATTGGAACCAAGGGCAGAGCAGGCCCACTCTGCAGAGGCTGAATCAAAATCTCCTGCATCTGAAGTCAGGCTGAGGATCAGACGTTGGCTGAGGCTGGAGTATGTGTCCATGATGGCACCTTCATGAAGTGGGGGCCTCATGAGGCCAAGGAAGTTTTCCCACGCTGAGTTTGGAGGTTGCCCCAAACCACAAGGTTTCCTTCTGCGGGACATTCGAGTCCTGTTGCATGGCTCCAGGACATACCATATGGAAGGACTGGAGAGCAGGGTTCGAAGGATGGATCCCTGTACAGCATGCCTCGCATTCCCATTGGCTATTAGCGACAAGATATGTTTGATCTGCTGCCTCTGGAACACGCGACCCAGGGGGCTGAGTTGAAATGGCCTCTCCTGAGGATGCGTCATAATGTGCGTTTGGGTCCATGGAGACCTTGGAATGTGCTGGTTGTTCAGTGGCCCTGCGGAACTCTCCTACCTGAAGTGTTTGATACATCCCAGTAAGAAAGCTGCCCATGTGGAGATGAGAGATGTTTGGTTTGGTGCCTCAGAAAAGCCCCATGTGCTGGTCTACGAAAACAGTCCTCTGAGAACGGAAACATGGAAACCAAAGCTAAGGTTCAGATTAGGGCCTGGGGGTCTGTCCATTTCAACCTTCTGTTCCTGGGGACACTGTCTGAGAGTCTAAGTGGAGATAGTTGCTCCGCTGGTGTCAGAGAGCCCCTCTTAGTCCAGGGGGGCCTACACTATTGATGGCCTCAGGGGCCTTGGAGCTTTTCCCTAACCTGTAGTGTGGTGGTCAATGGATTGGGCACACTTTCCTTGGAGAGGGCAGGCACAATCTTTCGCTGTGGCCCTAGAGGCCCTAGCCTGGAGGTGTGTGGGTCCAGGCTGTGGGCACAGAAGTCTGAATACACAAACTCAGCTTAGGAGTGGCGCCTAGGGTATGGCAGGCCGGATGTACAGCCCGAGAGGGAGCTCCTGGGCCTCTGAAACAAGGGCGAGTGGGAGGCGTTCCTTCAGGCTTTTGTCTCTGGATGTTGTGTCCGGGATAGCCGTGGATTGGAGCGGTGGCCTCAGGTACTGTGGACGAGTATCCCTCTCTGGGGATTTGTCCCAGCTCCCAAGAGTTTGGGGTCATTTTGTGGGAAGGGTGGAGTCTTGTTGTCTGGCTCATGGGTCTCTCCAAGAAAGGGATTCCAGAGCAGAGCTCCAGGTACGGGCGGGGCGACTGGAAAATTCAAACCGTGGTGAGGATTGGGTGCAGAGGGGCTTGGCAAGCCCCATATGTGGGCTCTTGGTCCAGGCCCTGACAGGCCTTTCTTTGACATGGGGCTCATGCTGAGGGTCACAGTGTGAATTTGTGCCCAAGCAGCACTCAAGTTTGGGCGTGGCATCAGGGGCCATGAAGGTTTCTCCCACCCTGAAGGTGTGACTCCATGCCAAGAGCAAGCTTGACAGCCATGGGGAAGGAGGAGTTCTGTTTTGTGCTTGCTATACCCAGCTGTGTGGAGAATTGATATAATGTCTAGGTTCAGATATCTCAAAACCAAGGTTAGGATGAGGTGACGGCATAAGACCATGGCGTGTCCAAAGTGCTGGGTGTGCGGCCAGCTGTCTCCTTGTCTGTCTGGACGTCTGGCTTCAGGCTGTGTCAGGCAGAGCATGAGTGCCCAGAGCAGCCTATCCAGTTCGGGTACCGTCGAGGCCCGAGCAGGTTGATCCTCATCTGGGTTTTCTGGAGAGTCCCACAGGGAAACGTTTTTCTTCCGTTGGGCAGACACCGGGCTGGGTTTTGGTTCCGGAGTTCCTAGTCCGGAGGGCTTGTTTGCCAGGAGTGTGAGGAAGGAAGTCTGAAAACACAAGCTAGCGTTAGGTTTGGGACCGAGGTCACGGCATGCCCACTCTGCAGAGGCTGAATCGGGATCTCCTGCACTGAGGTCATGTCAACTATGAGACGTGCCTCAGGCTAGAGTTCTTGTCCAGCATGGCCTCTTCCTGAAGGGTGTGGGGGCTTCATGAGGCCAGAAAGTTTTGCCTACGATGGGATTTGTGAACTGCTCCAAAACTGAAGGTTACCTTCTGCACGACAGTCGAGTCCTATTGGATGGTTCCAAGAGGCCCCATATGGAAAGACTCGAGAGCAGGTGTCTAAGCATGGATGCCTGGGAACGCCACCTCATATTCCCACTCTTTAGTCAGGACAAGGCAGGCTCAATCTGCGGGCTCCTGGGTGAGCTACCCAGAGGGGAGAGTTGAAATGGACTCTCCTGAAGATGAGTCCTACTGTGGCTTGGTGGCCTGGGAGACCTTGGAATGTGGAGGTGGCTCAGGGACTCTGCAGGATTCTCCAACATGAGGTATTTGACACGGCTCCAACAAGGAAACTTCCCATGTGGAGACGAGAGGGGTTCTGTTCCGTGCCTCAGGAAAGCCCCATACCCTGTTCTTCGAACCAAAGCCTCTGAGGAGTGACACCTGGAAACCAAAGCAAGAGTTGAGTCTACGGCCTAAAGGCCTGTCCGGCTCAACCTTCTATCTCTGTTGTCATCTGTGTGCATGCATTCATGGATGTAGCTGCTCAGCTTGTGTCCGAATGCCCCTGTAAGTCCAGTGAGGCTCCCAGTAGTGGGATGTCCTCGGAGGCCTTGAGGTTTCTCATATTCTGGAGGTGTGTGGCCAAAGGAATGGACACAGTTTCCCAGGAGAGAGCAGGCACGGTCCTGTGGTATGGCTCCAGAGGACCCAGCCTAGAGGCTCTGTTTGCCAGGGCTGTGGGGACAGATGTCTGAAAAAGCAAACTTGGCTCAGCTAGGGGCCAATGTAATGGCAGGCCTGATCTCTAGTCCGTGAGGGGAGATCCTCTGGAAATCAAAGTAGGGCAAGTGGGAGGCAGTCACTCAGGATTTTGTCTCTGGGTGTTGCGTTTACAGTGTCCGGTCAGAGTAGGGGTTGTCTCAGAGGCCGAGGAAGAGCCTTCCTCTCAGGGGATTGTCCAAGCTCCCAAGTGTTTGTGTTCATTCTGTGGGAATGAAGAGTACTGTTTTCTGCCACAGGGGACCCCCCAGGAGAGGGACTCTAGAGCACAGCAGTGGTTTCCCTCAACTGGAATACACACCATCTAGTTAGTCCTGGGTGCCTATGGGCATGGCAAGCCACATATGCGGGCTCTTGGTCCAGTCACTGAGAGGCGTTACTTGAATAAGGTACTCACACTGAGGGTCACAATGTGTGTTTGTGCCCAAGGCGGCCCTCACGCTTGGGCGTGGCCTCATGGGCCATGCCGTTTTCTCCTACACTGAAGGTTTGACTCACTGCCAGCAGCAAGGTTTCTTGCCAGGGGGAAGGTGGGGATCTGACTTGTGCATCAGGTTCCCCCCTGTGCAGGGATTGGAGATAAGGTCTAGGTTCCGATGACTGAAAACCCAGGTTGGGAATGGATGGTGGCCTAAGGCAGTGGCGGGTCCAATGTGCTGGGTGTGCAGCCAGCTGTGTCGGTGTCTGTTGGAAGGTCTGGGCTCAGGCTATTTGCGACAGAGCATCACTGTTTAAGGTAGCCTATGCAATTGGGGTGTTGCCGAGGGCCAAGCAGATTGATCCTCATTTGGGGTTTCTGGGCAGCGCCATAGACAATGTTTTTCTCTTGGGAAGCAGGCACAGTGCTTCATTGTGGCCCCAGAATTCCCAGTAGGGAGGGTTTGTGGGCCAGGAGTGTGAGGACGGAAGTCTGAAAACACAAGCTAGTGTGAGGATTGGAACCAAGGGCAGAGCAGGCCCACTCTGCAGAGGCTGAATCAAAATCTCCTGCATCTGAAGTCAGGCTGAGGATCAGACGTTGGCTGAGGCTGGAGTATGTGTCCATGATGGCACCTTCATGAAGTGGGGGCCTCATGAGGCCAAGGAAGTTTTCCCACGCTGAGTTTGGAGGTTGCCCCAAACCACAAGGTTTCCTTCTGCGGGACATTCGAGTCCTGTTGCATGGCTCCAGGACATACCATATGGAAGGACTGGAGAGCAGGGTTCGAAGGATGGATCCCTGTACAGCATGCCTCGCATTCCCATTGGCTATTAGCGACAAGATATGTTTGATCTGCTGCCTCTGGAACACGCGACCCAGGGGGCTGAGTTGAAATGGCCTCTCCTGAGGATGCGTCATAATGTGCGTTTGGGTCCATGGAGACCTTGGAATGTGCTGGTTGTTCAGTGGCCCTGCGGAACTCTCCTACCTGAAGTGTTTGATACATCCCAGTAAGAAAGCTGCCCATGTGGAGATGAGAGATGTTTGGTTTGGTGCCTCAGAAAAGCCCCATGTGCTGGTCTACGAAAACAGTCCTCTGAGAACGGAAACATGGAAACCAAAGCTAAGGTTCAGATTAGGGCCTGGGGGTCTGTCCATTTCAACCTTCTGTTCCTGGGGACACTGTCTGAGAGTCTAAGTGGAGATAGTTGCTCCGCTGGTGTCAGAGAGCCCCTCTTAGTCCAGGGGGGCCTACACTATTGATGGCCTCAGGGGCCTTGGAGCTTTTCCCTAACCTGTAGTGTGGTGGTCCATGGATTGGGCACACTTTCCTTGGAGAGGGCAGGCACAATCTTTCGCTGTGGCCCTAGAGGCCCTAGCCTGGAGGTGTGTGGGTCCAGGCTGTGGGCACAGAAGTCTGAATACACAAACTCAGCTTAGGAGTGGCGCCTAGGGTATGGCAGGCCGGATGTACAGCCCGAGAGGGAGCTCCTGGGCCTCTGAAACAAGGGCGAGTGGGAGGCGTTCCTTCAGGCTTTTGTCTCTGGATGTTGTGTCCGGGATAGCCGTGGATTGGAGCGGTGGCCTCAGGTACTGTGGACGAGTATCCCTCTCTGGGGATTTGTCCCAGCTCCCAAGAGTTTGGGGTCATTTTGTGGGAAGGGTGGAGTCTTGTTGTCTGGCTCATGGGTCTCTCCAAGAAAGGGATTCCAGATCAGAGCTCCAGGTACGGGCGGGGCGACTGGAAAATTCAAACCGTGGTGAGGATTGGGTGCAGAGGGGCTTGGCAAGCCCCATATGTGGGCTCTTGGTCCAGGCCCTGACAGGCCTTTCTTTGACATGGGGCTCATGCTGAGGATCACAGTGTGAATTTGTGCCCAAGCAGCACTCAAGTTTGGGCGTGGCATCAGGGGCCATGAAGGTTTCTCCCACCCTGAAGGTGTGACTCCATGCCAAGAGCAAGCTTGACAGCCATGGGGAAGGAGGAGTTCTGTTTTGTGCTTGCTATACCCAGCTGTGTGGAGAATTGATATAATGTCTAGGTTCAGATATCTCAAAACCAAGGTTAGGATGAGGTGACGGCATAAGACCATGGCGTGTCCAAAGTGCTGGGTGTGCGGCCAGCTGTCTCCTTGTCTGTCTGGACGTCTGGCTTCAGGCTGTGTCAGGCAGAGCATGAGTGCCCAGAGCAGCCTATCCAGTTCGGGTACCGTCGAGGCCCGAGCAGGTTGATCCTCATCTGGGTTTTCTGGAGAGTCCCACAGGGAAACGTTTTTCTTCCGTTGGGCAGACACCGGGCTGGGTTTTGGTTCCGGAGTTCCTAGTCCGGAGGGCTTGTTTGCCAGGAGTGTGAGGAAGGAAGTCTGAAAACACAAGCTAGCGTGAGGTTTGGGACCGAGGTCACGGCATGCCCACTCTGCAGAGGCTGAATCGGGATCTCCTGCACTGAGGTCATGTCAACTATGTAACGTGCCTCAGGCTAGAGTTCTTGTCCAGCATGGCCTCTTCCTGAAGGGTGTGGGGGCTTCATGAGGCCAGAAAGTTTTGCCTACGATGGGATTTGTGAACTGCTCCAAAACTGAAGGTTACCTTCTGCACGACAGTCGAGTCCTATTGGATGGTTCCAAGAGGCCCCATATGGAAAGACTCGAGAGCAGGTGTCTAAGCATGGATGCCTGGGAACGCCACCTCATATTCCCACTCTTTAGTCAGGACAAGGCAGGCTCAATCTGCGGGCTCCTGGGTGAGCTACCCAGAGGGGAGAGTTGAAATGGACTCTCCTGAAGATGAGTCCTACTGTGGCTTGGTGGTCTGGGAGACCTTGGAATGTGGAGGTGGCTCAGGGACTCTGCAGGATTCTCCAACATGAGGTATTTGACACGGCTCCAACAAGGAAACTTCCCATGTGGAGACGAGAGGGGTTCTGTTCCGTGCCTCAGGAAAGCCCCATACCCTGTTCTTCGAACCAAAGCCTCTGAGGAGTGACACCTGGAAACCAAAGCAAGAGTTGAGTCTACGGCCTAAAGGCCTGTCCGGCTCAACCTTCTATCTCTGTTGTCATCTGTGTGCATGCATTCATGGATGTAGCTGCTCAGCTTGTGTCCGAATGCCCCTGTAAGTCCAGTGAGGCTCCCAGTAGTGGGATGTCCTCGGAGGCCTTGAGGTTTCTCATATTCTGGAGGTGTGTGGCCAAAGGAATGGACACAGTTTCCCAGGAGAGAGCAGGCACGGTCCTGTGGTATGGCTCCAGAGGACCCAGCCTAGAGGCTGTGTTTGCCAGGGCTGTGGGGACAGATGTCTGAAAAAGCAAACTTGGCTCAGCTAGGTGCCAATGTAATGGCAGGCCTGATCTCTAGTCCGTGAGGGGAGATCCTCTGGAAATCAAAGTAGGGCAAGTGGGAGGCAGTCACTCAGGATTTTGTCTCTGGGTGTTGCGTTTACAGTGTCCGGTCAGGGTAGGGGTTGTCTCAGAGGCCGAGGAAGAGCCTTCCTCTCAGGGGATTGTCCAAGCTCCCAAGTGTTTGTGTTCATTCTGTGGGAATGAAGAGTACTGTTTTCTGCCACAGGGGACCCCCCAGGAGAGGGACTCTAGAGCACAGCAGTGGGTTCCCTCAACAGGAATACACACCATCTAGTTAGTCCTGGGTGCCTATGGGCATGGCAAGCCACATATGCGGGCTCTTGGTCCAGTCACTGAGAGGCGTTACTTGAATAAGGTACTCACGCTGAGGGTCACAATGTGTGTTTGTGCCAAAGGCGGCCCTCACGCTTGGGCGTGGCCTCATGGGCCATGCCGTTTTCTCCTACACTGAAGGTTTGACTCACTGCCAGCAGCAAGGTTTCTTGCCAGGGGGAAGGAGGGTTTCTGACTTGTGCATCAGGTTCCCCCCTGTGCAGGGATTGGAGATAAGGTCTAGGTTCCGATGACTGAAAACCCAGGTTGGGAATGGATGGTGGCCTAAGGCAGTGGCGGGTCCAATGTGCTGGGTGTGCAGCCAGCTGTGTCGGTGTCTGTTGGAAGGTCTGGGCTCAGGCTATTTGCGACAGAGCATCACTGTTTAAGGTAGCCTATGCAATTGGGGTGTTGCCGAGGGCCAAGCAGATTGATCCTCATTTGGGGTTTCTGGGCAGCGCCATAGACAATGTTTTTCTCTTGGGAGGCAGGCACAGTGCTTCATTGTGGCCCCAGAATTCCCAGTAGGGAGGGTTTGTGGGCCAGGAGTGTGAGGACGGAAGTCTGAAAACACAAGCTAGTGTGAGGATTGGAACCAAGGGCAGAGCAGGCCCACTCTGCAGAGGCTGAATCAAAATCTCCTGCATCTGAAGTCAGGCTGAGGATCAGACGTTGGCTGAGGCTGGAGTATGTGTCCATGATGGCACCTTCATGAAGTGGGGGCCTCATGAGGCCAAGGAAGTTTTCCCACGCTGAGTTTGGAGGTTGTCCCAAACCACAAGGTTTCCTTCTGCGGGACATTCGAGTCCTGTTGCATGGCTCCAGGACATACCATATGGAAGGACTGGAGAGCAGGGTTCGAAGGATGGATCCCTGTACAGCATGCGTCGCATTCCCATTGGCTATTAGCAACAAGATATGTTTGATCTGCTGCCTCTGGAACACGCGACCCAGGGGGCTGAGTTGAAATGGCCTCTCCTGAGGATGCGTCATAATGTGCGTTTGGGTCCATGGAGACCTTGGAATGTGCTGGTTGTTCAGTGGCCCTGCGGAACTCTCCTACCTGAAGTGTTTGATACATCCCAGTAAAAATGCTGCCCATGTGGAGATGAGAGAGGTTTGGTTTGGTGCCTCAGAAAAGCCCCATGTGCTGGTCGACGAAAACAGTCCTCTGAGACGGAAACATGGAAACCAAAGCTAAGGTTCAGATTAGGGCCTGGGGGCCTGTCCATTTCAACCTTCTGTCTCTGGGGACACTGTCTGAGAGTCTAAGTGGAGATAGTTGCTCCGCTGGTGTCAGAGAGCCCCTCTTAGTCCAGGGGGGCCTACACTATTGATGGCCTCAGGGGCCTTGGAGCTTTTCCCTAACCTGTAGTGTGGTGGTCAATGGATTGGGCACACTTTCCTTGGAGAGGGCAGGCACAATCTTTCGCTGTGGCCCTAGAGGCCCTAGCCTGGAGGTGTGTGGGTCCAGGCTGTGGGCACAGAAGTCTGAATACACAAACTCAGCTTAGGAGTGGCGCCTAGGGTATGGCAGGCCGGATGTACAGCCCGAGAGGGAGCTCCTGGGCCTCTGAAACAAGGGCGAGTGGGAGGCGTTCCTTCAGGCTTTTGTCTCTGGATGTTGTCTAAGGGATAGCCGTGGATTGGAGCGGTGGCCTCAGGTACTGTGGACGAGTATCCCTCTCTGGGGATTTGTCCCAGCTCCCAAGAGTTTGGGGTCATTTGGTGGGAAGGGTGGAGTCGTGTTGTCTGGCTCATGGGTCTCTCCAAGAAAGGGATTCCAGATCAGAGCTCCAGGTACGGGCGGGGCGACTGGAAAATTCAAACCGTGGTGAGGATTGGGTGCATAGGGGCTTGGCAAGCCCCATATGTGGGCTCTTGGTCCAGGCCCTGACAGGCCTTTCTTTGACATGGGGCTCATGCTGAGGATCACAGTGTGAATTTGTGCCCAAGCAGCACTCAAGTTTGGGCGTGGCATCAGGAGCCATGAAGGTTTCTCCCACCCTGAAGGTGTGACTCCATGCCAAGAGCAAGCTTGACAGCCATGGGGAAGGAGGAGTTCTGTTTTGTGCTTGCTATACCCAGCTGTGTGGAGAATTGATATAATGTCTAGGTTCAGATATCTCAAAACCAAGGTTAGGATGAGGTGACGGCATAAGACCATGGCGTGTCCGAGTGCTGGGTGTGCGGCCAGCTGTCTCCTTGTCTGTCTGGACGTCTGGCTTCAGGCTGTGTCAGGCAGAGCATGAGTGCCCAGAGCAGCCTATCCAGTTCGGGTACCGTCGAGGCCCGAGCAGGTTGATCCTCATCTGGGTTTTCTGGAGAGCCCCACAGGGAAACGTTTTTCTTCCGTTGGGCAGACACCGGGCTGGGTTTTGGTTCCGGAGTTCCTAGTCCGGAAGGCTTGTTTGCCAGGAGTGTGAGGAAGGAAGTCTGAAAACACAAGCTAGCGTGAGGTTTGGGACCGAGGTCACGGCATGCCCACTCTGCAGAGGCTGAATCGGGATCTCCTGCACTGAGGTCATGTCAACTATGAGACGTGCCTCAGGCTAGAGTTCTTGTCCAGCATGGCCTCTTCCTGAAGGGTGTGGGGGCTTCATGAGGCCAGAAAGTTTTGCCTACGATGGGATTTGTGAACTGCTCCAAAACTGAAGGTTACCTTCTGCACGACAGTCGAGTCCTATTGGATGGTTCCAAGAGGCCCCATATGGAAAGACTCGAGAGCAGGTGTCTAAGCATGGATGCCTGGGAACGCCACCTCATATTCCCACTCTTTAGTCAGGACAAGGCAGGCTCAATCTGCGGGCTCCTGGGTGAGCTACCCAGAGGGGAGAGTTGAAATGGACTCTCCTGAAGATGAGTCCTACTGTGGCTTGGTGGCCTGGGAGACCTTGGAATGTGGAGGTGGCTCAGGGAATCTGCAGGATTCTCCAACATGAGGTGTTTGACACGGCTCCAACAAGGAAACTTCCCATGTGGAGACGAGAGGAGTTCTGTTCCGTGCCTCAGGAAAGCCCCATACCCTGTTCTTCGAACCAAAGCCTCTGAGGAGTTACACCTGGAAACCAAAGTAAGAGTTGAGACTACGGCCTAAAGGCCTGTCCTGCTCAACCTTCTATCTCTGTTGTCATCTGTGTGCATGCATTCATGGATGTAGCTGCTCAGCTTGTGTCCGAATGCCCCTGTGAGTCCAGTGAGGCTCCCAGTAGTGGGATGTCCTCGGAGGCCTTGAGGTTTCTCATATTCTGGAGGTGTGTGGCCAAAGGAATGGACACAGTTTCCCAGGAGAGAGCAGGCACGGTCCTGTGGTATGGCTCCAGAGGACCCAGCCTAGAGGCTCTGTTTGCCAGGGCTGTGGGGACAGATGTCTGAAAAAGCAAACTTGGCTCAGCTAGGGGCCAATGTAATGGCAGGCCTGATCTCTAGTCCGTGAGGGGAGATCCTCTGGAAATCAAAGTAGGGCAAGTGGGAGGCAGTCACTCAGGATTTTGTCTCTGGGTGTTGCGTTTACAGTGTCCGGTCAGAGTAGGGGTTGTCTCAGAGGCCGAGGAAGAGCCTTCCTCTCAGGGGATTGTCCAAGCTCCCAAGTGTTTGTGTTCATTCTGTGGGAATGAAGAGTACTGTTTTCTGCCACAGGGGACCCCCCAGGAGAGGGACTCTAGAGCACAGCAGTGGTTTCCCTCAACTGGAATACACACCATCTAGTTAGTCCTGGGTGCCTATGGGCATGGCAAGCCACATTTGCGGGCTCTTGGTCCAGTCACTGAGAGGCGTTACTTGAATAAGGTACTCACACTGAGGGTCACAATGTGTGTTTGTGCCCAAGGCGGCCCTCACGCTTGGGCGTGGCCTCATGGGCCATGCCGTTTTCTCCTACACTGAAGGTTTGACTCACTGCCAGCAGCAAGGTTTCTTGCCAGGGGGAAGGTGGGGTTCTGACTTGTGCATCAGGTTCCCCCCTGTGCAGGGATTGGAGATAAGGTCTAGGTTCCGATGACTGAAAACCCAGGTTGGGAATGGATGGTGGCCTAAGGCAGTGGCGGGTCCAATGTGCTGGGTGTGCAGCCAGCTGTGTCGGTGTCTGTTGGAAGGTCTGGGCTCAGGATATTTGCGACAGAGCATCACTGTTTAAGGTAGCCTATGCAATTGGGGTGTTGCCGAGGGCCAAGCAGATTGATCCTCATTTGGGGTTTCTGGGCAGCGCCATAGACAATGTTTTTCTCTTGGGAGGCAGGCACAGTGCTTCATTGTGGCCCCAGAATTCCCAGTAGGGAGGGTTTGTGGGCCAGGAGTGTGAGGACGGAAGTCTGAAAACACAAGCTAGTGTGAGGATTGGAACCAAGGGCAGAGCAGGCCCACTCTGCAGAGGCTGAATCAAAATCTCCTGCATCTGAAGTCAGGCTGAGGATCAGACGTTGGCTGAGGCTGGAGTATGTGTCCATGATGGCACCTTCATGAAGTGGGGGCCTCATGAGGCCAAGGAAGTTTTCCCACGCTGAGTTTGGAGGTTGCCCCAAACCACAAGGTTTCCTTCTGCGGGACATTCGAGTCCTGTTGCATGGCTCCAGGACATACCATATGGAAGGACTGGAGAGCAGGGTTCGAAGGATGGATCCCTGTACAGCATGCCTCGCATTCCCATTGGCTATTAGCGACAAGATATGTTTGATCTGCTGCCTCTGGAACACGCGACCCGGGGGCTGAGTTGAAATGGCCTCTCCTGAGGATGCGTCATAATGTGCGTTTGGGTCCATGGAGACCTTGGAATGTGCTGGTTGTTCAGTGGCCCTGCGGAACTCTCCTACCTGAAGTGTTTGATACATCCCAGTAAGAAAGCTGCCCATGTGGAGATGAGAGATGTTTGGTTTGGTGCCTCAGAAAAGCCCCATGTGCTGGTCTACGAAAACAGTCCTCTGAGAACGGAAACATGGAAACCAAAGCTAAGGTTCAGATTAGGGCCTGGGGGTCTGTCCATTTCAACCTTCTGTTCCTGGGGACACTGTCTGAGAGTCTAAGTGGAGATAGTTGCTCCGCTGGTGTCAGAGAGCCCCTCTTAGTCCAGGGGGGCCTACACTATTGATGGCCTCAGGGGCCTTGGAGCTTTTCCCTAACCTGTAGTGTGGTGGTCAATGGATTGGGCACACTTTCCTTGGAGAGGGCAGGCACAATCTTTCGCTGTGGCCCTAGAGGCCCTAGCCTGGAGGTGTGTGGGTCCAGGCTGTGGGCACAGAAGTCTGAATACACAAACTCAGCTTAGGAGTGGCGCCTAGGGTATGGCAGGCCGGATGTACAGCCCGAGAGGGAGCTCCTGGGCCTCTGAAACAAGGGCGAGTGGGAGGCGTTCCTTCAGGCTTTTGTCTCTGGATGTTGTGTCCGGGATAGCCGTGGATTGGAGCGGTGGCCTCAGGTACTGTGGACGAGTATCCCTCTCTGGGGATTTGTCCCAGCTCCCAAGAGTTTGGGGTCATTTTGTGGGAAGGGTGGAGTCTTTTTGTCTGGCTCATGGGTCTCTCCAAGAAAGGGATTCCAGATAAGAGCTCCAGGTACGGGCGGGGCGACTGGAAAATTCAAACCGTGGTGAGGATTGGGTGCAGAGGGGCTTGGCAAGCCCCATATGTGGGCTCTTGGTCCAGGCCCTGACAGGCCTTTCTTTGACATGGGGCTCATGCTGAGGGTCACAGTGTGAATTTGTGCCCAAGCAGCACTCAAGTTTGGGCGTGGCATCAGGGGCCATGAAGGTTTCTCCCACCCTGAAGGTGTGACTCCATGCCAAGAGCAAGCTTGACAGCCATGGGGAAGGAGGAGTTCTGTTTTGTGCTTGCTATACCCAGCTGTGTGGAGAATTGATATAATGTCTAGGTTCAGATATCTCAAAACCAAGGTTAGGATGAGGTGACGGCATAAGACCATGGCGTGTCCAAAGTGCTGGGTGTGCGGCCAGCTGTCTCCTTGTCTGTCTGGACGTCTGGCTTCAGGCTGTGTCAGGCAGAGCATGAGTGCCCAGAGCAGCCTATCCAGTTCGGGTACCGTCGAGGCCCGAGCAGGTTGATCCTCATCTGGGTTTTCTGGAGAGTCCCACAGGGAAACGTTTTTCTTCCGTTGGGCAGACACCGGGCTGGGTTTTGGTTCCGGAGTTCCTAGTCCGGAGGGCTTGTTTGCCAGGAGTGTGAGGAAGGAAGTCTGAAAACACAAGCTAGCGTGAGGTTTGGGACCGAGGTCACGGCATGCCCACTCTGCAGAGGCTGAATCGGGATCTCCTGCACTGAGGTCATGTCAACTATGAGACGTGCCTCAGGCTAGAGTTCTTGTCCAGCATGGCCTCTTCCTGAAGGGTGTGGGGGCTTCATGAGGCCAGAAAGTTTTGCCTACGATGGGATTTGTGAACTGCTCCAAAACTGAAGGTTACCTTCTGCACGACAGTCGAGTCCTATTGGATGGTTCCAAGAGGCCCCATATGGAAAGACTCGAGAGCAGGTGTCTAAGCATGGATGCCTGGGAACGCCACCTCATATTCCCACTCTTTAGTCAGGACAAGGCAGGCTCAATCTGCGGGCTCCTGGGTGAGCTACCCAGAGGGGAGAGTTGAAATGGACTCTCCTGAAGATGAGTCCTACTGTGGCTTGGTGGCCTGGGAGACCTTGGAATGTGGAGGTGGCTCAGGGACTCTGCAGGATTCTCCAACATGAGGTATTTGACACGGCTCCAACAAGGAAACTTCCCATGTGGAGACGAGAGGGGTTCTGTTCCGTGCCTCAGGAAAGCCCCATACCCTGTTCTTCGAACCAAAGCCTCTGAGGAGTGACACCTGGAAACCAAAGCAAGAGTTGAGTCTACGGCCTAAAGGCCTGTCCGGCTCAACCTTCTATCTCTGTTGTCATCTGTGTGCATGCATTCATGGATGTAGCTGCTCAGCTTGTGTCCGAATGCCCCTGTAAGTCCAGTGAGGCTCCCAGTAGTGGGATGTCCTCGGAGGCCTTGAGGTTTCTCATATTCTGGAGGTGTGTGGCCAAAGGAATGGACACAGTTTCCCAGGAGAGAGCAGGCACGGTCCTGTGGTATGGCTCCAGAGGACCCAGCCTAGAGGCTGTGTTTGCCAGGGCTGTGGGGACAGATGTCTGAAAAAGCAAACTTGGCTCAGCTAGGGGCCCATGTAATGGCAGGCCTGATCTCTAGTCCGTGAGGGGAGATCCTCTGGAAATCAAAGTAGGGCAAGTGGGAGGCAGTCACTCAGGATTTTGTCTCTGGGTGTTGCGTTTACAGTGTCCGGTCAGGGTAGGGGTTGTCTCAGAGGCCGAGGAAGAGCCTTCCTCTCAGGGGATTGTCCAAGCTCCCAAGTGTTTGTGTTCATTCTGTGGGAATGAAGAGTACTGTTTTCTGCCACAGGGGACCCCCCAGGAGAGGGACTCTAGAGCACAGCAGTGGGTTCCCTCAACTGGAATACACACCATCTAGTTAGTCCTGGGTGCCTATGGGCATGGCAAGCCACATATGCGGGCTCTTGGTCCAGTCACTGAGAGGCGTTACTTGAATAAGGTACTCACGCTGAGGGTCACAATGTGTGTTTGTGCCAAAGGCGGCCCTCACGCTTGGGCGTGGCCTCATGGGCCATGCCGTTTTCTCCTACACTGAAGGTTTGACTCACTGCCAGCAGCAAGGTTTCTTGCCAGGGGGAAGGAGGGTTTCTGACTTGTGCATCAGGTTCCCCCCTGTGCAGGGATTGGAGATAAGGTCTAGGTTCCGATGACTGAAAACCCAGGTTGGGAATGGATGGTGGCCTAAGGCAGTGGCGGGTCCAATGTGCTGGGTGTGCAGCCAGCTGTGTCGGTGTCTGTTGGAAGGTCTGGGCTCAGGCTATTTGCGACAGAGCATCACTGTTTAAGGTAGCCTATGCAATTGGGGTGTTGCCGAGGGCCAAGCAGTTTGATCCTCATTTGGGGTTTCTGGGCAGCGCCATAGACAATGTTTTTCTCTTGGGAGGCAGGCACAGTGCTTCATTGTGGCCCCAGAATTCCCAGTAGGGAGGGTTTGTGGGCCAGGAGTGTGAGGACGGAAGTCTGAAAACACAAGCTAGTGTGAGGATTGGAACCAAGGGCAGAGCAGGCCCACTCTGCAGAGGCTGAATCAAAATCTCCTGCATCTGAAGTCAGGCTGAGGATCAGACGTTGGCTGAGGCTGGAGTATGTGTCCATAATGGCACCTTCATGAAGTGGGGGCCTCATGAGGCCAAGGAAGTTTTCCCACGCTGAGTTTGGAGGTTGTCCCAAACCACAAGGTTTCCAGCTGCGGGACATTCGAGTCCTGTTGCATGGCTCCAGGACATACCATATGGAAGGACTGGAGAGCAGGGTTCGAAGGATGGATCCCTGTACAGCATGCCTCGCATTCCCATTGGCTATTAGCAACAAGATATGTTTGATCTGCTGCCTCTGGAACACACGACCCAGGGGGCTGAGTTGAAATGGCCTCTCCTGAGGATGCGTCATAATGTGCGTTTGGGTCCATGGAGACCTTGGAATGTGCTGGTTGTTCAGTGGCCCTGCGGAACTCTCCTACCTGAAGTGTTTGATACATCCCAGTAAGAAAGCTGCCCATGTGGAGATGAGAGAGGTTTGGTTTGGTGCCTCAGAAAAGCCCCATGTGCTGGTCTACGAAAACAGTCCTCTGAGACGGAAACATGGAAACCAAAGCTAAGGTTCAGATTAGGGCCTGGGGGCCTGTCCATTTCAACCTTCTGTCTCTGGGGACACTGTCTTAGAGTCTAAGTGGAGATAGTTGCTCCGCTGGTGTCAGAGAGCCCCTCTTAGTCCAGGGGGGCCTACACTATTGATGGCCTCAGGGGCCTTGGAGCTTTTCCCTAACCTGTAGTGTGGTGGTCAATGGATTGGGCACACTTTCCTTGGAGAGGGCAGGCACAATCTTTCGCTGTGGCCCTAGAGGCCCTAGCCTGGAGGTGTGTGGGTCCAGGCTGTGGGCACAGAAGTCTGAATACACAAACTCAGCTTAGGAGTGGCGCCTAGGGTATGGCAGGCCGGATGTACAGCCCGAGAGGGAGCTCCTGGGCCTCTGTAACAAGGGCGAGTTGGAGGCGTTCCTTCAGGCTTTTGTCTCTGGATGTTGTCTAAGGGATAGCCGTGGATTGGAGCGGTGGCCTCAGGTACTGTGGACGAGTATCCCTCTCTGGGGATTTGTCCCAGCTCCCAAGAGTTTGGGGTCATTTTGTGGGAAGGGTGGAGTCGTGTTGTCTGGCTCATGGGTCTCTCCAAGAAAGGGATTCCAGAGCAGAGCTCCAGGTACGGGCGGGGCGACTGGAAAATTCAAACCGTGGTGAGGATTGGGTGCATAGGGGCTTGGCAAGCCCCATATGTGGGCTCTTGGTCCAGGCCCTGACAGGCCTTTCTTTGACATGGGGCTCATGCTGAGGATCACAGTGTGAATTTGTGCCCAAGCAGCACTCAAGTTTGGGCGTGGCATCAGGGGCCATGAAGGTTTCTCCCACCCTGAAGGTGTGACTCCATGCCAAGAGCAAGCTTGACAGCCATGGGGAAGGAGGAGTTCTGTTTTGTGCTTGCTATACCCAGCTGTGTGGAGAATTGATATAATGTCTAGGTTCAGATATCTCAAAACCAAGGTTAGGATGAGGTGACGGCATAAGACCATGGCGTGTCCGAGTGCTGGGTGTGCGGCCAGCTGTCTCCTTGTCTGTCTGGACGTCTGGCTTCAGGCTGTGTCAGGCAGAGCATGAGTGCCCAGAGCAGCCTATCCAGTTCGGGTACCGTCGAGGCCCGAGCAGGTTGATCCTCATCTGGGTTTTCTGGAGAGCCCCACAGGGAAACGTTTTTCTTCCGTTGGGCAGACACCGGGCTGGGTTTTGGTTCCGGAGTTAGTAGTCCGGAGGGCTTGTTTGCCAGGAGTGTGAGGAAGGAAGTCTGAAAACACAAGCTAGCGTGAGGTTTGGGACCGAGGTCACGGCATGCCCACTCTGCAGAGGCTGAATCGGGATCTCCTGCACTGAGGTCATGTCAACTATGAGACGTGCCTCAGGCTAGAGTTCTTGTCCAGCATGGCCTCTTCCTGAAGGGTGTGGGGGCTTCATGAGGCCAGAAAGTTTTGCCTACGATGGGATTTGTGAACTGCTCCAAAACTGAAGGTTACCTTCTGCACGACAGTCGAGTCCTATTGGATGGTTCCAAGAGGCCCCATATGGAAAGACTCGAGAGCAGGTGTCTAAGCATGGATGCCTGGGAACGCCACCTCATATTCCCACTCTTTAGTCAGGACAAGGCAGGCTCAATCTGCGGGCTCCTGGGTGAGCTACCCAGAGGGGAGAGTTGAAATGGACTCTCCTGAAGATGAGTCCTACTGTGGCTTGGTGGCCTGGGAGACCTTGGAATGTGGAGGTGGCTCAGGGACTCTGCAGGATTCTCCAACATGAGGTGTTTGACACGGCTCCAACAAGGAAACTTCCCATGTGGAGACGAGAGGAGTTCTGTTCCGTGCCTCAGGAAAGCCCCATACCCTGTTCTTCGAACCAAAGCCTCTGAGGAGTTACACCTGGAAACCAAAGTAAGAGTTGAGACTACGGCCTAAAGGCCTGTCCTGCTCAACCTTCTATCTCTGTTGTCATCTGTGTGCATGCATTCATGGATGTAGCTGCTCAGCTTGTGTCCGAATGCCCCTGTGAGTCCAGTGAGGCTCCCAGTAGTGGGATGTCCTCGGAGGCCTTGAGGTTTCTCATATTCTGGAGGTGTGTGGCCAAAGGAATGGACACAGTTTCCCAGGAGAGAGCAGGCACGGTCCTGTGGTATGGCTCCAGAGGACCCAGCCTAGAGGCTCTGTTTGCCAGGGCTGTGGGGACAGATGTCTGAAAAAGCAAACTTGGCTCAGCTAGGGGCCAATGTAATGGCAGCCCTGATCTCTAGTCCGTGAGGGGAGATCCTCTGGAAATCAAAGTAGGGCAAGTGGGAGGCAGTCACTCAGGATTTTGTCTCTGGGTGTTGCGTTTACAGTGTCCGGTCAGAGTAGGGGTTGTCTCAGAGGCCGAGGAAGAGCCTTCCTCTCAGGGGATTGTCCAAGCTCCCAAGTGTTTGTGTTCATTCTGTGGGAATGAAGAGTACTGTTTTCTGCCACAGGGGACCCCCCAGGAGAGGGACTCTAGAGCACAGTAGTGGTTTCCCTCAACTGGAATACACACCATCTAGTTAGTCCTGGGTGCCTATGGGCATGGCAAGCCACATATGCGGGCTCTTGGTCCAGTCACTGAGAGGCGTTACTTGAATAAGGTACTCACACTGAGGGTCACAATGTGTGTTTGTGCCCAAGGCGGCCCTCACGCTTGGGCGTGGCCTCATGGGCCATGCCGTTTTCTCCTACACTGAAGGTTTGACTCACTGCCAGCAGCAAGGTTTCTGCCAGGGGGAAGGTGGGGTTCTGACTTGTGCATCAGGTTCCCCCCTGTGCAGGGATTGGAGATAAGGTCTAGGTTCCGATGACTGAAAACCCAGGTTGGGAATGGATGGTGGCCTAAGGCAGTGGCGGGTCCAATGTGCTGGGTGTGCAGGCAGCTGTGTCGGTGTCTGTTGGAAGGTCTGGGCTCAGGCTATTCGCGACAGAGCATCACTGTTTAAGGTAGCCTATGCAATTGGGGTGTTGCCGAGGGCCAAGCAGTTTGATCCTCATTTGGGGTTTCTGGGCAGCGGCATAGACAATGTTTTTCTCTTGGGAGGCAGGCACAGTGCTTCATTGTGGCCCCAGAATTCCCAGTAGGGAGGGTTGGTGGGCCAGGAGTGTGAGGACGGAAGTCTGAAAACACAAGCTAGTGTGAGGATTGGAACCAAGGGCAGAGCAGGCCCACTCTGCAGAGGCTGAATCAAAATCTCCTGCATCTGAAGTCAGGCTGAGTATCAGACGTTGGCTGAGGCTGGAGTATGTGTCCATGATGGCACCTTCATGAAGTGGGGGCCTCATGAGGCCAAGGAAGTTTTCCCACGCTGAGTTTGGAGGTTGCCCCAAACCACAAGGTTTCCTTCTGCGGGACATTCGAGTCCTGTTGCATGGCTCCAGGACATACCATATGGAAGGACTGGAGAGCAGGGTTCGAAGGATGGATCCCTGTACAGCATGC
This sequence comes from Mustela nivalis, assembly GCF_964662115.1. Classification (NCBI taxonomy): domain Eukaryota; kingdom Metazoa; phylum Chordata; class Mammalia; order Carnivora; family Mustelidae; genus Mustela; species Mustela nivalis. The sequence goes on from NW_028136239.1 coordinate 176,723, forward strand.
CTCGCATTCCCATTGGCTACTAGCGACAAGATATGTTTGATCTGCTGCCTCTGGAACACGCGACCCAGGGGGCTGAGTTGAAATGGCCTCTCCTGAGGATGCATCATAATGTGCGTTTGGGTCCATGGAGACCTTGGAATGTGCTGGTTGTTCAGTGGTCCTGCGGAACTCTCCTACCTGAAGTGTTTGATACATCCCAGTAAGAAAGCTGCCCATGTGGAGATGAGAGAGGTTTGGTTTGGTGCCTCAGAAAAGCCCCATGTGCTGGTCTACGAAAACAGTCCTCTGAGAACGGAAACATGGAAACCAAAGCTAAGGTTCAGATTAGGGCCTGGGGGCCTGTCCATTTCAACCTTCTGTCTCTGGGGACACTGTCTGAGAGTCTAAGTGGAGATAGTTGCTCCGCTGGTGTCAGAGAGCCCCTCTTAGTCCAGGGGGGCCTACACTATTGATGGCCTCAGGGGCCTTGGAGCTTTTCCCTAACCTGTAGTGTGGTGGTCAATGGATTGGGCACACTTTCCTTGGAGAGGGCAGGCACAATCTTTCGCTGTGGCCCTAGAGGCCCTAGCCTGGAGGTGTGTGGGTCCAGGCTGTGGGCACAGAAGTGTGAATACACAAACTCAGCTTAGGAGTGGCGCCTAGGGTATGGCAGGCCGGATGTACAGCCCGAGAGGGAGCTCCTGGGCCTCTGAAACAAGGGCGAGTGGGAGGCGTTCCTTCAGGCTTTTGTCTCTGGATGTTGTGTCCGGGATAGCCGTGGATTGGAGCGGTGGCCTCAGGTACTGTGGACGAGTATCCCTCTCTGGGGATTTGTCCCAGCTCCCAAGAGTTTGGGGTCATTTTGTGGGAAGGGTGGAGTCTTGTTGTCTGGCTCATGGGTCTCTCCAAGAAAGGGATTCCAGATCAGAGCTCCAGGTACGGGCGGGGCGACTGGAAAATTCAAACCGTGGTGAGGATTGGGTGCATAGGGGCTTGGCAAGCCCCATATGTGGGCTCTTGGTCCAGGCCCTGACAGGCCTTTCTTTGACATGGGGCTCATGCTGAGGGTCACAGTGTGAATTTGTGCCCAAGCAGCACTCAAGTTTGGGCGTGGCATCAGGGGCCATGAAGGTTTCTCCCACCCTGAAGGTGTGACTCCATGCCAAGAGCAAGCTTGACAGCGATGGGGAAGGAGGAGTTCTGTTTTGTGCTTGCTATACCCAGCTGTGTGGAGAATTGATATAATGTCTAGGTTCAGATATCTGAAAACCAAGGTTAGGATGAGGTGACGGCATAAGACCATGGCGTGTCCGAAGTGCTGGGTGTGCGGCCAGCTGTCTCCTTGTCTGTCTGGACGTCTGGCTTCAGGCTGTGTCAGGCAGAGCATGAGTGCCCAGAGCAGCCTATCCAGTTCGGGTACCGTCGAGGCCCGAGCAGGTTGATCCTCATCTGGGTTTTCTGGAGAGCCCTTCAGGGAAACGTTTTTCTTCCGTTGGGCAGACACTGGGCTGGGTTTTGGTTCTGGAGTTCCTAGTCCAGAGGGCTTGTTTGCCAGGAGTGTGAGGAAGGAAGTCTGAAAACACAAGCTAGCATGAGGTTTGGGACCGAGGTCACGGCATGCCCGCTCTGCAGAGGCTGAATCGGGATCTCCTGCACTGAGGTCATGTCAACTATGAGACGTGCCTCAGGCTAGAGTTCTTGTCCAGCATGGCCTCTTCCTGAAGGGTGTGGGGGCTTCATGAGGCCAGAAAGTTTTGCCTACGATGGGATTTGTGAACTGCTCCAAAACTGAAGGTTACCTTCTGCACGACAGTCGAGTCCTATTGGATGGTTCCAAGAGGCCCCATATGGAAAGACTCGAGAGCAGGTGTCTAAGCTGGATGCCTGGGAACGCCACCTCATATTCCCACTCTTTAGTCAGGACAAGGCAGGCTCAATCTGCGGGCTCCTGGGTGAGCTACCCAGAGGGGAGAGTTGAAATGGACTCTCCTGAAGATGAGTCCTACTGTGGCTTGGTGGCCTGGGAGACCTTGGAATGTGGAGGTGGCTCAGGGACTCTGCAGGATTCTCCAACATGAGGTGTTTGACACGGCTCCAACAAGGAAACTTCCCATGTGGAGACGAGAGGAGTTCTGTTCCGTGCCTCAGGAAAGCCCCATACCCTGTTCTTCGAACCAAAGCCTCTGAGGAGTGACACCTGGAAACCAAAGTAAGAGTTGAGACTACGGCCTAAAGGCCTGTCCGGCTCAACCTTCTATCTCTGTTGTCATCTGTGTGCATGCATTCATGGATGTAGCTGCTCAGCTTGTGTCCGAATGCCCCTGTGAGTCCAGTGAGGCTCCCAGTAGTGGGATGTCCTCGGAGGCCTTGAGGTTTCTCATATTCTGGAGGTGTGTGGCCAAAGGAATGGACACAGTTTCCCAGGAGAGAGCAGGCACGGTCCTGTGGTATGGCTCCAGAGGACCCAGCCTAGAGGCTCTGTTTGCCAGGGCTGTGGGGACAGATGTCTGAAAAAGCAAACTTGGCTCAGCTAGGGGCCAATGTAATGGCAGGCCTGATCTCTAGTCCGTGAGGGGAGATCCTCTGGAAATCAAAGTAGGGCAAGTGGGAGGCAGTCACTCAGGATTTTGTCTCTGGGTGTTGCGTTTACAGTGTCCGGTCAGGGTAGGGGTTGTCTCAGAGGCCGAGGAAGAGCCTTCCTCTCAGGGGATTGTCCAAGCTCCCAAGTGTTTGTGTTCATTCTGTGGGAATGAAGAGTACTGTTTTCTGCCACAGGGGACCCCCCAGGAGAGGGACTCTAGAGCACAGCAGTGGGTTCCCTCAACTGGAATACACACCATCTAGTTAGTCCTGGGTGCCTATGGGCATGGCAAGCCACATATGCGGGCTCTTGGTCCAGTCACTGAGAGGCGTTACTTGAATAAGGTACTCACGCTGAGGGTCACAATGTGTGTTTGTGCCCAAGGCGGCCCTCACGCTTGGGCGTGGCCTCATGGGCCATGCCGTTTTCTCCTACACTGAAGGTTTGGCTCACTGCCAGCAGCAAGGTTTCTTGCCAGGGGGAAGGAGGGTTTCTGACTTGTGCATCAGGTTCCCCCCTGTGCAGGGATTGGAGATAAGGTCTAGGTTCTGATGACTGAAAACCCAGGTTGGGAATGGATGGTGGCCTAAGGCAGTGCCGGGTCCAATGTGCTGGGTGTGCAGCCAGCTGTGTCGGTGTCTGTTGGAAGGTCTGGGCTCAGGCTATTCGCGACAGAGCATCACTGTTTAAGGTAGCCTATGCAATTGGGGTGTTGCCGAGGGCGAAGCAGTTTGATCCTCATTTGGGGTTTCTTGGCAGCGTCATAGACAATGTTTTTCTCTTGGGAGGCAGGCACAGTGCTTCATTGTGGCCCCAGAATTCCCAGTAGGGAGGGTTGGTGGGCCAGGAGTGTGAGGACGGAAGTCTGAAAACACAAGCTAGTGTGAGGATTGGAACCAAGGGCAGAGCAGGCCCACTCTGCAGAGGCTGAATCAAAATCTCCTGCATCTGAAGTCAGGCTGAGGATCAGACGTTGGCTGAGGCTGGAGTATGTGTCCATGATGGCACCTTCATGAAGTGGGGGCCTCATGAGGCCAAGGAAGTTTTCCCACGCTGAGTTTGGAGGTCTCCCCAAACCACAAGGTTTCCTTCTGCGGGACATTCGAGTCCTGTTGCATGGCTCCAGGACATACCATATGGAAGGACTGGAGAGCAGGGTTCGAAGGATGGATCCCTGTACAGCATGCCTCGCATTCCCATTGGCTATTAGCGACAAGATATGTTTGATCTGCTGCCTCTGGAACACGCGACCCAGGGGGCTGAGTTGAAATGGCCTCTCCTGAGGATGCGTCATAATGTGCGTTTGGGTCCATGGAGACCTTGGAATGTGCTGGTTGTTCAGTGGCCCTGCGGAACTCTCCTACCTGAAGTGTTTGATACATCCCAGTAAGAAAGCTGCCCATGTGGAGATGAGAGAGGTTTGGTTTGGTGCCTCAGAAAAGCCCCATGTGCTGGTCTACGAAAACAGTCCTCTGAGAACGGAAACATGGAAACCAAAGCTAAGGTTCAGATTAGGGCCTGGGGGCCTGTCCATTTCAACCTTCTGTCTCTGGGGACACTGTCTGAGAGTCTAAGTGGAGATAGTTGCTCCGCTGGTGTCAAAGAGCCCCTCTTAGTCCAGGGGGGCCTACCCTATTGATGGCCTCAGGGGCCTTGGAGCTTTGCCCTAACCTGTAGTGTTGTGGTCAATGGATTGGGCACACTTTCCTTGGAGCGGGCAGGCACAATCTTTCGCTGTAGCCCTAGAGGCCCTAGCCTGGAGGTGTGTGGGTCCAGGCTGTGGGCACAGAAGTCTGAATACACAAACTCAGCTTAGGAGTGGCGCCTAGGGTATGGCAGGCCCGATGTACAGCCCGAGAGGGAGCTCCTGGGCCTCTGAAACAAGGGCGAGTGGGAGGCGTTCCTTCAGGCTTTTGTCTCTGGATGTTGTGTCCGGGATAGCCGTGGATTGGAGCGGTGGCCTCAGGTACTGTGGACGAGTATCCCTCTCTGGGGATTTGTCCCAGCTCCCAAGAGTTTGGGGTCATTTTGTGGGAAGGGTGGAGTCGTGTTGTCTGGCTCATGGGTCTCTCCAAGAAAGGGATTCCAGATCAGAGCTCCAGGTACGGGCGGGGCGACTGGAAAATTCAAACCGTGGTGAGGATTGGGTGCATAGGGGCTTGGCAAGCCCCATATGTGGGCTCTTGGTCCAGGCCCTGACAGGCCTTTCTTTGACATGGGGCTCATGCTGAGGGTCACAGTGTGAATTTGTGCCCAAGCAGCACTCAAGTTTGGGCGTGGCATCAGGGGCCATGAAGGTTTCTCCCACCCTGAAGGTGTGACTCCATGCCAAGAGCAAGCTTGACAGCGATGGGGAAGGAGGAGTTCTGTTTTGTGCTTGCTATACCCAGCTGTGTGGAGAATTGATATAATGTCTAGGTTCAGATATCTGAAAACCAAGGTTAGGATGAGGTGACGGCATAAGACCATGGCGTGTCCGAAGTGCTGGGTGTGCGGCCAGCTGTCTCCTTGTCTGTCTGGACGTCTGGCTTCAGGCTGTGTCAGGCAGAGCATGAGTGCCCAGAGCAGCCTATCCAGTTCGGGTACCGTCGAGGCCCGAGCAGGTTGATCCTCATCTGGGTTTTCTGGAGAGCCCTTCAGGGAAACGTTTTTCTTCCGTTGGGCAGACACTGGGCTGGGTTTTGGTTCTGGAGTTCCTAGTCCAGAGGGCTTGTTTGCCAGGAGTGTGAGGAAGGAAGTCTGAAAACACAAGCTAGCATGAGGTTTGGGACCGAGGTCACGGCATGCCCGCTCTGCAGAGGCTGAATCGGGATCTCCTGCACTGAGGTCATGTCAACTATGAGACGTGCCTCAGGCTAGAGTTCTTGTCCAGCATGGCCTCTTCCTGAAGGGTGTGGGGGCTTCATGAGGCCAGAAAGTTTTGCCTACGATGGGATTTGTGAACTGCTCCAAAACTGAAGGTTACCTTCTGCACGACAGTCGAGTCCTATTGGATGGTTCCAAGAGGCCCCATATGGAAAGACTCGAGAGCAGGTGTCTAAGCTGGATGCCTGGGAACGCCACCTCATATTCCCACTCTTTAGTCAGGACAAGGCAGGCTCAATCTGCGGGCTCCTGGGTGAGCTACCCAGAGGGGAGAGTTGAAATGGACTCTCCTGAAGATGAGTCCTACTGTGGCTTGGTGGCCTGGGAGACCTTGGAATGTGGAGGTGGCTCAGGGACTCTGCAGGATTCTCCAACATGAGGTGTTTGACACGGCTCCAACAAGGAAACTTCCCATGTGGAGACGAGAGGAGTTCTGTTCCGTGCCTCAGGAAAGCCCCATACCCTGTTCTTCGAACCAAAGCCTCTGAGGAGTGACACCTGGAAACCAAAGTAAGAGTTGAGACTACGGCCTAAAGGCCTGTCCGGCTCAACCTTCTATCTCTGTTGTCATCTGTGTGCATGCATTCATGGATGTAGCTGCTCAGCTTGTGTCCGAATGCCCCTGTGAGTCCAGTGAGGCTCCCAGTAGTGGGATGTCCTCGGAGGCCTTGAGGTTTCTCATATTCTGGAGGTGTGTGGCCAAAGGAATGGACACAGTTTCCCAGGAGAGAGCAGGCACGGTCCTGTGGTATGGCTCCAGAGGACCCAGCCTAGAGGCTCTGTTTGCCAGGGCTGTGGGGACAGATGTCTGAAAAAGCAAACTTGGCTCAGCTAGGGGCCAATGTAATGGCAGGCCTGATCTCTAGTCCGTGAGGGGAGATCCTCTGGAAATCAAAGTAGGGCAAGTGGGAGGCAGTCACTCAGGATTTTGTCTCTGGGTGTTGCGTTTACAGTGTCCGGTCAGGGTAGGGGTTGTCTCAGAGGCCGAGGAAGAGCCTTCCTCTCAGGGGATTGTCCAAGCTCCCAAGTGTTTGTGTTCATTCTGTGGGAATGAAGAGTACTGTTTTCTGCCACAGGGGACCCCCCAGGAGAGGGACTCTAGAGCACAGCAGTGGGTTCCCTCAACTGGAATACACACCATCTAGTTAGTCCTGGGTGCCTATGGGCATGGCAAGCCACATATGCGGGCTCTTGGTCCAGTCACTGAGAGGCGTTACTTGAATAAGGTACTCACGCTGAGGGTCACAATGTGTGTTTGTGCCCAAGGCGGCCCTCACGCTTGGGCGTGGCCTCATGGGCCATGCCGTTTTCTCCTACACTGAAGGTTTGACTCACTGCCAGCAGCAAGGTTTCTTGCCAGGGGGAAGGAGGGTTTCTGACTTGTGCATCAGGTTCCCCCCTGTGCAGGGATTGGAGATAAGGTCTAGGTTCTGATGACTGAAAACCCAGGTTGGGAATGGATGGTGGCCTAAGGCAGTGCCGGGTCCAATGTGCTGGGTGTGCAGCCAGCTGTGTCGGTGTCTGTTGGAAGGTCTGGGCTCAGGCTATTCGCGACAGAGCATCACTGTTTAAGGTAGCCTATGCAATTGGGGTGTTGCCGAGGGCGAAGCAGTTTGATCCTCATTTGGGGTTTCTTGGCAGCGTCATAGACAATGTTTTTCTCTTGGGAGGCAGGCACAGTGCTTCATTGTGGCCCCAGAATTCCCAGTAGGGAGGGTTGGTGGGCCAGGAGTGTGAGGACGGAAGTCTGAAAACACAAGCTAGCATGAGGTTTGGGACCGAGGTCACGGCATGCCCGCTCTGCAGAGGCTGAATCGGGATCTCCTGCACTGAGGTCATGTCAACTATGAGACGTGCCTCAGGCTAGAGTTCTTGTCCAGCATGGCCTCTTCCTGAAGGGTGTGGGGGCTTCATGAGGCCAGAAAGTTTTGCCTACGATGGGATTTGTGAACTGCTCCAAAACTGAAGGTTACCTTCTGCACGACAGTCGAGTCCTATTGGATGGTTCCAAGAGGCCCCATATGGAAAGACTCGAGAGCAGGTGTCTAAGCTGGATGCCTGGGAACGCCACCTCATATTCCCACTCTTTAGTCAGGACAAGGCAGGCTCAATCTGCGGGCTCCTGGGTGAGCTATCCAGAGGGGAGAGTTGAAATGGACTCTCCTGAAGATGAGTCCTACTGTGGCTTGGTGGCCTGGGAGACCTTGGAATGTGGAGGTGGCTCAGGGACTCTGCAGGATTCTCCAACATGAGGTGTTTGACACGGCTCCAACAAGGAAACTTCCCATGTGGAGACGAGAGGAGTTCTGTTCCGTGCCTCAGGAAAGCCCCATACCCTGTTCTTCGAACCAAAGCCTCTGAGGAGTGACACCTGGAAACCAAAGTAAGAGTTGAGACTACGGCCTAAAGGCCTGTCCGGCTCAACCTTCTATCTCTGTTGTCATCTGTGTGCATGCATTCATGGATGTAGCTGCTCAGCTTGTGTCCGAATGCCCCTGTGAGTCCAGTGAGGCTCCCAGTAGTGGGATGTCCTCGGAGGCCTTGAGGTTTCTCATATTCTGGAGGTGTGTGGCCAAAGGAATGGACACAGTTTCCCAGGAGAGAGCAGGCACGGTCCTGTGGTATGGCTCCAGAGGACCCAGCCTAGAGGCTCTGTTTGCCAGGGCTGTGGGGACAGATGTCTGAAAAAGCAAACTTGGCTCAGCTAGGGGCCAATGTAATGGCAGGCCTGATCTCTAGTCCGTGAGGGGAGATCCTCTGGAAATCAAAGTAGGGCAAGTGGGAGGCAGTCACTCAGGATTTTGTCTCTGGGTGTTGCGTTTACAGTGTCCGGTCAGGGTAGGGGTTGTCTCAGAGGCCGAGGAAGAGCCTTCCTCTCAGGGGATTGTCCAAGCTCCCAAGTGTTTGTGTTCATTCTGTGGGAATGAAGAGTACTGTTTTCTGCCACAGGGGACCCCCCAGGAGAGGGACTCTAGAGCACAGCAGTGGGTTCCCTCAACTGGAATACACCCCATCTAGTTAGTCCTGGGTGCCTATGGGCATGGCAAGCCACATATGCGGGCTCTTGGTCCAGTCACTGAGAGGCGTTACTTGAATAAGGTACTCACGCTGAGGGTCACAATGTGTGTTTGTGCCCAAGGCGGCCCTCACGCTTGGGCGTGGCCTCATGGGCCATGCCGTTTTCTCCTACACTGAAGGTTTGACTCACTGCCAGCAGCAAGGTTTCTTGCCAGGGGGAAGGAGGGTTTCTGACTTGTGCATCAGGTTCCCCCCTATGCAGGGATTGGAGATAAGGTCTAGGTTCTGATGACTGAAAACCCAGGTTGGGAATGGATGGTGGCCTAAGGCAGTGCCGGGTCCAATGTGCTGGGTGTGCAGCCAGCTGTGTCGGTGTCTGTTGGAAGGTCTGGGCTCAGGCTATTCGCGACAGAGCATCACTGTTTAAGGTAGCCTATGCAATTGGGGTGTTGCCGAGGGCGAAGCAGTTTGATCCTCATTTGGGGTTTCTTGGCAGCGTCATAGACAATGTTTTTCTCTTGGGAGGCAGGCACAGTGCTTCATTGTGGCCCCAGAATTCCCAGTAGGGAGGGTTGGTGGGCCAGGAGTGTGAGGACGGAAGTCTGAAAACACAAGCTAGTGTGAGGATTGGAACCAAGGGCAGAGCAGGCCCACTCTGCAGAGGCTGAATCAAAATCTCCTGCATCTGAAGTCAGGCTGAGGATCAGACGTTGGCTGAGGCTGGAGTATGTGTCCATGATGGCACCTTCATGAAGTGGGGGCCTCATGAGGCCAAGGAAGTTTTCCCACGCTGAGTTTGGAGGTCTCCCCAAACCACAAGGTTTCCTTCTGCGGGACATTCGAGTCCTGTTGCATGGCTCCAGGACATACCATATGGAAGGACTGGAGAGCAGGGTTCGAAGGATGGATCCCTGTACAGCATGCCTCGCATTCCCATTGGCTATTAGCGACAAGATATGTTTGATCTGCTGCCTCTGGAACACGCGACCCAGGGGGCTGAGTTGAAATGGCCTCTCCTGAGGATGCGTCATAATGTGCGTTTGGGTCCATGGAGACCTTGGAATGTGCTGGTTGTTCAGTGGCCCTGCGGAACTCTCCTACCTGAAGTGTTTGATACATCCCAGTAAGAAAGCTGCCCATGTGGAGATGAGAGAGGTTTGGTTTGGTGCCTCAGAAAAGCCCCATGTGCTGGTCTACGAAAACAGTCCTCTGAGAACGGAAACATGGAAACCAAAGCTAAGGTTCAGATTAGGGCCTGGGGGCCTGTCCATTTCAACCTTCTGTCTCTGGGGACACTGTCTGAGAGTCTAAGTGGAGATAGTTGCTCCGCTGGTGTCAAAGAGACCCTCTTAGTCCAGGGGGGCCTACCCTATTGATGGCCTCAGGGGCCTTGGAGCTTTGCCCTAACCTGTAGTGTTGTGGTCAATGGATTGGGCACACTTTCCTTGGAGCGGGCAGGCACAATCTTTCGCTGTAGCCCTAGAGGCCCTAGCCTGGAGGTGTGTGGGTCCAGGCTGTGGGCACAGAAGTCTGAATACACAAACTCAGCTTAGGAGTGGCGCCTAGGGTATGGCAGGCCCGATGTACAGCCCGAGAGGGAGCTCCTGGGCCTCTGAAACAAGGGCGAGTGGGAGGCGTTCCTTCAGGCTTTTGTCTCTGGATGTTGTGTCCGGGATAGCCGTGGATTGGAGCGGTGGCCTCAGGTACTGTGGACGAGTATCCCTCTCTGGGGATTTGTCCCAGCTCCCAAGAGTTTGGGGTCATTTTGTGGGAAGGGTGGAGTCGTGTTGTCTGGCTCATGGGTCTCTCCAAGAAAGGGATTCCAGATCAGAGCTCCAGGTACGGGCGGGGCGACTGGAAAATTCAAACCGTGGTGAGGATTGGGTGCATAGGGGCTTGGCAAGCCCCATATGTGGGCTCTTGGTCCAGGCCCTGACAGGCCTTTCTTTGACATGGGGCTCATGCTGAGGGTCACAGTGTGAATTTGTGCCCAAGCAGCACTCAAGTTTGGGCGTGGCATCAGGGGCCATGAAGGTTTCTCCCACCCTGAAGGTGTGACTCCATGCCAAGAGCAAGCTTGACAGCGATGGGGAAGGAGGAGTTCTGTTTTGTGCTTGCTATACCCAGCTGTGTGGAGAATTGATATAATGTCTAGGTTCAGATATCTGAAAACCAAGGTTAGGATGAGGTGACGGCATAAGACCATGGCGTGTCCGAAGTGCTGGGTGTGCGGCCAGCTGTCTCCTTGTCTGTCTGGACGTCTGGCTTCAGGCTGTGTCAGGCAGAGCATGAGTGCCCAGAGCAGCCTATCCAGTTCGGGTACCGTCGAGGCCCGAGCAGGTTGATCCTCATCTGGGTTTTCTGGAGAGCCCTTCAGGGAAACGTTTTTCTTCCGTTGGGCAGACACTGGGCTGGGTTTTGGTTCTGGAGTTCCTAGTCCAGAGGGCTTGTTTGCCAGGAGTGTGAGGAAGGAAGTCTGAAAACACAAGCTAGCATGAGGTTTGGGACCGAGGTCACGGCATGCCCGCTCTGCAGAGGCTGAATCGGGATCTCCTGCACTGAGGTCATGTCAACTATGAGACGTGCCTCAGGCTAGAGTTCTTGTCCAGCATGGCCTCTTCCTGAAGGGTGTGGGGGCTTCATGAGGCCAGAAAGTTTTGCCTACGATGGGATTTGTGAACTGCTCCAAAACTGAAGGTTACCTTCTGCACGACAGTCGAGTCCTATTGGATGGTTCCAAGAGGCCCCATATGGAAAGACTCGAGAGCAGGTGTCTAAGCTGGATGCCTGGGAACGCCACCTCATATTCCCACTCTTTAGTCAGGACAAGGCAGGCTCAATCTGCGGGCTCCTGGGTGAGCTACCCAGAGGGGAGAGTTGAAATGGACTCTCCTGAAGATGAGTCCTACTGTGGCTTGGTGGCCTGGGAGACCTTGGAATGTGGAGGTGGCTCAGGGACTCTGCAGGATTCTCCAACATGAGGTGTTTGACACGGCTCCAACAAGGAAACTTCCCATGTGGAGACGAGAGGAGTTCTGTTCCGTGCCTCAGGAAAGCCCCATACCCTGTTCTTCGAACCAAAGCCTCTGAGGAGTGACACCTGGAAACCAAAGTAAGAGTTGAGACTACGGCCTAAAGGCCTGTCCGGCTCAACCTTCTATCTCTGTTGTCATCTGTGTGCATGCATTCATGGATGTAGCTGCTCAGCTTGTGTCCGAATGCCCCTGTGAGTCCAGTGAGGCTCCCAGTAGTGGGATGTCCTCGGAGGCCTTGAGGTTTCTCATATTCTGGAGGTGTGTGGCCAAAGGAATGGACACAGTTTCCCAGGAGAGAGCAGGCACGGTCCTGTGGTATGGCTCCAGAGGACCCAGCCTAGAGGCTCTGTTTGCCAGGGCTGTGGGGACAGATGTCTGAAAAAGCAAACTTGGCTCAGCTAGGGGCCAATGTAATGGCAGGCCTGATCTCTAGTCCGTGAGGGGAGATCCTCTGGAAATCAAAGTAGGGCAAGTGGGAGGCAGTCACTCAGGATTTTGTCTCTGGGTGTTGCGTTTACAGTGTCCGGTCAGGGTAGGGGTTGTCTCAGAGGCCGAGGAAGAGCCTTCCTCTCAGGGGATTGTCCAAGCTCCCAAGTGTTTGTGTTCATTCTGTGGGAATGAAGAGTACTGTTTTCTGCCACAGGGGACCCCCCAGGAGAGGGACTCTAGAGCACAGCAGTGGGTTCCCTCAACTGGAATACACACCATCTAGTTAGTCCTGGGTGCCTATGGGCATGGCAAGCCACATATGCGGGCTCTTGGTCCAGTCACTGAGAGGCGTTACTTGAATAAGGTACTCACGCTGAGGGTCACAATGTGTGTTTGTGCCCAAGGCGGCCCTCACGCTTGGGCGTGGCCTCATGGGCCATGCCGTTTTCTCCTACACTGAAGGTTTGACTCACTGCCAGCAGCAAGGTTTCTTGCCAGGGGGAAGGAGGGTTTCTGACTTGTGCATCAGGTTCCCCCCTGTGCAGGGATTGGAGATAAGGTCTAGGTTCTGATGACTGAAAACCCAGGTTGGGAATGGATGGTGGCCTAAGGCAGTGCCGGGTCCAATGTGCTGGGTGTGCAGCCAGCTGTGTCGGTGTCTGTTGGAAGGTCTGGGCTCAGGCTATTCGCGACAGAGCATCACTGTTTAAGGTAGCCTATGCAATTGGGGTGTTGCCGAGGGCGAAGCAGTTTGATCCTCATTTGGGGTTTCTTGGCAGCGTCATAGACAATGTTTTTCTCTTGGGAGGCAGGCACAGTGCTTCATTGTGGCCCCAGAATTCCCAGTAGGGAGGGTTGGTGGGCCAGGAGTGTGAGGACGGAAGTCTGAAAACACAAGCTAGTGTGAGGATTGGAACCAAGGGCAGAGCAGGCCCACTCTGCAGAGGCTGAATCAAAATCTCCTGCATCTGAAGTCAGGCTGAGGATCAGACGTTGGCTGAGGCTGGAGTATGTGTCCATGATGGCACCTTCATGAAGTGGGGGCCTCATGAGGCCAAGGAAGTTTTCCCACGCTGAGTTTGGAGGTCTCCCCAAACCACAAGGTTTCCTTCTGCGGGACATTCGAGTCCTGTTGCATGGCTCCAGGACATACCATATGGAAGGACTGGAGAGCAGGGTTCGAAGGATGGATCCCTGTACAGCATGCCTCGCATTCCCATTGGCTATTAGCGACAAGATATGTTTGATCTGCTGCCTCTGGAACACGCGACCCAGGGGGCTGAGTTGAAATGGCCTCTCCTGAGGATGCGTCATAATGTGCGTTTGGGTCCATGGAGACCTTGGAATGTGCTGGTTGTTCAGTGGCCCTGCGGAACTCTCCTACCTGAAGTGTTTGATACATCCCAGTAAGAAAGCTGCCCATGTGGAGATGAGAGAGGTTTGGTTTGGTGCCTCAGAAAAGCCCCATGTGCTGGTCTACGAAAACAGTCCTCTGAGAACGGAAACATGGAAACCAAAGCTAAGGTTCAGATTAGGGCCTGGGGGCCTGTCCATTTCAACCTTCTGTCTCTGGGGACACTGTCTGAGAGTCTAAGTGGAGATAGTTGCTCCGCTGGTGTCAAAGAGCCCCTCTTAGTCCAGGGGGGCCTACCCTATTGATGGCCTCAGGGGCCTTGGAGCTTTGCCCTAACCTGTAGTGTTGTGGTCAATGGATTGGGCACACTTTCCTTGGAGCGGGCAGGCACAATCTTTCGCTGTAGCCCTAGAGGCCCTAGCCTGGAGGTGTGTGGGTCCAGGCTGTGGGCACAGAAGTCTGAATACACAAACTCAGCTTAGGAGTGGCGCCTAGGGTATGGCAGGCCCGATGTACAGCCCGAGAGGGAGCTCCTGGGCCTCTGAAACAAGGGCGAGTGGGAGGCGTTCCTTCAGGCTTTTGTCTCTGGATGTTGTGTCCGGGATAGCCGTGGATTGGAGCGGTGGCCTCAGGTACTGTGGACGAGTATCCCTCTCTGGGGATTTGTCCCAGCTCCCAAGAGTTTGGGGTCATTTTGTGGGAAGGGTGGAGTCGTGTTGTCTGGCTCATTGGTCTCTCCAAGAAAGGGATTCCAGATCAGAGCTCCAGGTACGGGCGGGGCGACTGGAAAATTCAAACCGTAGTGAGGATTGGGTGCATAGGGGCTTGGCAAGCCCCATATGTGGGCTCTTGGTCCAGGCCCTGACAGGCCTTTCTTTGACATGGGGCTCATGCTGAGGGTCACAGTGTGAATTTGTTCCCAATCAGCACTCACGTTTGGGCGTGGCATCAGGGGCCATGAAGGTTTCTCCCACCCTGAAGGTGTGACTCCATGCCAAGAGCAAGCTTGACAGCCATGGGGAAGCAGGACTTCTGTTTTGTGCTTGCGATACCCAGCTGTGTGGAGAATTGATATGATGTCTAGGTTCAGATATCTGAAAACCAAGGTTAGGAAGAGGTGACGGCATAAGACCATGGCGTGTCCGAAGTGCTGGGTGTGCGGCCAGCTGTCTCCTTGTCTGTCTGGACGTCTGGCTTCAGGCTGTGTCAGACAGAGCATGAGTGCCCAGAGCAGCCTATCCAGTTCGGGTACCGTCGAGGCCCGAGCAGGTTGATCCTCATCTGGGTTTTCTGGAGAGCCCCACAGGGAAACGTTTTTCTTCCGTTGGGCAGACACTGGGCTGGGTTTTGGTTCTGGAGTTCCTAGTCCAGAGGGCTTGTTTGCCAGGAGTGTGAGGAAGGAAGTCTGAAAACACAAGCTAGCGTGAGGTTTGGGACCGAGGGCACGGCAGGCCCACTCTGCAGAGGCTGAATCGAGATCTCCTGAACTGAGGTCATGTCAACTATGAGACGTGCCTCAGGCTAGAGTTTTTGTCCAGCATGGCCTCTTCCTGAAGGTTGTGGGGGCTTCATGAAGCCAGGGAGGTTTGCCTACCATGGGATTTGTGAACTACTCCAAACCTCAAGATTTCCTTCTTCACGACAGTCGAGTCCTATTGGATGGTTCCAAGAGGCCCCATATGGAAAGACTCGAGAGCAGGTGTCTAAGCATGGATGCCTGGGAACGCCACCTCATATTCCCACTCTTTAGTCAGGACAAGGCAGGCTCAATCTGCAGGCTCCTGGGTGAGCTACCTAGAGGGGAGAGTTGAAATGGACTCTCCTGAAGATGAGTTCTACTGTGGCTTTGTGGCCTGGGAGACCTTGGAATGTGGAGGTGGCTCAGGGACTCTGCAGGGTTTTCCAAACTGAGGTGTTTGACACAGCTCCAACAAGGAATCTTCCCATGTGGAGACGAGAGGAGTTCTGTTCAGTGCCTCAGGAAAGCCCCATATCCTGTTCTTCGAAACAAAGCCTCTGAGGAGTAACACCTGGAACCAAAGCAAGAGTTGAGATTCGGGCCTAAGGGCCTGTCCGGCTCAACCTTCTATCTCTGTTGACATCTGTGTGCATGCCTTCGTGGAGGTAGCTGCTCAGCTTGTGTCCGAATGCCCCTGTGTGTCCAGGGAGGCTCCCAGTAGTGGGATGTCCTCGGGGGCCTTGAGTTTTCTCATATTCTGGAGGTGTGTGGCAAAGGAATGGAAACAATTTCCCAGGAGAGAGCAGGCACGGTCCTGTGGTATGGCTCCAGAGGACCCAGCCTAGAGGCTCTGTTTGCCAGGGCTGTGGGGACTGATATCTGAAAGAGCAAACTTGGCTCAGGTAGGGGCCAAGGTAATGGCAGGCCTGATCTCCAGTCCGTGAGGGGACATCCTCTGGATATCAAAGGAGGGCAAGTGGGAGGCAGTCGCTCAGGCTTTTGTCTCTGGGTGTTGCGTTCACAGTGTCCGGTCAGGGTAGGGGTTGCCTCAGGGTCCGAGGAAGGGCCTTCCTCTCGGGGTATTGTCCAAGCTCCCAAGTGTTTGGGTTCATTCTGTGGGAAGTGAAGAGTACTGTTTTCTGCCACAAAGGACCTCCCAGGAGAGGGACTCTAGAGCACAGCAGTGGGTTCCCTCAACTGGAATACACACCATCTAGTTATTCCTGGGTGACTATGGGCATGGCAAGGACTATATGCAGGATCTTCATCCCGAACCTGACATGCCTTTCTTTGTCATGGGGCTCATGCTAGGGTCACAGTGTGCATTTGTGCCCAAGCAGCACTCATGTTTGGGCGTGGCATCAGGGGCCATGAAGGGTTCCCCACGTGAAAGTGTGACTCCATGCGAAGAACAAGCATTACAGCCATGTGGAAGGCAGAGTTCTGATTGTGATTCCGATACTCAAACTCAGCTTTGGGGACATCGGTATGGCAGGCCCAATCTACAAACCATGAGAAGAACTCATGAAGATTTGAATATAGAGTGAGTCTGAGGCGCTTGCTCAGGCATTTGTCTCTGCAATTTGTATCAGCGATCTCCGTGGAATGTCGGGGATGCCTCATGGGCCATGGACGAATCTACCTCTATGATGATTTCGCCGGATTCCCAATTATTTTTCGTCAATCTGTGGGATGGGAAGCATCCTTTCAGTTTTGTTACCTCAGGTGTCCCACGAAAAGAGGGATTCCAAAGCAAAGCCGTGGGGAATACTGAAGGGACCACCTGAACTATGGTTAAAAATTGGGTCCTAGGGGCATGGCAAGCCCAATATGCTATCTCTTCATCCAGCCACTGAGAGGCCTTACTTGAGGACTTTGGTCAGGCTGAGGGTCACAATGTGTGTTTGTGAGCAATGTAGCCTGCGAGCATGGAGGGGCCTCATGGGCAACACTGGATTCAACTACACTGAATGTTGGACAACATGCCAACCACAAGGTTTCTTGCCATGGGGAAGGAGTTCTGATTTCTGCATCAGGATCAACCCTGGGCAGTGATTGGAGATAAGGTCTAGAATCTAAAGCCTGAAAACCGAGGTTGGGAAGAGATGACAACCTAAGGCCATGGCGGCTCGATGTGCTCAGTGTGCAGCAAGCTGTCTGGTTGGGGCCAGGAAGTCCAGGCTCAGGCTGTGTCAGAAAGGGCATTAGTGCCGTGGTCAGCCTATATGTTCGGGGTACAGCCAAGGTAGGTGCAGGTTGATCCTCACTTGGGGTTACTGGGTAGCCCCAGAGGACAATGTTTTTCTTCTAGAGGGCAGGCAGAGTGCTGCATTGTAGTTCTGGATTGCCAAACTGGAGGGCTTGTGGGCCAGTAGTCTGAGGACAGAAGTCTGAGAACACAAGCTCGGCTTAGGTTTCTGGTTGAGGACATGGCACGCAGAATCTACAGACCAGAATCGAGATCTCGTGCATCTGAAGTCAGGGCGAGGATCAGACGATCGCTCAGGTTGGAGTTTCTGTCCCTTATGGCCCCTTCATGAAGGGGGAGCATCACAAGGCCATTGGGGTTGTCCCACGATGGGATTTGTGAGAAGCTCCAAACTGCAAAGTGTCTTCTACAGGATAATTGAGACCTGTTGATTGGCTCCAGGCCATGATTCTGAGCAGGGTTCTAAGGATGGATCGTTGGGTAGCCCACCTCGCATTCCAATTGTCTCCTAGCAACAAGACAGGTTAGATCCTCTGGATCTGGGGGAGCAACGGAGGAGGCTGAGTTGAAATGGACTCTCCTGGGGTTGGGTCCTAGCGTGCTTTGGTGTGTATCGAGACCTTGGAATGAAGCGGTGGCACTGGGGCCCTGACGGGTTCTCCAAAACAGAGGCTTTGACAGAGCTCCAACGTGCTAGTTTCCCATGTGTAGATGAGATGTTTTCTGATGGGTGAGTCAAGAAACAGCTATATGCTGCTTTTGAAATCCAGGCCTCTGAGGAGAGATGCCTGGAAACCAAAGCAATGGATCTGATTAGTGCCTAGGGGTCTGTTCTTTCCTTTTTACCTCTGGGGACATCTGTCTATGGGTCTGAGTGCAGGTAGGTGCACAGATGGGCTCAGATTGCCCCTGTTTTTCCTGGGAAGCCAGCCCTAGTAAGATGGATCAGGTATTGGGTGTTTATTCTATTAGAAGGGTTGTGGCCATTGGAAATGGCAAACACATTTCCCTTACAGAGGGCAAGTACAGTCCTCAGGCTTGGCTCCAGGGGCCTGATCCTGTAGGTTGTGTAGGCCAGGGCTGTTTGGACAGTTGTCTGAAAACACAACCTCGGCTTATGTTTCCGGTCATAGTTATGGCAGGACTGATCTACAGACCATGAGGAGAACTCATCGGGATTTGAAAAAGAGCAAGTGTGAGGCTCTTGCTCAAGTTTTTGTCTCTGGATATCGTGTCACTCACGGTGGTGAAATTTCTGGGTGACTTCATGGGAAATGGATGAGTCTTACTCTCTGGTGGTTTGGCCCCGTCCAAAGAGTTTGGGGTCATTCTGTGGGATGGAAAACGTCCGTTTTGTTGTTGTTGTTGTTTTCTTTTTTAACCTCAGGTGTCCCAACAAATGAGGGATTCCAGAGTAGAGCCCTGGGGAGGGGCGACTGGACAATCAGAAATCTGGTTAAATATTAGGGCCTAGGGACATGTCAAGCCCAATATGACATCTAATAGTCCAGCCACTGAGAGGACTTACTAGAGGAGAAGACTCATGCTGAGGGTCACAATGCGTGTTTATGACCCCGTCGCACTCAAGAATGGGCGGGGCCTCAGAGTGAATGCTGGTTTCTTCTACTCTGACCATTGGACAATGTGCCAACCACAAGGTTTCTTGCCATGGGTAAGGCGGAGTTCTGATTTCTGCATCACACTCAAACCTGGGCAGTGATAGGCCATAAGGTCTCGGTTCTGAAGCCTGAAAACTGAAGTAGGGAAGAGATGAAGACCTAAGGCCATGGCGGGTCTTATGTGCTCAGTGTGCTGTCAGCTTTCTGGGGGTTGGTCTGAGGTCCGGGCTCAGGTTGTGTCCGACAATGGTTTAGTGCCCACGTTAGACTATATAATTTGGGTAAAGTCGAGTGCTGTGTAGGTTTATTCTCATTTAAGGTGCCTGGGCAGCTCATGAAGCAATAATTTTTTTCTACAGGGCAGGCAGAGTGCTGCACTGTGGGTCCAGAATTGCCAAACTTGAGGGCTTCGGGGCCAGGGGTGTGAGGATGGAAGTCTGAGAAGACAAGCTAGACTTGGTTTCAGGGCGAGGGCATGGCAGGTACCCCCTTCAGATCTGAACCAATATCTCATGCATCTGAAGTCAGGCGAGGATCAGACGTTGGCTCAAGTTGAAGTTTCTGTGCATGACGGCCGCTTCATGAAGGGAGCGGAATCTCGAGGCCATTGAGGTTTTCCCACGTTGGGAGTTGTGGGATGCCCCCTTCAAGGATTCCTTCTGCGGAACAATTGAGACCTGTTGGACAGCTCCAGGACATCCCATACAGAATGACTCCAGAGCACCCTTCGAGGATGGATGCCTGGGAAGCCCGCCTCGCATTCCAATTGTCTCCTAGCAACAAGACAGTTTAGATCTGATGGCTCTGCGGGAGCAACCGGGGTGGCTGAGTTGAAATGGACTTTCCTGAGGATCGGTCCTAATTGGTTTTTATGTCCATGAGGGCCTTGGAATGGGGCGACGGCACCGGGACCATGAAGTACTCTCCTAAGCTTTTGACATAGCTCCCATGCACAGGTTTCCTTGTGGAGACGAGATGAGTTCTGATGGGTGCCTCAGGAAAACCCCTATGCTCGAATTGGAATCAGGCTTTTGAGGAGACATGCCTGTAAACCAAAGCAATGGATCCTATTATGGCCTAGGGTCCTGTCTGGTTCAATCTTCTTCTCTGGGAACATCCATCTATGGTATGAGTGGAGGTCGATTCAGCTGGTGTCAGACAGCCCTTGTTTCTTCCGGGCGACCTACACTATTGGGATGGCCTCAGGGACTTTGGAGGTTTCTCCTAATTTGTACGATTTTGGACCATGGAATGGGCAGAATTCCCATGGATTGGTAGGCACAGTCCTAATGTGTGGCTCCAGGCGCCCAGCCTGGAGGGTGTGTGACCCAAGACTTTGAGGACAGAAGTCTGAAAACACAAACTCACCTTAGGTTTGGGGACGTAGGTATGGCAGGCCCTATCTACAAACCATGAGAAGAACTCTTCAGGATATAAAGAAAGTGCGAGTCTGAGGCGTTTGCTCAGGCTTTTGTCTCTGGATTTTGTATCAGCGATGACCGTGGAATGTCGGGGAGGCCTCATGGGCCATGGACGAATCTTCCTCTCTGAGGATTTGGCCCGATTCCCAATTGCTTTTCGTCAATCTGTGGTATGAGAGGTCTCCTTTCAGGTTTGTTACCTCAGGTGTACCACCAAAAGAGGAATTCCAAAGCAAAGCCGTGGGGAAGACTGAAGGGACAACCCGAACTCTGGTTAAAAATTGGGGCCTACGGGCATGGCAAGCCCAATATGCTATCTCTTCATCCAGCCCCTGAGTGGCCTTACTTGAGGACTGGGCTCAGCCTGAGGGTCACAATGTGTGTTTGTGAACAATGTGGCCTGCGAGCATAGGCGGGGCCTCATGGGCCACACTGGTTTCAACTACACTAAACGTTGGACAACTAGCCAACCACAAGGTTTCTTGCCATGGGGAAGGAGTTCTGATTTCTGCATCACCTTCAACCCTGGGCAGTGATTGGAGATAAGGTCTAGGTTCTGAATCCTGAAAACTGAGGTTGGGAAGAGATGACGACCTAAGGCCATGGCGGCTGGATGTGCTCAGTGTGGGGACAGCTGTCTGGGAGGGGCCAGGGGTTCCAGGATCAGGCTGTGTCAGAAAGGGCATTAATGCCCTGGTCAGCCTATGTATTTGGGGTACAGCCAAGGTCGGTGCAGGTTGATCCTCATTTGGGATGACTGGGTAGCCCCAGAGGACAATGTTTTTCTTCTGGAGGGCCGGCAGAGTGCTGCATTGTAGTTCTGGATTGCCAAACTGGAGGGCTTGTGGGCCAGTAGTCTGACGACAAAAGTCTCATCACAAGCTAGGCTTAGGTTTCTGGGTGAGGCCATGGAAGGCACAATCTACAGACCTGAATCGAGATCTCGTGCATCTGAAGTCAGGGCGAGGATCAGATGATCGCTCAGGTTGGAGTTTCTGTAGCTGATGGCCTCTTCATGAATGGGGGGTCATCACGAGGCAATGGGTGCTTTCCAACGATGGGAGTTGTGAGAAGCTCCAAACTGCAGAGAGTCTTCTGCAGGACAATTGAGACCTGTTGTTTGGCTCCAAGCCAATGATTCTGAGCAGGGTTCTAAGGAGGGATGGCTGGGTAGCCCACCTCGCATTCCAATTGTCTCCTAGCAACAAGACAGGTTAGATCTCCTGGATCTGTGGGGAGCAACCGAGGATGCTGAGTTGAAATGGACACCCCAGGGATGGGTCCTAACGTGCTTTTGTGTCTATGGAGACCTTGGAATGAAGCGGTGGCACTGGGGCCCTAAAGGTTTCTCCTAAACAGAGGCTTTGACACAGCTCCAACGTGCAAGTTTCCCATGTGTAGATGAGATGTTTTCTGATGGGTGAGTCACGAAACAGCTATATGCTGCTTTTGAAATCCAGGCCTCTGAGGAGAGATGCCTGGAAACCAAAGCAATGGATCTGATTAGTGCCTAGGGGCCTGTTCTTTTCTTTTTACCTCTGGGGACATCTGTCTATGGGTCTGAGTGCAGGTAGGTGCTCAGTTGGGCTCAGATTGCCCCTGTTTCCTGGGACGCCACCACTATTGAGATGGATCAGGGACTTTGGAGGTTTATCCTATTAGAAGGTTTGTTGCCATTGGAATGGGCACACACAATTCCCTTGGAGAGGGCAAGTACAGTCCTCAGGTTAGGCTCCAGGGGCCTGAGCCAGTAGGTTTTGTAGGACAGGGCTGTTTGGTCAGTTCTCTGAAAACGCAAACTCGGCTTATGTTTCGGGTCATAGGTATGGCAGGACTGATCTACAGACCATGAGGACAACTCTTCGGGATTTGAAAGAAGGGCGAGTGTGAGGCTCCTGCTCAAGTGTTTGTCTCTGGATATCGTGTCACTCATGGTCGTGGAATTTCTGTGTGACTTCATGGGAAATGGACGAGTCTTACTTTCTGGATGTTTGGCCCCGTCAAAGAGTTTGGGGTCATTTTTGGTCTGGAAGAAGTCCGTTTTTTTTTTGTTGTTGTTGTTTTTTTTCTTTTTTAACCTCAGGTGTCACACCAAATGAGGGATTCCAGAGTAGATCCCTGGGGAGGGGCGACTGGACAATCAGAAATCTGGTTAAAAATTGGGACTTGGGACATGTCAAGCCCATTATGACATCTAATGGTCCAGCCGCTGAGAGGACTTACTAGAGGACAGGACTCATGCTGAAAGTCACAATGTTTGTGTATGCCCTCGTCGCACTCAAGAATGGGCGGGGCCTCAGGGTGAATGCTGGTTTCTCCTACACTGAAAGTTGGACAACGTGCCAACCACAAGGGTTCTTGCCATGGGTAAAGAGGAGTCCTGATTTCTACATCACACTCACCCCTGGGCTGTGATTTTAGATAAGGTCTCGGTTCTGAAGCCTGAAAACTGAGGTAGGGAAGAGATGATGACCTAAGGCCATGGCGGGTTTTATGTGCTCAGTGTGCGGTCAGCTTTCTGGGTGTTGGTCAGGAGGTCCGGGCTCAGGTTGTGTTTGACAGTGCATTAGTGCCCAGGTTAAACTATAATTTGGGTAAAGTTGAGTGCTGTGTAGGTTTACCCTCATTTAAGGTGCCTGGGCAGCTCATGACGCAATAATTTTTTTTTCTAGAGGGCAGGCAGAGTGCTGCATTTTGGGTCCGGAATTGCCAAACTTGAGGGCTTCGGAACCAGGAGTGTGAGGACGGAAGTCTGAGAAGACAAGCTAGACTTGGGTTTCAGGGCGAGGGCACGGCAAGTACCCCCTGCAGATCTGAAAAATATCTCATGCATCTGAAGTCAGGGCAAGGATCAGACTTTGGCTCAGGTTGGAGATTCTGAGCATGACGGCCGCTTCTTGAAGGGAGCGGAATCTCGATTTCATTGAGGTTTTCCCACGTTGGGAGTTGTGGGATGCCCCCTTCAAGGATTCCTACTGCAGGACAATTAAGACCTCTTGGACAGCTCCAGGACATCCCATATGGAATGACTCCAGAGCACCGTTCGCGGATGGATGCCTGGGAAGCCCGCCTCGCATTCCAATTGTCTCCTAGCAACAAGACAGTTTAGATCTGATGGCTCTGCCGGAGCAACCGGGGTGGCTGAGTTGAAATGGACTTTCCTGAGGATGGGTCCTAATGTGTTTTTGTGTCCATGAGGGCCTTGGAATGGGGCGGTGGCACCGGGACCCT
Source organism: Mustela nivalis (assembly GCF_964662115.1). Taxonomy (NCBI): domain Eukaryota; kingdom Metazoa; phylum Chordata; class Mammalia; order Carnivora; family Mustelidae; genus Mustela; species Mustela nivalis. The sequence continues at coordinate 199,923 of NW_028136239.1, forward strand.
GAAGTACTCTCCTAAGCTTTGGACATGGCTCCCATGCACAGGTTTCCTTGTGGAGACGAATGAGTTCTGATGGGTGCCTCAGGAAAACGCCTATGCTCGTATTGGAATCAGGCTTTTGAGGACACATGCCTGTAACCCAAAGCAATGGATCCTATTATGGCCTAGGGTCCTGTCTGGTTCAATCTTCTTCTCTGGAGACATCCATCTATGGTATGAGTGGAGGTCGATTATCAGCTGGTGTCAGACAGCCCTTGTTTGTTCTGGGCGACCTACACTATTGGTATGGCCTCAGGGACTTTGGAGGTTTATCCTAATTTGTACGATTTTGGACCATGGAATAGGCAGAATTCCCATGGATTGGTAGGCACAGTCCTAATGTGTGGCTCCAGGGGCCCAGCCTGGAGGTTGTGTGGCCCAAGACTTTGAGGAAACAAGTCTGAAAACACAAACTAAGCTTAGTTTTTGGGACATAGGTATGGCAGGCCCGATCTACAAACCATGAGAAGAACTCTTCAGGATATGAAGAAAGTGCTAGTCTGAGGCGCTTGCTCAGACTTTTGTCTCTGGATTTTGTATCAGCGATGGCCATGGAATGTCGGGGAGGCCTCATGGGCCATGGACGAATCTTCCCCCTGAGGATTTGGCCCGATTCCCAATTGCTTTTCGTCAATCTGTGGGATGGAAGGACTCATTTCAGTTTTGTTACCTCAGGTGTCCTACCAAAAGAAGAATTCCAAAGCAAAGCCGTGGGGAAGACTGAAGGGACAACCTGAACTATGGTTAAAAATTGGGGCCTATGGGCATGGCAAGCCCAATATGCTATCTCTTCATCCAGCCACTGAGTGGCCTTATTTGAGGACTGGGCTCAGCCTGAAGGTCACAATGTGTGTTTGTGACCAATGTGGCCCGCGAGCATGGGCGGGGCCTCATGGTCCACACTGGTTTCAACTACACTGAACGTTGGACAACATGCCAACCACAAGGTTTCTTGCCATGGGGAAGGTGTTCTTATTTCTGCATCACCTTCAACCCTGGGCAGTGATTGGAGATAAGGTCTAGGTTCTGAAACCTGTAAACTGAGGTTGGGAAGAGATGACGACCTAAGGCCATGGCGGCTCGATGTGCTCAGTGTGCGGGCAGCTGTCTGGAAGGGGCCAGGGGGTCCAGGCTCAGGCTGTGTCAAAAAGGGCATTAGTGCCCTGGTCAGCCTATGTATTTGGGGTACAGCCAAGGTCGGTGCAGGTTGATCCTCATTTGGGGTTACTGGGTAGCCCCAGAGGACAATGTTTTTTTCTGGAGGGCCGACAGAGTGCTGCATTGTTGTTCTGGATTGCCAAACTGGAAAGCTTGTGGGCCAGTAGTCTGACGACAAAAGTCTGAGAACACAAGCAAGGTTTAGGTTTCTGGGTCAGGCCATGGCAGGCACAATCTACAGACCTGAATCGAGATCTCGTGCATCCGAAGTCAGGGCGAGGATCAGACGATCGCTCAGGTTGGAGTTTCTGTCCCTATTGGGCCCTTCATCAATGGGGGGGGGCATCACGAGGCCACGGGGGTTTTCCCACGATGGGAGTTGTGAGAAGCTCCAAACTGAAGAGAGTCTTCTGCAGGACAATTGAGACCTGTTGTTTGGCTCCAGGCCAATGATTCTGAGCAGGGTTCTAAGGATGGATGGCTGGGTAGCCCTCCTCGCATTCCAATTGTCTCCTAGCAACAAGACAGGTTAGATCTCCTGGATCTGTGGGGAGCAACCGAGGACGCTGAGTTGAAATGGACACCCCTGGGGATGGGTCCTAACGTGCTTTTGTGTCTATGGAGACCTTGGAATTAAGCGGTGGCCTTGGGGCCCTGAAGGGTTCTCCTAAATAGAGGCTTTGACACAGCTCCAACGTGCAAGTTTCCCATGTGTAGATGAGATGTTTTCTGATGGGTGAGTCAAGAAACAGCTAGATTCTGCTTTGGGAAATCCAGGCCTCTGAGGAGAGATGCCTGGAAACCAAAGCAATGGATCTGATTAGTGCCTAGGGGCCTGTTCTTTCCTTTTTACCTATGGGGACATCTGCTATGGGTCTGAGTGGAGGTAGGTGCTCAGTTGGGCTCAGATTGCCCATGTTTTTCCCGGGAAGCCACCATTATTGAGATGGATCAGGGACTTTGGAGGTTTATTCTATTAGAAGGGTTGTGGCCATTGGAATGGGCACACACAATTCCCTTGGAGAGGGCCAGTAATGTCCTCAGGTTTGGCTCCAGGGGCCTGAGCCTGTAGGTTGTGTAGGCCAGGGCTGTTTGGACAGTTGTCTGAAAACACAAACTCGGCTTATGTTTCAGGTCATAGGTATGGCAGGACTGATCTACAGAAGATGAGGAGAACTCTTCGGGATTTGAAAGAAGGGCGAGTGTGAGGCTCCTGTTCAAGTTTTTGTCTCTGGATATCGTGTCACTCATGCTCGTGGAATTTCTGAGTGACTTCATGGGAAATGGACGAGTATTACTCTCAGGTGTTTTGGCCCCGTCCAAAGAGTTTGGTGTCATTCTGTGGGCTGGAAGAAGTCCTTTTTTTTTGTTGCTGTTGTTGTTGTTTTCTTTTTTAACTTCAGGTTTCCCACCAAATGAGGGATTCCAGAGTATGTATGCCCTCATCGCACTCAAGAATGGGCGGGGCCTCAGAGTGAATGCTGGTTTCTCCTACACTGAATGTTGGACAACGTGCCAACCACAAGGGTTCCTGCCATGGGTAAGGAGGATTTCTGATTTCTGCATCACACTCACACCTGGGCAGTGACTGGAGATAAGGTCTCGGTTCTGAAGCCTGAAAACTGAGGTAGGGAAGAGATGATGACCTAAGGCCATGGCGGGTTTTATGTGCTCAGTGTGCGGTCAGCTTTCTGGGTGTTGGTCAGGAGGTCCGGGCTCAGGTTGTGTTCGACAGTGCATTAGTGCCCAGGTTAGACTATATAATTTGGGTAAAGTCGAGTGCTGTGTAGGTTTACCCTCATTTAAGGTGCCTGGGCAGCTCATGAGGCAATAATTTTTTTTTCTAGAGGGCAGGCAGAGTGCTGCATTGTGAGTCGGGAATTGCCAAACTTGAGGTCTTCGGGGCCAGGAGTGTGAGGACGGAAGTCTGAGAAGACAAGCTAGACTTGTGTTACAGGGCGAGGGCACGGCAGGTACCCCCTGCAGATCTGAACCAATATCTCATGCATCTGAAGTAGGGCGAGGATCAGACGTTGGCTCTGGTTGGAGTTTCTGTGTATGACAGGCGCTTCATGAAGGGAGCGGAATCTCGAGGCCATTGAGGTTTTCCCACGTTGGGAGTTGTGGGATGCCCCCTAAAAGGATTCCTTCTGCGGGACAATTGAGACCTGTTGGACAGCTCCAGGACATCCCATATGAAATGACTCCAGAGCACCGTTCGCGGATGGATGCCTGGGAAGCCCGCCTCGCATTCCAATTGTCTCCTAGCAACAAGACAGTTTAGATCTGATGGCTCTGCCGGAGTGCCGGGGTGTCTGAGTTGAAATGGACTTTCGTGAGGATGGCTCCTAATGTGTTTTTGTGTCCATGAGGGCCTTGGAATGGGGCGGTGGCACCGGGACCCTGAAGTACTCTCCTAAGCTTTGGACATGGCTCCCATGCACAGGTTTCCTTGTGGAGATGAGATGAGTACTGATGGGTGCCTCAGGAAAACACATATGCTCGTATTGGAATCAGGCTTTTGAGGACACATGCCTGTAACCCAAAGCAATGGATCCTATTATGGCCTAGGGTCCTGTCTGGTTCAATCTTCTTCTCTGGAGACATCCATCTATGGTATGAGTGGAGGTCGATTATCAGCTGGTGTCAGACAGCCCTTGTTTTTTCTGGGCGACCTACACTATTGGGTTGGCCTCAGGGATTTTGGAGGTTTCTCCTAATTAGTACGATTTTGGACCATGGAATGGGCAGAATTCCCATGGATTGGTAGGCAAAGTCCGAATGTTTGGCTCCAGGGGCCCCGGCTGGAGGGTGTGTGGCCCAAGACTTTGAGGACAGAATTCTGAAAACACAAACTCAGCTTAGGTTTGGGGACGTAGGTATGGCAGGCCCGATCGACAAACCATGAGAAGAACTCTTCAGGATATGAAGAAAGTGCGAGTATGAGGCGCTTGCTCAGGCTTTTGTCTCTGGATTTTGTATCAGCGATGGCCGTGGAATGTCGGGGAGGCCTCATGGGCCATGGACGAATCTTCCTCTCTGAGGATTTGGCCCGATTCGCAATTGCTTTTCGTCAATCTGTGGGATGGGAGGACTCATTTCAGTTTTGTTACCTCAGGTGTCCCACCAAAAGAGGAATTCCAAAGCCATGCCGTGGGGAAGATGGAAGGGACACCCCGAACTATGGTTAAAAATTGGGGCCTAGGGGCATGGCAAGCCCAATATGCTATCTCTTCATCCAGCCACTTAGTGGCCTTACTTGAGGACTGGGCTCAGCCTGAGTGTCACAATGTGTGTTTGTGACCAATGTGGCCCGTGAGCATGGGCGGGGCCTCATGGGCCACACTGGTTTCAACTACACTGAACGTTGGACAACATGCCAACCACAAGGTTTCTTGCAATGGGGAAGGAGTTCTGATTTCTGCATCACCTTCAACCCTGGGCAGTGATTGGAGATAAGGTCTAGGTTCTGAAACCTGTAAACTGAGGTTGGGAAGAGATGACGACCTAAGGCCATGGCGGCTCGATGTGCTCAGTGTGCGGCCAGCTGTCTGGGAGGGTCCAGGGGGTCCAGGCTCAGGCTGTGTCAGAAAGGGCATTAGTGCCCTGGTCAGCCTATGTATTTGGGGTACAGCCAAGGTCGGTGCAGGTTGATCCTCATTTGGGGTTACTGGGTATCCCCAAAGGACAATATTTTTCTTCTGGAGGGCCGGCAGAGTGCTGCATTGTTGTTCTGGATTGCCAAACTGGAGGGCTTGTGGGCCAGTAGTCTGACGACAAAAGTCTGAGAACACAAGCTAGGCTTAGGTTTCTGGGTGAGGCCATGGCAGGCACAATCTACAGACCTGAAACGAGATCTCGTGCATCTGAAGTCAGGGCGAGGATCAGATGATCGCTCAGGTTGGAGTTTCTGACCCTGATGGCCCCTTCATGAATGGGGGGGGGGCATCACGAGGCCATGGGTGTTTTCCCACGATGGGAGTTGTGAGAAGCTCCAAACTGCAGAGAGTCTTCCGCAGAACAATTGAGACCAGTTGTTTGGCTCCAGGCCAATGATTCTGAGCAGGGTTCTAAGGATGGATGGATGGGTAGCCCACCTCGCATTCCAATTGTCTCCTCGCAACAGATCTCCTGGATCTGTGGGGAGCAACCGAGGACGCTGAATTGAAATGGACACCCCTGGGGATGGGTCCTAATGTGCTTTGTGTCTATGGAGACCTTGGTATGAAGCGGTGGCACTGGGGCCTCAGAGGGTTCTCCTAAACAGAGGCTTTGACACAGCTCCAACGTGCAAGTTTCCCATGTGTAGATGAGATGTTTTCTGATGGGTGAGTCAAGAAACAGCTATATGCTGATTTTGAAATCCATGCCTCTGAGGAGAGATGCCTTGAAACTAAAGCAATGGATCTTATTAGTGCCTAGGGGCCTGTTCTTTACTTTTTACCTCTGGGGACATCTGTCTATGGGTCTGAGTGCAGGTAGGTGCTCAGTTGGGCTCAGATTGCCCCTGTTTTTCCTGGGAAGCCACCACTATTGAGATGGAGCAGGGACTTTGGAGGTTTATCCTATTAGAAGGGTTGTGGCCATTGGAATGGGCACACACAATTCCCTTGGAGAGGGCAAGTACAGTCCTCAGGTTTGGCTCCAGGGGCCTGAGCCTGTAGGTTGTGTAGGCCAGGGCTGTTTGGACAGTTGTCTGAAAACACAAACTCGGCTTATGTTTCGGGTCATAGGTATGGCAGGACTGATCTACAGACCATGAGGACAACTCTTCGGGATTTGAAAGAAGGGCGAGTGTGAGGCTCCTGCTCAAGTGTTTGTCTCTGGATATCGTGTCACTCATGGTCGTGGAATTTCTGGGTGACTTCATGGGAAATGGATGAGTCTTACTCTCTGGTGGTTTGGCCCCGTCCAAATAGTTTGGGGTTATTCTGTGGCCTGCAGAAGTCCGTTTTTTTTTTTTGTTGTTGTTGTTGTTGTTGCTGTTGTTTTTTTCTTTTTTAACCTCAGGTGTCCCACCGAATGAGGGATTCCCTAGTAGAGCCCTGGGGAGGGGCGACTGGACAATCAGAAATCTGGTTAAAAATTGGGGCCTAGGGACATGTCAGGCCCATTATGACATCTAATGGTCCAGCCACTGAGAGTACTTACTAGAGGACAGGACTCATGCTGAAGGTCACAATGCGTGTGTATGCCTTCGTCGCACTCAAGAAAGGCGGGGCCTCAGGGTGAATGCTGGTTTCTCCTACACTGAAGGTTGGACAACGTGCCAACCACAAGGGTTCTTGCCATGGGTAAGGCTGAGTTCTGATTTCTGCATCACACTCATCGCTGGGCAGTGATTGGAGATAAGGTCTCGGTTCTGAAGCCTGAAAACTGAGATAGGGAAGAGATGATGACCTAAGGCCATGGCGGGTTTTATGTGCTCAGTGTGCGGTCAGTTTTCTGGGTGTTGGTCAGGAGGTCCGGGCTCAGGTTGTGTTCGACAGTGCATTAGTGCCCAGGTTAGACTATATAATTTGGGTAAAGTCGAGTGCTGTGTAGGTTTACCCTCATTTAAGGTGCCTGGGCAGCTCATGAGGCAATAATTTTTTTTCTAGAGTGCGGGCAGAGTGCTGCATTGTGGGTCCGGAATTGCCAAACTTGAGGGCTTCGGGGCCAGGAGTGTGAGGACGGACGTCTTAGAAGACAAGCTAGACTTGGGTTTCAGGGCAAGGGCACGGCAGGTACCCCCTGCAGATCTGAACCAATATCTCATGCATCTGAAGTCAGGGCGAGGATCAGACGTTGGCTCAGGTTGGAGTTTCTGAGCATGACGGCTGCTTCATGAAGGGAGCGGGATCTCGAGGCCATTGAGGTTTTCCCACGTTGGGAGTTGTGGGATGCCCCCTTCAAGGATTCCTTCTGCGAGACAATTGAGACCTGTTGGACAGCTCCAGGACATCCCATATGGAATGACTCCAGAGCACCGTTCGGGGATGGATGCCTGGGAAGCCCGCCTCGCATTCCAATTGTCTCCTAGCAACAAGACAGTTTAGATCTGATGGCTCTACGGGAGCAACCGGGGCGGCTGAGTTTAAATGGACTTTCGTGAGGATGGGTCCTAATGTGTTTTTGTGTCCATGAGGGCCTTGGAATGGGGCGGTGGCACCGGGACCCTGAAGTACTCTCCTAAGCTTTGGACATGGCTCCCATGCACAGGTTTCCTTCTGGAGGTGAGATGAGTTCTGATGGGTGCCTAAGGAAACACCTATGCTCGTATTGGAATCAGGCTTTTGAGGACACATGCCTGTAACCCAAAGCAATGGATCCTATTATGGCCTAGGTTCCTGTCTGGTTCAATCTTCTTCTCTGGAGACATCCATCTATGGTATGAGTGGAGGTCGATTATCAGCTGGTGTCAGACAGCCCTTGTTTTTTCTGGGCGACCTACACTATTGGGTTGGCCTCAGGGATTTTGGAGGTTTCTCCTAATTAGTACGATTTTGGACCATGGAATGGGCAGAATTCCCATGGATTGGTAGGCACAGTCCGAATGTGTGGCTCCAGGGGCCCCGGCTGGAGGGTGTGTGGCCCAAGACTTTGAGGACAGAATTCTGAAAACACAAACTCAGCTTAGGTTTGGGGACGTAGGTATGGCAGGCCCGATCGACAAACCATGAGAAGAACTCTTCAGGATATGAAGAAAGTGCGAGTATGAGGCGCTTGCTCAGGCTTTTGTCTCTGGATTTTGTATCAGCGATGGCCGTGGAATGTCGGGGAGGCCTCATGGGCCATGGACGAATCTTCCTCTCTGAGGATTTGGCCCGATTCGCAATTGCTTTTCGTCAATCTGTGGGATGGGAGGACTCATTTCAGTTTTGTTACCTCAGGTGTCCCACCAAAAGAGGAATTCCAAAGCCATGCTGTGGGGAAGATGGAAGGGACACCCAGAACTATGGTTAAAAATTGGGGCCTAGGGGCATGGCAAGCCCAATATGCTATCTCTTCATCCAGCCACTTAGTGGCCTTACTAGAGGACTGGGCTCAGCCTGAGCGTCACAATGTGTGTTTGTGACCAATGTGGCCCGTGAGCATGGGCGGGGCCTCATGGGCCACACTGGTTTCAACTACACTGAACGTTGGACAACATGCCAACCACAAGGTTTCTTGCAATGGGGAAGGAGTTCTGATTTCTGCATCACCTTCAACCCTGGGCAGTGATTGGAGATAAGGTCTAGGTTCTGAAACCTGTAAACTGAGGTTGGGAAGAGATGACGACCTAAGGCCATGGCGGCTCGATGTGCTCAGTGTGCGGCCAGCTGTCTGGGAGGGTCCAGGGGGTCCAGGCTCAGGCTGTGTCAGAAATGGCATTAGTGCCCTGGTCAGCCTATGTATTTGGGGTACAGCCAAGGTCGGTGCAGGTTGATCCTCATTTGGGGTTACTGGGAATCCCCAAAGGACAATATTTTTCTTCTGGAGGGCCGGCAGAGTGCTGCATTGTAGTTCTGGATTGCCAAACTGGAGGGCTTGTGGGCCAGTAGTCTGACGACAAAAGTCTGAGAACACAAGCTAGGCTTAGGTTTCTGGGTGAGGCCATGGCAGGCACAATCTACAGACCTGAATCGAGATCTCGTGCATCTGAAGTCAGGGCGAGGATCAGATGATCGCTCAGGTTGGAGTTTCTGACCCTGATGGCCCCTTCATGAATGGGGGGGGCATCACGAGGCCATGGGTGTTTTCCCACGATGGGAGTTGTGAGAAGCTCCAAACTGCAGAGAGTCTTCCGCAGAACAATTGAGACCAGTTGTTTGGCTCCAGGCCAATGATTCTGAGCAGGGTTCTAAGGATGGATGGATGGGTAGCCCACCTCGCATTCCAATTGTCTCCTCGCAACAGATCTCCTGGATCTGTGGGGAGCAACCGAGGACGCTGAATTGAAATGGACACCCCTGGGGATGGGTCCTAATGTGCTTTGTGTCTATGGAGACCTTGGTATGAAGCGGTGGCACTGGGGCCTCAGAGGGTTCTCCTAAACAGAGGCTTTGACACAGCTCCAACGTGCAAGTTTCCCATGTGTAGATGAGATGTTTTCTGATGGGTGAGTCAAGAAACAGCTATATGCTGATTTTGAAATCCATGCGTCTGAGGAGAGATGCCTTGAAACTAAAGCAATGGATCTTATTAGTGCCTAGGGGCCTGTTCTTTACTTTTTACCTCTGGGGACATCTGTCTAAGGGTCTGAGTGCAGGTAGGTGCTCAGTTGGGCTCAGATTGCCCCTGTTTTTCCTGGGAAGCCACCACTATTGAGATGGAGCAGGGACTTTGGAGATTTATCCTATTAGAAGGGTTGTGGCCATTGGAATGGGCACACACAATTCCCTTGGAGAGGGGAAGTACAGTCCTCAGGTTTGGCTCCAGGGGCCTGAGCCTGTAGGTTGTGTAGGCCAGGGCTGTTTGGACAGTTGTCTGAAAACACAAACTCGGCTTATGTTTCGGGTCATAGGTATGGCAGGACTGATCTACAGACCATGAGGACAACTCTTCGGGATTTGAAAGAAGGGCGAGTGTGAGGCTCCTGCTCAAGTGTTTGTCTCTGGATATCGTGTCACTCATGGTCGTGGAATTTCTGGGTGACTTCATGAGAAATGGACGAGTCTTACTCTCTGGTGGTTTGGCCCCGTCCAAATAGTTTGGGGTTATTCTGTGGCCTGCAGAAGTCCGTTTTTTTTTTTTGTTGTTGTTGTTGTTGTTGCTGTTGTTTTTTTCTTTTTTAACCTCAGGTGTCCCACCGAATGAGGGATTCCCTAGTAGAGCCCTGGGGAGGGGCGACTGGACAATCAGAAATCTGGTTAAAAATTGGGGCCTAGGGACATGTCAGGCCCATTATGACATCTAATGGTCCAGCCACTGAGAGTACTTACTAGAGGACAGGACTCATGCTGAAGGTCACAATGCGTGTGTATGCCTTCGTCGCACTCAAGAAAGGCGGGGCCTCAGGGTGAATGCTGGTTTCTCCTACACTGAAGGTTGGACAACGTGCCAACCACAAGGGTTCTTGCCATGGGTAAGGCTGAGTTCTGATTTCTGCATCACACTCATCGCTGGGCAGTGATTGGAGATAAGGTCTCGGTTCTGAAGCCTGAAAACTGAGATAGGGAAGAGATGATGACCTAAGGCCATGGCGGGTTTTATGTGCTCAGTGTGCGGTCCGTTTTCTGGGTGTTGGTCAGGAGGTCCGGGCTCAGGTTGTGTTCGACAGTGCATTAGTGCCCAGGTTAGACTATATAATTTGGGTAAAGTCGAGTGCTGTGTAGGTTTACCCTCATTTAAGGTGCCTGGGCAGCTCATGAGGCAATAATTTTTTTTCTAGAGGGCAGGCAGAGTGCTGCATTGTGGGTCCGGAATTGCCAAACTTGAGGGCTTCGGGGCCAGGAGTGTGAGGACGGACGTCTTAGAAGACAAGCTAGACTTGTGTTTCAGGGCAAGGGCACGGCAGGTACCCCCTGCAGATCTGAACCAATATCTCATGCATCTGAAGTCAGGGCGAGGATCAGACGTTGGCTCAGGTTGGAGTTTCTGAGCATGACGGCTGCTTCATGAAGGGAGCGGGATCTCGAGGCCATTGAGGTTTTCCCACGTTGGGAGTTGTGGGATGCCCCCTTCAAGGATTCCTTCTGCGAGACAATTGAGACCTGTTGGACAGCTCCAGGACATCCCATATGGAATGACTCCAGAGCACCGTTCGGGGATGGATGCCTGGGAAGCCCGCCTCGCATTCCAATTGTCTCCTAGCAACAAGACAGTTTAGATCTGATGGCTCTACGGGAGCAACCGGGGCGGCTGAGTTTAAATGGACTTTCGTGAGGATGGGTCCTAATGTGTTTTTGTGTCCATGAGGGCCTTGGAATGGGGCGGTGGCACCGGGACCCTGAAGTACTCTCCTAAGCTTTGGACATGGCTCCCATGCACAGGTTTCCTTCTGGAGGTGAGATGAGTTCTGATGGGTGCCTAAGGAAACACCTATGCTCGTATTGGAATCAGGCTTTTGAGGACACATGCCTGTAACCCAAAGCAATGGATCCTATTATGGCCTAGGGTCCTGTCTGGTTCAATCTTCTTCTCTGGAGACATCCATCTATGGTATGAGTGGAGGTCGATTATCAGCTGGTGTCAGACAGCCCTTGTTTTTTCTGGGCGACCTACACTATTGGGTTGGCCTCAGGGATTTTGGAGGTTTCTCCTAATTAGTACGATTTTGGACCATGGAATGGGCAGAATTCCCATGGATTGGTAGGCACAGTCCGAATGTGTGGCTCCAGGGGCCCCGGCTGGAGGGTGTGTGGCCCAAGACTTTGAGGACAGAATTCTGAAAACACAAACTCAGCTTAGGTTTGGGGACGTAGGTATGGCAGGCCCGATCGACAAACCATGAGAAGAACTCTTCAGGATATGAAGAAAGTGCGAGTATGAGGCGCTTGCTCAGGCTTTTGTCTCTGGATTTTGTATCAGCGATGGCCGTGGAATGTCGGGGAGGCCTCATGGGCCATGGACGAATCTTCCTCTCTGAGGATTTGGCCCGATTCGCAATTGCTTTTCGTCAATCTGTGGGATGGGAGGACTCATTTCAGTTTTGTTACCTCAGGTGTCCCACCAAAAGAGGAATTCCAAAGCCATGCCGTGGGGAAGATGGAAGGGACACCCCGAACTATGGTTAAAAATTGGGGCCTAGGGGCATGGCAAGCCCAATATGCTATCTCTTCATCCAGCCACTTAGTGGCCTTACTTGAGGACTGGGCTCAGCCTGAGCGTCACAATGTGTGTTTGTGACCAATGTGGCCCGTGAGCATGGGCGGGGCCTCATGGGCCACACTGGTTTCAACTACACTGAACGTTGGACAACATGCCAACCACAAGGTTTCTTGCAATGGGGAAGGAGTTCTGATTTCTGCATCACCTTCAACCCTGCGCAGTGATTGGAGATAAGGTCTAGGTTCTGAAACCTGTAAACTGAGGTTGGGAAGAGATGACGACCTAAGGCCATGGCGGCTCGATGTGCTCAGTGTGCGGCCAGCTGTCTGGGAGGGTCCAGGGGGTCCAGGCTCAGGCTGTGTCAGAAAGGGCATTAGTGCCCTGGTCAGCCTATGTATTTGGGGTACAGCCAAGGTCGGTGCAGGTTGATCCTCATTTGGGGTTACTGGGTATCCCCAAAGGACAATATTTTTCTTCTGGAGGGCCGGCAGAGTGCTGCATTGTAGTTCTGGATTGCCAAACTGGAGGGCTTGTGGGCCAGTAGTCTGACGACAAAAGTCTGAGAACACAAGCTAGGCTTAGGTTTCTTGGTGAGGCCTTGGCAGGCACAATCTACAGACCTGAATCGAGATCTCGTGCATCTGAAGTCAGGGCGAGGATCAGACGATCGATCAGGTTGGAGTTTCTGACCCTGATGGCCCCTTCTTGAATGGGGGGGGCATCACGAGGCCATGGGTGTTTTCCCACGATGGGAGTTGTGAGAAGCTCCAAACTGCAGAGAGTCTTCCGCAGAACAATTGAGACCAGTTGTTTGGCTCCAGGCCAATGATTCTGAGCAGGGTTCTAAGGATGGATGGATGGGTAGCCCACCTCGCATTCCAATTGTCTCCTCGCAACAGATCTCCTGGATCTGTGGGGAGCAACCGAGGACGCTGAATTGAAATGGACACCCCTGGGGATGGGTCCTAATGTGCTTTGTGTCTATGGAGACCTTGGTATGAAGCGGTGGCACTGGGGCCTCAGAGGGTTCTCCTAAACAGAGGCTTTGACACAGCTCCAACGTGCAAGTTTCCCATGTGTAGATGAGATGTTTTCTGATGGGTGAGTCAAGAAACAGCTATATGCTGATTTTGAAATCCATGCCTCTGAGGAGAGATGCCTTGAAACTAAAGCAATGGATCTTATTAGTGCCTAGGGGCCTGTTCTTTACTTTTTACCTCTGGGGACATCTGTCTAAGGGTCTGAGTGCAGGTAGGTGCTCAGTTGGGCTCAGATTGCCCCTGTTTCCTGGGAAGCCACCACTATTGAGATGGAGCAGGGACTTTGGAGGTTTATCCTATTAGAAGGGTTGTGGCCATTGGAATGGGCACACACAATTCCCTTGGAGAGGGCAAGTACAGTCCTCAGGTTTGGCTCCAGGGGCCTGAGCCTGTAGGTTGTGTAGGCCAGGGCTGTTTGGACAGTTGTCTGAAAACACAAACTCGGCTTATGTTTCGGGTCATAGGTATGGCAGGACTGATCTACAGACCATGAGGAGAACTCTTCGGGATTTGAAAGAAGGGCGAGTGTGAGGCTCCTGCTCAAGTGTTTGTCTCTGGATATCGTGTCACTCATGGTCGTGGAATTTCTGGGTGACTTCATGGGAAATGGACGAGTCTTACTCTCTGGTGGTTTGGCCCCGTCCAAATAGTTTGGGGTTATTCTGTGGCCTGAAGAAGTCCGTTTTTTTTTTTTTGTTGTTGTTGTTGTTGTTGCTGTTGTTTTTTTCTTTTTTAACCTCAGGTGTCCCACCGAATGAGGGATTCCAGAGTAGAGCCCTGGGGAGGGGCGACTGGACAATCAGAAATCTGGTTAAAAATTGGGGCCTAGGGACATGTCAAGCCCATTATGACATCTAATGGTCCAGCCACTGAGAGTACTTACTAGAGGACAGGACTCATGCTGAAGGTCACAATGCGTGTGTATGCCTTCGTCGCACTCAAGAAAGGCGGGGCCTCAGGGTGAATGCTGGTTTCTCCTACACTGAAGGTTGGACAACGTGCCAACCACAAGGGTTCTTGCCATGGGTAAGGCTGAGTTCTGATTTCTGCATCACACTCATCGCTGGGCAGTGATTGGAGATAAGGTCTCGGTTCTGAAGCCTGAAAACTGAGATAGGGAAGAGATGATGACCTAAGGCCATGGCGGGTTTTATGTGCTCAGTGTGCGGTCAGTTTTCTGGGTGTTGGTCAGGAGGTCCGGGCTCAGGTTTTGTTCGACAGTGCATTAGTGCCCAGGTTAGACTATATAATTTGGGTAAAGTCGAGTGCTGTGTAGGTTTACCCTCATTTAAGGTGCCTGGGCAGCTCATGAGGCAATAATTTTTTTTCTAGAGGGCAGGCAGAGTGCTGCATTGTGGGTCCGGAATTGCCAAACTTGAGGGCTTCGGGGCCAGGAGTGTGAGGACGGACGTCTTAGAAGACAAGCTAGACTTGGGTTTCAGGGCAAGGGCACGGCAGGTACCCCCTGCAGATCTGAACCAATATCTCATGCATCTGAAGTCAGGGCGAGGATCAGACGTTGGCTCAGGTTGGAGTTTCTGAGCATGACGGCTGCTTCATGAAGGGAGCGGGATCTCGAGGCCATGGAGGTTTTCCCACGTTGGGAGTTGTGGGATGCCCCCTTCAAGGATTCCTTCTGCGAGACAATTGAGACCTGTTGGACAGCTCCAGGACATCCCATATGGAATGACTCCAGAGCACCGTTCGGGGATGGATGCCTGGGAAGCCCGCCTCGCATTCCAATTGTCTCCTAGCAACAAGATAGTTTAGATCTGATGGCTCTATGGGAGCAACCGGGGCGGCTGAGTTTAAATGGACTTTCGTGAGGATGGGTCCTAATGTGTTTTTGTGTCCATGAGGGCCTTGGAATGGGGCGGTGGCACCGGGACCCTGAAGTACTCTCCTAAGCTTTGGACATGGCTCCCATGCACAGGTTTCCTTCTGGAGGTGAGATGAGTTCTGATGGGTGCCTAAGGAAACACCTATGCTCGTATTGGAATCAGGCTTTTGAGGACACATGCCTGTAACCCAAAGCAATGGATCCTATTATGGCCTAGGTTCCTGTCTGGTTCAATCTTCTTCTCTGGGGACATCCATCTATGGTATGAGTGGAGGTCGATTATCAGCTAGCGTTAGACAGCCCTTGTTTGTTCCGGGCGACCTACACTATTGGGATGGCCTCAGGGACTTTGGAGGTTTCTCCTAATTTGTACGATTTTGGACCATGGAAAGGGCAGAATTCCCATGGATTGGTAGGCACAGTCCTAATGTGTGCCTCCAGGGGCCCAGCCTGGATGGTGTGGGGCCCAAGACTTTGAGGACAGAATTCTGAAAACACAAACTCAGCTTAGGTTTGGGGACGTAGGTATGGCAGGCCCGATCGACAAACCATGAGAAGAACTCTTCAGGATATGGAGAAAGTGCGAGTCTGAGGCGCTTGCTCAGGTTTTTGTCTCTGGATTTTGTATCAGCGATGGCCGTGGAATGTCGGGGAGGCCTCATGGGCCATGGACGAATCTTCCTCTCTGAGGATTTGGCCTGATTCCCAATTGCTTTTCGTCAATCTGTGGGATGGGAGGTCTCATTTCAGTTTTGTTACCTCAGGTGTCCCACCAAAAGAGGAATAACAAAGCCAAGCCTTGGGGAAGACTGAAGGGACAACCCGAACTATGGTTAAAAATTGGGGCCTACGGGCATGGCAAGCCCAATATGCTATCTCTTCATCCAGTCAATGAGTGGCCTTACTTGAGGACTGGGCTCAGCCTGAGCGTCACAATGTGTGTTTGTGACCAATGTGGCCCATGAGCATGGACGGGGCCTCATGGGCCACACTGGTTTCAACTACACTGAACGTTGGACAACATGCCAACCACAAGGTTTCTTGCCATGGGGAAGAAGTTCTGATTTCTGCATCACCTTCAACCCTGGGCAGTGATTGGAGATATGGCCTAGGTTCTGAAACCTTAAACCCGAGGTTGGGAAGAGATGACGACCTAAGGCCATGGCGGCTCGATGTGCTCAGTGTGCGGCCAGCTGTCTGGGAGGGGACAGGGGGTCCAGGCTCAGGCTGTGTCAAAAAGGGCATTAGTGCCCTGGTCAGCCTATGTATTTGGGGTACAGCCAAGGTCGGTGCAGGTTGATCCTCATTTGGGGTTACTGGGTAGCCCCAGAGGACAATATTTTTCTTCTGGAGGGCCGGCAGAGTGCTGCATTGTAGTTCTGAATTGCCATACTGGAGGGCTTGTGGGCCAGTAGTCTGACGACAAAAGTCTGAGAACACAAGCTAGGCTTAGGTTTCTGGGTGAGGCCATGGCAGGCACAATCTACAGACCTGAATCGAGATCTCGTGCATCTGAAGTCAGGGCGAGGATCAGATGATCGCTCAGGTTGGAGTTTCTGACCCTGATGGCCCCTTCATGAATGGGGGGGGCATCACGAGGCCATGGGTGTTTTCCCAAGATGGGAGTTGTGAGAAACTCAAAACTGCAGAGAGTCTTCTGCAGGACAATTGAGACCTGTTGTTTGGCTCCAGGCCAATGATTCTGAGCAGGGTTCTAAGGATGGATGGCTGGGTAGCCCACCTCGCATTCCAATTGTCTCCTCGCAACAAGACAGGTTAGATCTCCTGGATCTGTGGGGAGCAACCGAGGACGCTGTGTTGAAATGGACACCCCTGGGGATGGGTCCTAACGTGCTTTTGTGTCTATGGAGACCTTGGAATGAAACGGTGGCACTGGGGCCCTAAATGGTTCTCCTAAACAGAGGCTTTGACACAGCTCCAACGTGCAAGTTTCCCATGTGTAGATGAGATGTTTTCTGATGGGTGAGTCAAGAAACAGCTATATGCTGCTTTTGAAATCCAGGCCTCTGAGGAGAGATGCCTGGAAACCAAACAATGGATCTGATTAGTGCCTAGGGGCCTGTTCTTTTCTTCATACCTCTGGGGACATCTGTCTATGGGTCTGAGTGCTGGTAGGTGCTCAGTTGGGCTCAGATTGCCCCTGTTTTTCCTGGGAAGCCACCACTATTGAGATGGATCAGGGACTTTGGAGGTTTATCCTATTAGAAGTGTTGTGGCCATTGGAATGGGCACACACAATTCCCTTGGAGAGGGCAAGTACAGTCCTCAGGTTTGGCTCCAGGGGCCTGAGCCTGTAGGTTGTGTAGGCCAGGGCTATTTGTACAGTTGTCAGAAAACACAAACTCGGCTTATGTTTCGGGTAATAGGTATGGCAGGACTGATCTACAGACCATGAGGAGAACTCTTCGGGATTTGAAAGAAGGGCTAGTATGAGGCTCCTGCTCAAGTTTTTGTCTCTGGATATCGTGTCACTCATGGTCGTGGAATTTCTGGGTGACTTCATGGGAAATGGACTAGTCTTACTCTCTGGTGGTTTGGACCCGTCCAAAGAGTTTTGGGTCATTCTGTGGGCTGGAAGAAGTCCGTTTTTTTTTTGTTGTTGTTGTTGTTTTCTTTTTTAACCTAAGGTGTCCCACCAAATGAGGGATTCCCTAGTAGAGCCCTGGGGAGGGGCGACTGGACAATCAGAAATCTGGTTAAAAATTGGGGCCTAGAAACATGTCAAGCCCATTATGACATCTAATGGTCCAGCCACTGAGAGGACTTACTAGAGGACAGGACTCATGCTGAGGGTCACAATGCGTGTGTATGCCCTCGTCGCACTCAAGGATGGGCGGGGCCTCAGGGTGAATGCTGGTTTCTCCTACACTGAAGGTTGGACAACGTGCCAACCACAAGGGTTCTTGCCATGGGTAAGGAGGAGTTATGATTTCTGCATCACACTCACCCCTGGGCAGTGATTGGAGATAAGGTCTCGGGTCTGAAGCCTGAAAACTGAGGTAGGGAAGAGATGATGACCTTAGGCCATGGCGGGTTTTATGTGCTCAGTGTTTGGTCAGCTTTCGGGTGTTGGTCAGGAGGTCTGGTCTCAGGTTGTGTTTGACAGTGCATTAGTGCCCAGGTTAGACTATATAATTTGGGTAAAGTCGAGTGCTGTGTAGGTTTACCCTCATTTAAGGTGCCTGGGCAGCTCATGAGGCAATAATTTTTTTTCTAGAGGGCAGGCAGAGTGCTGCATTGTGGGTCCGGAATTGCCAAACTTGAGGGCTTCGGGGCCAGGAGTGTGAGGACGGAAGTCTGAGAAGACAAGCTAGACTTGTGTTTCAGGGCGAGGGCACGGCAGGTACCCCCTGCAGATCTGAACCAATATCTCATGCATCTGATGTCAGGGCGAGGATCAGACGTTGGCTCAGTTTGGAGTTTCTGAGCATGATGGCCGCTTCATGAAGGGAGCGGGATCTCGAGGCCATGGAGGTTTTCCCACGTTGGGAGTTGTGGGATGCCCCCTTCAAGGATTCCTTCTGCGAGACAATTGAGACCTGTTGGACAGCTCCAGGACATACCATATGGAATGACTCCAGAGCACCGTTCGGGGATGGATGCCTGGGAAGCCCGCCTCGCATTCCAATTGTCTCCTAGCAACAAGACAGTTTAGATCTGATGGCTCTATGGGAGCAACCGGGGCGGCTGAGTTTAAATGGACTTTCGTGAGGATGGGTCCTAATGTGTTTTTGTGTCCATGAGGGCCTTGGAATGGGGCGGTGGCACCGGGACCCTGAAGTACTCTCCTAAGCTTTGGACATGGCTCCCATGCACAGGTTTCCTTCTGGAGGTGAGATGAGTTCTGATGGGTGCCTAAGGAAACCCCTATGCTCGTATTGGAATCAGGCTTTTGAGGACACATGCCTGTAACCCAAAGCAATGGATCCTATTATGGCCTAGGTTCCTGTCTGGTTCAATCTTCTTCTCTGGGGACATCCATCTATGGTATGAGTGGAGGTCGATTATCAGCTGGTGTCAGACAGCCCTTGTTTGTTCCGGGCGACCTACACTATTGGGATGGCCTCAGGGACTTTGGAGGTTTCTACTAATTTGTACGATTTTGGACCATGGAAAGGGCAGAATTCCCATGGATTGGTAGGCACAGTCCTAATGTGTGCCTCCAGGGGCCCAGCCTGGATGGTGTGGGGCCCAAGACTTTGAGGACAGAATTCTGAAAACACAAACTCAGCTTAGGTTTGGGGACGTAGGTATGGCAGGCCCGATCTACAAACCATGAGAAGACTCTTCAGGATATGAAGAAAGTGCGAGTCTGAGGCGCTTGCTCAGGTTTTTGTCTCTGGATTTTGTATCAGCGATGGCCGTGGAATGTCGGGGAGGCCTCATGGGCCATGGACGAATCTTCCTCTCTGAGGATTTGGCCCGATTCCCAATTGCTTTTCGTCAATCTGTGGGATGGGAGGTCTCCTTTCAGGTTTGTTACCTCAGGTGTCCCACCAAAAGAGGAATAACAAAGCCAAGCCGTGGGGAAGACTGAAGGGACAACCCGAACTATGGTTAAAAATTGGGGCCTAGGGGCATGGCAAGCCCAATATGCTATCTCTTCATCCAGCCACTGAGTGGCCTTACTTGAGGACTGGGCTCAGCCTGAGCGTCACAATGTGTGTTTGTGACCAATGTGGCCCATGAGCATGGGCGGGGCCTCATGGGCCACACTGGTTTCAACTACACTAAACGTTGGACAACATGCCAACCACAAGGTTTCTTGCCATGGGGAAGGAGTTCTGATTTCTGCATCACCTTCAACCCTGGGCAGTGATTGGAGATATGGCCTAGGTTCTGAAACCTTAAACCCGAGGTTGGGAAGAGATGAAGACCTAAGGCCATGGCGGCTCGATGTGCTCAGTGTGCGGCCAGCTGTCTGGGAGGGGACAGGGGGTCCAGGCTCAGGCTGTGTCAGAAAGGGCATTAGTGCCCTGGTCAGCCTATGTATTTGGGGTACAGCCAAGGTCGGTGCAGGTTGATCCTCATTTGGGGTTACTGGGTAGCTCCAGAGGACAATGTTTTTCTTCTGGAGGGCCGGCAGAGTGCTGCATTGTAGTTCTGAATTGCCAAATTGGAGGGCTTGTGGGCCAGTAGTCTGACGACAAAAGTCTGAGAACACAAGCTAGGCTTAGGTTTCTGGGTGAGGCCATGGTAGGCACAATCTACAGACCTGAATCGAGATCTCGTGCATCTGAAGTCAGGGCGAGGATCAGATGATCGCTCAGGTTGGAGTTTCTGACCCTGATGGCCCCTTCATGAATGGGGGGGGGCATCACGAGGCCATGGGTGTTTTCCCACGATGGGAGTTGTGAGAAGCTCCAAACTGCAGAGAGTCTTCTGCAGGACAATTGAGACCTGTTGTTTGGCTCCAGGCCAATGATTCTGAGCAGGGTTCTAAGGATGGATGGCTGGGTAGCCCACCTCGCATTCCAATTGTCTCCTCGCAACAAGACAGGTTAGATCTCCTGGATCTGTGGGGAGCAACCGAGGACGCTGAGTTGAAATGGACACCCCTGGGGATGGGTCCTAACATGCTTTTGTGTCTATGGAGACCTTGGAATGAAGCGGTTGCACTGGGGCCTCAGAGGGTTCTCCTAAACAGAGGCTTTGACACAGCTCCAACGTGCAAGTTTCCCATGTGTAGATGAGATGTTTTCTGATGGGTGAGTCAAGAAACAGCTATATGCTGCTTTTGAAATCCAGGCCTCTGAGGAGAGATGCCTGGAAACCAAAGCAATGGATCTGATTAGTGCCTAGGGGCCTGTTCTTTCCTTCATACCTCTGGGGACATCTGTCTATGGGTCTGAGTGCAGGTAGGTGCTCAGTTGGGCTCAGATTGCCCCTGTTTTTCCTGGGAAGCCACCACTATTGAGATTGATCAGGGACATTGGAGGTTTATCCTATTAGAAGTGTTGTGGCCATTGGAATGGGCACACACAATTCCCTTGGAGAGGGCAAGTACAGTCCTCAGGTTTGGCTCCAGGGGCCTGAGCCTGTAGGTTGTGTAGGCCAGGGCTATTTGTACAGTTGTCAGAAAACACAAACTCGGCTTATGTTTCGGGTAATAGGTATGGCAGGACTGATCTACAGACCATGAGGAGAACTCTTCGGGATTTGAAAGAAGGGCTAGTATGAGGCTCCTGCTCAAGTTTTTGTCTCTGGATATCGTGTCACTCATGGTCGTGGAATTTCTGGGTGACTTCATGGGAAATGGACTAGTCTTACTCTCTGGTGGTTTGGACCCGTCCAAAGAGTTTTGGGGTCATTCTGTGGGCTGGAAGAAGTCCGTTATTTTTTTGTTGTTGTTGTTGTTTTCTTTTTTAACCTAAGGTGTCCCACCAAATGAGGGATTCCCTAGTAGAGCCCTGGGGAGGGGCGACTGGACAATCAGAAATCTGGTTAAAAATTGGGGCCTAGAAACATGTCAAGCCCATTATGACATCTAATGGTCCAGCCACTGAGAGGACTTACTAGAGGACAGGACTCATGCTGAGGGTCACAATGCGTGTGTATGCCCTCGTCGCACTCAAGGATGGGCGGGGCCTCAGGGTGAATGCTGGTTTCTCCTACACTGAAGGTTGGACAACGTGCCAACCACAAGGGTTCTTGCCATGGGTAAGGAGGAGTTATGATTTCTGCATCACACTCACCCCTGGGCAGTGATTGGAGATAAGGTCTCGGGTCTGAAGCCTGAAAACTGAGGTAGGGAAGAGATGATGACCTTAGGCCATGGCGGGTTTTATGTGCTCAGTGTTTGGTCAGCTTTCGGGTGTTGGTCAGGAGGTCTGGTCTCAGGTTGTGTTTGACAGTGCATTAGTGCCCAGGTTAGACTATATAATTTGGGTAAAGTCGAGTGCTGTGTAGGTTTACCCTCATTTAAGGTGCCTGGGCAGCTCATGAGGCAATAATTTTTTTTCTAGAGGGCAGGCAGAGTGCTGCATTGTGGGTCCGGAATTGCCAAACTTGAGGGCTTCGGGGCCAGGAGTGTGAGGACGGAAGTCTGAGAAGACAAGCTAGACTTGTGTTTCAGGGCGAGGGCACGGCAGGTACCCCCTGCAGATCTGAACCAATATCTCATGCATCTGATGTCAGGGCGAGGATCAGACGTTGGCTCAGTTTGGAGTTTCTGAGCATGATGGCCGCTTCATGAAGGGAGCGGGATCTCGAGGCCATGGAGGTTTTCCCACGTTGGGAGTTGTGGGATGCCCCCTTCAAGGATTCCTTCTGCGAGACAATTGAGACCTGTTGGACAGCTCCAGGACATACCATATGGAATGACTCCAGAGCACCGTTCGGGGATGGATGCCTGGGAAGCCCGCCTCGCATTCCAATTGTCTCCTAGCAACAAGACAGTTTAGATCTGATGGCTCTATGGGAGCAACCGGGGCGGCTGAGTTTAAATGGACTTTCGTGAGGATGGGTCCTAATGTGTTTTTGTGTCCATGAGGGCCTTGGAATGGGGCGGTGGCACCGGGACCCTGAAGTACTCTCCTAAGCTTTGGACATGGCTCCCATGCACAGGTTTCCTTCTGGAGGTGAGATGAGTTCTGATGGGTGCCTAAGGAAACCCCTATGCTCGTATTGGAATCAGGCTTTTGAGGACACATGCCTGTAACCCAAAGCAATGGATCCTATTATGGCCTAGGTTCCTGTCTGGTTCAATCTTCTTCTCTGGGGACATCCATCTATGGTATGAGTGGAGGTCGATTATCAGCTGGTGTCAGACAGCCCTTGTTTGTTCCGGGCGACCTACACTATTGGGATGGCCTCAGGGACTTTGGAGGTTTCTACTAATTTGTACGATTTTGGACCATGGAAAGGGCAGAATTCCCATGGATTGGTAGGCACAGTCCTAATGTGTGCCTCCAGGGGCCCAGCCTGGATGGTGTGGGGCCCAAGACTTTGAGGACAGAATTCTGAAAACACAAACTCAGCTTAGGTTTGGGGACGTAGGTATGGCAGGCCCGATCTACAAACCATGAGAAGACTCTTCAGGATATGAAGAAAGTGCGAGTCTGAGGCGCTTGCTCAGGTTTTTGTCTCTGGATTTTGTATCAGCGATGGCCGTGGAATGTCGGGGAGGCCTCATGGGCCATGGACGAATCTTCCTCTCTGAGGATTTGGCCCGATTCCCAATTGCTTTTCGTCAATCTGTGGGATGGGAGGTCTCCTTTCAGGTTTGTTACCTCAGGTGTCCCACCAAAAGAGGAATAACAAAGCCAAGCCGTGGGGAAGACTGAAGGGACAACCCGAACTATGGTTAAAAATTGGGGCCTAGGGGCATGGCAAGCCCAATATGCTATCTCTTCATCCAGCCACTGAGTGGCCTTACTTGAGGACTGGGCTCAGCCTGAGCGTCACAATGTGTGTTTGTGACCAATGTGGCCCATGAGCATGGGCGGGGCCTCATGGGCCACACTGGTTTCAACTACACTAAACGTTGGACAACATGCCAACCACAAGGTTTCTTGCCATGGGGAAGGAGTTCTGATTTCTGCATCACCTTCAACCCTGGGCAGTGATTGGAGATATGGCCTAGGTTCTGAAACCTTAAACCCGAGGTTGGGAAGAGATGAAGACCTAAGGCCATGGCGGCTCGATGTGCTCAGTGTGCGGCCAGCTGTCTGGGAGGGGACAGGGGGTCCAGGCTCAGGCTGTGTCAGAAAGGGCATTAGTGCCCTGGTCAGCCTATGTATTTGGGGTACAGCCAAGGTCGGTGCAGGTTGATCCTCATTTGGGGTTACTGGGTAGCTCCAGAGGACAATGTTTTTCTTCTGGAGGGCCGGCAGAGTGCTGCATTGTAGTTCTGAATTGCCAAATTGGAGGGCTTGTGGGCCAGTAGTCTGACGACAAAAGTCTGAGAACACAAGCTAGGCTTAGGTTTCTGGGTGAGGCCATGGTAGGCACAATCTACAGACCTGAATCGAGATCTCGTGCATCTGAAGTCAGGGCGAGGATCAGATGATCGCTCAGGTTGGAGTTTCTGACCCTGATGGCCCCTTCATGAATGGGGGGGGGCATCACGAGGCCATGGGTGTTTTCCCACGATGGGAGTTGTGAGAAGCTCCAAACTGCAGAGAGTCTTCTGCAGGACAATTGAGACCTGTTGTTTGGCTCCAGGCCAATGATTCTGAGCAGGGTTCTAAGGATGGATGGCTGGGTAGCCCACCTCGCATTCCAATTGTCTCCTCGCAACAAGACAGGTTAGATCTCCTGGATCTGTGGGGAGCAACCGAGGACGCTGAGTTGAAATGGACACCCCTGGGGATGGGTCCTAACATGCTTTTGTGTCTATGGAGACCTTGGAATGAAGCGGTTGCACTGGGGCCTCAGAGGGTTCTCCTAAACAGAGGCTTTGACACAGCTCCAACGTGCAAGTTTCCCATGTGTAGATGAGATGTTTTCTGATGGGTGAGTCAAGAAACAGCTATATGCTGCTTTTGAAATCCAGGCCTCTGAGGAGAGATGCCTGGAAACCAAAGCAATGGATCTGATTAGTGCCTAGGGGCCTGTTCTTTCCTTCATACCTCTGGGGACATCTGTCTATGGGTCTGAGTGCAGGTAGGTGCTCAGTTGGGCTCAGATTGCCCCTGTTTTTCCTGGGAAGCCACCACTATTGAGATTGATCAGGGACATTGGAGGTTTATCCTATTAGAAGTGTTGTGGCCATTGGAATGGGCACACACAATTCCCTTGGAGAGGGCAAGTACAGTCCTCAGGTTTGGCTCCAGGGGCCTGAGCCTGTAGGTTGTGTAGGCCAGGGCTATTTGTACAGTTGTCAGAAAACACAAACTCGGCTTATGTTTCGGGTAATAGGTATGGCAGGACTGATCTACAGACCATGAGGAGAACTCTTCGGGATTTGAAAGAAGGGCTAGTATGAGGCTCCTGCTCAAGTTTTTGTCTCTGGATATCGTGTCACTCATGGTCGTGGAATTTCTGGGTGACTTCATGGGAAATGGACTAGTCTTACTCTCTGGTGGTTTGGACCCGTCCAAAGAGTTTTGGGTCATTCTGTGGGCTGGAAGAAGTCCGTTTTTTTTTTGTTGTTGTTGTTGTTTTCTTTTTTAACCTAAGGTGTCCCACCAAATGAGGGATTCCCTAGTAGAGCCCTGGGGAGGGGCGACTGGACAATCAGAAATCTGGTTAAAAATTGGGGCCTAGAAACATGTCAAGCCCATTATGACATCTAATGGTCCAGCCACTGAGAGGACTTACTAGAGGACAGGACTCATGCTGAGGGTCACAATGCGTGTGTATGCCCTCGTCGCACTCAAGGATGGGCGGGGCCTCAGGGTGAATGCTGGTTTCTCCTACACTGAAGGTTGGACAACGTGCCAACCACAAGGGTTCTTGCCATGGGTAAGGAGGAGTTATGATTTCTGCATCACACTCACCCCTGGGCAGTGATTGGAGATAAGGTCTCGGGTCTGAAGCCTGAAAACTGAGGTAGGGAAGAGATGATGACCTTAGGCCATGGCGGGTTTTATGTGCTCAGTGTTTGGTCAGCTTTCGGGTGTTGGTCAGGAGGTCTGGTCTCAGGTTGTGTTTGACAGTGCATTAGTGCCCAGGTTAGACTATATAATTTGGGTAAAGTCGAGTGCTGTGTAGGTTTACCCTCATTTAAGGTGCCTGGGCAGCTCATGAGGCAATAATTTTTTTTCTAGAGGGCAGGCAGAGTGCTGCATTGTGGGTCCGGAATTGCCAAACTTGAGGGCTTCGGGGCCAGGAGTGTGAGGACGGAAGTCTGAGAAGACAAGCTAGACTTGTGTTTCAGGGCGAGGGCACGGCAGGTACCCCCTGCAGATCTGAACCAATATCTCATGCATCTGATGTCAGGGCGAGGATCAGACGTTGGCTCAGTTTGGAGTTTCTGAGCATGATGGCCGCTTCATGAAGGGAGCGGGATCTCGAGGCCATGGAGGTTTTCCCACGTTGGGAGTTGTGGGATGCCCCCTTCAAGGATTCCTTCTGCGAGACAATTGAGACCTGTTGGACAGCTCCAGGACATACCATATGGAATGACTCCAGAGCACCGTTCGGGGATGGATGCCTGGGAAGCCCGCCTCGCATTCCAATTGTCTCCTAGCAACAAGACAGTTTAGATCTGATGGCTCTATGGGAGCAACCGGGGCGGCTGAGTTTAAATGGACTTTCGTGAGGATGGGTCCTAATGTGTTTTTGTGTCCATGAGGGCCTTGGAATGGGGCGGTGGCACCGGGACCCTGAAGTACTCTCCTAAGCTTTGGACATGGCTCCCATGCACAGGTTTCCTTCTGGAGGTGAGATGAGTTCTGATGGGTGCCTCAGGAAAACCCCTATGCTCGTATTGGAATCAGGCTTTTGAGGACACATGCCTGTAACCCAAAGCAATGGATCCTATTATGGCCTAGGTTCCTGTCTGGTTCAATCTTCTTCTCTGGGGACATCCATCTATGGTATGAGTGGAGGTCGATTATCAGCTGGTGTCAGACAGCCCTTGTTTGTTCCGGGCGACCTACACTATTGGGATGGCCTCAGGGACTTTGGAGGTTTCTACTAATTTGTACGATTTTGGACCATGGAAAGGGCAGAATTCCCATGATTTGGTAGGCACAGTCCTAATGTGTGCCTCCAGGGGCCCAGCCTGGATGGTGTGGGGCCCAAGACTTTGAGGACAGAATTCTGAAAACACAAACTCAGCTTAGGTTTGGGGACGTAGGTATGGCAGGCCCGATCTACAAACCATGAGAAGACTCTTCAGGATATGAAGAAAGTGCGAGTCTGAGGCGCTTGCTCAGGTTTTTGTCTCTGGATTTTGTATCAGCGATGGCCGTGGAATGTCGGGGAGGCCTCATGGGCCATGGACGAATCTTCCTCTCTGAGGATTTGGCCCGATTCCCAATTGCTTTTCGTCAATCTGTGGGATGGGAGGTCTCCTTTCAGGTTTGTTACCTCAGGTGTCCCACCAAAAGAGGAATAACAAAGCCAAGCCGTGGGGAAGACTGAAGGGACAACCCGAACTATGGTTAAAAATTGGGGCCTAGGGGCATGGCAAGCCCAATATGCTATCTCTTCATCCAGCCACTGAGTGGCCTTACTTGAGGACTGGGCTCAGCCTGAGCGTCACAATGTGTGTTTGTGACCAATGTGGCCCATGAGCATGGGCGGGGCCTCATGGGCCACACTGGTTTCAACTACACTAAACGTTGGACAACATGCCAACCACAAGGTTTCTTGCCATGGGGAAGGAGTTCTGATTTCTGCATCACCTTCAACCCTGGGCAGTGATTGGAGATATGGCCTAGGTTCTGAAACCTTAAACCCGAGGTTGGGAAGAGATGAAGACCTAAGGCCATGGCGGCTCGATGTGCTCAGTGTGCGGCCAGCTGTCTGGGAGGGGACAGGGGGTCCAGGCTCAGGCTGTGTCAGAAAGGGCATTAGTGCCCTGGTCAGCCTATGTATTTGGGGTACAGCCAAGGTCGGTGCAGGTTGATCCTCATTTGGGGTTACTGGGTAGCTCCAGAGGACAATGTTTTTCTTCTGGAGGGCCGGCAGAGTGCTGCATTGTAGTTCTGAATTGCCAAATTGGAGGGCTTGTGGGCCAGTAGTCTGACGACAAAAGTCTGAGAACACAAGCTAGGCTTAGGTTTCTGGGTGAGGCCATGGTAGGCACAATCTACAGACCTGAATCGAGATCTCGTGCATCTGAAGTCAGGGCGAGGATCAGATGATCGCTCAGGTTGGAGTTTCTGACCCTGATGGCCCCTTCATGAATGGGGGGGGGCATCACGAGGCCATGGGTGTTTTCCCACGATGGGAGTTGTGAGAAGCTCCAAACTGCAGAGAGTCTTCTGCAGGACAATTGAGACCTGTTGTTTGGCTCCAGGCCAATGATTCTGAGCAGCGTTCTAAGGATGGATGGCTGGGTAGCCCACCTCGCATTCCAATTGTCTCCTCGCAACAAGACAGGTTAGATCTCCTGGATCTGTGGGGAGCAACCGAGGACGCTGAGTTGAAATGGACACCCCTGGGGATGGGTCCTAACATGCTTTTGTGTCTATGGAGACCTTGGAATGAAGCGGTTGCACTGGGGCCTCAGAGGGTTCTCCTAAACAGAGGCTTTGACACAGCTCCAACGTGCAAGTTTCCCATGTGTAGATGAGATGTTTTCTGATGGGTGAGTCAAGAAACAGCTATATGCTGCTTTTGAAATCCAGGCCTCTGAGGAGAGATGCCTGGAAACCAAAGCAATGGATCTGATTAGTGCCTAGGGGCCTGTTCTTTCCTTCATACCTCTGGGGACATCTGTCTATGGGTCTGAGTGCAGGTAGGTGCTCAGTTGGGCTCAGATTGCCCCTGTTTTTCCTGGGAAGCCACCACTATTGAGATTGATCAGGGACATTGGAGGTTTATCCTATTAGAAGTGTTGTGGCCATTGGAATGGGCACACACAATTCCCTTGGAGAGGGCAAGTACAGTCCTCAGGTTTGGCTCCAGGGGCCTGAGCCTGTAGGTTGTGTAGGCCAGGGCTATTTGGACAGTTGTCAGAAAACACAAACTCGGCTTATGTTTCGGGTAATAGGTATGGCAGGACTGATCTACAGACCATGAGGAGAACTCTTCGGGATTTGAAAGAAGGGCTAGTATGAGGCTCCTGCTCAAGTTTTTGTCTCTGGATATCGTGTCACTCATGGTCGTGGAATTTCTGGGTGACTTCATGGGAAATGGACTAGTCTTACTCTCTGGTGGTTTGGACCCGTCCAAAGAGTTTTGGGGTCATTCTGTGGGCTGGAAGAAGTCCGTTATTTTTTTGTTGTTGTTGTTTTCTTTTTTAACCTAAGGTGTCCCACCAAATGAGGGATTCCCTAGTAGAGCCCTGGGGAGGGGCGACTGGACAATCAGAAATCTGGTTAAAAATTGGGGCCTAGAAACATGTCAAGCCCATTATGACATCTAATGGTCCAGCCACTGAGAGGACTTACTAGAGGACAGGACTCATGCTGAGGGTCACAATGCGTGTGTATGCCCTCGTCGCACTCAAGGATGGGCGGGGCCTCAGGGTGAATGCTGGTTTCTCCTACACTGAAGGTTGGACAACGTGCCAACCACAAGGGTTCTTGCCATGGGTAAGGAGGAGTTATGATTTCTGCATCACACTCACCCCTGGGCAGTGATTGGAGATAAGGTCTCGGGTCTGAAGCCTGAAAACTGAGGTAGGGAAGAGATGATGACCTTAGGCCATGGCGGGTTTTATGTGCTCAGTGTTTGGTCAGCTTTCGGGAGTTGGTCAGGAGGTCTGGTCTCAGGTTCTGTTTGACAGTGCATTAGTGCCCAGGTTAGACTATATAATTTGGGTAAAGTCGAGTGCTGTGTAGGTTTACCCTCATTTAAGGTGCCTGGGCAGCTCATGAGGCAATAATTTTTTTTCTAGAGGGCAGGCAGAGTGCTGCATTGTGGGTCCGGAATTGCCAAACTTGAGGGCTTCGGGGCCAGGAGTGTGAGGACGGAAGTCTGAGAAGACAAGCTAGACTTGTGTTTCAGGGCAAGGGCACGGCAGGTACCCCCTGCAGATCTGAACCAATATCTCATGCATCTGATGTCAGGGCGAGGATCAGACGTTGGCTCAGGTTGGAGTTTCTGAGCATGACGGCCGCTTCATGAAGGGAGCGGAATCTCGAGGCCATTGAGGTTTTCCCACGTTGGGAGTTGTGGGATGCCCCCTTCAAGGATTCCTTCTGCAGGAAAATTTTGACCTGTTGGACAGCTCCAGGACATCCCATATGGAATGACTCCAGAGCACCGTTCGCGGATGGATGCCTGGGAAGCCCGCCTCGCATTCCAATTGTCTCCTAGCAACAAGACAGTTTAGATCTGATGGCTCTGCGGGAGCAACCAGGGTGGCTGAGTTGAAATGGACTTTCCAGAGGATGGGTCCTAATGTGTTTTTGTGTCCATGAGGGCCTTAGAATGGGGCGGTGGCACCGGGACCCTGAAGTACTCTCCTAAGCTTTGGACATGGCTCCCATGCACAGGTTTCCTTGTGGAGACGAGATGAGTTCTGATGGGTGCCTCAGGAAAACCCCTATGCTCGTATTGGAATCAGGCTTTTGAGGACACATGCCTGTAACCCAAAGCAATGGATCCTATTATGGCCTAGGGTCCTGTCTGGTTCAATCTTCTTCTCTGGGGACATCCATCTATGGTATGAGTGGAGGTCGATTATCAGCTGGTGTCAGACAGCCCTAGTTTGTTCCGGGCGACCTACACTATTGGGATGGCCTCAGGGACTTTGGAGGTTTCTCCTAATTTGTACGATTTTGGACCATGGAATGGGCAGAATTCCCATGGATTGGTAGGCACAGTCCTAATGTGTGCCTCCAGGGGCCCAGGCTGGAGGGTGTGTGGCCCCATACTTTGAGGACAGAAGTCTGAAAACACAAACTCAGCTTAGGTTTGGGGACGTAGGTATGGCAGGCCCGATCTACAAACCATGAGAAGAACTCTTCCGGATATGAAGAAAGTGCGAGTCTGAGGCGCTTGCTCAGGCTTTTGTCTCTAGATTTTGTATCAGCGATGGCCGTGGAATGTCGGGGAGACCTCATGGGCCATGGACGAATCTTCCTCTCTGAGGATTTGGCCCGATTCCCAATTGCTTTTCATCAATCTGTGGGATGGGAGGTCTCCGTTCAGTTTTGTTACCTCAGGTGACACACCAAAAGAGGAATTCCAAAGCAAAGCTGTGGGGAAGACTGAAGGGACAACCCGAACTATGGTTAAAAATTGGGGCCTAGGGGCATGGCAAGCCCAATATGCTATCTCTTCATCCAGCCACTGAGTGGCCTTACTTGAGGACTGTGCTCAGCCTGAGCGTCACAATGTGTGTTTGTGACCAATGTGGCCAGCGAGCATGGGCGGGGCCTCATGGGCCACACTGGTTTCAACGACACTGAACGTTGGACAACATGCCAACCACAAGGTTTCTTGCCATGGGGAAGGAGTTCTGATTTCTGCATCACCTTCAACCCTGGGCAGTGATTGGAGATAAGGTCTAGGTTCTGAAAAATGAAAACCGAGGTTTGGAAGAGATGATGACCTAAGGCCATGGCGGCTCGATGTGCTCAGTGTGCGGCCAGCTGTCTGGGAGGGGCCAGGGGGTCCAGGCTCAGGCTGTGTCAGAAAGGGCATTAGTGCCCTGGTCAGCCTATGTATTTGGGGTACAGCCAAGGTCGGTGCAGGTTGATCCTCATTTGGGGTTACTGGTTAGCCCCAGAGGACAATGTTTTTCTTCTGCAGAGCCGGCAGAGTGCTGCATTGTAGTTCTGGATTGCCAAACTGGAGGGCTTGTGGGCCAGTAGTCTGACGACAAAAGTCTGAGAACACAAGCTAGGCTTAGGTTTCTGGGTGAGGCCATGGCATGCACAATCTACAGACCTGAATCGAGGTCTCGTGCATCTGAAGTCAGGGCGAAGATCAGACGATCGCTCAGGGTGGAGTTTCTGTCCCTGATGGCTCCTTCATGAATGGGGGGGGGGCATCACGAGGCCATGGGTGTTTTCCCAAGATGGGAGTTGTGAGAAGCTCCAAACTGCAGAGAGTCTTCTGCAGGACAATTGAGACCTGTTGTTTGGCTCCAGGCCAATGATTCTGAGCAGGGTTCTAAGGATGGATGGCTGGGTAGCCCACCTCGCATTCCAATTGTCTCCTCGCAACAAGACAGGTTAGATCTCCTGGATCTGTGGGGAGCAACCGAGGACGCTGAGTTGAAGTGGACACCCCTGGGCATGGGTCCTAACGTGCTTTTGTGTCTATGGAGACCTTGAAATGAAGCGGTGGCGCTGGGGCCCTAAACGGTTCTCCTAAACAGAGGCTTTGACACAGCTCCAACGTGCAAGTTTCCCATGTGTAGATGAGATGTTTTCTGATGGGTGAGTCAAGAAACAGCTATATGCTGCTTTTGAAATCCAGGTTCTTGAGGAGAGATGCCTGGAAACCAAATCAATGGATCTGATTAGTGCCTAGGGGCCTTTTCTTTCCTTTTTACCTCTTGGGACATCTGTCTATGGGTCGGAGTGCAGGTAGGTGCTCAGTTGGGCTCAGATTGCCCCTGTTTTTCCTGGGAAGCCACCACTATTGAGATGGATCAGGGACTTTGGAGGTTTATCCTATTAGAATGGTTGTGGCCATTGGAATGGGCACACACAATTCCCTTGGAGAGGGCAAGTACAGTCCTCAGGTTTGGCTCCAGGGGCCTGAGCCTGTAGGTTGTGTAGGCCAGGGCTGTTTGGACAATTGTCTGAAAACACAAACTCGGCTTATGTTTCGCGTCATAGGTATGGCAGGACTGATTTACAGGCCATGAGGAGAACTCTTCGGGATTTGAAAGAAGGGCGAGTGTGAGGCTCCTGCTCAAGTTTTTTTCTCTGGATATCGTGTCACTCATGGTCGTGGAATTTCTGGGTGACTTCATGGGACATGGACGTGTCTTCACTCTGGTGGTTTGGCCCCGTCCAAATAGTTTGGGGTCATTCTGTGGGCTGGAAGAAGTCCGTTTTTTTGTTGTTGTTGTTATTGTTGTTGTTGCTGTTGTTTTTTTCTTTTTTAACCTCAGGTGTCCCACCGAATGAGGGATTCCAGAGTAGAGCCCTGGGGAGGGGCGACTGGACAATCAGAAATCTGGTTAAAAATTGGGGCCTAGGGACATGTCAAGCCCATTATAACATCTAATGGTCCAGCCACTGAGAGGACTTACTAGAGGACAGGACTCATGCTGAGGGTCACAATACGTGTGTATGCCCTCGTCGCACTCAAGAATGGGCGGGGCCTCAGGGTGAATGCTTGTTTCTCCTACAGTGAAGGTTGGACAACGTGCCAACCACAAGGGTTCTTGCCATGGGTAAGGCTGAGTTCTGATTTCTGCATCACACTCACCCCTGGGCAGTGATTGGAGATAAGGTCTCGGTTCTGAAGCCTGAAAACTGAGATAGGGAAGAGATGATGACCTAAGGCCATAGCGGGTTTTATGTGCTCAGTGTGCGGTCAACTTTCTGGGTGTTGGTCAGGAGGTCCGGGCTCAGGTTGTGTTCGACAGTGCATTAGTGCCCAGGTTAGACTATATAATTTGGGTAAAGTCGAGTGCTGTGTAGGTTTACCCTCATTTAAGGTGCCTGGGCAGCTCATGAGGCAATAATTTTTTTTCTAGAGGGCAGGCAGAGTGCTGCATTGTGGGTCCGGAATTGCCAAACTTGAGGGCTTCGGGGCCAGGAGTGTGAGGACGGACGTCTTAGAAGACAAGCTAGACTTGGGTTTCAGGGCAAGGGCACGGCAGGTACCCCCTGCAGATCTGAACCAATATCTCATGCATCTGAAGTCAGGGCGAGGATCAGACGTTGGCTCAGGTTGGAGTTTCTGAGCATGAAGTCTGCTTCATGAAGGGAGCGGGATCTCGAGGCCATTGAGGTTTTCCCACGTTGGGAGTTGTGGGATGCCCCCTTCAAGGATTCCTTCTGCGAGACAATTGAGACCTGTTGGACAGCTCCAGGACATCCCATATGGAATGACTCCAGAGCACCGTTCGCGGATGGATGCCTGGGAAGCCCGCCTCGCATTCCAATTGTCTCCTAGCAACAAGACAGTTTAGATCTGATGGCTCTACGGGAGCAACCGGGGCGGCTGAGTTTAAATGGACTTTCGTGAGAATGGGTCCTAATGTGTTTTTGTGTCCATGAGGGCCTTGGAATGGGGCGGTGGCACCGGGACCCTGAAGTACTCTCCTAAGCTTTGGACATGGCTCCCATGCACAGGTTTCCTTCTGGAGGTGAGATGAGTTCTAATGGGTGCCTAAGGAAACCCCTATGCTCGTATTGGAATCAGGCTTTTGAGGACACATGCCTGTAACCCAAAGCAATGGATCCTATTATGGCCTAGGTTCCTGTCTGGTTCAATCTTCTTCTCTGGGGACATCCATCTATGGTATGAGTGGAGGTCGATTATCAGCTAGCGTTAGACAGCCCTTGTTTGTTCCGGGCGACCTACACTATTGGGATGGCCTCAGGGACTTTGGAGGTTTCTCCTAATTTGTACGATTTTGGACCATGGAAAGGGCAGAATTCCCATGGATTGGTAGGCACAGTCCTAATGTGTGCCTCCAGGGGCCCAGCCTGGATGGTGTGGGGCCCAAGACTTTGAGGACAGAATTCTGAAAACACAAACTCAGCTTAGGTTTGGGGACGTAGGTATGGCAGGCCCGATCTACAAACCATGAGAAGAACTCTTCAGGATATGGAGAAAGTGCGAGTCTGAGGCGCTTGCTCAGGTTTTTGTCTCTGGATTTTGTATCAGCGATGGCCGTGGTATGTCGGGGAGGCCTCATGGGCCATGGACGAATCTTCCTCTCTGAGGATTTGGCCCGATTCCCAATTGCTTTTCGTCAATCTGTGGGATGGGAGGTCTCCTTTCAGGTTTGTTACCTCAGGTGTCCCAACAAAAGAGGAATAACAAAGCCAAGCCGTGGGGAAGACTGAAGGGACAACCCGAACTATGGTTAAAAATTGGGTGTTAGGGGCATGGCAAGCCCAATATGCTATCTCTTCATACAGTCACTGAGTGGCCTTACTTGAGGACTGGGCTCAGCCTGAGGGTCACAATGTGTGTTTGTGACCAATGTGGCCCATGAGCATGGGCGGGGCCTCATGGGCCACACTGGTTTCAACTACACTGAACGTTGGACAACATGCCAACCACAAGGTTTCTTGCCATGGGGAAGGAGTTCTGATTTCTGCATCACCTTCAACCCTGGGCAGTGATTGGAGATATGGCCTAGGTTCTGAAACCTTAAACCCGAGGTTGGTAAGAGATGACGACCTAAGGCCATGGCGGCTCGATGTGCTCAGTGTGCGGCCAGCTGTCTGGGAGGGGCCAGGGGGTCCAGGCTCAGGCTGTGTCAGAAAGGGCATTAGTGCCCTGGTCAGCCTATGTATTTGGGGTACAGCCAAGGACGGTGAGGTTGATCCTCATTTGGGGTTACTGGGTAGCCCCAGAGGACAATGTTTTTCTTCTGGAGGGTCGGCAGAGTGCTGCATTGTAGTTCTGAATTGCCAAACTGGAGGGCTTGTGGGCCAGTAGTCTGACGACAAAAGTCTGAGAACACAAGCTAGGCTTAGGTTTCTGGGTGAGGCCATGGCAGGCACAATCTACAGACCTGAATCGAGATCTCGTGCATCTGAAGTCAGGGCGAGGATCAGATGATCGCTCAGGTTGGAGTTTCTGACCCTGATGGCCCCTTCATGAATGGGGCGGGCATCACGAGGCCATGGGTGTTTTCCCACGATGGGAGTTGTGAGAAGCTCCAAACTGCAGAGAGTCTTCTGCAGGACAATTGAGACCTGTTGTTTGGCTCCAGGCCAATGATTCTGAGCAGGGTTCTAAGGATGGATGGCTGGGTAGCCCACCTCGCATTCCAATTGTCTCCTCGCAACAAGACAGGTTAGATCTCCTGGATCTGTGGGGAGCAACCGAGGATGCTGAGTTGAAATGGACACCCCTGGGGATGGGTCCTAACGTGCTTTTGTGTCTATGGAGACCTTGGAATGAAACGGTGGCACTGGGGCCCTAAATGGTTCTCCTAAACAGAGGCTTTGACACAGCTCCAACGTGCAAGTTTCCCATGTGTAGATGAGATGTTTTCTGATGGGTGAGTCAAGAAACAGCTATATGCTGCTTTTGAAATCCAGGCCTCTGAGGAGAGATGCCTGGAAACCAAAGCAATGGATCTGATTAGTGCCTAGGGGCCTGTTCTTTCCTTCATACCTCTGGGGACATCTGTCTATGGGTCTGAGTGCAGGTAGGTGCTCAGTTGGGCTCAGATTGCCCCTGTTTTTCCTGGGAAGCCACCACTATTGAGATGGATCAGGGACTTTGGAGGTTTATCCTATTAGAAGTGTTGTGGCCATTGGAATGGGCACACACAATTCCCTTGGAGAGGGCAAGTACAGTCCTCAGGTTTGGCTCCAGGGGCCTGAGCCTGTAGGTTGTGTAGGCCAGGGCTATTTGGACAGTTGTCAGAAAACACAAACTCGGCTTATGTTTCGGGTAATAGGTATCTCAGGACTGATCTACAGACCATGAGGAGAACTCTTCGGGATTTGAAAGAAGGGCGAGTGTGAGGCTCCTGCTCAAGTTTTTGTCTCTGGATATCGTGTCACTCATGGTCGTGGAATTTCTGGGTGACTTCATGGGAAATGGACTAGTCTTACTCTCTGGTGGTTTGGACCCGTCCAAAGAGTTTTGGGTCATTCTTTGGGCTGGAAGAAATCCGTTTTGTTTTTTTTTTATGTTTTCTTTTTTAACCTAAGGTGTCCCACCAAATGAGGGATTCCCTAGTAGAGCCCTGGGGAGGGTCGACTGGACAATCAGAAATCTGGTTAAAAATTGGGGCCTAGAAACATGTCAAGCCCATTATGACATCTAATGGTCCAGCAACTGAGAGTACTTACTAGAGGACAGGACTCATGCTGAGGGTCACAATGCGTGTGTATGCCCTCGTCGCACTCAAGGATGGGCGTGGCCTTAGGTGAATGCTGGTTTCTCCTACACTGAAGGTTGGACAACGTGCCAACCACAAGGGTTCTGCCATGGGTAAGGAGGAGTTATGATTTCTGCATCACACTCACCCCTGGGCAGTGATTGGAGATAAGGTCTCGGGTCTGAAGCCTGAAAACTGAGGTAGGGAAGAGATGATGACCTTAGGCCATGGCGGGTTTTATGTGCTCAGTGTTTGGTCAGCTTTCGGGTGTTGGTCAGGAGGTCTGGTCTCAGGTTCTGTTTGACAGTGCATTAGTGCCCAGGTTAGACTATATAATTTGGGTAAAGTCGAGTGCTGTGTAGGTTTACCCTCATTTAAGGTGCCTGGGCAGCTCATGAGGCAATAATTTTTTTTCTAGAGGGCAGGCAGAGTGCTGCATTGTGGGTCCGGAATTGCCAAACTTGAGGGCTTCAGGGCCAGGAGTGTGAGGACGGAAGTCTGAGAAGACAAGCTAGACTTGGGTTTCAGGGCGAGGGCACGGCAGGTACCCCCTGAAGATCTGAACCAATATCTCATGCATCTGAAGTAGGGCGAGGATCAGACGTTGGCTCAGGTTGGAGTTTCTGAGCATGACAGCCGCTTCATGAAGGGAGCGGAATCTCGAGGCCATTGAGGTTTTCCCACGTTGGGAGTTGTGGGATGCCCCCTTCAAGGATTCCTTCTGCGGGACAATTGAGACCTGTTGGACAGCTCCAGGACATCCCATATGGAATGACTCCAGAGCACCGTTCGCGGATGGATGCCTGGGAAGCCCGCCTCGCATTCCAATTGTCTCCTAGCAACAAGACAGTTTAGATCTGATGGCTCTGCCGGAGCGACCGGGGTGGCTGAGTTGAAATGGACTTTCCTGAGGATGGGTCCTAATGTGTTTTTGTGTCCATGAGGGCCTTGGAATGGGGCGGTGGCACAGGGACCCTGAAGTACTCTCCTAAGCTTTGGACATGGCTCCCATGCACAGGTTTCCTTGTGGAGAGGAGATGAGTTCTGATGGGTGCCTCAGGAAAAACCCTATGCTCGTATTGGAATCAGGCTTTTGAGGACACATGCCTGTAACCCAAAGCAATGGATCCTATTATGGCCTAGGGTCCTGTCTGGTTCAATCTTCTTCTCTGGGGACATCCATCTATGGTATGAGTGGAGGTCGATTATCAGCTGGTGTCAGACAGCCCTTGTTTGTTCCGGGCGACCTACACTATTGGGATGGCCTCAGGGACTTTGGAGGTTTCTCCTAATTTGTACGATTTTGGACCATGGAATGGGCAGAATTCCCATGGATTGGTAGGCACAGTCCTAAAGTGTGGCTCCAGGGGTTCAGGCTGGAGGGTGTGTGGCCCCATACTTTGAGGACAGAAGTCTGAAAACACAAACTCAGCTTATTTTGGGGACGTAGGTATGGCAGGCCCGATCTACAAACCATGAGAAGAACTCTTTAGGATATGAAGCAAGTGCGAGTCTGAGGCGCTTGCTCAGGCTTTGTCTCTGGATTTTGTATCAGCAATGGCCGTGGAATGTCGGGGAGGCCTCATGGGCCATGGACGAATCTTCATAACTGAGGATTTGGCCCGATTCCCAATTGCTTTTCGTCAATCTGTGGGATGGGAGGACTCATTTCAGTTTTGTTACCTCAGGTGTCCCACCAAAAGTAAAATTCCAAAACCAAGCCGTGGGGAAGACTGAAGGGACAACCCGAACTATGGGTAAAAATTGGGGCCTAGGGGCATGGCAAGCCCAATATGCTATCTCTTCATCCAGCCACTGAGTGGCCTTACTTGAGGACTGGGCTCAGCCTGAGGGTCACAATGTGTGTTTGTGACCAATGTGGCCCGCGAGCATGGGCGGGGCCTCATGGGCCACACTGGATTCAACTACACTGAACGTTGGACAACATGCCAACCACAAGGTTTCTTGCCATGGGGAAGGAGTTCTGATTTCTGCATCACCTTCAACCCAGGGCAGTGATTGGAGATAAGGTCTAGGTTCTGAAAAATGAAAACCGAGGTTGGGAAGAGATGATGACCTAAGGCCATGGCGGCTCGATGTGATCAGTGTGCGGCCAGCTGTCTGGGAGGAGCCAGGGGGTCCAGGCTCAGGATGTGTCAGAAAGGGCATTAGTGCCCTGGTCAGCCTATGTATTTGGGGTAAAGCCAAGGTCGGTGCAGGTTGATCCTCATTTGGGGTTACTGGTTAGCCCCAGAGGACAATGTTTTTCTTCTGCAGAGCCGGCAGAGTGCTGCATTGTAGTTCTGGATTGCCAAACTGGAGGGCTTGTGGGCCCGTAGTCTGACGACAAAAGTCTGAGAACACAAGCTAGGCTTAGGTTTCTGGGTGAGGCCATGGCACGCACAATCTACAGACCTGAATCGAGATCTCGTAAATCTGAAGTCAGGGCGAATATCAGACGATCGCTCAGGGTGGAGTTTCTGTCCCTGATGGCTCCTTCATGAATGGGGGGGGGCATCACGAGGCCATGGGTGTTTTCTCACGATGGGAGTTGTGAGAAGCTCCAAACTGCAGAGAGTCTTCTGCAGGA
Source organism: Mustela nivalis (assembly GCF_964662115.1). Lineage (NCBI taxonomy): Eukaryota > Metazoa > Chordata > Mammalia > Carnivora > Mustelidae > Mustela > Mustela nivalis. The sequence continues at coordinate 238,886 of NW_028136239.1, forward strand.
CAATTGAGACCTGTTGTTTGGCTCCAGGCCAATGAAACTGAGCAGGGTTCTAAGGATGGATGGCTGGGTAGCCCACCTCGCATTCCAATTGTCTCCTCGCAACAAGACAGGTTAGATCTCCTGGATCTGTGGGGAGCAACCGAGGACGCTGAGTTGAAATGGACACCCCTGGGGATGGGTCCTAACGTGCTTTTGTGTCTATGGAGACCTTGAAATGCAGCGGTGGCACTGGGGCCCTAAACGTTTCTCCTAAACAAAGGCTTTGACACAGCTCCAACGTGCAAGTTTCCCAAGTGTAGATGAGATGTTTTCTGATGGGTGAGTCAAGAAACAGCTATATGCTGCTTTTGAAATCCAGGCCTCAGAGGAGAGATGCCTGGAAACCAAAGCAATGGATCTGATTAGTGCCTAGGGGCCTGTTCTTTCCTTTTTACCTCTGGGGATATCTGTCTATGGGTCTGAGTGCAGGTAGGTGCTCAGTTGGGCTCAGATTGCCCCTGTTTTTCCTGGGAAGCCACCACTATTGAGATGGATCAGGGACATTGGAGGTTTATCCTATTAGAAGGGTTGTGCCATTGGAATGGGCACACACAATTCCTTTGGAGAGGGCAAGTACAGTCCTCAGGTTTGGCTCCAGGGGCCTGAGCCTGTATGTTGTGTAGGCCAGGGCTGTTTGGACAGTTGTCTGAAAACACAAACTCAGCTTATGTTTCGGGTCATAGGTATGGCAGGACTGATTTACAGGCCATGAGGAGAACTCTTCGGGATTTGAAAGAAGGGCGAGTGTGAGGCTCCTGCTCAAGTTTTTGTCTCTGGATATCGTGTCACTCATGGTCGTGGAATTTCTGGGTGACTTCATGGGAAATGGACGTGTCTTACTCTCTGGTGGTTTGGCCCCGTCCAAAGAGTTTGGGGTCATTCTGTGGGCTGGAAGAAGTTCGTTTTTTTGTTGTTGCTGTTGTTGTTTTTAGCTTTTTTAACCTCAGGTGTCCCACCAAATGAGGGATTCCAGAGTAGAGCCCTGGGGAGGGGCGACTGGACAATCAGAAATCTGGTTAAAAATTGGGGCCTAGGGACATGTCAAGCCCATTATGACATCTAATGGTCCAGCAACTGAGAGGACTTACTAGAGGACAGAACTCGTGCTGAGGGTCACAATGCGTGTGTATGCCCTCGTCGCACTCAAGAATGGGCGGGGCCTCAGGGTGAATGCTGGTTTCTCCTACACTGAACGTTGGACAACGTGCCAACCACAGGGTTCTTGCCATGGGTAAGGAGGAGTTCTGATTTCTGCATCACACTCACCCCTGGGCAGTGATTGGAGATAAGGTCTCGGTTCTGAAGCCTGAAAACTGAGGTAGGGAAGAGATGATGACCTAAGGCCATGGCGGGTTTTATGTGCTCAGTGTGCGGTCAGCTTTCTGGGTGTTGGTCAGGAGGTCCTGGCTCAGGTTGTGTTCGACAGTGCATTAGTGCCCAGGTTAGACTATATAATTTGGGTAAAGTCGAGTGCTGTGTAGGTTTACCCTCATTTAAGGTGCCTGGGCAGCTCATGAGGCAATAATTTTTTTTCTAGAGGGCAGGCAGAGTGCTGCATTGTGGGTCCGGAATTGCCAAACTTGAGGGCTTCGGGGCCAGGAGTGTGAGGACGGAAGTCTGAGAAGACAAGCTAGACTTGGGTTTCAGGGCGAGGGCACGGCAGGTACCCCCTGCAGATCTGAACCAATATCTCATGCATCTGAAGTCAGGGCGAGGATCAGACGTTGGCTCAGGTTGGAGTTTCTGAGCATGACGGCCGCTTCATGAAGGGAGCGGAATCTCGAGGCCATTGAGGTTTTCCCACGTTGGGAGTTGTGGGATGCCCCCTTCAAGGATTCCTTCTGCGGGACAATTGAGACCTGTTGGACAGCTCCAGGACATCCCATATGGAATGACTCCAGAGCACCGTTCGCGGATGGATGCCTGGGAAGCCCGCCTCGCATTCCAATTGTCTCCTAGCAACAAGACAGTTTAGATCTGATGGCTCTTCGGGAGCAACCGGGGTGGCTGAGTTGAAATGGACTTTCCAGAGGATGGGTCCTAATGTGTTTTTGTGTCCATGAGGGCCTTGGAATGGGGCGGTGGCACCGGGACCCTGAAGTACGCTCCTAAGCTTTGGACATGGCTCCCATGCACAGGTTTCCTTGTGGAGACGAGATGAGTTCTGATGGGTGCCTCAGGAAAACACCTATGCTCGTATTGGAATCAGGCTTTTGAGGACACATGCCTGTAACCCAAAGCAATGGATCCTATTATGGCCTAGGGTCCTGTCTGGTTCAATCTTCTTCTCTGGGGACATCCATCTATGGTATGAATGGAGGTCGATTATCAGCTGGTGTCAGACAGCCCTTGTTTGTTCCAGGCGACCTACACTATTGGGATGGCCTCAGGGACTTTTGAGATTTCTCCTAATTTGTACGATTTTGAACCATGGAATGAGCAGAATTCCCATGGATTGGTAGGCACAGTCCTAATGTGTGGCTCCAGGGGTACAGGCTGGAGGGTGTGTGGCCCCAGACTTTGAGGACAGTAGTCTGAAAACACAAACTCAGCTTAGGTTTTGGGACGTAGGTATGGCAGGCCCGATCGACAAACCAGGCGAAGAATTCTTCAGGATATAATGAAAGTGCGACTCTGAGGTGCTTACTCAGGCTTTTGTCTCGGGATTTTGTATCAGTGAAGGTCGTGGAATGACGGGGAGGCCTCATGGGCCATGGACGAATCATCCTCTCTGAGGATTTTGCCCGATTCGCAATTGCTTTTTGTCAATCTGTGGGATGGGAGGACTCATTTCAGTTTTGTTACCTCAGGTGTCCCACCAAAAGAGGAATTCCAAAGCCAAGCCGTGGGGAAGACTGAAGGGACAACCCGAACTATGGTTAAAAATTGGGGCCTAGGGGCATGGCAAGCCCAATATGCTATCTCTTCATCCAGCCACTGAGTGGCCTTACTTGAGGACTGGGCTCAGCCTGAGCGTTACAATGTGTGTTTGGGACCAATGTGGCCCGTGAGCATGGGCGGGGCCTCATGGGCCACACTGGTTTCAACTACACTGAACGTTGGACAACATGCCAACCACAAGGTTTCTTGAAATGGGGAAGGAGTTCTGATTTCTGCAACACCTTCAACCCTGGGCAGTGACTGGAGATAAGGTCTAGGTTCTGAAACCTGAAAACAGATGTTGGGAAGAAATGACGACCTAAGGCCATGGAGGCTCGATGTGCTCAGTGTGCGGCCAGCTGTCTGGGAGGTGCCAGGGGATCCAGGCTCAGGCTGTGTCAGAAAGGGCATTAGTGCCCTGGTCAGCCTATGTATTTGGGGTACAGCCATGGTCGGAGCAAGTTGATCCTCATTTGGGGTTACTGGGTAGCCCCAGAAGACTATGTTTTTCTTCTGAAGAGCCGGCAGAGTGCTGCATTGTAGTTCTGGATTGCCAAACTGGAGGGCTTGTGGGCCAGTAGTCTGACGACAAAAGTCTGAGAACACAAGCTAGGCTTAGGTTTCTGGGTGAGGCCATGGCACGCACAATCTACAGACCTGAATCAAGATCTCGTGCATCTGAAGTCAGGGCGAGGATCAGACGATCGCTCAGGTTGGAGTTTCTGTCCCTGATGGCCCCTTCATGAATGGGCGGGGGCATCACGAGGCCATGGGGATTTTCCCACGATGGGAGTTCTGAGAAGCTCCAAACTGCAGAGAGTCTTCTGCAGGACAATTGAGACCTGTTGTTTGGCTCCAGGCCAATGATTCTGAGCAGGGTTCTAAGGATGGATGGCTGGGTAGCCCACCTCGCATTCCAATTGACTCCTAGCAACAAGACAGGTTAGATCTCCTGGATCTGTGGGGAGCAACCGAGGACGCTGAGTTGAAATGGACACCCCTGGGGATGGGTCTTAATGTGCTTTTGTGTCTATGGAGACCTTGGAATGAAGCGGTGGCACTGGGGCCCTAACGGGTTCTCCTAAACAGAGGCTTTGACACAGCTCCAACGTGCAAGTTTCCCATGTGTAGATGAGATGTTTTCTGATGGGTGAGTCAAGAAACAGCTATATGCTGCTTTTGAAATCCAGGCCTCTGAGGAGAGATGCCTGGAAACCAAAGCAATGGATCTGATTAGTGCCTAGGGGCCTGTTCTTTCCTTTTTACCTCTGGGGACATCTGTCTATGGGTCTGAGTGCAGGTAGGTGCTCAGTTGGGCTCAGATTGCCCTGTTTTTCCTGGGAAGCCACCACTATTGAGATGGATCAGGGACTTTGGAGGTTTATCCTATTAGAAGGGTTGTGGCCATTGGAATGGGCACACACAATTCCCTTGGAGAGGGCAAGTACAGTCCTCAGGTTTGGCTCCAGGGGCCTGAGCCTATACGTTGTGTAGGCCAGGGCTGTTTGGACAGTTGTCTCAAAACACAAACTCGGCTTATGTTTCGGGTCATAGGTATGGCAGGACTGATCTACAGACCATGAGGAGAACTCTTCGGGATTTGAAAGAAGGGCGAGTGTGAGGCTCCTGCTCAAGTTTTTGTCTCTGGATATCGTGTCACTCATGGTCGTGGAATTTCTGGGTGACTTCATGGGAAATAGACAAGTCTTACTCTCTGGTGGTTTGGCCCCGTCCAAAGATTTTGGGGTCATTCTGTGGGCTGGAAGAAGTCCGTTTTTTTTTGTTGTTGTTGTTGTTTTCTTTTTTAACCTCACGTGTCCCACCAAATGAGGGATTCCCTAGTAGAGTCCTGGGGAGGGGCGACTGGACAATCAGAAATCTGGTTAAAAATTGGGGCCTAGGGACATGTCAAGCCCATTATGACATCTAATGGTCCAGCCACTGGGAGGACTTACTAGAGGACAGGACTCATGCTGAGGGTCACAATGCGTGTGTATTCCCTCGTCGCACTCAAGAATGGGCGGGGCCTCAGGGTGAATGCTGGTTTCTCCTACACTGAACGTTGGACAACGTGCCAACCACAAGGGTTCTTGCCATGGGTAAGGAGGAGTTCTGATTTCTGCATCACACTCACCCCTGGGCAGTGATTGGAGATAAGGTCTCGGGTCTGAAGCCTGAAAACTGAGGTAGGGAAGAGATGATGACCTAAGGCCATGGCGGGTTTTATGTGCTCAGTGTGTGGTCAGCTTTCTGGGTGTTGGTCAGGAGGTCCGGGCTCAGGTTGTGTTCGACAGTGCATTAGTGCCCAGGTTAGAATATATAATTTGGGTAAAGTCGAGTGCTGTGTAGGTTTACCCTCATTTAAGGTGCCTGGGCAGCTCATGAGGCAATAATTTTTTTTCTAGAGGGCAGGCAGAGTGCTGCATTGTGGGTCCGGAATTGCCAAACTTGAGGGCTTCGGGGCCAGGAGTGTGAGGACGGAAGTCTGAGAAGACAAGCTAGACTTGTGTTTCAGGGCGAGGGCACGGCAGGTACCCCCTGCAGATCTGAACCAGTATCTCATGCATCTGAAGTCAGGGCGAGGATCAGACGTTGGCTCAGGTTGGAGTTTCTGAGCATGACGGCCGCTTCATGAAGCAAGCGTTATCTCGAGGCCATTGAGGTTTTCCCACGTTGGGAGTTGTGGGATGCCCCCTTCATGGATTCCTTCTGCGGGACAATTGAGACCTGTTGGACAGCTCCAGGACATCTCATATGGAATGACTCCAGAGCACCATTCACGGATGGATGCCTGGGAAGCCCGCCTGCATTCCAATTGTCTACTAGCAACAAGACAGTTCAGATCAGATGGCTCTGCCGGAGCAACCGCGGTGGCTGAGTTGAAATGGACTTTCCTGAGGATGGCTCCTAATGTGTTTTTGTGTCCATGAGGGCCTTGGAATGGGGCGGTGGCACCGGGACCCTGAAGTACTCTCCTAAGCTTTGGACATGGCTCCCATGCACAGGTTTCCTTGTGGAGACGAGATGAGTTCTGATGGGTGCCTCAGGAAAACCCCTATGCTCGTATTGGAATCAGGCTTTTGAGGACACATGCCTGTAACCCAAAGCAATGGATCCTATTATGGCCTAGGGTCCTGTCTGGTTCAATCTTCTTCTCTGGAGACATCCATCTATGGTATGAGTGGAGGTCGATTATCAGCTGGTGTCAGACAGCCTTTGTTTGCTTTGTGCGACCTACACTATTGGGATGGCCTCAGGGACTTTGGAGGTTTCTCCTAATTTGTACGATTTTGGACAATGGAATGGGAAGAATTCCCATGGATTGGTAGGCACAGTCCTAATGTGTGGCTCCAGAGGCCCAGGCTGGAGGGTGTGTGGCCCAAGACTTTGAGGACAGAAGTCTGAAAACACAAATTCAGCTTAGGTTTGGGGACGTAGGTATGGCAGGCCCGATCGACAAACCATGAGAAGAACTCTTCAGGATATGAAGAAAGTGCGAGTCTGAGGCGCTGCTCAGGCTTTTGTCTCTGGATTTTGTATCAGCGATGGCCGTGGAATGTTGGGGACGCCTCATGGGCCATGGACGAATCTTTATCACTGAGGATTTGGCCCGATTCCCAATTGCTTTTCGTCAATCTGTGGGATAGGAGGACTCATTTCAGTTTTGTTACCTCAGGTGACACACCAAAAGAGGAATTCCAAAGCAAAGCCGTGGGGAAGACTGAAGGGACAACCCAAACTATGGTTAAAAATTGGGGCCTAGGGGCATGGCAAGCCCAATATGCTATCTCTTCATCCAATCACTGAGGGGCCTTACTTGAGGACTGGGCTCAGCCTGAGCGTCACAATGTGTGTTTGTGACCAATGTGGCCCATGAGCATGGGCGGGGCCTCATGGGCCACACTGGTTTCAACTACACTGAACGTTGGACAACATGCCAACCACAAGGTTTCTTGCCATGGGGAAGGAGTTCTGATTTCTGCATCACCTTCAACCCTGGGCAGTGATTGGAGATATGGCCTAGGTTCTGAAACCTTAAACCCGAGGTTGGGAAGAGATGACGACCTAAGGCCATGGCGGCTCGAATTGCTCAGTGTGCGGCCAGCTGTCTGGGAGGGGCCAGGGGGTCCAGGCTCAGGCTGTGTCAGAAAGGGCATTAGTGCCCTGGTCAGCCTATGTATTTGGGGTACAGCCAAGGTCAGTGCAGGTTGATCCTCATTTGGGATTAATGGGTAGCACCAGAGGACAATGTTTTTCTTCTGGAGGGCCGGCAGAGTGCTGCATTGTAGTTCTGGATTGCCAAACTGGAGGGCTTGTGGGCCAGTAGTCTGACGACAAAAGTCTGAGAACACAAGCTAGGCTTAGGTTTCTGGGTGAGGCCATGGCAGGCACAATCTACAGACCTGAATCGAGATCTCGTGCATCTGAATTCAGGGCGAGGATCAGACGATCGCTCAAGTTGGAGTTTCTGTCCCTGATGGCCCCTTCATGAATGGGCGGCGGCATCACGAGGCCATGGGGGTTTTCCCACGATGGGAGTTCTGAGAAGCTCCAAACTGCAGAGAGTCTTCTGCAGGACAATTGAGACCTGTTGTTTGGCTCCAGGCCAATGATTCTGAGCAGGGTTCTAAGGATGGATGGCTGGGTAGCCCACCTCGCATTCCAATTGTCTCCTAGCAACAAGACAGGTTAGATCTCCTGGATCTGTGGGGAGCAACCGAGGACGCTGAGTTGAAATGGACACCCCTGGGGATGGGTCCTAACGTGCTTTTGTGTCTATGGAGACCTTGGAATGAAACGGTGGCACTGGGGCCCTAAAGGGTTCTCCTAAACAGAGGCTTTGACACAGCTCCAACGTGCAAGTTTCCCATGTGTAGATGAGATGTTTTCTGATGGGTGAGTCAAGAAACAGCTATATGCTGCTTTTGAAATCCAGGCCTCTGAGGAGAGATGCCTGGAAACCAAAGCAATGGATCTCATTAGTGCCTAGGGGTCTGTTCTTTCCTTTTTACCTCTGGCGACATCTGTCTATGGGTCTGAGTGAAGGTAGGTGCTCAGTTGGGCTCAGATTGCCCCTGTTTTTCCTGGGAAGCCACCACTATTGAGATGGATCAGGGACTTTGGAGGTTTATCCTATTAGAAGGGTTGTGGCCATTGGAATGGGCACACACAATTCCCTTGGAGAGGGCAAGTACAGTCCTCAGGTTTGGCTCCAGGGGCCTGAGCCTATACGTTGTGTAGGCCAGGGCTGTTTGGACAGTTGTCTCAAAACACAAACTCGGCTTATGTTTCGGGTCATAGGTATGGCAGGACTGATCTACAGACCATGAGGAGAACTCTTCGGGATTTGAAAGAAGGGCGAGTGTGAGGCTCCTGCTCAAGTTTTTGTCTCTGGATATCGTGTCACTCATGGTCGTGGAATTTCTGGGTGACTTCATGGGAAATAGACAAGTCTTACTCTCTGGTGGTTTGGCCCCGTCCAAAGATTTTGGGGTCATTCTGTGGGCTGGAAGAAGTCCGTTTTTTTTTGTTGTTGTTGTTGTTTTCTTTTTTAACCTCACGTGTCCCACCAAATGAGGGATTCCCTAGTAGGGTTCCGGGGAAGGGGCGACTGGACAATCAGAAATCTGGTTAAAAATTGGGGCCTAGGGACATGTCAAGCCCATTATGACATCTAATGGTCCAGCCACTGGGAGGACTTACTAGAGGACAGGACTCATGCTGAGGGTCACAATGCGTGTGTATTCCCTCGTCGCACTCAAGAATGGGCGGGGCCTCAGGGTGAATGCTGGTTTCTCCTACACTGAACGTTGGACAACGTGCCAACCACAAGGGTTCTTGCCATGGGTAAGGAGGAGTTCTGATTTCTGCATCACACTCACCCCTGGGCAGTGATTGGAGATAAGGTCTCGGGTCTGAAGCCTGAAAACTGAGGTAGGGAAGAGATGATGACCTAAGGCCATGGCGGGTTTTATGTGCTCAGTGTGTGGTCAGCTTTCTGGGTGTTGGTCAGGAGGTCCGGGCTCAGGTTGTGTTCGACAGTGCATTAGTGCCCAGGTTAGAATATATAATTTGGGTAAAGTCGAGTGCTGTGTAGGTTTACCCTCATTTAAGGTGCCTGGGCAGCTCATGAGGCAATAATTTTTTTTCTAGAGGGCAGGCAGAGTGCTGCATTGTGGGTCCGGAATTGCCAAACTTGAGGGCTTCGGGGCCAGGAGTGTGAGGACGGAAGTCTGAGAAGACAAGCTAGACTTGTGTTTCAGGGCGAGGGCACGGCAGGTACCCCCTGCAGATCTGAACCAGTATCTCATGCATCTGAAGTCAGGGCGAGGATCAGACGTTGGCTCAGGTTGGAGTTTCTGAGCATGACGGCCGCTTCATGAAGCAAGCGTTATCTCGAGGCCATTGAGGTTTTCCCACGTTGGGAGTTGTGGGATGCCCCCTTCATGGATTCCTTCTGCGGGACAATTGAGACCTGTTGGACAGCTCCAGGACATCTCATATGGAATGACTCCAGAGCACCATTCACGGATGGATGCCTGGGAAGCCCGCCTGCATTCCAATTGTCTACTAGCAACAAGACAGTTCAGATCAGATGGCTCTGCCGGAGCAACCGCGGTGGCTGAGTTGAAATGGACTTTCCTGAGGATGGCTCCTAATGTGTTTTTGTGTCCATGAGGGCCTTGGAATGGGGCGGTGGCACCGGGACCCTGAAGTACTCTCCTAAGCTTTGGACATGGCTCCCATGCACAGGTTTCCTTGTGGAGACGAGATGAGTTCTGATGGGTGCCTCAGGAAAACCCCTATGCTCGTATTGGAATCAGGCTTTTGAGGACACATGCCTGTAACCCAAAGCAATGGATCCTATTATGGCCTAGGGTCCTGTCTGGTTCAATCTTCTTCTCTGGAGACATCCATCTATGGTATGAGTGGAGGTCGATTATCAGCTGGTGTCAGACAGCCTTTGTTTGCTTTGTGCGACCTACACTATTGGGATGGCCTCAGGGACTTTGGAGGTTTCTCCTAATTTGTACGATTTTGGACAATGGAATGGGAAGAATTCCCATGGATTGGTAGGCACAGTCCTAATGTGTGGCTCCAGAGGCCCAGGCTGGAGGGTGTGTGGCCCAAGACTTTGAGGACAGAAGTCTGAAAACACAAATTCAGCTTAGGTTTGGGGACGTAGGTATGGCAGGCCCGATCGACAAACCATGAGAAGAACTCTTCAGGATATGAAGAAAGTGCGAGTCTGAGGCGCTGCTCAGGCTTTTGTCTCTGGATTTTGTATCAGCGATGGCCGTGGAATGTTGGGGACGCCTCATGGGCCATGGACGAATCTTTATCACTGAGGATTTGGCCCGATTCCCAATTGCTTTTCGTCAATCTGTGGGATAGGAGGACTCATTTCAGTTTTGTTACCTCAGGTGACACACCAAAAGAGGAATTCCAAAGCAAAGCCGTGGGGAAGACTGAAGGGACAACCCAAACTATGGTTAAAAATTGGGGCCTAGGGGCATGGCAAGCCCAATATGCTATCTCTTCATCCAATCACTGAGGGGCCTTACTTGAGGACTGGGCTCAGCCTGAGCGTCACAATGTGTGTTTGTGACCAATGTGGCCCATGAGCATGGGCGGGGCCTCATGGGCCACACTGGTTTCAACTACACTGAACGTTGGACAACATGCCAACCACAAGGTTTCTTGCCATGGGGAAGGAGTTCTGATTTCTGCATCACCTTCAACCCTGGGCAGTGATTGGAGATATGGCCTAGGTTCTGAAACCTTAAACCCGAGGTTGGGAAGAGATGACGACCTAAGGCCATGGCGGCTCGAATTGCTCAGTGTGCGGCCAGCTGTCTGGGAGGGGCCAGGGGGTCCAGGCTCAGGCTGTGTCAGAAAGGGCATTAGTGCCCTGGTCAGCCTATGTATTTGGGGTACAGCCAAGGTCAGTGCAGGTTGATCCTCATTTGGGATTAATGGGTAGCACCAGAGGACAATGTTTTTCTTCTGGAGGGCCGGCAGAGTGCTGCATTGTAGTTCTGGATTGCCAAACTGGAGGGCTTGTGGGCCAGTAGTCTGACGACAAAAGTCTGAGAACACAAGCTAGGCTTAGGTTTCTGGGTGAGGCCATGGCAGGCACAATCTACAGACCTGAATCGAGATCTCGTGCATCTGAATTCAGGGCGAGGATCAGACGATCGCTCAAGTTGGAGTTTCTGTCCCTGATGGCCCCTTCATGAATGGGCGGCGGCATCACGAGGCCATGGGGGTTTTCCCACGATGGGAGTTCTGAGAAGCTCCAAACTGCAGAGAGTCTTCTGCAGGACAATTGAGACCTGTTGTTTGGCTCCAGGCCAATGATTCTGAGCAGGGTTCTAAGGATGGATGGCTGGGTAGCCCACCTCGCATTCCAATTGTCTCCTAGCAACAAGACAGGTTAGATCTCCTGGATCTGTGGGGAGCAACCGAGGACGCTGAGTTGAAATGGACACCCCTGGGGATGGGTCCTAACGTGCTTTTGTGTCTATGGAGACCTTGGAATGAAACGGTGGCACTGGGGCCCTAAAGGGTTCTCCTAAACAGAGGCTTTGACACAGCTCCAACGTGCAAGTTTCCCATGTGTAGATTAGATGTTTTCTGATGGGTGAGTCAAGAAACAGCTATATGCTGCTTTTGAAATCCAGGCCTCTGAGGAGAGATGCCTGGAAACCAAAGCAATGGATCTCATTAGTGCCTAGGGGTCTGTTCTTTCCTTTTTACCTCTGGCGACATCTGTCTATGGGTCTGAGTGAAGGTAGGTGCTCAGTTGGGCTCAGATTGCCCCTGTTTTTCCTGGGAAGCCACCACTATTGAGATGGATCAGGGACATTGGAGGTTTATCCTATTAGAAGGGTAGTGGCCATTGGAATGGGCCCACACAATTCCCTTGGAGAGGGCAAGTACAGTCCACAGGTTTGGCTCCAGGGGCCTGAGCCTGTAGGTTGTGTAGGACAGGGCTGTTTGTACAGTTGTCTGTGAACACAAACTCGGCTTATGTTTCGGGTCATAGGTATGGCAGGACTGATCTACAGACCATGAGGAGAACTCTTCGGGATTTGAAAGAAGGGCGAGTGTGAGGCTCCTGCTCAAGTTTTTGTCTCTGGATATCGTGTCACTCATGGTCGTGGAATTTCTGGGTGACTTCATGGGAAATGGACGAGTCTTACTCTCTGGTGGTTTGGCCCCGTCCAAAGAGTTTGGGTTCATTCTGTGGGCTGGAAGAAGTCCGTTTTTTTTTTTCTTGTTTTTTTCTTTTTTATCCTCAGGTGTCCCAACAAATGAGGGATTCCAGAGTAGAGCCCTGGGGAGGGGCGACTGGACCATCAGAAATTTGGTTAAAAATTGGGGCCTAGGGACATGTCAAGCCCATTATGACATCTAATGGTCCAGCAACTGAGAGGACTTACTAGAGGACAGGACTAATGCTGAGGGTCACAATGCGTGTGTATGCCCTCGTCGCACTCAAGAATGGGCGGGGCCTCAGGGTGAATGCTGGTTTCTCCTACACTGAACGTTGGACAACGTGCCAACCACAGGGTTCTTGCCATGGGTAAGGAGGAGTTCTGATTTCTGCATCACACTCACCCCTGGGAAGTGATTGGAGATAAGGTCTCGGTTCTGAAGCCTGAAAACTGAGGTAGGGAAGAGATGATGACCTAAGGCCATGGCGGGTTTTATGTGCTCAGTGTGCGGTCAGCTTTCTGGGTGTTTGTCAGGAGGTCCGGGCTCAGGTTGTGTTCGACAGTGCATTAGTGCCCAGGTTAGACTATATAATTTGGGTAAAGTCGAGTGCTGTGTAGGTTTACCCTCATTTAAGGTGCCTGGGCTGCTCATGAGGCAATAATTTTTTTTTCTAGAGGGTAGGCAGAGTGCTGCATTGTGGGTCCGGAATTGCCAAACTTGAGGGCTTCGGGGCCAGGAGTGTGAGGACGGAAGTCTGAGAAGACAAGCTAGACTTGGGTTTCAGGGCGAGGGCACGGCAGGTACCCCCTGCAGATCTGAACCAGTATCTCATGCATCTGAAGTCAGGGCGAGGATCAGACGTTGGCTCAGGTTGGAGTTTCTGAGCATGACGGCCGCTTCATGAAGGGAGCGGAATCTCGAGGCCATTGAGGTTTTCCCACGTTGGGAGTTGTGGGATGCCCCCTTCATGGATTCCTTCTGTGGGACAATTGAGACCTGTTGGACAGCTCCAGGACATCCCATATGGAATGACTCCAGAGCACCGTTTGCGGATGGATACCTGGGAAGCCCGCCTCGCATACCAATTGTCTCCTAGCAACAAGACAGTTTAGATCTGATGGCTCTGCCGGAGCGACCGGGGTGGCTGAGTTGAAATGGACTTTCCTGAGGATGGGTCCTAATGTGTTTTTGTGTCCATGAGGGCCTTGGAATGGGGCGGTGGCACCGGGACCCTGAAGTACTCTCCTAAGCTTTGGACATGGCTCCCATGCACAGGTTTCCTTGTGGAGACGAGATGAGTTCTGATGGGTGCCTCAGGAAAACACCTATGCTCGTATTGGAATCAGGCTTTTGAGGACACATGCCTGTAACCCAAAGCAATGGATCCTATTATGGCCTAGGGTCCTGTCTGGTTCAATCTTCTTCTCTGGAGACATCCATCTATGGTATGAGTGGAGGTCGATTATCAGCTGGTGTCAGACAGCCCTTGTTTGTTCCGGGCGACCTACACTATTGGGATGGCCTCAGGGACTTTGGAGGTTTCTCCTAATTTGTACGATTTTGGACCATGGAATAGGCAGAATTTCCATGGATTGGTAGGCACAGTCCTAATGTGTGGCTCCAGGGGCCCAGCCTGGAGGGTGAGTGGCCCAAGACGTTGAGGACAGAAGTCTGAAAACAGAAACTCAGCTTAGGATTGGGGACGTAGGTATGGCAGGCCAGATCTACAAACCATGAGAAGATCTCTTCAGGATATGAAGAAAGTGCGAGTCTGAGGCGCTTATTCAGTCTTTTGTCTCTGGATTTTGTATCAGCGATGGCCGTGGAATGTCGGGGAGGCCTCATGGCCATGGACGAATCTTCCTCTCTGAGGATTTGGCCCGATTCCCAATTGCTTTTCGTCAATCTGTGGGATGGGTGAACCCATTTCAGTTTTGTTACCTCAGGTGTCCCACCAAAAGAGGAATTCCAAAGGAAAGCCGTGGGGAAGACTGAAGGGACAACCCGAACTATAGTTAAAAATTGGGGCCTAGGGGCATGGCAAGCCCAATATGCTATCTCTTCATCCAGCCACTGAGTGGCCTTACTTGAGGACTGGGCTCAGCCTGAGCGTCACAATGTGTGTTTGTGACCAATGTGGCCCGCGAGCATGGGCGGGGCCTCATGGGCCACACTGGTTTCAACTACACTGAACGTTGGACAACATGCCAACCACAAGGTTTCTTGCCATGGGGAAGGAGTTCTGATTTCTGCATCACCTTCAACCCTGGGCAGTGATTGGATATAAGGTCTAGATTCTGAAACCTGAAAACTGATGTTGGGAAGAGATGACGACCTAAGGCCATGGCGGCTCCATGTGCTCAAGTGTGCGTCCAGCTGTCTGGGAGGGGCCAGGGGGTCCAGGCTCAGGCTGTGTCAGAAAGGGCATTAGTGCCCTGGTCAGCCTATGTATTTGGGGTACAGCCTAGGTCGGTGCAGGTTGATCCTCATTTGGGATTACTGGGTAGCACCAGAGGACAATGTTTTTCTTCTGGAGGGCCGGCAGAGTGCTGCATTGTAGTTCTGGATTGCCAAACTGGAGGGCTTGTGGGCCAGTAGTCTGACTACAAAAGTCTGAGAACAGAAGCTAGGCTTAGGTTTCTGGGTGAGGCCATGGCAGGCACAATCTACAGACCTGAATCTAGATCTCGTGCATCTGAAGTCAGGGCGAGGATCAGACGATTGACCAGGTTGGAGTTTCTGTCCCTGATGGCCCCTTCATGAATGGGGGGGCATCACGAGGCCATGGGGGTTTTCCCACGATGGGAGTTGTGAGAAGCTCCAAACTGCAGAGAGTCTTATGCAGGACAATTGAGACCTGTCGTTTGGCTCCAGGCCAATGATTCTGAGCAGGGTTCTAAGGATGGATGGCTGGGTAGCCCACCTCGCATTCCAATTGTCTCCTAGCAACAAGACAGGTTAGATCTCCTGGATCTGTGGGAAGCAACCGAGGACGCGAGTTGAAATGGACACCCCTGGGGATGGGTCCTAATGTGCTTTTGTGTCTCTGGAGACCTTGGAATGAAGCGGAGGCACTGGGGCCCTAAAGGGTTCTCCTAACAGAGGCTTTGACACAGCTCCAACGTGCAAGTTTCCCATTGTAGATGAGATGTTTTCTGTTGTGTGGGTCAAGAAACAGCTATATGCTGCTTTTGAAATCCAGGACTCTGAGGAGAGATGCCTGGAAACCAAAGCAATGGATCTGATTAGTGCCTAGGGGCCTGTTCTTTCCTTTTTACCTCTGGGGACATCTGTCTATGGGTCTGAGTGCAGGTAGGTGCTCAGTTTGGCTCAGATTGCCCCTGTTTTTCCTGGGAAGTCACCACTATTGAGATGGATCAGGGACTTTGGAGGTTTATCCTATTGGAAGGGTTGTGGCCATTGGAATGGGCACACACAATTCCCTTGGAGAGGGCAAGTACAGTCCTCAGGTTTGGCTCCAGGGGCCTGAGCCTGTAGGTTGTGTAGGCCTGGGCTGTTTGGACAGTTGTCTGAAAACACACACCCTCCAGGCTAGGCCCCCTGGAACCACACTTCAGGATTGTTCCTTCCCTCTCAAAGGGAATTCTTCATATTCCATTGGCCACAACCATATAAATCAGGAGAAATCTCCAATGTCCCTGGGACCATACCAATATTGTAGGCCGCTTGGAACAAACAGGGGTGATCTGACACTAGCTGAGCAACTAGCTCCACACCAACTCGGAGACAGATGTCCCCAGAGAAGAACATTGAACTGGACAGGCCCCTAGGCCCTAATCAGATCCATTGCTTTGGTTTCCAGCCATCTCTTCTCAGAGGCCTGGTTTCCAATACCAGCCTATGGGGTTTCCAGAGGCCCCTTCAGAGCAAGTATTGTCTGCACATTGGAAACTTGCTCGTGGAGCTATGTCAGAACCTCAGAGGCCTGATTTTCAATACCACCATATGGGGGTTTCCTGAGTCATCAGTCAGAATAAATGTCTTCTCCACATGGGAAACGTGCTCTTTCAAGCTGTGTCAAAACCTCCGGCTAGGAAAATCCTTCAGGGCCCCGGTGCCACCACCTCATTCCAAGGTCTCCATGGACACAATCCCACATTAGGACCCATCTTCAGAAGAGTCTATTTCAACTCAGTGCCCTTGGGTGCTCCCCTAGAGCCAGCAGATCGAACCTATCTTGTCACTAGGAGACAATTGGAATGTGAGGCGGGCTGGCTAGGCATCCATCTGTAGAAAACTACTCGGAAGTAATTCCATATGGGACGTCCTGGAGCCATCCAACAGGTCACAGCTGTCCTGCAGAAGGAATCCTTGCACTTTGGAGCACCTCACAACTCCCATCATGGGAAAAGCTCTGTGGCCTCGTGGTGCACTGTCCCCTTCATGAAAGAGCCATCTTGGACAGAAACTCCAACCTGAGCCAACGTCTAATCCTCGCCCTGACTTCAGATGCACGAAATCTTGATTCAACTCTGCAGAGTGTGCCTGCCGAAACCCCGCCCCGAAGCAAAACCTAGCTATTGTTCTCAGACTTCGTCCTCACACTCCGAGCCCACCAGCCCTCCAGTTAGGGAATTCTGGAGAGACACAATGCAGCACTCTGACTGCCCTCCAGAAGAGAAACGTTGTCCTATGGGGCTAACCAGAAACACCAAATGAGGATCAACCTGCATGCCACTTGACTCTACCCCAATTATACAGTTTCGCTTCGGCGTTAATGCCCTGTCTTGCACAGCCTGAGGTCTGAATTCCCAACCGACACCCAGACAGCTGGCTGTACACTGAGCACATCAGACCCGCCATGGCTTTAGGTCATCATCTCTTCCCAACCTTGGTTTTCAGGCTTCAGAACCTAGACCTTATATATATTCACTACCCAGGGGTGAACGTGATGCAGAAATGAAACTCCTTCTTCCTCAAGGCAAGAAACCTTGTGGTTGGCATGTTTTCCAACGTTCAGTGTAGGAGAATCCAGTGTAGCCCATGAGTCCCCGCCCATGCTTGAGAACTGCAAAGGGCACAAACACATTGGGACCCTCAGTGTGAGCCCTGTCCTCAAGTAAAGCCTCTCAGGGGCTGGACCAAGAACCCGCATTGCCATCCCTAGTCCCCCAATATTAATGAGAGGTTGAGAGGTCTAGTCACCCCTATTCAGGTCTCTGCTCTGGAACCCCTGAGGAAAAAAATATCGAAGGGTCTCCTCCATCCCCTGAATGAGCCCCAAAACTTGGGATCTGACCAAATCTTAAAAGAGAAAGAATCATCCATGGCCAAAGAGGCCATCCCGTCATTCCATGGCCACCATTGACACAAAATCTAGAGACAAAAGCCTGGAGATATGCCTCACACTTGCCCTTTGTTCATAGCCTGAAAAATTCTCCTCACGGTCTATAGATCAGGCCTGTCATACCTACGTCCCCAAACCTAAGCTGAGTTTGGGTTTTCAGATTTCTGTCCCCACTGTCCTGGCCCACACACCCTCCAGCCTGGGGCCCCTGGAGCCATGCCTCAGGACTGTGCCTGCATTCTCCAAGCAAATTCTGCCCATTCCATTGGCCACAACCCTAAAGATTAGGAGAACACTCCAACGTCCCTGAGGCCATCCCAATAGTGTTGGCCACTCAGGGCAAACAGGGTGATCTGTCCCAAGATGAGCAACTACCTCAACTCAGACCCATAGACAGATAACCCCAGAGAAGAAGATTGAACCAGACAGGCACCTAGGACCTAATCAGATCCACTGCTTTTGATTCCAGGCATCTCTCCTCAGAGGCCTGTTTTCCAATACCAGCATATGTGTTTTTCTGGAGGTACCAGTCTGAACAAATCTCATTTCCACATGGGAAACATGCATTTTGGAGCTGTGTCACAACCTCCAGTTAAGGGAAACCTTCAGGTCCCAGCAGCCAACACCCCATTCCAAGGTCTCCATGGACACAAACCCACATTATGACCCATCCGCAGGCGAGTCCATTTCAACACATCCCCTTTGGTTGCTCCCCAAAAGAAGCAGATCGAACCTGCCTTGTCACTAGGAGACAATAGTAATGTGAGGCGGGCACTCCAGGAATCCATCCTTAGAACCCTGCACTGCCGTGGTTCCGCATGGGACGTCCTGGAGCAATCTGACCGGTCTCGACTGTCCCGTAGAAGGAATCCTTGCCGATTGGAGAAACATACAATGCCAATCGTGGGAAAGTCTCCATAGCCCCATGATGCCCCCCACCATCATGAAGGGGCCATCCTGAACAGAAACTTCAACCTGAGCCTACGTCTGATCCTCGCCCTGACTTCAGATGCATGAGATTTAGATTTAGCTCTACAGAGTGTGCCTGCCATGATCTTGACCCAAAACCTAAGCCTAGCTTGTGTTCTCACACTTCCTTCCTCACAATTCTGGCCCACAAGCCCTCCAGTGTGAGAATTCCGTCGCCACAATGCAGCACTCTTCCTTCCCTCCAGAAGAAAAACGTTGCCCCTGGGGCTACTCAGAAACGCCAAATGAGGATCAACCTGCATGCCACTCAACTTTGCTCCAATTATACAGTCTAAGCTTGGCACTAATGCCCTGTCTGACACAGCCTGAGCCTGGACCTCCTGGATGACACCCAGAAAGGTGGTGTCACACCTAAGGACTGTGCCAGTGCTCTCCAAGGGAACTCTGCCCGTTTCATTTGCCACAACCTTACAGATTAGGAGAAACCTCCAATTCCCAAGACCAGTCCAATAGTGTTGGCCTCCCCCAACAAACATGGGTGATCTGACACAAGCTGAGCAGTGACCTCCATTCTGAATCTTAGACAGAGACACTCAGAGGAGAATATTGAAAAGGACAGGCCCCTAGACCGTAATCAGATCCATTGCTTTGGATTCCAGGCATTGTTCCCCAGATGCTTGGTTTCCAATACCAGGTTGTGGGGGTTTCAGAACAAATCTCGTCTCTACATGGGAAACTTGCTCTTTGGAGCTGCATCAAAACCTCAGGTTAGGAGAATTCTTCAGGGCAACAGAGCCACTGCCCCATTCCAAGGGATCCATGGACACAAATCCACATCGACTGATCCTCATGAGATTCCATTTCAATTCAGCCCCCTCGGTTGTTCCCCCAGTGACAGCAGATCAAATCCTCCTTTTCACTAGGACACAATTGGAATGCAAGTTGGACTGCCCAGGCATCCATCATTAGAACTGTGCTTTGGAGCATTTCTTATGGGACGTCCTTGATCCATCCAAAAAGTCGTGACTGTCCCGCTGACGGAATCCTTGTGGTTTGGAGCATCACACACTCACAAAGTTGGAAATCTTCCATGGTTTCCTGATGCCCCCCCACCTTCATGAAGGGGACATCATGTACAGAAACTCCAACCTAAGCCAACATCTGATCCTCGCCCTGACTTCAGATGCACGAGATCTCATTTCAGGTCTGTAGAGTGTGCCTGCCATGTCACCACTGCGAATTCAAAGCTGAACTTGTGTTCTCAGACTTCTGTCCTAAAACACCTGGCCCACAAGCCCTGAAGTTGGCAATTCTGGAGCCAGAATGTAGCACTCTGCCTGCCCTGCAGAAGAAAATCTTTGCCCTATGGGGCCAACCAGAAACCCCAAATGAGGACCAACCTTCACATCACTCGACTGTACCCCAATTATACAGTCTAGCCTGGGGACTAATGCCCTGCCTGACACAGCCTGAGCCCAGACCTCATGATGGACACAGACATCTGGCCGAACACTAAGTGCATTGGACCCACCATGGCCTTAGGTTGTCATCTCTTACCAACCTCGGTTTTCAGGCTTCAGAATCTAGACCTTATCTCTACTCACTGCCATGCCGTGTACGTGATGCAGAAATCAGAACTCCTCCTTCCCCGTGACCAGAAACCCTGTGGTTGGCATGTTGTCCAACGTGCAGTGTAGGAGAAACCAGCATGGCCCATGAGGCCCCAGACATGCTTGAGGGCTGCGATGGGCACAAACACACATTAGGATCCTAAGCATGATCCCTGGCCTCAAGTAAAGCCTCTCCGGGGATGGACCAAGAGCCCACATATGGAGATTACCATGCCCCTACTCCCCAGGCCTTAACCAGTGCTTGAGAAGTCTAGTCACCCCTACTCAGATCTCTTCTCTAGAATCCCTCCTTGGTGGGACACATGAGGTTAAAAAAAAAAATAGAGAAAGGACTCCTACCGTCCAAAGAATGACCGCAAACACTTGGAATTGGGCCACATTCACAGAGAGAAATACTCGTCCATGGCTGATGAGGCCATCCTGACATTCCACGGCCACCATTGACACAAAATCCGGAGACAAAAGCCTGAACAAAGCGCCCTTTGTTCAAAGCCTGAAAAATTCTCACGGTCTGTAGATCGGGCCTGCCATACCTATGTCCCCAAACCTAAGCCAAGTTTGTGTTTTCAGAATTCTGTCTCCATTGTCCCGGCCCACACACCCT
Organism: Mustela nivalis; assembly: GCF_964662115.1. Taxonomy (NCBI): domain Eukaryota; kingdom Metazoa; phylum Chordata; class Mammalia; order Carnivora; family Mustelidae; genus Mustela; species Mustela nivalis. Next base: position 259,500 of record NW_028136239.1, read on the forward strand.
CAAGGCTTGGCCCCATGGAGCCACACCTCAGGACTGTGCCTGCCCTCTCCATGGGAATTCTGCTCATTCCTTTGGCACAACCTGACAGATTAGGAGCAACATCCGAAGTCCCCGAGGCCACCCCAATATTGTAGGATGTCCGGGACAAACAGGGACCATCTGCCACAAGCTGAGCCACTACCTCCAATCAGACCTGTAGATAGATATCCATAGAAAAGAAGATTGAACAGGACAGGCACCTAGGCCCTAAACGGATCCATTGCTTTTGTTTTCACGTATCTCTCCTCAGAGGCCTGGATTCCAATACCAGCACATGGGGGTTTCTGGAGCTACCAATCAGAACAAATCGCATGCCACATGGGAATCATGCTATATGGAACTGTGTCAAAACCTCCAGTTAGGAGAAAATTTCACGTCACTGGAGCCACCGCCCCATTCCAATGTCTCAATGGACACAATCCCACATTATGACCCATCCTCAGGAGAGTCCATTTCAACTCAAACCTGGCGGTTGCTCACCCAGTGCCAGCAGATCAAACCTGCTTTGTCACTAGGAGACAATTGGAATGCGAGTTCGTTGCCCAGGTATCCGTTGTTAGAACTCTGCTCTGGAGAAATTCCTAATGGGGTGTCCTTGATCCATTCAACAGGTCTCAACTGTCCTGCAGAAGGAATCCTTGTGGTTTGCAGCATCACACACTCGCACCGTGGGAAAACCTCCATGGCCTCGTGATGCCTCCACCTTCAGGTAGAGGACATCATGGACAGAAACTCCCGTCTGATCCTCGCCCTGACTTCAGATGCATGAGATCTCAATTCAGCTCTGCAGAGTGTGCCTGCCTTGCCCTCGCCCAAAACCTAAGCCAGCTCACGTTCTCAGACTTCCGTCCTCACACTCCTGGCCCACAAGCCTTCCACTTTGGGAATTCTGGAGACAAAATGCAGCACTCTGCCTGCCCTCCAGAAGAGAGACTTTGCCCTAGGGGTCTACCCAGAAACATCAAATGAGGATCAACCTGCAATTCTCTAGACTGTACCCCAATTATACAGTCTAGCCTGGGCACTAATGCCCTGTCTGACACAGCCTGACCCCAGACCTCGTGACCGACACCCAGACACCTGGCCTCACACTGAACACAACGAACATGCCATGGCCTTAGGTCATCATCTCTTCCCAACCTTGTTCTTCAGGCTTCAGAACCTAGACATTATCTCCACTCACAACTAAGTGATGTACGTGATGCAGAAATCAGAACTTCACCTTCCCCATGACCAGAAACCTTGTGGTTGGCATGTTGTCCAACGTTCAGTATATGAGAACCCAGCATGGCCCATGAGGCCTCAGACATGCTTGAGGGCTGCGATGGGCACAAACACACATTAGGACCCTAAGCATGAACCCTGGCCTCAAGTAAAGCCTCTCTGGGGCTGGACCAAGAGCCTGCATATGGGACTTGCCATGCCCCTACTCCCCCAATCCTAGCCAGAGCTTGAGAAGTCTAGTCAACCTTATTCAGAGCTCTTTCCTGGAATCCCTCTTTGGTGTGACACATAAGGTAAAAAAAAAAAAAAAAAAAAAAAAAAAAAACACCAAGATAAAGAAAAAAAAAAAGTAAGGACTCCTACCATCCAAAGAATGACCCCAAACACTTGGAATCTGGCCAAATCCACAGAGAGAAATACTCGTCCATGGTCGATGAGGCCAGCCTACATTCCATGGCCACCATTGACACAAAATCCGGAGACAAAAACCTGAAAAAGCGCCACACACTTGCCCTTTGTTCAGAGCCCCCAAAATTCTCAAGGTCTGTAGATCGGGCCTGCCATACCTATGTCCCCAAACCTAAGCCGAGTTTGTGTTTTCAGACTTCTGTCTCCATTGTCCTCACCCACACATTCTAAAGGCTGGGCCCCATGGAGCCACACCTCAGGACTGTGCCTGCCCTCTCCAAGGGAATTCTGCTCATTCATTTGGCACAACCTGACAGATTAGGAGAATCATCCAAAATCTCTGAGGCCATCCCAATAGTGTAGGATGTCCTGGACATACAGGGACCCTCTGGCACAAGCTGAGCCACTACCTCCAATCAGAACCTTAGACAGATATCCATAGAAAAGAATATTGAACAAGACAGGCACCTAGGCCCTAATTGGATCCATTGCTTTTGTTTTCAGGCATCTCTCCTCAGAGGCCTGGATTCCAATACCAGCATAAGGGGGTTTCCAGAGCTACCTATCAGAAAAAATCTCGTCTCCACATGGGAATCTTGCTCTATGGAGCTGTGTCATAACCTCCAGTTAGGAGAAAACTTCAGGTCACTGGAGCCACTGCCCCATTTGAATATCTCCATGGACACAATCCCAAATTATGACCCATCCTCAGGAGAGTCCATTTCAACTAAACCCCCTCGGTTGCTACTCCAGAGCCAGCAGATTGAACCTGCCTTGTCGCTAGGAGACAATTGAAATGCGAGTTGGGCTCTTCAGGCATCCATCCTTAGAACCCTGCTCTTGCGTCGTTCCTTATGGGACATCCTTGAGCCATCCAACAGGTCTCGACTGTCCCACAGGAGTCCTTGTGCATGGACCACCTAACAACTCATATCATGGAAAGCTTCCAAGGTCACATGATGCCCCCAATCTTCATGAAGGCAGATCATGGAAAGAAACTCCAACCTGAGCCAACAGCTGATCTTCGCCTTGACTTCAGATGCACGAGATCTTGATTCAGCTCTTCAGAGTGTACCTGCTGTGCCCTCACCCCAAAACCTAAGCGTAGCTAGTGTTCTCCGACTTCCGTCCTCACTCTCCTGGACCACACGCCCTCTATTTTGGGATTTCCGATGACACAGTGCTGCACTCTGCCTGCCCTCTAGAAAAAAAATATTGCCCTATGGGTCTACCCAGAAACCTCAAATGAGGATAAACCTGCACGTCACTCAACTGTACACCAATTATATAGTCTAGCCTGTGCACTAATGCCCTGTCCGACAGAACCTGAGGCCTGAATTCCCAACCGACACCCAGACAGCTTGCAGTACACTGAGAACATCTGAACCGCCATGGCCTTAGGTCGCCATCTCTTTCCAACTTCGGTTTTCAGGCTACAGAATCCTAGACCTTATCTCTACTCACTTCCCATGGGTGAACGTGATGCAGAAATCAGAACTCCTCCTTCCCTCTCGCCAGAATCTTGTGGTTGGCATCTTGTCCAACGTTCAGTGGAGGACCCCTGTAGGGCCTACAGGGGTAGTAGTAGGGCCACTGAGGGTAGTGTAGGGTCCCTGAGGCCCTGCCTATGCTTAAGAGCTGCGGTGGGCTCAAACACACATTGGGACACTCAGTTTGAGCCCTGTCCTCAAGTAAAGCCTCTCAGTGGCTGGACCATGAGCCCGCATATGGGGCCTGCCATGCCCCAAGTCACCCAATCTTAACCAGAGGTAGAGACATCTAGTCACCCCTACTCAGGGCTCTGCTCTGGAAACCCTCTTTGGTGGGACATTTGAGGTAAATAAACACAGTAAGGACTCCTCCCACTCACAGAATGACCCCAATCACTTGGGATTGGGCCATCCCAAGTGATTGGGGTCCAGAGAGAAAGACTCGTCCATGGCCCATGAGGCCAGCCCGACATTCCATGGCCACTATTGACACAAAATCCAGAGACATAAGCTTCAGCAAGCGTTCACACTCACCCTTAGGTCATAGCCCAAAAAATTCTCCTCATAGTCTGTAGATTGGGCCTGCCATACCTACGTCCCCAAACCTAAGCCGAGTTTGTATTTTCAGACTTCTATCCTGACATCCCTGTCCCACACACCCTCCAGACTGAGGCCCCTGGAGCCACACCTCAGGACTGTGCCTGCCCTCTCCAAGGAAATTCTTCCCATTCCATTGGCCACAACCCTACAGATAAGGAGAAACCTCCAAAGTCCCAGAGGCCATTCCAATAGTGTAGGCCACCCAGGACAAAGAGGGGCGATCTCTCACAAACTGAGCAACGACGTCAACTCACCCGTAGACAGATAACCCAAGAGAAGAAGATTAAACTGGACTGGCCCCTAGAATGTAATTTGTTCCATTGCTTTTTTTTTCTAAGCATCTCTCCTCAGAGGCCTGTTTTACAATACCAGCATATGGGGGATTCCAGAGATACCAATCAGAACAAATCTTGTCTTCACATGGGAAACTTATCCTTTGGAGCACTGTAAAAGCCTCCAGTTAGGAGAAACCTTCAGGTAGCCGGAGCAACCGCCCTATTCCAAGGTCTCCATGGACACATACCCGCATTATGACCATTCGGCAGGAGAGTACATTTCAACTCAGCCCCGTCGATTACTCCCCCAGAGGCAGAATATCAAACCTGCCTTGTCGCTAGGAGACAACTGGAATGCAAAGCAGACTCTCTAGGCATCCATCCATGGAATCCTGCTCTGGCGCCGTTCCATATGGGATGTCCTGGAGCCTTCCAACAGGTCTTGACTGTCCCACAGAAGGAATCCTTGCAGATTGGAGCATCTCACAACTCCTATCGTGGGAAAACCTACATGGCCTCATGAGAGGCTCCCCTTTATAAAGGGGCCATCATGGACAGAAACTCCAACCTGAGCCAACTTCTGATGCATTGCTTTGGTTTCTAGGTATCTCTCCTCAGAGGCCTGGTTTCCAATATCAGAATATGGGGGCTTCCTAAGGAAACAATCAGAACACATCTCATCTCCACATGGGAAACTTGCTCTTTGGAGCTGTGTCAATACCTCAGGTTAGGAGGATCCTTCAGGGCGCTGGCACCATGGCCCAATCCCAAGGTCTCCAAGGACACAAACTTACATTATGAACCATTCTCAGGAGAGTCCATTTCAAATCAGCCCACTCTGCTGCTCACCCAGAGCCAGCAGATCAAACCTTCCTTGTCACTAGGAGACAGTTAGAATGGGAGGAGGGCTGCCCAGGCATCCATCCTTAGAACCCTGCTCTGGAGAACTTCTTTATGGGATGTCTTGAATCCAACCAACCTGTCTTGACTGTCTCGCAGAATGAATCCTTGTGGTTTGAAGCATCACACAATAACACTGTGAGAAAACCTCCATATCCTCATGATGACCCACACCTTCATAAATGGGCCATCATGGACAGAAACTCCATCCTAAGCCAAAGTCTGATCCTCGCCCTGAATTCAGAAGCATGAGATCTCGATTCAGCACTTGAGAGTGTGCCTGCTGGGCCCTCGCCTTGAAACCTAAGCCTATCTTGTGTTCTCAGACTTCCGTCCTCAGAATCCTGGCCACACCCCTCCAGTTTGGAAATTCTGGAGACACAATGCAGCACTCTGCCTGGTCTCCAGAAGAAAAATGTTGCCCTATAGGGCTAACCAGAAACGCCAAATGAGTAACAACCTGCATGCCACTCGATCATACCCCAATTATACAGTCTAGCCTGTGCACTAAAGCCCTGTCTGACACAGCCTGAGGGCAGACCTCCAGTCCAACACCAGGACAGCTGGCCGTACACTGAGCATATCATACCCACAATGGCTTTAGGCCATCATCTCTACCCAACCTCAATTTTCACCTTCAGAACCTAGACCTTATCTACACTCACTGCTCAGGAGTGAACGTGATGCAAGAATCAGAACTTCTCCTTCGCCATGGCAAGAAACCTTGTGGTTGGCATGTTGTCCAACGTTCATTGTAGGAGAAAGCAGCATGGACTATGAGGTCCCACCTATCCCTGAGGGCCACAATTTGCACAAACACATATTGTGACACTCAGCGTGAGCCCTATCCTCATGTGAAGCCTCTTAGTGACTGGAACAACAGCCCACATATGGGGCTTGCCAAGCCCCTAGTCACCCAATCTCAACCAGAGTTCGAGATGTCTAGTCACCCGACTCAGGGCTCTGCTCTGGAATCCCTCTTTGGTGGGACACCTGAGGTAAAAAAAAAAAAAAATACAGAAAGGACTTTTCCCATCCACAGAATGATCCCAACCCCTTGGGATCAGGCCAAATCACCAGAGAAAGAATTGTCCATGGCCCTTGAGGACACCCCGACATTCCACGGCCACCATTGACACAAAATCCAGAGACAAAAGCCTGAGCAAGCGCCACATACTCGCCCTTTGTTCATAGCCCGGAAAATTCTCACGTTCTGTAGATCGAGCCTTCATACATACATCCCCAAACCTAAGCTGAGTTTGTATTTTCAGACTTCTGTCCCCACAGGCCTGGCCCACACACCATCCAAGCTGGGGCCCCTGGAGCCACCCCTCAGGACTGTGGCTTCCCTCTCCAGGGGAATTCTGCCATTTCCATTGGCCACAACCTTATAGATTAGGAGAAACCTCCAAACTCCCCGAGGCCATCCGAATAGTGTTGGCTGCCCAGGACAAACAGGGATGATCTTTCACAAGTTAGGAAACTACCTCCACTCAGACCCAGAGACAGATATCCCCATAGAATAATATTGAACTGGACAGGCACTTAGGCCCTAATCAGATCCATTGCTTTTGTTTCCAGGCATCTCTCCTCAGAGGCCTGGTTTCCAATACCAGCATAGGGGGATTACTGAGGCACTCATCAGAAAAATCTCGTCTCCACATAGGAAATGTACTCTTTGGAGCTCTATAAAAACCTCTGTTTAGGAGAATCTTTCAGGGCCCCGGATCAAGCGCCCCATTCCAGGGTCTCCATGGACTTAAAACCACATTATGATCTATCCTCGGGAGCGTCCATGTCAACTCAACCCCCTTGGTTTCTCCCCCAGGGCCCGCAGATCAAACCTGCTTTGTCGCTAGGAGACAACTAGAATGGGAGGTGGGCTGCCTAGGCATCAATCCTTAGAACCCTACTCTGGAGTAATTCCATATGGGACATCCTAGATCCATCCAACAGGTCTCAAGTGTCCCACAGAAGGAATCTTTGCAGTCTGGAGCATCTCAGAACTCCCATTGTGGGAAAATCTACATGGCCTCTTGAGACGCTCCACTTTATAAAGTGGCCATCATGGACAGAAACTCCAACCTGAGCAAACGTCTGATATTCGCCCTGACTTCAGGTGCATGAGATCATGATTCAGCTCTGCAGAGTGTGCCTTCTGTGCCCTCACCCCCAAAACTAAGCCTAGCTTGTGTTCTCAGACTACAGTCCTCACACCCCTGGCCCAAAATCCCTACAGTTTGGCAATACTGGGGCCACAATGCAGCACTCTGCCTGCCCTCCCAGAGAAAAAACGTTGCCTTATGGAACTACCTAGAGACCCGTATGAGGATCAATTGAACGCCACTCGACTGCACCCCAAATATTCAGTCTACCCTGTCTAATGCCTTGTCTGACACAGCATGAGCCCACACCTCCAGACCTACGCTCAACAGCTGGCCGCACACTGAGCTCATTGGACCCAACCGGTCCTTAGGTCTTCATCTCTTCCCAACCTCGGTTTTCAGGTTTCAGAACCTAGACCTAAACTCCAATCACTGTCCAGGGGTTAACGTGATGCAGAAGTCACCACTCTTCCTTCGCCATGGCCAGAAACCTTGTGGTTGGCATATTCTCCAACGTTCAGTGTCGGAGAATCCAGCGTGGCCCATGAGGCCCTTCCCATGCTTGAGGGCCTTGTTGGCACAAATAGGCATTGTGACCCTCAGCATGAGCCCTGTCCTCAAGGAAGGCCTCTCAGTGTCTGAATCAAGAGCCCACATATTGGACATGCCATGCCCCTAGGCCCCCAAACTAAAACATGGGTGGGGTTGCCCAGTTGTCCCTCCCGAGGACTCTGCTCTTTAATCCCTCCTTTATTGGGACACATGAGGTACAAAAAATAAAATAAAATAAAATAAAAAACAGAAAGGACTCCTCCCATCCCACAGAACATACACAAACTCTTGGGATTGGGTCAAATCCTCAGAGAAGGAAAGCCGTCCACAACCCATGAGGCAACGCCAGCATTCCACCCACATTGTTGACACAAATCCAGAGACAAAATCTGAGCAATCACCTCAAACTCACACTTTTTCATATCCTGAAGTGTTATCACGGTCTGTAGATTGGGCGTGCCATAACTATGTCCGCAATCCTAAGCGGAGTTTGTGTTTTCAGATTTTTGCTCCACAGGCCTGGCCCACACACCCTCAAAGTTGGGCCCCTAGAGCCAAACTCAGAACTTTGCCTGCCCTCTCCAGGGGATTTCTGCCCATTCCATTGACCACAACCCTATAGATTAGGAGAAACTCCAAAGTCCCGAGGCCATTCCAATATTATAGGTCACCCAGGAAAACAGGGGCGATCTGACACAATCTGAGCAACTACCTCACCTCAGATACTTAGACACGTATCCCCAGCAAAGAGATTGAACCGGACAAGCACCTAGGCTCTAATCATATCCATAGCTTTTGTTTCCAGTCATCTCTCCTCAGAGGCCTGGTTTCCAATACCAGCATATGGGAGATTCCTTAGGCACTCATCAATTCACAATTCTCTTCTCTACATAGGAAACATACTCTTTAGAGCTCCATCAAAACCTCCGGTTATGAACATCCCTCAAGGACCCAGATCAAGACCCCATTCCAAGGTCTCCATGGACACAAATGCACATTATGACCCATCCTCAACTCACCCATTTCAACACACCCGATTCGGTTGCTCCACTAGATCAGGCAGATCGAACTTGCCTTGGCTCTATGAGACACCTGGAATGGAAGGCAGGCTGCCCAGGCATCCATCCTTAGAACCCTGCTCTGGATAACTTCCTTATGGGATGTCCTGGAGCCATCCACCGGTCTCACCTGTCCCACAGAAGGAATCATTGCGGTTTGGAGCATCTCACAATTTAAATCGTGGGAAAAACTCCATGTCCTCGTGACACCCTCCCATTCATGAAGGGGCCATCATGGACAGAAACTCCGACCTAAGCCAACGTCTGATCCTAGCTCTGTCTTCAGGTATACGGGATCTCGAATCATCTCTGCAGAGGGTGCCTGCCGTCCCTTCACCCCAAAATCTAAGTCTGGCTTGTGTTCTCAGAATTTTTTCCTCACACCCCTGGCCCACAAGCCTTCCAGTTTGGGAATTCTGGAGCCAGTATGTGACAGTGTCTTCCCTCCAAAGAAAAACGTTGCCCTCTGGGGCTACCCAGTAACCACAAATGAGTACCATCCTGCACGAAACTCGACTGCACCCCAATGATACAGTCTAGCCTGGGCACTAATTCCCTGTCTGCCACAGCCTGAGCCTGCACCTCCCAACCCACACTCAACAGCTGGCCGAACACTGAGCACATCAGACACACCATGGCCTTAGGGCTTCATCTCTTCCCAACCTCAGTTTTCAGGCTTCAGAACCTAGACCTTAAATCCAATCATAGTCCAGGAGTGAAAGTGTGGCAGAAATTAGAACTCCTTCTTCCCCATGGCCAGAAAACTTGTGGTTGCCATATTGTGCAACGTTCAGTGTAGGAGAAACCAGCATGGTACATTAGGCCACCCCCTGACTTGAGGGGCTCCTTGGGCACAAAAACACATTGTGAAACTCAGTGTGAGACCTATCCTCAAGGAAGGCCTCTCAGTGTCTGGACCAAGAGCCCACATATGGGGCTTGCCATGTTCTTAGGCCCCAATGTTAACCAGAGGTCTGGTTGTCCAGTTGCCCCAACCCACGACTCTGCTCTGGAATCCCTCTTTTGGTGATCCACCTGAGGTAAAAAAAAAAAAAAATAAAAATAAATAAATAAATAAATAAATAAATAAATAAACAAAAAAACCAGAAAGGCCTCCTCCCTTCCCACAGAATGAACCCAAACTCTTGGGATCAGGTCAAATCCCCAGAAAGGGAGCCTCATCGATGGCCCATGAGGACACCCCGACATTCCATGGCAATCGGTGACACATTTCCAGAAAAAAAAAAAAAAAAGCATGAGCAAGCATCTCACATCGCCCTTTGTTCATATCCCGAAGAGTTCTCCTCACGGTCTATAGATCGGGCCGGCCATACCTACATCCCCCAACCTAAGTGGAGTTTCTGTTTTCAGACTTTTGTCCAAATAGCCCTGGACCACACACGCTCCACACTTGGGTCCCTGGAGCCACACCTCAGGACTGTGCTTCCCTTTCAAGGGAATTCTTCCCATTCCATTGGCCACAACCTTGCAAATGAGAAAAAACCTCCAAAGTCACCGAGGCCATCCCATTAGTGTAGGCCGCCCAGGACAAACAGGGGTGATCTCAAACCAGCTGAGCAACTACCTCCACTCAGACAACAGATGTCCCCAGAGAAGAATATTGAACCGGTCAGGCCCCTAGGCCCTAATCAGATCCATTGCTTTGGTTTCCAGGCATCTCTCCTCAGAGGCCTCGTTTCCAATACCAGCATATGGTGGTTTCTTGAGGCACCATTAAAAACAAATCTCGTCTCCCCATGGAAAACTTGCTCATTGGAGCTTTGTCATAACCTCTGGTTAGGAGAATCCTTCAGGGCCCTGGTGCCACTGCCCAATACCAAGGTCTCCATGGACTCAAACCAACATTAAAACCATCCTCAGGAAGGTCCATTTAAACTAAGCCCCCTCAGTTGCTACCCCAAGACAGCAGATCAAACGTTTATTGTTGCTAGGAGACAATTGGAATGTGAGGCTGGCTGCCCAGGCATCCATACTTAGAACGCTTTTCTGGAAAAATACCTTATAAGACGTCCTGGAGCCATCCAACAAATCTTAATTGTCCCACAGAAGGAATCCTTGCGGTTTGGAGCATCTCACAACTCCAATAGAGGGAAAACCACCATGGCATCATAATGCCCCCCCTTCCTGAGGGGCCCACATGGGCAAAACTCAAACCTGAGCCAAAGTCTGAACCTCGACCTGACTTCAGACGCATGAGATCTCAATTCCGCTCTGCAGAGTTTGCCTGCCATGTCCTTGCCCTGAAACCTAAGCTTAGCTTGTGTTCTCAGACTTCTGTCCTCACTCTCCTGGCCCACAATCCCTCCAGTTTGGGAATTCCGAAGCCACAATGCAGCACTCTGCCTGCCCTCCAGAAGAAATACTTTGCCCTATGCTGCTAATAAGAAACCCCAAATGATTTTCTAATGCATGCCACTCGATTGTAAAGCAATTATACAGCCCACCCTGTATTCTAATGCCCTGTCTGGCACAGCCTGAGACAAGACATCCCAAACGACACCCAGACAGCTGGCCCCAACCTGGACACATAGGACCCGCTATGGCTGTAGGTCGTCATCTCTTCCCAACCTCGGTTTTCAGGTTTCAGAACCTAGACCTTATCTCCAATCACTGCCCAAGGGTGAACGTGATGCAGAAATTAGAATACCTCCTTCCCCATGGCCGGAAATCCTTGTGGTTGGCATGTTGTCCAACGTTCAATGTGGGAAAACCTACATTGTCCGAAAGGACACGCCAGTGCTTGAGGGCCGCCTAGGGCACAGACATGCATTTTGACCTGCAGCGTGAGTCCCGTATTAAAGTAACGCCTCTCAGTGGCTGGACCAAGATCCTGCATATGGGGCTTGTCATATAGGCCCCCAAACTTAACCAGAGGGCGAGTATTCCAGTTGTCAGTACCCACTGCTATGCTCTAGAATCCCTCTACTGGGGGAACACATGAAGCAGAAAACAGGACACTTCCCTTCCCACAGAATGACCCCAAACTCTTGGGGGCTGGAAAAACTACCAGAGAGGGAGACTTCAACGACCCATAAGGCAACTCCTACATTAAACGGCCATTGTGGACAAAACATCCAGAGACAAAAGCCTGAGCGACTGCCTCCCTCTCACCCTTCTTTCATATCCCGAGGAGCTCCCCTCATGGACTGTAGATCAGGCCTGCCGTAACCTCAGCCCCAAACCTGAGCTGAGTTAGGGTTTTTGGATGTCTGTCTGCACAGCCATGGCCCACACGGCCTCCAGGATGGGGTCTCTGGAGCCACACCACAGAACTGTGCCTGCTCTCTCCTAAGAAACTGCCCATTACATTGGCCACAACTCTACAAAATAGTAGAAACCTCAAGGTCCCCAAGGACATCCCACTACCGCAAGCCGCACTGGACAAATAGGGGCATTATGACACAAGCTGAGCAACTACTATCTCCATGCAGACACACTGACAGATATCCGCAGAGACAGAAGATTGAACCAGACAGGCCCCTAGGCCCTATTATAAACTCTTGCTTTGGTGTCCAGGTATCACTCCTCAGAGGCCTGGGTTCGAACACCAGCATACGGGCTTTCCTGAGGCACTAGACAGAAGACTTCTCATCTCCACATGGGAAGCTTCCTTGTTGGAGATGTGTCAAGACCTTCGGGTTGGAGAATCCTGCAGAGTCCCTTAGCTACTGCCACATTCCAAGGTCTCCATGGCCACCAACCCACATTATGACTCATCCTCAGGAGAGTCCATTTAAACTCAGCCATCTGGGTAGCTCACCCAAGAGCCCGCAGATTAAGCGTGCCTTGTCTCGACCGGGCAATGGGAAGGTGAGTTGGCGTGTCTCGGCATCCATGCTTAGGCCCCTGCTCTCGAGTCTTTCTGTATGGGGCATCCTGGAACCATCCAATAGTACTCGACTGTCCTGAAGAAGGAAACTTTGAAGTTTGGAGCAGCTCACAACTCCCAGCGTAGGGAAACTTCCCTGGCCTCATGACGCCCCCACCCCCTTCAGGAAGGGGCCGTCATGGACACAAACTACAGCTTGAGGCAACATCTGATACTCGCCCTGACCTCACCTGCAGGAGATCTCGATTCAGCCTCTGCAGAGTGGGCCTGCCATGCTCTTGGCCCAAAAACTTGTAATAGCTTGTGTTTTCAGACTTCCTTCCTCACAAACCTGGCCACACCCCTCCAGTTTGGCAATTCTGGAGACACAATGCAGCACTCTGCCTGCCCTCCAGAAGAAAAATGTTGCCCTATAGGGCTAACCGGAAACGCCAAATGAGTAACAACCTGCATGCCACTCGACCATACACCAATTATACAGTCTAGCCTGTGCACTAAAGCCCTGTCTGACACAGCCTGAGGGCAGACCTCCATCCAACACCCAGAAAGCTGGCCGTACACAGAGCATATCACACCCACAATGGCTTTAGGCCATCATCTCTAACCAACCTCAGTTTTCACCTTCAGAACCTAGACCTTATCTCCACTCACTGCTCAGGAATGAATGTGATGCAAGAATCAGAACTTCTCCTTCGGCTTGGCAAGTAACCTAGTGGTTGGCATGTTGTCCAATGTTCATTGTAGGAGAAAGCAGCATGGACTATGAGACACCACCTATCCCTGAGGGACACAATTTGCACAAACACACATTGTGACCCTCAGCGTGAGCCCTATCCTCATGTAAAGCCTCTTAGTGAACTGGAACAACAGCCCACATATGGGGCTTGCCAAACCCCTAGTCCCCCAATCTCAACCAGAGTTCGAGATGAGTAGTCACCCCTACTCAGGGCTCTACTCTGGAATCCCATTTTGGTGGGACACCTGAGGTAAAAAAAAAAAAAAAACAAAAACATATATATATATATATATATATATATATATATATGTATATATATATATATATATATATACACAGAAAGGACTCTTCCAATCCACAGAATGATCCCAACCCCTTGGGATCAGGCCATATCACCAGAGAAAGAATTGTCCATGGCCCTTGAGGACATCCCGACATTCCACGGCCACCGTTGACACAAAATCCAGAGACAAAAGCCTGAGCAATCGCCACATACTCGCCCTTTGTTCATAGCCCGGAAAATTCTCACGTTCTGTAGATCGAGCCTTCATACATACATCCCCAAACCTAAGCTGAGTTTGTGTTTTCAGACTTCTGTCCCCACAGGCCTGGCCCACACACCATCCAAGCTGGGGCCCCTGGAGACACACCTCAGGACTGTGGCTTCCCTCTCCAGGGGAATTCTGCCATTTCCATTGTCCACAACCCTATAGATTAGGAGAATCCTCCAAACTCCCCGAGGCCATCCGAATAGTGTTTGCTGCCCAGGACACACTGGGATGATCTTTCACAACTTAGGAAACTACCTCCACTCAGACCCAGAGACAGATATCCCCATAGAATAATATTGAACTGGACAGGCATTTAGGCCCTAATCAGATCCATTGCTTTTGATTCCAGTCATCTCTCCTCAGAGGCCTGGTTTCCAATACCAGCATATGGGAGATTCCTTAGGCACTCATCAAAACAATTCTCCTCTCTACATAGGAAACATACTCTTTAGAGCTCCATCAAAACCTCCTGTTATGAACATCCCTCAAGGCCCCGGTTCAAGCACCCCATTCCAAGGTCTACATGGACACAAATGCACATTATGACCCATCCTCAACTCACCCATTTCAACACACCCGCCTCGGATGCTCCCGTAGATCCAGCAGATCGAACTTGCCTTGGCTCTATGGGACACCCGGAATGGGAGGCAGGCTGCCCAGGCATCCATCCTTAGAACCCTGCTCTGGATAACTTCCTTATGGGATGTCCTGGAGCCATCCAACAGGTCTCGACTGTCCCACAGAAGGAATCATTGCGGTTTGGAGCATCTCACAATTCCCATCGTGGGAAAACCTCCATGTCCTCGTGACACCGTCCCCTTCATGAAGGGGCCGTCATGGACAGAAACTTCGACCTAAGCCAACGTCTGATCCTAGCTCTGTCTTCAGGTGTACAGGATATCAAATCATCTCAGCAGAGGGTGCCTGCCGTCCCCTCACCCCGAAATCTAAGTCTGGCTTGTGTTCTCAGAATTTTTTCCTCACAATCCTGGGCCACAAGCCTTCCAGTTTGGGAATTCTGGAGCCACTATGTGGCACTGTGTCTTCCCTCCAGAAGAAAAACGTTGCCCTCTGGGGCTACCCAGTAACCACAAATGAGTACCATCCTGCACGAAACTCGACTGCACCCCAATGATACAGTCTAGCCTGGGCACTAATTCCCTGTCTGCCACAGCCTGAGCCTGCACCTCCCAACCCACACTCAACAGCTGGCCGAACACTGAGCACATCAGACACACCATGGCCTTAGGTCTTCATCTCTTCCCAACCTCAGTTTTCAGGCTTCAGAACCTAGACCTTAAATCCAATCACAGTCCAGGAGTGAAAGTGTGGCAGAAATTAGAACTCCTTCTTCCCCATGGCCAGAAAACTTGTGGTTGCCATATTGTGCAACGTTCAGTGTAGGAGAAACCAGCATGGTACATTAGGCCACGCCCTGACTTGAGGGGCTCCTTGGGCACAAAAACACATTGTGAAACTCAGTGTGAGACCTATCCTCAAGGAAAGCCTCTCAGTGTCTGGACCAAGAGCCCACATATGGGGCTTGCCATGTTCTTAGGTCCCAATGTTAACCAGAGGTCTGGTTGTCCAGTTGCCCCAACCCACGACTCTGCTCTGGAATCCCTCTTTTGGTGGTCCACCTGAGGTAAAAAAAAAAAACAAAAACAAAAACAAAAAAAACAAACAAAAAAACAGAAAGGCCTCCTCCCTTCCCACAGAATGACCTCAAACTCTTGGGATCAGGTCAAATCCCCAGAAAGGGAGCCTCATCGATGGCCCATGAGGACACCCCGACATTCCATGGCAATCGGTGACACATTTCCAGAAAAAAAAAACAAAAAGCATGAGCAAGCATCTCACATCGCCCTTTGTTCATATCCCGAAGAGTTCTCCTCACGGTCTATAGATCGGGCCGGCCATACCTACATCCCCCAACCTAAGTGGAGTTTGTGTTTTCAGACTTTTGTCCAAATAGCCCTGGACCACACACGCTCCACACTTGGGTCCTTGGAGCCACACCTCAGGACTGTGCTTCCCTTTCAAGGAAATCTTCCCATTCCATTGGCCACAACCTTGCAAATGAGGAAAAACCTCCAAAGTCACCGAGGCCATCCCATTAGTGTAGGCCGCCCAGGACAAACAGGGGTGATCTCAAACCAGCTGAGCAACTACCTCCACTCAGACAACAGATGTCCCCAGAGAAGAATATTGAACCGGACAGGCCCCTAGGCCCTAATCAGATCCATTGCTTTGGTTTCCAGGCATCTCTCCTCAGAGGCCTCGTTTCCAATACCAGCATATGGTGGTTTCCTGAGGCACCATTAAAAACAAATCTCGTCTCCCCATGGAAAACTTGCTCATTGGAGCTTTGTCATAACCTCTGGTTAGGAGAATCCTTCAGGGCCCTGGTGCCACTGCCCCATACCAAGGTCTCCATGGACTCAAACCAACGTTAAGACCATTCTCAGGAAAGTCCATTTCAACTCAGCCCCCTCTGTTACTACCCCAAGACAGCAGATCAAACCTTGCTTGTTGCTAGGAGACAATTGGAATGTGAGGCTGGCTACCCTGGCATCCATACTTAGAACCCTGTTCTGGAAAAATACCTTATAAGACGTCCTGGATCCATCCAACAAATCTTAATTGTCCCACAGAAGGAATCCTTGTGGTTTGGAGCATCTCACAACTCCAATAGTGGGAAAACCCCCATGGCCTCATAATGCCCCCCCTTCCTGAAGGGGCCCACATGGACAGAAACTCAAACCTGAGCCAAAGTCTGAAGCTGGACCTGACTTCAGACGCATGAAATCTCAATTCAGCTCTGCAGAGTGTGCCTGCCATGTCCTTGCCCCGAAACCTAAGCCTAGCTTGTGTTCTCAGAATTCCGTCCTCACTCTCCTGGCCCACAAGCCCTCCAGTTTGGGAATTCCGAAGCCACAATGCAGCACTCTGCCTGCCCTCCAGAAGAAAAACTTTGCCCTATGCTGCTAATAAGAAACCTCAAATGATTTTCTAATGCATGCCACTCGATTGTAAAGCAATTATACAGCCCACCCTGTATTCTAATGCCCTGTCTGGCACAGCCTGAGACAAGACATCCCAAACGACACCCAGACAGCTGGCCCCAACCTGGACACATAGGACCCGCTATGGCTGTAGGTCGTCATCTCTTCCCAACCTCGGTTTTCAGGTTTCAGAACCTAGACCTTATCTCCAATCACTGCCCAGGGGTGAACGTGATGCAGAAATTAGAATTCCTCCTTCCCCATGGCCAGAAACCTTGTGGTTGACATGTTGTCCAACGTTCTATGTGGGAAAACCTACATTGTCCGAAAGGCCACGCCAGTGCTTGAGGGCCGCCTAGGGCACAGACATGCATTGTGACCTGCAGCGTGAGTCCCGTATTAAAGTAACGCCTCTCAGTGGCTGGACCAAGATCCTGCATATGGGGCTTGTCATATCCATAGGCCCCCAGCCTTAACCAGAGGGCGAGTATTCCAGTTGTCAGTACCCACTGCTATGCTCTAGAATCCCTCTACTGAGGGGTCACATGAGGCAGAAAACCGGACACTTCCCTTCCCACAGAATGACCCCAAACACTTGGCGGCTGGACAAACTACCAGAGAGGGAGACTTCTACGACCCATGAGGCAACTCCTACATTAAACGGACATTGTGGACAAAACATCCAGAGACAAAAGCCTGAGCGACTGCCTCCCTCTCACCCTTCTTTCATATCCAGAGGAGCTCCCCTCATGGGCTGTAGATCAGGCCTGCCGTAACCTCGGCCCCAAACCTGAGCTGAGTTAGGGTTTTTGGATGTCTGTCTGCACAGCCATGGCCCACACAGCCTCCAGGCTGGGGTCTCTGGAGCCACACCACAGAACTGTGCCTGCTCTCTCCTAAGAAACTGCCCATTCCATTGGCCACAACTCTACAAAATAGTAGAAACCTCAAGGTCCCCAAGGACATCCCACTACCGCAAGCCGCACTGGACAAATAGGGGCATTATGACACAAGCTGAGCAACTACTACCTCCATGCAGACACACAGACAGATATCCGCAGAGACAGAAGATTGAACCAGACAGGCCCCTAGGCCCTATTATGAACTCTTGCTTTGGTGTCAAGGTATCACTCCTCAGAGGCCTGGGTTCAAAGACCAGCATACGGGGCTTTCCTGAGGCACCAGACAGAAGACCTCTCATCTCCACATGGGAAGCTTCCTTGTTGGAGTTGTGTCAAGCCCTTCGGGTTGGAGAATCCTGCAGAGTCCCTTAGCTACTGCCACATTCCAAGGTCTCCATGGCCACCAACCCACATTATGACTCATCCTCAGGAGAATCCATTTAAACTCAGCCTTCTGGGTAGCTCACCCAAGAGCCCACAGATTGAGCGTGCCTTCTCTCGACCAGGCAATGGGAAGGTGAGTTGGCGTTTCTCGGCATCCATGCTTAGGCCCCTGCTCTCGAGTCTTTCTGTATGGGGCATCCTGGAACCATCCAATAGTACTCGACTGTCCTGAAGAAGGAAACTTTGAAGTTTGGAGCAGCTCACAACTCCCAGCGTAGGGAAACATCCCTGGCCTCATGACGTCCCCACCCCCTTCAGGAAGGGGCCGTCATGGACACAAACTCCAGCTTGAGGCAACATCTGATACTCGCCCTGACCTCACCTGCAGGAGATCTCGATTCAGCCTCTGCAGAGTGGGCCTGCCATGCTCTTGGCCCCAAAACTCGTGCTAGCTTGTGTTTTCAGACTTCCTTCCTCACAATCCTGGCCACACCCCTCCAGTTTGGCAATTCCGGAGACGCAATGCAGCACTCTGCCTGCCCTCCAGAAGAAAAATGTTGCCCTATAGGGCTAACCGGAAACGCCAAATGAGTAACAACCTGCATGCCACTCGACCATACCCCAATTATACAGTCTAGCCTGTGCACTAAAGCCCTGTCTGACACAGCCTGAGGGCAGACCTCCAGTCCAACACCCAGAAAGCTGGCCGTACACAGAGCATATCACACCCGCAATGGCTTTAGGCCATCATCTCTACCCAACCTCAGTTTTCACCTTCAGAACCTAGACCTTATCTCCACTCACTGCTCTGGAATGAATGTGATGCAAGAATCAGAACTTCTCCTTCGCCTTGGCAAGTAACCTAGTGGTTGGCATGTTGTCCAATGTTTATTGTAGGAGAAAGCAGCATGGACTATGAGGCCCCACCTAACCCTGAGGGCCACAATATGCACAAACACACATTGTGACCCTCAGCGTGAGCCCTATCCTCATGTAAAGCCTCTTAGTGACTGGAACAACAGCCCACATATGGGGCTTGCCAAGCCTCTAGTCCCCCAATCTCAACCAGAGTTCGAGATGACTAGTCACCCCTACTCAGGGCTCTACTCTGGAATCCCATTTTGGTGGGACACCTGAGGTAAAAAAAAAAAAAAATACAGAAAGGACTCTTCCCATCCACAGAATGATCCCAACCCCTTGGGATCAGGCCATATCACCAGAGAAAGAATTGTCCATGGCCCTTGAGGACATCCCGACATTCCACGGCCACCGTTGACACAAAATCCAGAGACAAAAGCCTGAGCAATCGCCACATACTCGCCCTTTGTTCATAGCCCGGAAAATTCTCACGTTCTGTAGATCGAGCCTTCATACATACATCCCCAAACCTAAGCTGAGTTTGTGTTTTCAGACTTCTGTCCCCACAGGCCTGGCCCACACACCATCCAAGCTGGGGCCCCTGGAGCCACACCTCAGGACTGTGGCTTCCCTCTCCAGGGGAATTCTGCCATTTCCATTGTCCACAACCCAATAGATTAGGAGAATCCTCCGAACTCCCCGAGGCCATCCGAATAGTGTTGGCTGCCCAGGACACACTGGGATGATCTTTCACAACTTAGGAAACTACCTCCACTCAGACCCAGAGACAGATATCCCCATAGAATAAGATTGAACTGGACAGGCACTTAGGCCCTAATCAGATCCATTGCTTTTGATTCCAGTCGTCTCTCCTCAGAGGCCTGGTTTCCAATACCAGCATATGGGAGATTCCTTAGGCACTCATCAAAACAATTCTCCTCTCTACATAGGAAACATACTCTTTAGAACTCCATCAAAACCTCCTGTTATGAACATCCCTCAAGGCCCCGGTTCAAGCACCCCATTCCAAGGTCTACATGGACACAAATGCACATTATGACCCATCCTCAACTCACCCATTTCAACACACCCGCCTCGGATGCTCCCGTAGATCCAGCAGATCGAACTTGCCTTGGCTCTATGGGACACCCGGAATGGGAGGCAGGCTGCCCAGGCATCCATCCTTAGAACCCTGCTCTGGATAACTTCCTTATGGGATGTCCTGGAGCCATCCAACAGGTCTCGACTGTCCCACAGAAGGAATCATTGCGGTTTGGAGCATCTCACAATTCCCATCGTGGGAAAACCTCCATGTCCTCGTGACACCGTCCCCTTCACGAAGGGGCCGTCATGGACAGAAACTTCGACCTAAGCCAACGTCTGATCCTAGCTCTGTCTTCAGGTATACAGGATATCAAATCATCTCTGCAGAGGGTGCCTGCCGTCCCCTCACCCCGAAATCTAAGTCTGGCTTGTGTTCTCAGAATTTTTTCCTCACACTCCTGGCCCACAAGCCTTCCAGTTTGGGAATTCTGGAGCCACTATGTGGCACTGTGTCTTCCCTCCAGAAGAAAAACGTTGCCCTCTGGGGCTACCCAGTAACCACAAATGAGTACCATCCTGCACGAAACTCGACTGCACCCCAATGATACAGTCTAGCCTGGGCACTAATTCCCTGTCTGCCACAGCCTGAGCCTGCACCTCCCAACCCACACTCAACAGCTGGCCGAACACTGAGCACATCAGACACACCATGGCCTTAGGTCTTCATCTCTTCCCAACCTCAGTTTTCAGGCTTCAGAACCTAGACCTTAAATCCAATCACAGTCCAGGAGTGAAAGTGTGGCAGAAATTAGAACTCCTTCTTCCCCATGGCCAGAAAACTTGTGGTTGCCATATTGTGCAACGTTCAGTGTAGGAGAAACCAGCATGGTACATTAGGCCACGCCCTGACTTGAGGGGCTCCATGGGCACAAAAACACATTGTGAAACTCAGTGTGAGACATATCCTCAAGGAAAGCCTCTCAGTGTCTGGACCAAGAGCCCACATATGGGGCTTGCCATGTTCTTAGGTCCCAATGTTAACCAGAGGTCTAGTTGTCCAGTTGCCCCAACCCACGACTCTGCTCTGGAATCCCTCTTTTGGTGGTCCACCTGAGGTAAAAAAAAAAAAACAAAAACAAAAACAAAAAAAACAAACAAAAAAACAGAAAGGCCTCCTCCCTTCCCACAGAATGACCTCAAACTCTTGGGATCAGGTCAAATCCCCAGAAAGGGAGCCTCATCGATGGCCCATGAGGACACCCCGACATTCCATGGCAATCGGTGACACATTTCCAGAAAAAAAAAAAAAAAAAGCATGAGCAAGCATCTCACATCGCCCTTTGTTCATATCCCGAAGAGTTCTCCTCACGGTCTATAGATCGGGCCGGCCATACCTACATCCCCCAACCTAAGTGGAGTTTGTGTTTTCAGACTTTTGTCCAAATAGCCCTGGACCACACACGCTCCACACTTGGGTCCTTGGAGCCACACTCAGGACTGTGCTTCCCTTTCAAGGGAATTCTTCCCATTCCATTGGCCACAACCTTGCAAATGAGGAAAAACCTCCAAAGTCACCGAGGCCATCCCATTAGTGTAGGCCGCCCAGGACAAACAGGGGTGATCTCAAACCAGCTGAGCAACTACCTCCACTCAGACAACAGATGTCCCCAGAGAAGAATATTGAACCGGACAGGCCCCTAGGCCCTAATCAGATCCATTGCTTTGGTTTCCAGGCATCTCTCCTCAGAGGCCTCGTTTCCAATACCAGCATATGGTGGTTTCCTGAGGCACCATTAAAAACAAATCTCGTCTCCCCATGGAAAACTTGCTCATTGGAGCTTTGTCATAACCTCTGGTTAGGAGAATCCTTCAGGGCCCTGGTGCCACTGCCCCATACCAAGGTCTCCATGGACTCAAACCAACGTTAAGACCATTCTCAGGAAAGTCCATTTCAACTCAGCCCCCTCTGTTACTACCCCAAGACAGCAGATCAAACCTTGCTTGTTGCTAGGAGACAATTGGAATGTGAGGCTGGCTACCCTGGCATCCATACTTAGAACCCTGTTCTGGAAAAATACCTTATAAGACGTCCTGGAGCCATCCAACAAATCTTAATTGTCCCACAGAAGGAATCCTTGTGGTTTGGAGCATCTCACAACTCCAATAGTGGGAAAACCCCCATGGCCTCATAATGCCCCCCCTTCCTGAAGGGGCCCACATGGACAGAAACTCAAACCTGAGCCAAAGTCTGAAGCTGGACCTGACTTCAGACGCATGAAATCTCAATTCAGCTCTGCAGAGTGTGCCTGCCATGTCCTTGCCCCGAAACCTAAGCCTAGCTTGTGTTCTCAGACTTCCGTCCTCACTCTCCTGGCCCACAAGCCCTCCAGTTTGGGAATTCCGAAGCCACAATGCAGCACTCTGCCTGCCCTCCAGAAGAAAAACTTTGCCCTATGCTGCTAATAAGAAACCCCAAATGATTTTCTAATGCATGCCACTCGATTGTAAAGCAATTATACAGCCCACCCTGTATTCTAATGCCCTGTCTGGCACAGCCTGAGACAAGACATCCCAAACGACACCCAGACAGCTGGCCCCAACCTGGACACATAGGACCCGCTATGGCTGTAGGTCGTCATCTCTTCCCAACCTCGGTTTTCAGGTTTCAGAACCTAGACCTTATCTCCAATCACTGCCCAGGGGTGAACGTGATGCAGAAATTAGAATTCCTCCTTCCCCATGGCCAGAAACCTTGTGGTTGACATGTTGTCCAACGTTCTATGTGGGAAAACCTACATTGTCCGAAAGGCCACGCCAGTGCTTGAGGGCCGCCTAGGGCACAGACATGCATTGTGACCTGCAGCGTGAGTCCCGTATTAAAGTAACGCCTCTCAGTGGCTGGACCAAGATCCTGCATATGGGGCTTGTCATATCCATAGGCCCCCAGCCTTAACCAGAGGGCGAGTATTCCAGTTGTCAGTACCCACTGCTATGCTCTAGAATCCCTCTACTGAGGGGACACATGAGGCAGAAAACCGGACACTTCCCTTCCCACAGAATGACCCCAAACACTTGGCGGCTGGACAAACTACCAGAGAGGGAGACTTCTACGACCCATGAGGCAACTCCTACATTAAACGGACATTGTGGACAAAACATCCAGAGACAAAAGCCTGAGCGACTGCCTCCCTCTCACCCTTCTTTCATATCCAGAGGAGCTCCCCTCATGGGCTGTAGATCAGGCCTGCCGTAACCTCGGCCCCAAACCTGAGCTGAGTTAGGGTTTTTGGATGTCTGTCTGCACAGCCATGGCCCACACAGCCTCCAGGCTGCGGTCTCTGGAGCCACACCACAGAACTGTGCCTGCTCTCTCCTAAGAAACTGCCCATTCCATTGGCCACAACTCTACAAAATAGTAGAAACCTCAAGGTCCCCAAGGACATCCCACTACCGCAAGCCACACTGGACAAATAGGGGCATTATGACACAAGCTGAGCAACTACTACCTCCATGCAGACACACAGACAGATATCCGCAGAGACAGAAGATTGAACCAGACAGGCCCCTAGGCCCTATTATGAACTCTTGCTTTGGTGTCAAGGTATCACTCCTCAGAGGCCTGGGTTCAAAGACCAGCATACGGGGCTTTCCTGAGGCACCAGACAGAAGACCTCTCATCTCCACATGGGAAGCTTCCTTGTTGGAGTTGTGTCAAGCCCTTCGGGTTGGAGAATCCTGCAGAGTCCCTTAGCTACTGCCACATTCCAAGGTCTCCATGGCCACCAACCCACATTATGACTCATCCTCAGGAGAGTCCATTTAAACTCAGCCTTCTGGGTAGCTCACCCAAGAGCCCACAGATTGAGCGTGCCTTCTCTCGACCAGGCAATGGGAAGGTGAGTTGGCGTTTCTCGGCATCCATGCTTAGGCCCCTGCTCTCGAGTCTTTCTGTATGGGGCATCCTGGAACCATCCAATAGTACTCGACTGTCCTGAAGAAGGAAACTTTGAAGTTTGGAGTAGCTCACAACTCCCAGCGTAGGGAAACATCCCTGGCCTCATGACGTCTCCACCCCCTTCAGGAAGGGGCCGTCATGGACACAAACTCCAGCTTGAGGCAACATCTGATACTCGCCCTGACCTCACCTGCAGGAGATCTCGATTCAGCCTCTGCAGAGTGGGCCTGCCATGCTCTTGGCCCCAAAACTCGTGCTAGCTTGTGTTTTCAGACTTCCTTCCTCACAATCCTGGCCACACCCCTCCAGTTTGGCAATTCCGGAGACGCAATGCAGCACTCTGCCTGCCCTCCAGAAGAAAAATGTTGCCCTATAGGGCTAACCGGAAACGCCAAATGAGTAACAACCTGCATGCCACTCGACCATACCCCAATTATACAGTCTAGCCTGTGCACTAAAGCCCTGTCTGACACAGCCTGAGGGCAGACCTCCAGTCCAACACCCAGAAAGCTGGCCGTACACAGAGCATATCACACCCGCAATGGCTTTAGGCCATCATCTCTACCCAACCTCAGTTTTCACCTTCAGAACCTAGACCTTATCTCCACTCACTGCTCTGGAATGAATGTGATGCAAGAATCAGAACTTCTCCTTCGCCTTGGCAAGTAACCTAGTGGTTGGCATGTTGTCCAATGTTTATTGTAGGAGAAAGCAGCATGGACTATGAGGCCCCACCTAACCCTGAGGGCCACAATATGCACAAACACACATTGTGACCCTCAGCGTGAGCCCTATCCTCATGTAAAGCCTCTTAGTGACTGGAACAACAGCCCACATATGGGGCTTGCCAAGCCTCTAGTCCCCCAATCTCAACCAGAGTTCGAGATGACTAGTCACCCCTACTCAGGGCTCTACTCTGGAATCCCATTTTGGTGGGACACCTGAGGTAAAAAAAAAAAAAATACAGAAAGGACTCTTCCCATCCACAGAATGATCCCAACCCCTTGGGATCAGGCCATATCACCAGAGAAAGAATTGTCCATGGCCCTTGAGGACATCCCGACATTCCACGGCCACCGTTGACACAAAATCCAGAGACAAAAGCCTGAGCAATCGCCACATACTCGCCCTTTGTTCATAGCCCGGAAAATTCTCACGTTCTGTAGATCGAGCCTTCATACATACATCCCCAAACCTAAGCTGAGTTTGTGTTTTCAGACTTCTGTCCCCACAGGCCTGGCCCACACACCATCCAAGCTGGGGCCCCTGGAGCCACACCTCAGGACTGTGGCTTCCCTCTCCAGGGGAATTCTGCCATTTCCATTGTCCACAACCCAATAGATTAGGAGAATCCTCCGAACTCCCCGAGGCCATCCGAATAGTGTTGGCTGCCCAGGACACACTGGGATGATCTTTCACAACTTAGGAAACTACCTCCACTCAGACCCAGAGACAGATATCCCCATAGAATAAGATTGAACTGGACAGGCACTTAGGCCCTAATCAGATCCATTGCTTTTGATTCCAGTCATCTCTCCTCAGAGGCCTGGTTTCCAATACCAGCATATGGGAGATTCCTTAGGCACTCATCAAAACAATTCTCCTCTCTACATAGGAAACATACTCTTTAGAACTCCATCAAAACCTCCTGTTATGAACATCCCTCAAGGCCCCGGTTCAAGCACCCCATTCCAAGGTCTACATGGACACAAATGCACATTATGACCCATCCTCAACTCACCCATTTCAAAACACCCGCCTCGGTTGCTCCCCTAGATCCAGCAGATCGAACTTGCCTTGGCGCTATGTGACACCTGGAATGGGAGGCAGGCTGCCCAGGCATCCATCCTTAGAACCCTGCTCTGAATAACTTCCTTATGGGATGTCCTGGAGCCATCCAACAGGTCTCGACTGTCCCACAGAAGGAATCATTGTGGTTTGGAGCATCTCACAATTCCCATCGTGGGAAAACCTCCATGTCCTCGTGACACCGTCCCCTTCATGAAGGGGCCGTCATGGACAGAAACTTCGACCTAAGCCAACGTCTGATCCTAGCTCTGTCTTCAGGTATACAGGATATCAAATCATCTCTGCAGAGGGTGCCTGCCGTCCCCTCACCCCGAAATCTAAGTCTGGCTTGTGTTCTCAGAATTTTTTCCTCACACTCCTGGCCCACAAGCCTTCCAGTTTGGGAATTCTGGAGCCACTATGTGGCACTGTGTCTTCCCTCCAGAAGAAAAACTTTGCCCTCTGGGGCTACCCAGTAACCACAAATGAGTACCATCCTGCACGAAACTCGACTGCATCCCAGTGATACAGTCTAGCCTGGGCACTAATTCCCTGTCTGCCACAGCCTGAGCCTGCACCTCCCAACCCACACTCAACAGCTGGCCGAACACTGAGCACATCAGACACACCATGGCCTTAGGTCTTCATCTCTTCCCAACCTCAGTTTTCAGGCTTCAGAACCTAGACCTTAAATCCAATCACAGTCCAGGAGTGAAAGTGTGGCAGAAATTAGAACTCCTTCTTCCCCATGGCCAGAAAACTTGTGGTTGCCATATTGTGCAACGTTCAGTGTAGGAGAAACCAGCATGGTACATTAGGCCACGCCCTGAATGAGGGGCTCCTTGGGCACAAAAACACATTGTGAAACTCAGTGTGAGACCTATCCTCAAGGAAAGCCTCTCAGTGTCTGGACCAAGAGCCCACATATGGGGCTTGCCATGTTCTTAGGTCCCAATGTTAACCAGAGGTCTGGTTGTCCAGTTGCCCCAACCCACGACTCTGCTCTGGAATCCCTCTTTTGGTGGTCCACCTGAGGTAAAAAAACAAAAACAAAAACAAAAACAAAAACAAAAAAAATAAACAAAAAAACAGAAAGGCCTCCTCCCTTCCCACAGAATGACCTCAAACTCTTGGGATCAGGTCAAATCCCCAGAAATGGAGCCTCATCGATGGCCCATGAGGACACCCCGACATTCCATGGCAATCGGTGACACATTTCCAGAAAAAAAAAAAAAAAAAGCATGAGCAAGCACCTCACATTCGCCCTTTGTTCATATCCCGAAGAGTTCTCCTCACTGTCTATAGATCGGGCCGGCCATACCTACATCCCCCAACCCAAGTGGAGTTTGTGTTTTCAGACTTTTGTCCAAATAGCCCTGGACCACACACGCTCCACACTTGGGTCCCTGGAGCCACACCTCAGGACTGTGCTTCCCTTTCAAGGGAATTCTTCCCATTCCATTGGCCACAACCTTGCAAATGAGGAAAAACCTCCAAAGTCACCGAGGCCATCCCAATAGTGTAGGCCGCCCAGGACAAACAGGGGTGATCTCAAACCAGCTGAGCAACTACCTCCACTCAGACAACAGATGTCCCCAGAGAAGAATATTGAACCGGACAGGCCCCTAGGCCCTAATCAGATCCATTGCTTTGGTTTCCAGGCATCTCTCCTCAGAGGCCTCGTTTCCAATACCAGCATATGGTGGTTTCCTGAGGCACCATTAAAAACAAATCTCGTCTCCCCATGGAAAACTTGCTCATTGGAGCTTTGTCATAACCTCTGGTTAGGAGAATCCTTCAGGGCCCTGGTGCCACTGCCCCATACCAAGGTCTCCATGGACTCAAACCAACGTTAAGACCATTCTCAGGAAAGTCCATTTCAACTCAGCCCCCTCTGTTGCTACCCCAAGACAGCAGATCAAACGTTGCTTGTTGCTAGGAGACAATTGGAATGTGAGGCTGGCTGCCCAGGCATCCATACTTAGAACCCTGTTCTGGAAAAATACCTTATAAGACGTCCTGGAGCCATCCAACAAATCTTAATTGTCCCACAGAAGGAATCCTTGCGGTTTGGAGCATCTCACAACTCCAATAGTGGGAAAACCCCCATGGCTTCATAATGCCCCCCCTTACTGAAGGGGCCAACATGGACAGAAACTCAAACCTGAGCCAAAGTCTGAACCTCGACCTGACTTCAGACGCATGAGATCTCAATTCAGCTCTGCAGAGTGTGCCTGCCATGTCCTTGCCCCGAAACCTCAGCCTAGCTTGTGTTCTCAGACTTCCGTCCTCACTCTCCTGGCCCACAAGCCCTCCAGTTTGGGAATTCCGAAGCCACAATGCAGCACTCTGCCTGCCCTCCAGAAGAAAAACTTTGCCCTATGATGGTAATAAGAAACCCCAAATGATTTTCTAATGCATGCCACTCGATTTTAAAGCAATTATACAGCCCACCCTGTATTCTAATGCCCTGTCTGGCACAGCCTGAGACAAGACTTCCCAAACGACACCCAGACAGCTGGCCCCAACCTGGACACATAGGACCCGCTATGGCTGTAGGTCGTCATCTCTTCCCAACCTCGGTTTTCAGGCTTCAGAACCTAGACCTTATCTCCAATCACAGCCCAGGGGTGAACGTGATGCAGAAATTAGAATTCCTCCTTCCCCATGGCCAGAAACCTTGTGGTTGGCACGTTGTCCAACGTTCTATGTGGGAAAACCTACATTGTCCGAAAGGCCACGCCAGTGCTTGAGGGCCGCCTAGGGCACAGACATGCATTGTGACCTGCAGCGTGAGTCCCGTATTAAAGTGATGCCTCTCAGTGGCTGGACCAAGATCCTGCATATGGGGCTTGTCATATCCTTAGGCCCCCAGGCTTAACCAGAGGGCGAGTATTCCCGTTGTCAGTACCCACTGCTATGCTCTAGAATCCCTCTACTGGGGGACACATGAAGCAGAAAACAGGACACTTCCCTTCCCACAGAATGACCCCAAACTCTTGGGGGCTGGACAAACTACCAGAGAGGGAGACTCTACGACCCATGAGGCAACTCCTACATTAAACGGCCACTGTGGACAAAACATCTAGAGACAAAAGCCTGAGCGACTACCTCCCTCTCACCCTTCTTTCATATCCAGAGGAGCTCCCCTCATGGGCTGTAGATCAGGCCTGCCGTAACCTCGGCCCCAAACCTGAGCTGAGTTAGGGTTTTTTGATGTCTGTCTGCACAGCCATGGCCCACACAGCCTCCAGGCTGGGGTCTCTGGAGCCACACCACAGAACTGTGCCTGCTCTCTCCTAAGAAACTGCCCATTCCATTGGCCACAACTCTACAAAATAGTAGAAACCTCAAGGTCCCCAAGGACATCCCACTACCGCAAGCCGCACTGGACAAATAGGGGCATTATGACACAAGCTGAGCAACTACTACCTCCATGCAGACACACAGACAGATATCCGCAGAGACAGAAGATTGAACCAGACAGGCCCCTAGGCTCTATTATGAACTCTTGCTTTGGTGTCCAGGTATCACTCCTCAGAGGCCTGGGTTCGAAGACCAGCATACGGGACTTTCCTGAGGCACCAGACAGAAGACCTCTCATCTCCACATGGGAAGCTTCCTTGTTGGAGTTGTGTCAAGCCCTTCGGGTTGGAGAATCCTGCCGAGTCCCTTAGCTACTGCCACATTCCAAGGTCTCCATGGCCACCAAACCACATTATGACTCATCCTCAGGAGAGTCCATTTAAACTCAGCCTTCTGGGTAGCTCACCCAAGAGCCCGCAGATTGAGCCTGCCTTGTCTCGACCAGGCAATGGGAAGGTGAGTTGGCGTGTCTCGGCATCCATGCTTAGGCCCCTGCTCTCGAGTCTTTCTGTATGGGGCATCAAGGGACCATCCAATAGTACTCGACTGTCCTGAAGAAGGAAACTTTGAAGTTCGGAGCAGCTCACAACTCCCAGCGTAGGGAAACCTCCCTGGCCTCATGACGCCCCCACCCCCTTCAGGAAGGGGCTGTCATGGTCACAAACTCCAGCTTGAGGCAACATCTGATACTCGCCCTGACCTCACCTGCAGGAGATCTCGATTCAGCCTCTGCAGAGTGGGCCTGCCATGCTCTTGGCCCCAAAACTCGTGCTAGATTGTGTTTTCAGACTTCCTTCCTCACAATCCTGGCCACACCCCTCCAGTTTGGCAATTCTGGAGACACAATGCAGCACTCTGCCTGCCCTCCAGAAGAAAAATGTTGCCCTATAGGGCTAACCGGAAACGCCAAATGAGTAACAACCTGCATGCCACGCGACCATACCCCAATTATACAGTCTAGCCTGTGCACTAAAGCCCTGTCTGACACAGCCTGAGGGCAGACCTCCAGTCCAACACCCAGAAAGCTGGCCGTACACAGAGCATATCACACCCACAATGGCTTTAGGCCATCATCTCTACCAACCTCAGTTTTCACCTGCAGAACCTAGGCCTTATCTCCACTCACTGCTCAGGAGTGAACGTGATGCAAGAATCAGAACTTCTCCTTCGCCTTGGCAAGTAACCTAGTGGTTGGCATGTTGTCCATTGTTCATAGTAGGAGAAAGCAGCATGGACTATGAGGCCCCACCTATCCCTGAGGGCCACAATTTGCACAAACACACATTGTGACCCTCAGCGTGAGCCCTATCCTCATGTAAAGCCTCTTAGTGACTGGAACAACAGCCCACATATGGGGCTTGCCAAGCCCCTAGTCCCCCAATCTCAACCAGAGTTCGAGATGTCTAGTCACCCCTACTCAGGGCTCTACTCTGGAATCCCTATTTGGTGGAACACCTGAGGTAAAAAAAAAAATACAGAAAGGACTCTTCCCATCCACAGAATGATCCCAACCCCTTGTGATCAGGCCAAATCACCAGAGAAAGAATTGTCCATGGCCCTTGAGGACACCCCGACATTCCACGGCCACCGTTGACACAAAATCCAGAGACAAAAGCTTATGCAAGCGCCACATACTCGCCCTTTGTTCATAGCACGGAAAATTCTAACTGTCTGTAGATCGAGCCTTCATACATACATCCCCAAACCTAAGCTGAGTTTGTGTTTTCAGACTTCTGTCCCCACAGTCCTGGCCCACACACCGTCCAAGCTGGGGCCCCTGGAGACACACCTCAGGACTGTGGCTTCCCTCTCCAGGGGAATTCTGCCATTTCCATTGGCCACAACCCTATAGATTAGGAGAATCCTCCAAACTCCCCGAGGCCATTCCAATAGTGTTGGCTGCCCAGGACAAACAGGGAAGATCTTTCACAAGTTAGGAAACTACCTCCACTCAGACCCAGAGACAGATATCCCCATAGAATAAGATTTAACTGGACAGGCACTTAGGCTCTAATCAGATCCATTGCTTTTGTTTCCAGGCATCTCTCCTCAGAGGCCTGGTTTCCAATACCAGAATACGGGGGATTACTGAGGCACTCATCAGAAAAATCTCATCTCCACATAGGAAATGTACTCTTTGGAGCTCTATAAAAACCTCTGTTTAGGAGAATCTTTCAGGGCCCCGGATCAAGCTCCCCATTCCAAGGTCTCCATGGACTTAAACCCACATTATGATCTATTGTCGGGAGAGTCCATGTCAACTCAACCCCCTTGGTTTCTCCCCCAGGGCCTGCAGATCAAACCTGCCTTGTTGCTAGGAGACAACTAAATGGGAGGCGGGCTGCCCAGGCATCCATCCTTAGAACCCTACTCTGGAGTCGTTCCACATGGGACAACCTAGTGCCATCCAACAGGTCTCAAGTGTCCCACAGAAGGAATCTTTGCAGTCTGGAGCATCTCACAACTCCCATTGTGGGAAAATCTACATGGCCTCTTGAGACGCTCCACTTTATAAAGGGGCCATCATGGACAGAATCTCCAACCTGAGCAAACGTCTGATAAACGCCCTGACTTCAGGTGCATGAGATCTTGATTCAGCTCTGCAGAGTGTGCCTTCTGTGCACTCACCCCCAAAACTAAGCCTAGCTTGTGTTCTCAGACTACCGTCCTCACACCCCTGCCCCAAAAGCCCTACAGATTGGCAATACTGGGGCCATAATGCAGCACACTGCCTGCCCTCCAGAAGAAAAACGTTGCCTTATGGAGCTACCTAGAAACCCGAATAAGGATCAACTGAACGCCACTCGACTGCACCCCAAATATGCAGTCTACCCTGTCTAATGCCTTGTCTGACACAGCATGAGCCCACACCTCCAGACCTACGCTCAACAGCTGGCCGCACACTGAGCTCATTGGACCCATCAGGTCCTTAGGTCTTCATCCCTTCCCAACCTCATTTTTCGGGTTTCAGAACCTAGACCTAAACTCCAAACACTGTCCAGGGTGAACGTGATGCAGAAATCACAACTCTTCCTTCGCCATGGCTGGAAACCTTGTGGTTGGCATATTCTCCAACGTTCAGTGTGGAAGAATCTAGCATGGCCCATGAGGCACTTCCCCTGCTTGAGGGCCTTGTTGGGCACAAATAGGCATTGTGAACCTCAGCATGAGCCCTGTCCTCAAGGAAGGCCTCTCAGTGTCTGAATCAAGAGCCCTCCTATTGGACTTGACATGCCCCTAGGCCCCCAAACTTAAACAGAGGTGGGGATATCCAGTTGTCCCTCCCAAGGACTCTGCTCTGGAATCCCTCTTTTATTGGGACACTTGAGGTACATAAAATAAAATATAAAATAAAATAAAATAAAAAACAGAAAAGACTCCCCCCATCCCACAGAATGTACCCAAACTCTTGGGATCGGGTCAAATCCTCAGAGAAGGAAAGCCATCCACAACCCATGAGGCCACGCCAGCATTCCACCCACATTGTTGACACAAATCCAGAGACAAAACCTGAGCAAGCACCTCAAACTCACCCTTTTTCATATCCCTAAGTGTTATCACGGTCTGTAGATTGGGCGTGCCATACCTATGTCCCCAATCCTAAGCAGAGTTTGTGTTTTCAGACTTTTGTCCCCACAGGCCTGGCCCACACAGCCTCAAGGCTGGGCCCCTAGAGCCAAACTCAGAACTGTGCCTTCCCTCTCCAGTGGATTTCTGCCCATTCCATTGGCCACAACCCTATAGATTAGGAGAAACTCCAAAGTCCCAAAGCCATCCCAATATTATAGGCTGCCCAGGACAAACAGGGGCGATCTGACACAAGCTGAGCAACTACATCCCCTCAGATCCTTAGACACGTATCCTCAGGAAAGAGATTGAACCGGACAGGCACCTATGCCCTAATCATCTCGATTGCTTTTGTTTCCAGTCATCTCTCCTCAGAGTCCTGGTTTCCAATACCAGCATATGGGAGATTCCTTAGGCACTCATCAAAACAATTCTCTTCTATACATAGGAAACGTACTCTTTAGAACCCATCAAAACCTCCGGTTATGAACATCCCTCAAGGCCCCGGATCAAGCACCCCATTCCAAGGTCTACATGGACACAAATGCACATTATGACCCATCCTCAACACACCCATTTCAAAACACCCGCCTCGGTTGCTCCCCTAGATCCAGCAGATCGAACTTGCCTTGGCGCTATGAGACACCTGGAATGGGAGGCAGGCTGCCCAGGCATCCATCCTTAGAACCCTGCTCTGAATAACTTCCTTATGGGATGTCCTGGAGCCATCCAACAGGTCTCGACTGTCCCACAGAAGGAATCATTGTGGTTTGGAGCATCTCACAATTCCCATCGTGGGAAAACCTCCATGTCCTCGTGACACCGTCCCCTTCATGAAGGGGCCGTCATGGACAGAAACTCCGACGTAAGCCAACGTCTGATCCTAGCTCTGTCTTCAGGCATACGGGATCTCGAATCATCTCTGCAGAGGGTGCCTGCCGTCCCCTCACCCCGAAATCTAAGTCTGGCTCGTGTTCTCAGAATTTTTTCCTCACACTCCTGGCCCACAAGCCTTCCAGTTTGGGAATTCTGGAGCCACTATGTGGCACTGTGTCTTCCCTCCAGAAGAAAAACGTTGCCCTCTGGGGCTACCCAGTAACCACAAATGAGTACCATCCTGCACGAAACTCGACTGCATCCCAGTGATACAGTCTAGCCTGGGCACTAATTCCCTGTCTGCCACAGCCTGAGCCTGCACCTCCCAACCCACACTCAACAGCTGGCCGAACACTGAGCACATCAGACACACCATGGCCTTAGGTCTTCATCTCTTCCCAACCTCAGTTTTCAGGCTTCAGAACCTAGACCTTAAATCCAATCACAGTCCAGGAGTGAAAGTGTGGCAGAAATTAGAACTCCTTCTTCCCCATGGCCAGAAAACTTGTGGTTGCCATATTGTGCAACGTTCAGTGTAGGAGAAACCAGCATAGTACATTAGGCCACGCCCTGAATGAGGGGCTCCTTGGGCACAAAAACACATTGTGAAACTCAGTGTGAGACCTATCCTCAAGGAAGGCCTCTCAGTGTCTGGACCAAGAGCCCACATATGGGGCTTGCCATGTTCTTAGGTCCCAATGTTAACCAGAGGTCTGGTTGTCCAGTCGCCCCTCGCCAGGACTCTGCTCTTGAATCCCTCTTTTGGTGGTCCACCTTAGGTAAAAAAAATAATAATAATAAAAAAATAAACAAAAAAACAAGAAAGGCCTGCTCCCTTCCCACAGAATGACCCCAAACTCTTGGGATCGGGTCAAATCCCCAGAAAGGGAGCCTCATCAATGGCCCATGAGGACACCCCGACATTCCATGGCAATCGGTGACACAATTCCAGAAAAAAAAAAAAAAAAAAAAAAGCATGAGCCAGCACCTCACATTCGCCCTTTGTTCATATCCCGAAGAGTTCTCCTCACGGTCTATAGATCGGGCCGGCCATACCTTCATCCCACAACCTAAGTGGAGTTTGTGTTTTCAGACTTTTGTCCAAATAGCCCTGGACCACACACGCTCCACACTTGGGTCCCTGGAGCCACACCTCAGGACTGTGCTTCCCTTTCAAGGGAATTCTTCCCATTCCATTGGCCACAACCTTGCAAATGAGGAAAAACCTCCAAAGTCACCGAGGCCATCCCAATAGTGTAGGCCGCCCAGGACAAACAGGGGTGATCTCAAACCAGCTGAGCAACTACCTCCACTCAGACAACAGATGCCCCAGAGAAGAATATTGAACCGGACAGGCCCCTAGGCCCTAATCAGATCCATTGCTTTGGTTTCCAGGCATCTCTCCTCAGAGGCCTCGTTTCCAATACCAGCATATGGTGGTTTCCTGAGGCACCAATAAGAACAAATCTCGTCTCCCCATGGAAAACTTGCTCATTGGAGCTTTGTCATAACCTCTGGTTAGGAGAATCCTTCAGGGCCCTGGTGCCACTGCCCCATACCAAGGTCTCCATGGACTCAAACCAACATTAAGACCATCCTCAGGAAAGTCCATTTCAACTCAGCCCCCTCTGTTGCTACCCCAAGCCAGCAGATCAAACGTTTCTTGTTGCTAGGAGACAATTGGAATGTGAGGCTGGCTGCCCAGGCATCCATACTTAGAACCCTGTTCTGGAAAAATACCTTATAAGACGTCCTGGATCCATCCAACAAATCTTAATTGTCCCACAGAAGGAATCCTTGTGGTTTGGAGCATCTCACTACTCCAATAGTGGGAAAACCCCCATGGGCTCATAATATCCCCCCTTCATGAAGAGACCAACATGGACAGAAACTCAAACCTGAGCCAAAGTCTGATCCTCGACCTGACTTCAGACGCATGAGATCTCAATTCAGCTCTGCAGAGTGTGCCTGCCATGTCCTTGCCCCGAAACCTAAGCCTAGCTTGTGTTCTCAGACTTCCGTCCTCACTCTCCTGGCCCACAAGCCCTCCAGTTTGGGAATTCCGATGCCACAATGCAGCACTCTGCCTGCCCTCCAGAAGAAAAACTTTGCCCTATGCTGCTAATAAGAAACCCCAAATGATTTTCTAATGCATGCCACTCGATTGTAAAGCAATTATACAGCCTACCCTGTATTCTAATGCCCTGTCTGGCACAGCCTGAGACAAGACATCCCAAACGACACCCAGACAGCTGGCCCCAACCTGGACACATAGGACCCGCTATGGCTGTAGGTCGTCATCTCTTCCCAACCTCGGTTTTCAGGCTTCAGCAATGTGGGAAAACCTGCATTGTCTGAAAGGCCATGCCAGTGCTTGAGGGCCGCCTAGGGCACAGACATACATTGTGACCTGTAGCGTGAGTCCCGTATTAAAGTAACGCCTCTCAGTGGCTGGACCAAGATCCTGCATATGGGGCTTGTCATATCCATAGGCCCCCAGGCTTAACCAGAGGGCGAGTATTCCAGTTGTCAGTACCCACTGCTATGCTCTAGAATCCCTCTACTGGTGGGACACATGAAGCAGAAAACAGGACACTTCCCTTCCCACAGAATGACCTCAAACTCTTGGGGGCTGGACAAACTACCAGAGAGGGAGACTTCTACGACCCATGAGGCAACTCCTACATTAAACGGCCACTGTGGACAAAACATCCAGAGACAAAAGCCTGAGCGACTGCCTCCCTCTCACCCTTCTTTCATATCCAGAGGAGCTCCCCTCATGGACTGTAGATCAGGCCTGCCGTAACCTCGGCCCCAAACCTGAGCTGAGTTAGGGTTTTTGGATGTCTGTCTGCACAGCCATGGCCCACACAGACTCCAGGCTGGGGTCTCTGGAGCCACACCACAGAACTTTGCCTGCTCTCTCCTAAGAAACTGCCCATTCCATTGGCCACAACTCTACAAAATAGTAGAAACCTCAAGGTCCCCAAGGACATCCCACTACCGCAAGCCGCACTGGACAAATAGGGGCATTATGACACAAGCTGAGCAACTACTACCTCCATGCAGACACATAGACAGATATCCGCAGAGACAGAAGATTGAACCAGACAGGCCCCTAGGCCCTATTATGAACTCTTGCTTTGGTGTCCAGGTATCACTCCTCAGAGGCCTGGGTTCGAAGACCAGCATACGGGGCTTTCCTGAGGCACCAGACAGAAGACCTCTCCTCTCCACATGGGAAGCTTCCTTGTTGGAGTTGTGTCAAGCCCTTCGGGTTGGAGAATCCTGCAGAGTCCCTTAGCTACTGCCACATTCCAAGGTCTCCATGGCCACCAACCCACATTATGACTCATCCTCAGGAGAGTCCATTTAAACTCAGCCTTCTGGGTAGCTCACCCAAGAGCCCGCAGATTGAGCCTGCCTTGTCTCGACCAGGCAATGGGAAGGTGAGTTGGCGTGTCTCGGCATCCATGCTTAGGCCCCTGCTCTCGAGTCTTTCTGTATGGGGCATCAAGGGACCATCCAATAGTACTCGACTGTCCTGAAGAAGGAAACTTTGAAGTTAGGAGCAGCTCACAACTCCCAGCGTAGGGAAACCTCCCTGGCCTCATGACGCCCCCACCCCCTTCAGGAAGGGGCCGTCATGGACACAAACTCCAGCTTGAGGCAACATCTGATACTCGCCCTGACCTCACCTGCAGGAGATCTCGATTCAGCCTCTGCAGAGTGGGCCTGCCATGCTCTTGGCCCAAAAACTCGTGCTAGCTTGTGTTTTCAGACTTCCTTCCTCACAATCCTGGCCACACCCCTCCAGTTTGGCAATTCTGGAGACACAATGCAGCACTCTGCCTGCCCTCCAGAAGAAAAATGTTGCCCTATAGGGCTAACCGGAAACGCCAAATGAGTAACAACCTGCATGCCACGCGACCATACCCCAATTATACAGTCTAGCCTGTGCACTAAAGCCCTGTCTGACACAGCCTGAGGGCAGACCTCCAGTCCAACACCCAGAAAGCTGGCCGTACACAGAGCATATCATACCCACAATGGCTTTAGGCCTACATCTCTACAAAACCTCAGTTTTCACCTGCAGAACCTAGGCCTTATCTCCACTCACTGCTCAGGAGTGAACGTGATGCAAGAATCAGAACTTCTCCTTCGCCTTGGCAAGTAACCTAGTGGTTGGCATGTTGTCCATTGTTCATAGTAGGAGAAAGCAGCATGGACTATGAGGCCCCACCTATCCCTGAGGGCCACAATTTGCACAAACACACATTGTGACCCTCAGCGTGAGCCCTATCCTCATGTAAAGCCTCTTAGTGACTGGAACAACAGCCCACATATGGGGCTTGCCAAGGGCCTAGTCCCCCAATCTCAACCAGAGTTCGAGATGTCTAGTCACCCCTACTCAGGGCTCTACTCTGGAATCCCTATTTGGTGGAACACCTGAGGTAAAAAAAAAAAATACAGAAAGGACTCTTCCCATCCACAGAATGATCCCAACCCCTTGTGATCAGGCCAAATCACCAGAGAAAGAATTGTCCATGGCCCTTGAGGACACCCCGACATTCCACGGCCACCGTTGACACAAAATCCAGAGACAAAAGCTTATGCAAGCGCCACATACTCGCCCTTTGTTCATAGCACGGAAAATTCTTACTGTCTGTAGATCGAGCCTTCATACATACATCCCCAAACATAAGCTGAGTTTGTGTTTTCAGACTTCTGTCCCCACAGTCCTGGCCCACACACCGTCCAAGCTGGGGCCCCTGGAGACACACCTCAGGACTGTGGCTTCCCTCTCCAGGGGAATTCTGCCATTTCCATTGGCCACAACCCTATAGATTAGGAGAATCCTCCAAACTCCCCGAGGCCATCCCAATAGTGTTGGCTGCCCAGGACAAACAGGGATGATCTTTCACAAGTTAGGAAACTACCTCCACTCAGACCCAGAGACAGATATCCCCATAGAATAAGATTTAACTGGACAGGCACTTAGGCTCTAATCAGATCCATTGCTTTTGTTTCCAGGCATCTCTCCTCAGAGGCCTGGTGTCCAATACCAGAATACGGGGGATTACTGAGGCACTCATCAGAAAAATCTCATCTCCACATAGGAAATGTACTCTTTGGAGCTCTATAAAAACCTCTGTTTAGGAGAATCTTTCAGGGCCCCGGATCAAGCGCCCCATTCCAAGGTCTCCATGGACTTAAACCCACATTATGATCTATTGTCGGGAGAGTCCATGTCAACTCAACCCCCTTGGTTTCTCCCCCAGGGCCTGCAGATCAAACCTGCCTTGTTGCTAGGAGACAACTAGAATGGGAGGCGGGCTGCCCAGGCATCCATCCTTAGAACCCTACTCTGGAGTCGTTCCACATGGGACATCCTAGTGCCATCCAACAGGTCTCAAGTGTCCCACAGAAGGAATCTTTGCAGTCTGGAGCATCTCACAACTCCCATTGTGGGAAAATCTACATGGCCTCTTGAGACGCTCCACTTTATAAAGGGGCCATCATGGACAGAAACTCCAACCTGAGCAAACGTCTGATATTCGCCCTGACTTCAGGTGCATGAGATCTTGATTCAGCTCTGCAGAGTGTGCCTTCTGTGCACTCACCCCCAAAACTAAGCCTAGCTTGTGTTCTCAGACTACCGTCCTCACACCCCTACCCCAAAAGCCCTACAGATTGGCAATACTGGGGCCATAATGCAGCACACTGCCTGCCCTCCAGAAGAAAAACGTTGCCTTATGGAGCTACCTAGAAACCCGAATAAGGATCAACTGAACGCCACTCGACTGCACCCCAAATATTCAGTCTACCCTGTCTAATGCCTTGTCTGACACAGCATGAGCCCACACCTCCAGACCTACGGTCTACAGCTGGCCGCACACTGAGCACATTGGACCCATCAGGTCCTTAGGTCTTCATCTC
The DNA here is from genome assembly GCF_964662115.1 of Mustela nivalis. Lineage (NCBI taxonomy): Eukaryota > Metazoa > Chordata > Mammalia > Carnivora > Mustelidae > Mustela > Mustela nivalis. The sequence goes on from NW_028136239.1 coordinate 298,973, forward strand.
TTCCAACCTCAGTTTTCGGGTTTCAGAACCTAGACCTAAACTCCAAACACTGTCCAGGGGTGAACGTGATGCAGAAACCACAACTCTTCCTTCGCCATGGCTGGAAACCTTGTGGTTGGCATATTCTCCAACGTTCAGTGTGGAAGAATCTAGCGTGGCCCATGAGGCACTTCCCCTGCTTGAGGGCCTTGTTGGGCACAAATAGGCATTGTGAACCTCAGCATGAGCCCTGTCCTCAAGGAAGGCCTCTCAGTGTCTGAATCAAGAGCCCGCCTATTGGACTTGCCATGCCCCTAGGCCCCCAAACTTAAACAGAGGTGGGGATATCCAGTTGTCCCTCCCAAGGACTCTGCTCTGGAATCCCTCTTTTATTGGGACACTTGAGGTCCATAAAATAAAATATAAAATAAAATAAAATAAAAAACAGAAAAGACTCCCCCCATCCCACAGAATGTACCCAAACTCTTGGGATCGGGTCAAATCCTCAGAGAAGGAAAGCCATCCACAACCCATGAGGCCACGCCAGCATTCCACCCACATTGTTGACACAAATCCAGAGACAAAACCTGAGCAAGCACCTCAAACTCACCCTTTTTCATATCCCTAAGTGTTATCACGGTCTGTAGATTGGGCGTGCCATACCTATGTCCCCAATCCTAAGCAGAGTTTGTGTTTTCAGACTTTTGTCCCCACAGGCCTGGCCCACACAGCCTCAAGGCTGGGCCCCTAGAGCCAAACTCAGAACTGTGCCTGCCCTCTCCAGGGGATTTCTGCCCATTCCATTGGCCACAACCCTATAGATTAGGAGAAACTCCAAAGTCCCGAAGCCATCCCAATATTATAGGCTGCCCAGGACAAACAGGGGCGATCTGACACAAGCTGAGCAACTACATCCCCTCAGATCCTTAGACACGTATCCTCAGGAAAGAGATTGAACCGGACAGGCACCTATGCCCTAATCATCTCGATTGCTTTTGTTTCCAGTCATCTCTCCTCAGAGTCCTGGTTTCCAATACCAGCATATGGGAGATTCCTTAGGCACTCATCAAAACAATTCTCTTCTATACATAGGAAACGTACTCTTTAGAACCCATCAAAACCTCCGGTTATGAACATCCCTCAAGGCCCCGGATCAAGCACCCCATTCCAAGGTCTACATGGACACAAATGCACATTATGACCCATCCTCAACTCACCCATTTCAAAACACCCGCCTCGGTTGCTCCCCTAGATCCAGCAGATCGAACTTGCCTTGGCGCTATGAGACACCTGGAATGGGAGGCAGGCTGCCCAGGCATCCATCCTTAGAACCCTGCTCTGAATAACTTCCTTATGGGATGTCCTGGAGCCATCCAACAGGTCTCGACTGTCCCACAGAAGGAATCATTGTGGTTTGGAGCATCTCACAATTCCCATCGTGGGAAAACCTCCATGTCCTCGTGACACCGTCCCCTTCATGAAGGGGCCGTCATGGACAGAAACTCCGACGTAAGCCAACGTCTGATCCTAGCTCTGTCTTCAGGCATACGGGATCTCGAATCATCTCTGCAGAGGGTGCCTGCCGTCCCCTCACCCCGAAATCTAAGTCTGGCTCTTGTTCTCAGAATTTTTTCCTCACACTCCTGGCCCACATGCCTTCCAGTTTGGGAATTCTGGAGCCACTATGTGGCACTGTGTCTTCCCTCCAGAAGAAAAACGTTGCCCTCTGGGGCTACCCAGTAACCACAAATGAGTACCATCCTGCACGAAACTCGACTGCATCCCAATGATACAGTCTAGCCTGGGCACTAATTCCCTGTCTGCCACAGCCTGAGCCTGCACCTCCCAACCCACACTCAACAGCTGGCCGAACACTGAGCACATCAGACACACCATGGCCTTAGGTCTTCATCTCTTCCCAACCTCAGTTTTCAGGCTTCAGAACCTAGACCTTAAATCCAATCACACTCCAGGAGTGAAAGTGTGGCAGAAATTAGAACTCCTTCTTCCCCATGGCCAGAAAACTTGTGGTTGCCATATTGTGCAACGTTCAGTGTAGGAGAAACCAGCATGGTACATTAGGCCACGCCCTGAATGAGGGGCTCCTTGGGCACAAAAACACATTGTGAAACTCAGTGTGAGACCTATCCTCAAGGAAGGCCTCTCAGTGTCTGGACCAAGAGCCCACATATGGGGCTTGCCATGTTCTTAGGTCCCAATGTTAACCAGAGGTCTGGTTGTCCAGTCGCCCCTCGCCAGGACTCTGCTCTTGAATCCCTCTTTTGGTGGTCCACCTTAGGTAAAAAAAATAATAATAATAAAAAAATAAACAAAAAAACAAGAAAGGCCTCCTCCCTTCCCACAGAATGACCCCAAACTCTTGGGATCGGGTCAAATCCCCAGAAAGGGAGCCTCATCAATGGCCCATGAGGACACCCCGACATTCCATGGCAATCGGTGACACAATTCCAGAAAAAAAAAAAAAAAAAAGCATGAGCCAGCACCTCACATTCGCCCTTTGTTCATATCCCGAAGAGTTCTCCTCACGGTCTATAGATCGGGCCGGCCATACCTTCATCCCACAACCTAAGTGGAGTTTGTGTTTTCAGACTTTTGTCCAAATAGCCCTGGACCACACACGCTCCACACTTGGGTCCCTGGAGCCACACCTCAGGACTGTGCTTCCCTTTCAAGGGAATTCTTCCCATTCCATTGGCCACAACCTTGCAAATGAGGAAAAACCTCCAAAGTCACCGAGGCCATCCCAATAGTGTAGGCCGCCCAGGACAAACAGGGGTGATCTCAAACCAGCTGAGCAACTACCTCCACTCAGACAACAGATGCCCCAGAGAAGAATATTGAACCGGACAGGCCCCTAGGCCCTAATCAGATCCATTGCTTTGGTTTCCAGGCATCTCTCCTCAGAGGCCTCGTTTCCAATACCAGCATATGGTGGTTTCCTGAGGCACCAATAAGAACAAATCTCGTCTCCCCATGGAAAACTTGCTCATTGGAGCTTTGTCATAACCTCTGGTTAGGAGAATCCTTCAGGGCCCTGGTGCCACTGCCCCATACCAAGGTCTCCATGGACTCAAACCAACATTAAGACCATCCTCAGGAAAGTCCATTTCAACTCAGCCCCCTCTGTTGCTACCCCAAGCCAGCAGATCAAACGTTTCTTGTTGCTAGGAGACAATTGGAATGTGAGGCTGGCTGCCCAGGCATCCATACTTAGAACCCTGTTCTGGAAAAATACCTTATAAGACGTCCTGGAGCCATCCAACAAATCTTAATTGTCCCACAGAAGGAATCCTTGTGGTTTGGAGCATCTCACTACTCCAATAGTGGGAAAACCCCCATGGGCTCATAATATCCCCCCTTCATGAAGAGACCAACATGGACAGAAACTCAAACCTGAGCCAAAGTCTGATCCTCGACCTGACTTCAGACGCATGAGATCTCAATTCAGCTCTGCAGAGTTTGCCTGCCATGTCCTTGCCCCGAAACCTAAGCCTAGCTTGTGTTCTCAGACTTCCGTCCTCACTCTCCTGGCCCACAAGCCCTCCAGTTTGGGAATTCCGAAGCCACAATGCAGCACTCTGCCTGCCCTCCAGAAGAAAAACTTTGCCCTATGCTGCTAATAAGAAACCCCAAATGATTTTCTAATGCATGCCACTCGATTGTAAAGCAATTATACAGCCTACCCTGTATACTAATGCCCTGTCTGGCACAGCCTGAGACAAGACATCCCAAACGACACCCAGACAGCTGGCCCCAACCTGGACACATAGGACCCGCTATGGCTGTAGGTCGTCATCTCTTCCCAACCTCGGTTTTCAGGCTTCAGCAATGTGGGAAAACCTGCATTGTCCGAAAGGCCATGCCAGTGCTTGAGGGCCGCCTAGGGCACAGACATACATTGTGACCTGCAGCGTGAGTCCCGTATTAACGTAACGCCTCTCAGTGGCTGGACCAAGATCCTGCATATGGGGCTTGTCATATCCATAGGCCCCCAGGCTTAACCAGAGGGCGAGTATTCCAGTTGTCAGTACCCACTGCTATGCTCTAGAATCCCTCTACTGGGGGGACACATGAAGCAGAAAACAGGACACTTCCCTTCCCACAGAATGACCTCAAACTCTGGGGGGCGGGACAAACTACCAGAGAGGGAGACTTCTATGACCCATGAGGCAACTCCTACATTAAACGGCCACTGTGGACAAAACATCCAGAGACAAAAGCTCTAGCGACTGCCTCCCTCTCACCCTTCTTTCATATCCAGAGGAGCTCCCCTCATGGACTGTAGATCAGGCCTGCCGTAACCTCGGCCCCAAACCTGAGCTGAGTTAGGGTTTTTGGATGTCTGTCTGCACAGCCATGGCCCACACAGACTCCAGGCTGGGGTCTCTGGAGCCACACCACAGAACTGTGCCTGCTCTCTACTAAGAAACTGCCCATTCCATTGGCCACAACTCTACAAAATAGTAGAAACCTCAAGGTCCCCAAGGACATCCCACTACCACAAGCCGCACTGGACAAATACAGGCATTATGACACAAGATGAGCAACTACTACCTCCATGCAGACACATAGACAGATATCCGCAGAGACAGAAGATTGAACCAGACAGGCCCCTAGGCCCTATTATGAACTCTTGCTTTGGTGTCCAGGTATCACTCCTCAGAGGCCTGGGTTCGAAGACCAGCATACGGGGCTTTCCTGAGGCACCAGACAGAAGACCTCTCCTCTCCACATGGGAAGCTTCCTTGTTGGAGTTGTGTCAAGCCCTTCGGGTTGGAGAATCCTGCAGAGTCCCTTAGCTACTGCCACATTCCAAGGTCTCCATGGCCACCAACCCACATTATGACTCATCCTCAGGAGAGTCCATTTAAACTCAGCCTTCTGGGTAGCTCACCCAAGAGCCCGCAGATTGAGCCTGCCTTGTCTCGACCAGGCAATGGGAAGGTGAGTTGGCGTGTCTCGGCATCCATGCTTAGGCCCCTGCTCTCGAGTCTTTCTGTATGGGGCATCAAGGGACCATCCAATAGTACTCGACTGTCCTGAAGAAGGAAACTTTGAAGTTTGGAGCAGCTCACAACTCCCAGCGTAGGGAAACCTCCCTGGCCTCATGACGCCCCCACCCCCTTCAGGAAGGGGCCGTCATGGACACAAACTCCAGCTTGAGGCAACATCTGATACTCGCCCTGACCTCACCTGCAGGAGATCTCGATTCAGCCTCTGCAGAGTGGGCCTGCCATGCTCTTGGCCCAAAAACTCGTGCTAGCTTGTGTTTTCAGACTTCCTTCCTCACAATCCTGGCCACACCCCTCCAGTTTGGCAATTCTGGAGACACAATGCAGCACTCTGCCTGCCCTCCAGAAGAAAAATGTTGCCCTATAGGGCTAACCGGAAACGCCAAATGAGTAGCAACCTGCATGCCACTCGACCATACCCCAATTATACAGTCTAGCCTGTGCACTAAAGCCCTGTCTGACACAGCCTGAGGGCAGACCTCCAGTCCAACACCCAGAAAGCTGGCCGTACACAGAGCATATCACACCCACAATGGCTTTAGGCCATCATCTCTACCCAACCTCAGTTTTCACCTGCAGAACCTGGCCTTATCTCCACTCACTGCTCAGGAGTGAACGTGATGCAAGAATCAGAACTTTTCCTTCGCCTTGGCAAGTAACCTAGTGGTTGGCATGTTGTCCATTGTTCATAGTAGGAGAGAGCAGCATGGACTATGAGGTCCCACCTATCCCTGAGGGCCACAATTTGCACAAACACACATTGTGACCCTCAGCGTGAGCCCTATCCTCATGTAAAGCCTCTTAGTGACTGGAACAACAGCCCACATATGGGGCTTGCCAAGCCCCTAGTCCCCCAATCTCAACCAGAGTTCGAGATGTCTAGTCACCCCTACTCAGGGCTCTACTCTGGAATCCCTATTTGGTGGAACAACTGAGGTAAAAAAAAAAAAATACAGAAAGGACTCTTCCCATCCACAGAATGATCCCAACCCCTTGTGATCAGGCCAAATCACCAGAGAAAGAATTGTCCATGGCCCTTGAGGACACCCCGACATTCCACGGCCACCGTTGACACAAAATCCAGAGACAAAAGCTTGAGCAAGCGCCACATACTCGCCCTTTGTTCATAGCCCGGAAAATTCTTACTGTCTGTAGATCGAGCCTTCATACATACATCCCCAAACCTAAGCTGAGTTTGTGTTTTCAGACTTCTGTCCCCACAGTCCTGGCCCACACACCGTCCAAGCTGGGGCCCCTGGAGACACACCTCAGGACTGTGGCTTCCCTCTCCAGGGGAATTCTGCCATTTCCTTTGGCCACAACCCTATAGATTAGGAGAATCCTCCAAACTCCCCGAGGCCATCCCAATAGTGTTGGCTGCCCAGGACAAACAGGGATGATCTTTCACAAGTTAGGAAACTACCTCCACTCAGACCCAGAGACAGATATCCCCATAGAATAAGATTTAACTGGACAGGCACTTAGGCTCTAATCAGATCCATTGCTTTTGTTTCCAGGCATCTCTCCTCAGAGGCCTGGTTTCCAATACCAGAATACGGGGGATTACTGAGTCACTCATCAGAAAAATCTCATCTCCACATAGGAAATGTACTCTTTGGAGCTCTATAAAAACCTCTGTTTAGGAGAATCTATCAGGGCCCCGGATCAAGCGCCCCATTCCAAGGTCTCCATGGACTTAAACCCACATTATGATCTATTGTCGGGAGAGTCCATGTCAACTCAACCCCTTTGGTTTCTCCCCCAGGGCCTGCAGATCAAACCTGCCTTGTTGCTAGGAGACAACTAGAATGGGAGGCGGGCTGCCCAGGCATCCATCCTTAGAACCCTACTCTGGAGTCGTTCCACATGGGACATCCTAGTGCCATCCAACAGGTCTCAAGTGTCCCACAGAAGGAATCTTTGCAGTCTGGAGCATCTCACAACTCCCATTGTGGGAAAATCTACATGGCCTCTTGAGACGCTCCACTTTATAAAGGGGCCATCATGGACAGAAACTCCGACCTGAGCAAACGTCTGATATTCGCCCTGACTTCAGGTGCATGAGATCTTGATTCAGCTCTGCAGAGTGTGCCTTCTGTGCACTCACCCCCAAAACTAAGCCTAGCTTGTGTTCTCAGACTACCGTCCTCACACCCCTACCCCAAAAGCCCTACAGATTGGCAATACTGGGGCCATAATGCAGCACACTGCCTGCCCTCCAGAAGAAAAACGTTGCCTTATGGAGCTACCTAGAAACCCGAATAAGGATCAACTGAACGCCACTCGACTGCACCCCAAATATGCAGTCTACCCTGTCTAATGCCTTGTCTGACACAGCATGAGCCCACACCTCCAGACCTACGCTCTACAGCTGGCCGCACACTGAGCACATTGGACCCATCAGGTCCTTAGGTCTTCATCTCTTCCAACCTCAGTTTTCGGGTTTCAGAACCTAGACCTAAACTCCAAACACTGTCCAGGGGTGAACGTGATGCAGAAACCACAACTCTTCCTTCGCCATGGCTGGAAACCTTGTGGTTGGCATATTCTCCAACGTTCAGTGTGGAAGAATCTAGCGTGGCCCATGAGGCACTTCCCCTGCTTGAGGGCCTTGTTGGGCACAAATAGGCATTGTGAACCTCAGCATGAGCCCTGTCCTCAAGGAAGGCCTCTCAGTGTCTGAATCAAGAGCCCGCCTATTGGACTTGCCATGCCCCTAGGCCCCCAAACTTAAACAGAGGTGGGGATATCCAGTTGTCCCTCCCAAGGACTCTGCTCTGGAATCCCTCTTTTATTGGGACACTTGAGGTCCATAAAATAAAATATAAAATAAAATAAAATAAAAAACAGAAAAGACTCCCCCCATCCCACAGAATGTACCCAAACTCTTGGGATCGGGTCAAATCCTCAGAGAAGGAAAGCCATCCACAACCCATGAGGCCACGCCAGCATTCCACCCACATTGTTGACACAAATCCAGAGACAAAACCTGAGCAAGCACCTCAAACTCACCCTTTTTCATATCCCTAAGTGTTATCACGGTCTGTAGATTGGGCGTGCCATACCTATGTCCCCAATCCTAAGCAGAGTTTGTGTTTTCAGACTTTTGTCCCCACAGGCCTGGCCCACACAGCCTCAAGGCTGGGCCCCTAGAGCCAAACTCAGAACTGTGCCTGCCCTCTCCAGGGGATTTCTGCCCATTCCATTGGCCACAACCCTATAGATTAGGAGAAACTCCAAAGTCCCGAAGCCATCCCAATATTATAGGCTGCCCAGGACAAACAGGGGCGATCTGACACAAGCTGAGCAACTACATCCCCTCAGATCCTTAGACACGTATCCTCAGGAAAGAGATTGAACCGGACAGGCACCTATGCCCTAATCATCTCGATTGCTTTTGTTTCCAGTCATCTCTCCTCAGAGTCCTGGTTTCCAATACCAGCATATGGGAGATTCCTTAGGCACTCATCAAAACAATTCTCTTCTATACATAGGAAACGTACTCTTTAGAACCCATCAAAACCTCCGGTTATGAACATCCCTCAAGGCCCCGGATCAAGCACCCCATTCCAAGGTCTACATGGACACAAATGCACATTATGACCCATCCTCAACTCACCCATTTCAAAACACCCGCCTCGGTTGCTCCCCTAGATCCAGCAGATCGAACTTGCCTTGGCGCTATGAGACACCTGGAATGGGAGGCAGGCTGCCCAGGCATCCATCCTTAGAACCCTGCTCTGAATAACTTCCTTATGGGATGTCCTGGAGCCATCCAACAGGTCTCGACTGTCCCACAGAAGGAATCATTGTGGTTTGGAGCATCTCACAATTCCCATCGTGGGAAAACCTCCATGTCCTCGTGACACCGTCCCCTTCATGAAGGGGCCGTCATGGACAGAAACTCCGACGTAAGCCAACGTCTGATCCTAGCTCTGTCTTCAGGCATACGGGATCTCGAATCATCTCTGCAGAGGGTGCCTGCCGTCCCCTCACCCCGAAATCTAAGTCTGGCTCTTGTTCTCAGAATTTTTTCCTCACACTCCTGGCCCACAAGCCTTCCAGTTTGGGAATTCTGGAGCCACTATGTGGCACTGTGTCTTCCCTCCAGAAGAAAAACGTTGCCCTCTGGGGCTACCCAGTAACCACAAATGAGTACCATCCTGCACGAAACTCGACTGCATCCCAATGATACAGTCTAGCCTGGGCACTAATTCCCTGTCTGCCACAGCCTGAGCCTGCACCTCCCAACCCACACTCAACAGCTGGCCGAACACTGAGCACATCAGACACACCATGGCCTTAGGTCTTCATCTCTTCCCAACCTCAGTTTTCAGGCTTCAGAACCTAGACCTTAAATCCAATCACAGTCCAGGAGTGAAAGTGTGGCAGAAATTAGAACTCCTTCTTCCCCATGGCCAGAAAACTTGTGGTTGCCATATTGTGCAACGTTCAGTGTAGGAGAAACCAGCATGGTACATTAGGCCACGCCCTGAATGAGGGGCTCCTTGGGCACAAAAACACATTGTGAAACTCAGTGTGAGACCTATCCTCAAGGAAGGCCTCTCAGTGTCTGGACCAAGAGCCCACATATGGGGCTTGCCATGTTCTTAGGTCCCAATGTTAACCAGAGGTCTGGTTGTCCAGTCGCCCCTCGCCAGGACTCTGCTCTTGAATCCCTCTTTTGGTGGTCCACCTTAGGTAAAAAAAATAATAATAATAAAAAAATAAACAAAAAAACAAGAAAGGCCTCCTCCCTTCCCACAGAATGACCCCAAACTCTTGGGATCGGGTCAAATCCCCAGAAAGGGAGCCTCATCAATGGCCCATGAGGACACCCCGACATTCCATGGCAATCGGTGACACAATTCCAGAAAAAAAAAAAAAAAAAAAAAAGCATGAGCCAGCACCTCACATTCGCCCTTTGTTCATATCCCGAAGAGTTCTCCTCACGGTCTATAGATCGGGCCGGCCATACCTTCATCCCACAACCTAAGTGGAGTTTGTGTTTTCAGACTTTTGTCCAAATAGCCCTGGACCACACACGCTCCACACTTGGGTCCCTGGAGCCACACCTCAGGACTGTGCTTCCCTTTCAAGGGAATTCTTCCCATTCCATTGGCCACAACCTTGCAAATGAGGAAAAACCTCCAAAGTCACCGAGGCCATCCCAATAGTGTAGGCCGCCCAGGACAAACAGGGGTGATCTCAAACCAGCTGAGCAACTACCTCCACTCAGACAACAGATGCCCCAGAGAAGAATATTGAACCGGACAGGCCCCTAGGCCCTAATCAGATCCATTGCTTTGGTTTCCAGGCATCTCTCCTCAGAGGCCTCGTTTCCAATACCAGCATATGGTGGTTTCCTGAGGCACCAATAAGAACAAATCTCGTCTCCCCATGGAAAACTTGCTCATTGGAGCTTTGTCATAACCTCTGGTTAGGAGAATCCTTCAGGGCCCTGGTGCCACTGCCCCATACCAAGGTCTCCATGGACTCAAACCAACATTAAGACCATCCTCAGGAAAGTCCATTTCAACTCAGCCCCCTCTGTTGCTACCCCAAGCCAGCAGATCAAACGTTTCTTGTTGCTAGGAGACAATTGGAATGTGAGGCTGGCTGCCCAGGCATCCATACTTAGAACCCTGTTCTGGAAAAATACCTTATAAGACGTCCTGGAGCCATCCAACAAATCTTAATTGTCCCACAGAAGGAATCCTTGTGGTTTGGAGCATCTCACTACTCCAATAGTGGGAAAACCCCCATGGGCTCATAATATCCCCCCTTCATGAAGAGACCAACATGGACAGAAACTCAAACCTGAGCCAAAGTCTGATCCTCGACCTGACTTCAGACGCATGAGATCTCAATTCAGCTCTGCAGAGTTTGCCTGCCATGTCCTTGCCCCGAAACCTAAGCCTAGCTTGTGTTCTCAGACTTCCGTCCTCACTCTCCTGGCCCACAAGCCCTCCAGTTTGGGAATTCCGATGCCACAATGCAGCACTCTGCCTGCCCTCCAGAAGAAAAACTTTGCCCTATGCTGCTAATAAGAAACCCCAAATGATTTTCTAATGCATGCCACTCGATTGTAAAGCAATTATACAGCCTACCCTGTATACTAATGCCCTGTCTGGCACAGCCTGAGACAAGACATCCCAAACGACACCCAGACAGCTGGCCCCAACCTGGACACATAGGACCCGCTATGGCTGTAGGTCGTCATCTCTTCCCAACCTCGGTTTTCAGGCTTCAGCAATGTGGGAAAACCTGCATTGTCCGAAAGGCCATGCCAGTGCTTGAGGGCCGCCTAGGGCACAGACATACATTGTGACCTGCAGCGTGAGTCCCGTATTAACGTAACGCCTCTCAGTGGCTGGACCAAGATCCTGCATATGGGGCTTGTCATATCCATAGGCCCCCAGGCTTAACCAGAGGGCGAGTATTCCAGTTGTCAGTACCCACTGCTATGCTCTAGAATCCCTCTAGTGGGGGGACACATGAAGCAGAAAACAGGACACTTCCCTTCCCACAGAATGACCTCCAACTCTTGGGGGCTGGACAAACTACCAGAGAGGGAGACTTCTACGACCCATGAGGCAACTCCTACATTAAATGGCCACTGTGGACAAAACATCCAGAGACAAAAGCCTGAGCGACTGCCTCCCTCTCACCCTTCTTTCATATCCAGAGGAGCTCCCCTCATGGACTGTAGATCAGGCCTGCCGTAACCTCGGCCCCAAACCTGAGCTGAGTTAGGGTTTTTGGATGTCTGTCTGCACAGCCATGGCCCACACAGCCTCCAGGCTGGGGTCTCTGGAGCCACACCACAGAACTGTGCCTGCTCTCTACTAAGAAACTGCCCATTCCATTGGCCACAACTCTACAAAATAGTAGAAACCTCAAGGTCCCCAAGGACATCCCACTACCACAAGCCGCACTGGACAAATACAGGCATTATGACACAAGATGAGCAACTACTACCTCCATGCAGACACATAGACAGATATCCGCAGAGACAGAAGATTGAACCAGACAGGCCCCTAGGCCCTATTATGAACTCTTGCTTTGGTGTCCAGGTATCACTCCTCAGAGGCCTGGGTTCGAAGACCAGCATACGGGGCTTTCCTGAGGCACCAGACAGAAGACCTCTCATCTCCACATGGGAAGCTTCCTTGTTGGAGTTGTGTCAAGCCCTTCGGGTTGGAGAATCCTGCCGAGTCCCTTAGCTACTGCCACATTCCAAGGTCTCCATGGCCACCAACCCACATTATGACTCATCCTCAGGAGAGTCCATTTAAACTCAGCCTTCTGGGTAGCTCACCCAAGAGCCTGCAGATTGAGCGTGCCTTGTCTCCACCAGGCAATGGGAAGGTGAGTTGGCGTTTCTCGGCATCCATGCTTAGGCCCCTGCTCTCGAGTCTTTCTGTATGGGGCATCAAGGGACCATCCAATAGTACTCGACTGTCCTGAAGAAGGAAACTTTGAAGTTAGGAGCAGCTCACAACTCCCAGCGTAGGGAAACCTCCCTGGCCTCATGACGCCCCCACCCCCTTCATGTAAGGGCCGTCGTGGACACAAACTCCAGCTTGAGGCAACATCTGATAATCGCCCTGACCTCACCTGCAGGAGATCTCGATTCAGCCTCTGCAGAGTGGACCTGCCATGCTCTTGGTCCCAAAACTCGTGTTTTCAGAATTCCTTCCTCACAATCCTGGCCACACCCCTCCAGTTTGGCAATTCTGGAGACACAATGCAGCACTCTGCCTGCCCTCCAGAAGAAAAATGTTGCCCTATAGGTCTAACCAGAAACGCCAAATGAGTAACAACCTGCATGCCACTCGACCATACCCCAATTATACTGTCTAGCCTGTGCACTAAAGCCCTGTCTGAAACAGCCTGAGGGGAGACCTCCAGTCCAACACCCAGACAGCTGGCCATAAACAGAGCATATCACACCCACAATGGATTTAGGCCATCAACTCTACACAACCTCAGTTTTCACCTGCAGAACCTAGACCTTATCTCCACTCACTGCTCAGGAGTGAACGTGATACAAGAATCAGAACTTCTCCTTCGCCTTGGCAAGAAACCTAGTGGTTGGCATGTTTTTCCAAAGTTCAGTGTAGTTGAAACCAGTGTGGCCCATGAGGCCCCGCCCATGTTTATGGGCCACATTGGTCACAAACACACATTGTGTCCCTCAGCCTGATCCCAGGCCTCAGGTAATGCCTCTCAGTGGCTGGATGAAGAGTCAGCATATTCGGCTTGCCATGCCCCTAGGCCCCAAATTTTACCCATAGTTCGGGTTCTCCCTTCACTTTTCCCCAGGGCTCATCTTTGGAATTCCTCTTTTGGCGGGACACCTGAGGTAACAAACCTGAAAGGAGTCCTCCCATTCCACAGATTGACGAAAAACAATTGGGATCGGGCCAAATCCACAGAGAGAAAGATTCGTCCATGGCCCATGAGGCCTCCCCGACATTCCACGGCCATCTCTGATACAAAATCCAGAGACAAAAGCCTGAGCAAGTGCCTGAGACTCGCTCTTTCTTTATATCCGGAGGAGTTCTTCTCATGGTTTATAGATCGGGCCTGCTATACCTACCTCCCCAAAGCTAAGCTGAGTTTGTGTTTTGAAACTTCTGTCCCCAAAGTCCTTAGCCACACACCTTCCAGGCTGGGGCCCCAGGTGTCACACATTAGGACTGTGTCTACCCAATCCATGGGAATTCTGCCCATTCCATTGTCCAAAACCGTAAAATTAGGAGAACCCTCCAAATCCCTGAGGCCATCCCAATAGTGCAGGTCGCCCGGGACAAACAAGGGCGGTCTGATACCAGCTGAGCATCTACCTCCACTCACACCATAGATGGATGTCCCCTGAGAAGCAGATTGAACCAGACAGGACCCTAGGCCATAATCGGATACATTGCTTTGGTTTACAGGCATGTCTCCTCAAAAGCCTGGTTTCCAATACCAGCATAGGTGTTTTTCTGAGGCACCCATCAGAACAAATCTCGTCTCCACATGGAGACTTTTGCATCGAGCTATGTCAAAAGCTTAGGAGAATACTTCAGGGTCCCGGTGTCACCGCCCCATTTTAAGGCCCTCATGGACACAAACACACATTAGGACGCATCCTCAGGAAAGTCCATTTCAAGTCAGTCACTCCTGTTGCTCACGCAGAGTCATCAGATATAAACACTCTTGTTGCTAGGAGAAAATTGGAATGCGAGGCCTGCTTCCCAGTCATCCATCCTCGAATGATGCCCTGGAGTCATTCCATATGGGATGTCCTGAAGCTGCCCAACAGGTCTCAAATGTCCCGCAGAAGGTATCCTTGAAGGGGGCATCCCACAACACCCAACGTGGGAAAACCTCCATGGCCTCGAGATTCCGCTCCCTTCATGAAGGGGCCGTCATGCACAGAAACTCCAATGTGAGCCAACGTCTGATCCTCGCCCTGACTTCAGATGCATGAGATATTGGTTCAGATCTACAGTGGTCCCTGCCGTGTCCTCGCCCTGATACACAAGTCTAGCTTGTGTTCTCAGACTTCCGTCCTCACACTCCTGGACACGAAGCCCTCAAGTTTGGCAATTCCGGACCGACAATGAAGCACTCTGCCTGCCCTCTAGAAAAAAAATTTGGCCTAATGAGCTGCCCAGGCACCTTATATGAGGATAAATCTACATGGCACTCGACTTTACCCAAATTATATAGTCTACGGGGGCACTAATGCACTGTCTGACACAACCTGAGCCCGGACCTCCTGACCAACACCCAGACAGTTGACCGCACACTGAGCACATCAGACCCGCCATGGCCTTAGGTTATCATCTCTTCCCTACCTCCGTTTTCAGGCTTCAGAATCTAGACCTTATCTCCAATCACTGCCAAAGGGTGACTGTGATGCAGAAATCAGAACTCTTCCTTACCCATGGCAAGAAATCTTGTCGTTGGCAGGTTGTCCAACGTTCAGTGTAGGAGAAACCAGGATTCACCATGAGGCCCCGCCCATTCTTGTTTGCGAAGTGGGCATAAACTCGCATTGTGACCCTCAGTGTGAGTCCTGTCCTCTAGTAAGTCCTCTCAGTCACTCGACCATTAGATGTCATAATGGGCTTGACATGTCCCTAGGCCCAAATTTGTAACCAGATTTCTGGTTGTACAGTCGGCCCCCCCCCCAGGGCTCTACTCTGGAATCCCTCATTTGGTGGGACACCTGAGGTTAAAAAACAAAACAAGGCAAATCACAACAACAACAAAACGGACTTCTTCCATCCCACAGAATGACCCCAAAATCTTGCGATGGGGACAAACCCCCAGAGAGTAAGACTCGTCCATTTCCCATTAAGTCAACCGGAAATTTCATGACCATGAGTGACACGATATCCAGAGACAAAAACTTGAGCAAGAGCCTGACACTCGCCCTTTTTTCATATCCCGAAGAGTTCTCCTCATGGTCTGTAGATCAATCCTGCCATCCCTATTACCCGAAACATAAGCCGCGTTTGTGTTTTCAGACAACTGTCCAAACAGCTCTGGCCTACACACCCTACATGCTCAGGCCCCTGGAGCCAAACCTGAGGACTGTACTTGCCCTCTCCAAGGGAATTGTATGTGCCCATTCCAATGGCCACAACCTACTAATAAGATAAACCTCCAAACTCCCTGAGGCCATCCCAATAGTGGTGACTCTCCAGGAGAAACAGGAACAATCTGAGCCCATCTGACACCTACATGCACTCAGATGCATAGACTGATGTCCCCAGAGGTAAAAAGGTACGAACAGGCCCCTAGGCACTATTGGATTCATTGTTGTGCTATCCAGTCATCTCTCCTCAGAGGCCTGGATTTCAATACCAGCATATGGCAGTTTCCTGACTCATCCTCAGAACAAATCTCATCTACATATGGGAAACTTGCACGTTGGAGCTGTGCCAAAGCCTCTGTTTGAAAAAACCCTTCAGGGCCCCAGTGTCACCGCTTCATTCCAAGATCTCCATAGACACAAAAACATATTAGGATCGATCCACAGGGGAGTCCATTTCAACTCAGCCTCCTGGGTTGCTCCCCCAGATCCAGCAGATCTAATCTGTCTTGTTGCTAGGACACAATTGGAATGCGAGGTGGGCTACCCAGCCATCCATCCTTAGAACCCTGCTCGGAATCGTTGCCCTGGAGCCAACAAACAGGTCTCAATTGTCCTGCAGAAGAATCTTTGCAGTTTGGAGCTTCTCACAACTAACATCGTGGGAAAACCCCCACGGCCTCATGACCCCCCCGCCTCTTCATGAAGGGCCATCAGGGACAGAAACACCAACCTGAACGATCTTCTGATCCTCGCCCTGACATCATAAGCACGAGATCTCAATTCAGGTCTGTAGATTGTTCCTGCCTTGTCCTCACCCAGAAACCTAAGCCTAGCTTGTTCTCAGATTTCATTACTCAGACTACTGGCCCACAAGCCTCCAGTTTGAAAACCAGAACTATAATGCAGCACTCTTCCTGCCCTCAGGAAGAAAAACATTGCCCTCTGGGGATACCCAGAAACTCCAAAAGAGGATCAACCTGCACGCCATTCTACTGTACCCCAAATATATAGGCTGACCTGGGCACTATTGCCCTTTTTGACACAGCCTGAGCCTGGATTACCTGGCCCCACACAGAAAGCTGGCCGCTCACTGTGCACATCGGACCCGCCATGGTCTTAGGTCGTCATCTCTTCCCAACCTCGGTTGTCAAGTTTCAGAACCTAGACCTTATCTCCAATCACTGCCCAGGCTTGAAAGTGATGCAGAAAAAACAACTCCTTCCCCGTGGCAAGAAACCATGTGGTTGGCATGTTGTCCAACGTTCAGTGTAGTTGAAACCAGTGTGGCCCATGAGGCCCCGCTCATGTTTGCGGGCCACATTGGTCAAAACCACACATTGTGACCCTCACCCTGATCCCAGATCTCAATAAGGCCTCAGTGGCTGGATGAAGAGATAGCATATTGGGCTTGCCATGCCCCTAGGCCCCAAATTTTACCCATAGTTCGGGTTCTCCCTTCACTTTTCCCCAGGGCTCTTCTTTGGAATTCCTCTTTTGGCGGGACACCTGAGGTAACAAACCTGAAAGGAGTCCTCCCATTCCACAGATTGACAAAAAACAATTGGGATCGGGCCAAATCCACAGAGAGGAAGATTCGTCCATGGCCCATGAGGCCTCCCCGACATTCCACGGCCATCTCTGATACAAAATCCAGAGACAAAAGCCTGAGCAAGCGCCTCAGACTCGCTCTTTCTTCATATCCGGAAGAGTTCTTCTCATGGTTTATAGATCAGGCCTGCCATACCTACGTCCCCAAACCTAAGCTGAGTTTGTGTTTTCAGACTTCTGTCCTCAAAGTCCTGGGCCAAACACCATCCAGGCTGGGGCCCCTGGAGTCACACATTAGGACTGTGCCTACCCAATCCATGGGAATTCTGCCGATGCCATTGTCCAAAACAGTAAAATTTGGAGAACCCTACAAATCCCTGAGGCCATCCCAATAGTGCAGGTCGCCCGGGACAAACAAGGGCGGTCTGATACCAGCTGAGCATCTACCTCCACTCATACCATAGATGGATGTCCCCTGAGAAGAAGATTGAACCAGACAGGACCCTAGGCCATAATCGGATACATTGCTTTGGATTACAGGCATGTCTCCTCAAAAGCCTGGATTCCAATACCAGCATAGAGGTTTTCCTGTGGCACCCATCAAAACAAATCTTGTCTCCACAAGGAACGTTGTGCATCGAGCTATGTCAAAAGCTTAGGAGAATACTTCATGGTCCCGGTGCCACCGCCCCATTTTAAGGCCCTCATGGACACAAACACACATTAGGACCCATCCTCAGGAAAGTCCATTTCAAGTCAGCCACCCCGGTTTTTCCCGCAGAGCCATCAGATCTAAACTGTCTTGTTGCTAGGAGACAATTGGAATGCGAGGCGGGCTTCCCAGGCATCCATCCTCGAACGGTGCCCTGGAGTCATTCCATATGGGATGTCCTGGAGCTGCCCAACAAGTCTCAATTGTCCCGCAGAAGGAATCCTTGAAGGGGGCATCCCACAACTCCCAACGTGGGAAAACCTCCATGGCCTCGAGATTCCGCTCCCTTCATGAAGGGGCCGTCATGCACAGAAACTCCCACCTGAGCCAATGTCTGATCCTCGCCCTGACTTCAGATGCATGAGATATAGGTTCAGATCTACAGGGATACCTGCCGTGCCCTGGCCCTGAAACCCAAGTCTAGCTTGTGTTCTCAGACTTCCGTCCTCACACTCCAGGCCCCGAAGCCCGGAAGTTTCGCAATTCCAGACCCACAATGCAGCAGTCTGCCTGCCCTCTAGAAAAAAAATTTGGCCTAATGAGCTGCCCAGGCACCTTATATGAGGATAAATCTACATGGCATTCGACTGTACCCAAAGTATATAGTCTAACCTGGGCACTAATGCACTGTCTGACACAACCTGAGCTCGGACCTCCTGACCAACACCCAGACAGCTGACCGCACACTGAGCACATCAGAACCGCCATGGCAGTAGGTCATCATCTCTTCCCAACTGCGGTTTTTCAGGCTTCAGAATCTAGACCTTATCTCCAACCACTGCCCAGGGGTGCCTGTGATGCAGAAATCAGAACTCGTCCTTACCCATGGCAAGAAACCTTGTGGTTGGCATGTTGTCCAACGTTCAGTGTAGGAGAAACCAGCATTCACCCGGAGGCCCCGCCAATTCTTGAGTGCGAAGAGGGCATAAACACGCATTGTGACCCTCAGCGTGAGTCCTGTGCTCTAGTAAGTCCTCTCAGTGGCTCGACCATTAGATGTCATAATGGGCTTGACATGTCCCTAGGCCACAATTTTTAACCAGATTTCTGGTTGTCCGGTCGGCCCTCCCCAGGGCTCTACTCTGGAATACCTCATTTGGTGAGACACCTGAGGTTAAAAAACAAAACAAAGAAAATCAACAACAACAACAAAACGGACTTCTTCCATTCCCAGAATGACCCAAAAATCTTGGGATGGGGCAAAACCCCAGAGAGTAAGACTCGTCCATTTCCCATGAAGTCACCCGGAAATTTCACGACCATGAGTGACACGATATCCAGAGACAAAAACTTGAGCACGAGCCTCACACTCGCCCTTTTATCATATCCTGAAGAGTTCTCCTCATGGTCTGTAGATCAGTCCTGCCATACCTATGACCCGAAACATAAGCCGCGTTTGTGTTTTCAGACAACTGTCCAAACAGCTCTGGCCTACACACCCTACAGGCTCAGGCCCCTGGAGCCAAACCTGAGGACTGTACTTGCCCTCTCCAAGGGAATTGTATGTGCCCATTCCAATGGCCACAACCCTACTAATAGGATAAACCTCCAAACTGCCTGAGGCCATCCCAATAGTGGTGGCTTCCCAGGACAAACAGAGGCAATCTGAGCTCATCTGAGCACCTACCTGCACTCAGACGCATAGACTGATGTCCCCAGAGGTAAAAAGGAACGAACAGGCCCCTAGGCACTAAACGGATCCATTGCTGTGGTATCCAGTCATCTCTCCTCAGAGGCCTGGATTTCAATACCAGTGTATGGCTGTTTCTTGACTCACCCATCAGAAAACATCTCATCTACATATGGGAAACTTGCACGTTGGAGCTGTGTCAAAGCCTCTGTTTGGAAAAACCCTTCAGGACACCAGTGCCACCGCTACATTCCAAGGTCTCCATAGACACAAAAAGACATTAGGACCCATCCACAGGAGAGTCCATTTCAACTCAGCCTCCTGGGTTGCTCCCCCAGATCCAGCAGATCTAACCTGTCTTGTTGCTAGGACACAATTGGAATGCGAGGTGGGCTACCCAGCCATCCATCCTTAGAACCCTGCTCGGAATCGTTGCCCTGGAGCCAACAAACAGGTCTCAATTGTCCTGCAGAAGAATCTTTGCAGTTTGGAGCTTCTCACAACTAACATCGTGGGAAAACCCCCACGGCCTCGTGGCCCCCCTGCCCCTTCATGAAGGGCCATCAGGGACAGAAACACCAACCTGAGCGATCTTCTGATCCTCGCCCTGACATCATAAGCACGAGATCTCGATTCAGGTCTGTAGATTGTTCCTGCCTTGTCCTCACCCAGAATCCTAAGCCTAGCTTGTTCTCAGATTTCCTTCCTCAGACTACTGGCCCACAAGCCTCCAGTTTGAAAACCAGAACTATAATGGAGCACTCTTCCTGCCCTCAGGAAGAAAAACATTGCCCTCTGGGGATACCCAGAAACTCCAAAAGAGGATCAACCTGCACGCCATTCTACTGTACCCCAAATATATAGGCTGACCTGGGCACTATTGCCCTTTTTGACACAGCCTGAGCCTGGATTACCTGGCCCCACACAGAAAGCTGGCCGCTCACTGAGCACATCGGACCCGCCATGGTCTTAGGTCGTCATCTCTTCCCAACCTCAGTTGTCAAGTTTCAGAACCTAGACCTTATCTCCAATCACTTCCCAGGCTTGAAAGTGATGCAGAAAACACAACTCCTTCCCCGTGGCAAGAAACCATGTGGTTGGCATGTTGTCCAACGTTCAGTGTAGTTGAAACCAGTGTGGCCCATGAGGCCCCGCTCATGTTTGCGGGCCATATTGGTCAAAACCACACATTGTGACCCTCACCCTGATCCCAGTCCTCAATAAGGCCTCTCAGATGCTGGATGAAGAGATAGCATATTGGGCTTGCCATGCCCCTAGGCCCCAAATTTTACCCATAGTTCGGGTTCTCCCTTCACTTTTCCTTAGGGCTCTTCTTTCGAATTCCTCTTTTGGCGGGACACCTGAGGTAACAAACCTGAAAGGAGTCCTCCCTTTCCACAGATTGACAAAAAACAATTTGGATCGGGCCAAATCCACAGAGAGGAAGATTCGTCCATGGCCCATGAGGCCTCCCCGACATTCCACGGCCATCTCTGATACAAAATCCAGAGACAAAAGCCTGAGCAAGCGCCTCAGACTCGCACTTTCTTCATATCCTGTAGAGTTCTTCTCATGGTTTATAGATCGGGCCTGCCATACTTACGTCCCCAAACCTAAGCTGAGTTTGTGTTTTCAGACTTCTGTCCTCAAAGTCCTGGGCCACACACCCTCCAGGCTGGGGCCCCTGGAGTCACACATTAGGACTGTGCCTACCCAATTCATGGGAATTCTGCCGATGCCATTGTCCAAAACAGTAAAATTTGGAGAACCCTACAAATCCCTGAGGCCATCCCAATAGTGCAGGTCGCCCGGGACAAACAAGGGCGGTCTGATACCAGCTGAGCATCTACCTCCACTCATACCATAGATGGATGTCCCCTGAGAAGAAGATTGAACCAGACAGGACCCTAGGCCATAATCGGATACATTGCTTTGGATTACAGGCATGTCTCCTCAAAAGCCTGGATTCCAATACCAGCATAGAGGTTTTCCTGAGGCACCCATCAAAACAAATCTCGTCTCCACAAGGAACGTTGTGCATCGAGCTATGTCAAAAGCTTAGGAGAATACTTCATGGTCCCGGTGCCACCGCCCCATTTTAAGGCCCTCATGGACACAAACACACATTAGGACCCATCCTCAGGAAAGTCCATTTCAAGTCAGCCACCCCGGTTTCTCCCGCAGAGCCATCAGATCTAAACTGTCTTGTTGCTAGGAGACAATTGGAATGCGAGGCGGGCTTCCCAGGCATCCATCCTCGAACGGTGCCCTGGAGTCATTCCATATGGGATGTCCTGGAGCTGCCCAACAAGTCTCAATTGTCCCGCAGAAGGAATCCTTGAAGGGGGCATCCCACAACTCCCAACGTGGGAAAACCTCCATGGCCTCGAGATTCCGCTCCCTTCATGAAGGGGCCGTCATGCACAGAAACTCCCACCTGAGCCAATGTCTGATCCTCGCCCTGACTTCAGATGCATGAGATATAGGTTCAGATCTACAGGGATACCTGCCGTGCCCTGGCCCTGAAACCCAAGTCTAGCTTGTGTTCTCAGACTTCCGTCCTCACACTCCAGGCCCCGAAGCCCGGAAGTTTCGCAATTCCAGACCCACAATGCAGCAGTCTGCCTGCCCTCTAGAAAAAAAATTTGGCCTAATGAGCTGCCCAGGCACCTTATATGAGGATAAATCTACATGGCATTCGACTGTACCCAAAGTATATAGTCTAACCTGGGCACTAATGCACTGTCTGACACAACCTGAGCTCGGACCTCCTGACCAACACCCAGACAGCTGACCGCACACTGAGCACATCAGAACCGCCATGGCAGTAGGTCATCATCTCTTCCCAACTGCGGTTTTTCAGGCTTCAGAATCTAGACCTTATCTCCAACCACTGCCCAGGGGTGCCTGTGATGCAGAAATCAGAACTCGTCCTTACCCATGGCAAGAAACCTTGTGGTTGGCATGTTGTCCAACGTTCAGTGTAGGAGAAACCAGCATTCACCCGGAGGCCCCGCCAATTCTTGAGTGCGAAGAGGGCATAAACACGCATTGTGACCCTCAGCGTGAGTCCTGTGCTCTAGTAAGTCCTCTCAGTGGCTCGACCATTAGATGTCATAATGGGCTTGACATGTCCCTAGGCCACAATTTTTAACCAGATTTCTGGTTGTCCAGTCGGCCCTCCCCAGGGCTCTACTCTGGAATACCTCATTTGGTGAGACACCTGAGGTTAAAAAACAAAACAAAGAAAATCAACAACAACAACAAAACGGACTTCTTCCATTCCCAGAATGACCCAAAAATCTTGGGATGGGGCAAAACCCCAGAGAGTAAGACTCGTCCATTTCCCATGAAGTCACCCGGAAATTTCACGACCATGAGTGACACGATATCCAGAGACAAAAACTTGAGCACGAGCCTCACACTCGCCCTTTTATCATATCCTGAAGAGTTCTCCTCATGGTCTGTAGATCAGTCCTGCCATACCTATGACCCGAAACATAAGCCGCGTTTGTGTTTTCAGACAACTGTCCAAACAGCTCTGGCCTACACACCCTACAGGCTCAGGCCCCTGGAGCCAAACCTGAGGACTGTACTTGCCCTCTCCAAGGGAATTGTATGTGCCCATTCCAATGGCCACAACCCTACTAATAGGATAAACCTCCAAACTGCCTGAGGCCATCCCAATAGTGGTGGCTTCCCAGGACAAACAGAGGCAATCTGAGCTCATCTGAGCACCTACCTGCACTCAGACGCATAGACTGATGTCCCCAGAGGTAAAAAGGAACGAACAGGCCCCTAGGCACTAAACGGATCCATTGCTGTGGTATCCAGTCATCTCTCCTCAGAGGCCTGGATTTCAATACCAGTGTATGGCTGTTTCTTGACTCACCCATCAGAAAACATCTCATCTACATATGGGAAACTTGCACGTTGGAGCTGTGTCAAAGCCTCTGTTTGGAAAAACCCTTCAGGACACCAGTGCCACCGCTACATTCCAAGGTCTCCATAGACACAAAAAGACATTAGGACCCATCCACAGGAGAGTCCATTTCAACTCAGCCTCCTGGGTTGCTCCCCCAGATCCAGCAGATCTAACCTGTCTTGTTGCTAGGACACAATTGGAATGCGAGGTGGGCTACCCAGCCATCCATCCTTAGAACCCTGCTCGGAATCGTTGCCCTGGAGCCAACAAACAGGTCTCAATTGTCCTGCAGAAGAATCTTTGCAGTTTGGAGCTTCTCACAACTAACATCGTGGGAAAACCCCCACGGCCTCGTGGCCCCCCTGCCCCTTCATGAAGGGCCATCAGGGACAGAAACACCAACCTGAGCGATCTTCTGATCCTCGCCCTGACATCATAAGCACGAGATCTCGATTCAGGTCTGTAGATTGTTCCTGCCTTGTCCTCACCCAGAATCCTAAGCCTAGCTTGTTCTCAGATTTCCTTCCTCAGACTACTGGCCCACAAGCCTCCAGTTTGAAAACCAGAACTATAATGGAGCACTCTTCCTGCCCTCAGGAAGAAAAACATTGCCCTCTGGGGATACCCAGAAACTCCAAAAGAGGATCAACCTGCACGCCATTCTACTGTACCCCAAATATATAGGCTGACCTGGGCACTATTGCCCTTTTTGACACAGCCTGAGCCTGGATTACCTGGCCCCACACAGAAAGCTGGCCGCTCACTGAGCACATCGGACCCGCCATGGTCTTAGGTCGTCATCTCTTCCCAACCTCAGTTGTCAAGTTTCAGAACCTAGACCTTATCTCCAATCACTTCCCAGGCTTGAAAGTGATGCAGAAAACACAACTCCTTCCCCGTGGCAAGAAACCATGTGGTTGGCATGTTGTCCAACGTTCAGTGTAGTTGAAACCAGTGTGGCCCATGAGGCCCCGCTCATGTTTGCGGGCCATATTGGTCAAAACCACACATTGTGACCCTCACCCTGATCCCAGTCCTCAATAAGGCCTCTCAGATGCTGGATGAAGAGATAGCATATTGGGCTTGCCATGCCCCTAGGCCCCAAATTTTACCCATAGTTCGGGTTCTCCCTTCACTTTTCCTTAGGGCTCTTCTTTCGAATTCCTCTTTTGGCGGGACACCTGAGGTAACAAACCTGAAAGGAGTCCTCCCTTTCCACAGATTGATGAAAAACAATTGGGATCGGGCCAAATCCACAGAGAGGAAGATTCGTCCATGGCCCATGAGGCCTCCCCGACATTCCACGGCCATCTCTGATACAAAATCCAGAGACAAAAGCCTGAGCAAGCGCCTCAGACTCGCACTTTCTTCATATCCTGTAGAGTTCTTCTCATGGTTTATAGATCGGGCCTGCCATACTTACGTCCCCAAACCTAAGCTGAGTTTGTGTTTTCAGACTTCTGTCCTCAAAGTCCTGGGCCACACACCCTCCAGGCTGGGGCCCCTGGAGTCACACATTAGGACTGTGCCTACCCAATTCATGGGAATTCTGCCGATGCCATTGTCCAAAACAGTAAAATTTGGAGAACCCTACAAATCCCTGAGGCCATCCCAATAGTGCAGGTCGCCCGGGACAAACAAGGGCGTTCTGATACCAGCTGAGCATCTACCTCCACTCATACCATAGATGGATGTCCCCTGAGAAGAAGATTGAACCAGACAGGACCCTAGGCCATAATCGGATACATTGCTTTGGATTACAGGCATGTCTCCTCAAAAGCCTGGATTCCAATACCAGCATAGAGGTTTTCCTGAGGCACCCATCAAAACAAATCTCGTCTCCACAAGGAACGTTGTGCATCGAGCTATGTCAAAAGCTTAGGAGAATACTTCATGGTCCCGGTGCCACCGCCCCATTTTAAGGCCCTCATGGACACAAACACACATTAGGACCCATCCTCAGGAAAGTCCATTTCAAGTCAGCCACCCTGGTTTCTCCCGCAGAGCCATCAGATCTAAACTGTCTTGTTGCTAGGAGACAATTGGAATGCGAGGCGGGCTTCCCAGGCATCCATCCTCGAACGGTGCCCTGGAGTCATTCCATATGGGATGTCCTGGAGCTGCCCAACAAGTCTCAATTGTCCCGCAGAAGGAATCCTTGAAGGGGGCATCCCACAACTCCCAACGTGGGAAAACCTCCATGGCCTCGAGATTCCGCTCCCTTCATGAAGGGGCCGTCATGCACAGAAACTCCCACCTGAGCCAATGTCTGATCCTCGCCCTGACTTCAGATGCATGAGATATAGGTTCAGATCTACAGGGATACCTGCCGTGCCCTGGCCCTGAAACCCAAGTCTAGCTTGTGTTCTCAGACTTCCGTCCTCACACTCCAGGCCCCGAAGCCCGGAAGTTTCGCAATTCCAGACCCACAATGCAGCAGTCTGCCTGCCCTCTAGAAAAAAAATTTGGCCTAATGAGCTGCCCAGGCACCTTATATGAGGATAAATCTACATGGCATTCGACTGTACCCAAAGTATATAGTCTAACCTGGGCACTAATGCACTGTCTGACACAACCTGAGCTCGGACCTCCTGACCAACACCCAGACAGCTGACCGCACACTGAGCACATCAGAACCGCCATGGCAGTAGGTCATCATCTCTTCCCAACTGCGGTTTTTCAGGCTTCAGAATCTAGACCTTATCTCCAACCACTGCCCAGGGGTGCCTGTGATGCAGAAATCAGAACTCGTCCTTACCCATGGCAAGAAACCTTGTGGTTGGCATGTTGTCCAACGTTCAGTGTAGGAGAAACCAGCATTCACCCGGAGGCCCCGCCAATTCTTGAGTGCGAAGAGGGCATAAACACGCATTGTGACCCTCAGCGTGAGTCCTGTGCTCTAGTAAGTCCTCTCAGTGGCTCGACCATTAGATGTCATAATGGGCTTGACATGTCCCTAGGCCACAATTTTTAACCAGATTTCTGGTTGTCCGGTCGGCCCTCCCCAGGGCTCTACTCTGGAATACCTCATTTGGTGAGACACCTGAGGTTAAAAAACAAAACAAAGAAAATCAACAACAACAACAAAACGGACTTCTTCCATTCCCAGAATGACCCAAAAATCTTGGGATGGGGCAAAACCCCAGAGAGTAAGACTCGTCCATTTCCCATGAAGTCACCCGGAAATTTCACGACCATGAGTGACACGATATCCAGAGACAAAAACTTGAGCACGAGCCTCACACTCGCCCTTTTATCATATCCTGAAGAGTTCTCCTCATGGTCTGTAGATCAGTCCTGCCATACCTATGACCCGAAACATAAGCCGCGTTTGTGTTTTCAGACAACTGTCCAAACAGCTCTGGCCTACACACCCTACAGGCTCAGGCCCCTGGAGCCAAACCTGAGGACTGTACTTGCCCTCTCCAAGGGAATTGTATGTGCCCATTCCAATGGCCACAACCCTACTAATAGGATAAACCTCCAAACTGCCTGAGGCCATCCCAATAGTGGTGGCTTCCCAGGACAAACAGAGGCAATCTGAGCTCATCTGAGCACCTACCTGCACTCAGACGCATAGACTGATGTCCCCAGAGGTAAAAAGGAACGAACAGGCCCCTAGGCACTAAACGGATCCATTGCTGTGGTATCCAGTCATCTCTCCTCAGAGGCCTGGATTTCAATACCAGTGTATGGCTGTTTCTTGACTCACCCATCAGAAAACATCTCATCTACATATGGGAAACTTGCACGTTGGAGCTGTGTCAAAGCCTCTGTTTGGAAAAACCCTTCAGGACACCAGTGCCACCGCTACATTCCAAGGTCTCCATAGACACAAAAAGACATTAGGACCCATCCACAGGAGAGTCCATTTCAACTCAGCCTCCTGGGTTGCTCCCCCAGATCCAGCAGATCTAACCTGTCTTGTTGCTAGGACACAATTGGAATGCGAGGTGGGCTACCCAGCCATCCATCCTTAGAACCCTGCTCGGAATCGTTGCCCTGGAGCCAACAAACAGGTCTCAATTGTCCTGCAGAAGAATCTTTGCAGTTTGGAGCTTCTCACAACTAACATCGTGGGAAAACCCCCACGGCCTCGTGGCCCCCCTGCCCCTTCATGAAGGGCCATCAGGGACAGAAACACCAACCTGAGCGATCTTCTGATCCTCGCCCTGACATCATAAGCACGAGATCTCGATTCAGGTCTGTAGATTGTTCCTGCCTTGTCCTCACCCAGAATCCTAAGCCTAGCTTGTTCTCAGATTTCCTTCCTCAGACTACTGGCCCACAAGCCTCCAGTTTGAAAACCAGAACTATAATGGAGCACTCTTCCTGCCCTCAGGAAGAAAAACATTGCCCTCTGGGGATACCCAGAAACTCCAAAAGAGGATCAACCTGCACGCCATTCTACTGTACCCCAAATATATAGGCTGACCTGGGCACTATTGCCCTTTTTGACACAGCCTGAGCCTGGATTACCTGGCCCCACACAGAAAGCTGGCCGCTCACTGAGCACATCGGACCCGCCATGGTCTTAGGTCGTCATCTCTTCCCAACCTCAGTTGTCAAGTTTCAGAACCTAGACCTTATCTCCAATCACTTCCCAGGCTTGAAAGTGATGCAGAAAACACAACTCCTTCCCCGTGGCAAGAAACCATGTGGTTGGCATGTTGTCCAACGTTCAGTGTAGTTGAAACCAGTGTGGCCCATGAGGCCCCGCTCATGTTTGCGGGCCATATTGGTCAAAACCACACATTGTGACCCTCACCCTGATCCCAGTCCTCAATAAGGCCTCTCAGATGCTGGATGAAGAGATAGCATATTGGGCTTGCCATGCCCCTAGGCCCCAAATTTTACCCATAGTTCGGGTGCTCCCTTCACTTTTCCTTAGGGCTCTTCTTTGGAATTCCTCTTTTGGCGGGACACCTGAGGTAACAAACCTGAAAGGAGTCCTCCCTTTCCACAGATTGACGAAAAACAATTTGGATCGGGCCAAATCCACAGAGAGGAAGATTCGTCCATGGCCCATGAGGCCTCCCCGACATTCCACGGCCATCTCTGATACAAAATCCAGAGACAAAAGCCTGAGCAAGCGCCTCAGACTCGCTCTTTCTTCATATCCGGAAGAGTTCTTCTCATGGTTTATAGATCGGGCCTGCCATACTTACGTCCCCAAACCTAAGCTGAGTTTGTGTTTTCAGACTTCTGTCCTCAAAGTCCTGGGCCACACACCCTCCAGGCTGGGGCCCCTGGAGTCACACATTAGGACTGTGCCTACCCAATTCATGGGAATCCTGCCGATGCCATTGTCCAAAACAGTAAAATTTGGAGAACCCTACAAATCCCTGAGGCCATCCCAATAGTGCAGGTCGTCTGGGACAAACAAGGGCGGTCTGATACCAGCTGAGCATCTACCTCCACTCATACCATAGATGGATGTCCCCTGAGAAGAAGATTGAACCAGACAGGACCCTAGGCCATAATCGGATACATTGCTTTGGATTACAGGCTTGTCTCCTCAAAAGCCTGGATTCCAATACCAGCATAGAGGTTTTCCTGAGGCACCCATCAAAACAAATCTCGTCTCCACAAGGAACCTTGTGCATCGAGCTATGTCAAAAGCTTAGGAGAATACTTCAGGGTCCCGGTGCAACCGCCCCAATTTAAGGCCCTCATGGACACAAACACACATTAGGACCCATCCTCAGGAAAGTCCATTTCAAGTCAGCCACCCCGGTTTCCCCCGCAGAGCCATCAGATCTAAACTGTCTTGTTGCTAGGAGACAATTGGAATGCGAGGCGGGCTTCCCAGGCATCCATCCTCGAACAGTGCCCTGGAGTCATTCCATATGGGATGTCCTGGAGCTGCCCAACAAGTCTCAATTGTCCCGCAGAAGGAATCCTTGAAGGGGGCATCCCACAACTCCCAACGTGGGAAAACCTCCATGGCCTCGAGATTCCGCTCCCTTCATGAAGGGGCCGTCATGCACAGAAACTCCAACCTGAGCCAACGTCTGATCCTCGCCCTGACTTCAGATGCATGAGATATAGGTTCAGATCTACAGGTGTACCTGCCGTGCCCTGGCCCTGAAACCCAAGTCTAGCTTGTGTTCTCAGACTTCCCTCCTCACACTCCCGGCCCCGAAGCCCAGAAGTTTTGCAATTCCAGACCCACAATGCAGCACTCTGCCTGCCCTCTAGAAAAAAAATTTGGCCTAATGAGCTGCCCTGGCACCTTATATGAGGATAAATCTACATGGCATTCGTCTGTACCCAAAGTGTATAGTCTAACCTGGGCACTAATGCACTGTCTGACACAACCTGAGCTCAGACCTCCTGACCAACACCCAGACAGCTGACCGCACACTGAGCACATCAGAACCGCCAAGGCCTTAGGTCATCATCTATTCCCAACTGCGGTTTTTCAGGCTTCAGAACCTAGACCTTATCTCCAACCACTGCCCAGGGGTGCCTGTGATGCAGAAATCAGAACTCGTCCTTACCCATGGCAAGAAACCTTGTGGTTGGCATGTTGTCCAACGTTCAGTGTAGGAGAAACCAGCATTCACCCGGAGGCCCCGCCAATTCTTGAGTGCGAAGAGGTCATAAACATGCATTGTGACCCTCAGCGTGAGTCCTGTGCTCTAGTAAGTCCTCTCAGTGGCTCGACCATTAGATGTCATAATGGGCTTGACATGTCCCTAGGCCACAATTTTTAACCAGATTTCTGGTTGTCCGGTCGGCCCTCCCCAGGGCTCTACTCTGGAATACCTCATTTGGTGAGACACCTGAGGTTAAAAAACAAAACAAAGAAAATCAACAACAACAACAAAACGGACTTCTTCCATTCCCAGAATGACCCAAAAATCTTGGGATGGGGCAAAACCCCAGAGAGTAAGACTCGTCCATTTCCCATGAAGTCACCCGGAAATTTCACGACCATGAGTGACACGATATCCAGAGACAAAAACTTGAGCACGAGCCTCACACTCGCCCTTTTATCATATCCTGAAGAGTTCTCCTCATGGTCTGTAGATCAGTCCTGCCATACCTATGACCCGAAACATAAGCCGCGTTTGTGTTTTCAGACAACTGTCCAAACAGCTCTGGCCTACACACCCTACAGGCTCAGGCCCCTGGAGCCAAACCTGAGGACTGTACTTGACCTCTCCAAGGGAATTGTAAGTGCCCATTCCAATGGCCACAACCCTACTAATAGGATAAACCTCCAAACTGCCGGAGGCCATCCCAACAGTGGTGGCTTCCCAGGACAAACAGGGGCAATCTGATCTCATCTGAGCACCTACCTGCACTCAGACGCATAGACTGATGTCCCCAGAGGTAAAAAGGAACGAACAGGCCCCTAGGCACTAAACGGATCCATTGCTGTGGTATCCAGTCATCTCTCCTCAGAGGCCTGCATTCCAATACAAGCGTATGGCTGTTTCTTGACTCACCCATCAGAAAACATCTCATCTACATATGGGAAACTTGCACGTTGGAGCTGTGTCAAAGCCTCTGTTTGGAAAAACCCTTCAGGACCCCAGTGCCACGGCTACATTCCAAGGACTCCATAGACACAAACAGACATTAGGACCCATCCACAGGAGAGTCCATTTCAACTCAGCCTCCTGGGTTGTTCCCCCAGATCCAGCAGATGTAACCTGTCTTGTTGCTAGGACACAATTGGAATGCGAGGTGGGCTACCCAGCCATCCATCCTTAGAACCCTGCTCGGAATCGTTGCCCTGGAGCCAACAAACAGGTCTCAATTGTCCTGCAGAAGAATCTTTGCAGTTTGGAGCTTCTCACAACTAACATCGTGGGAAAACCCCCACGGCCTCGTGACCACCCCGCCCCTTCATGAAGGGCCATCAGGGACAGAAACACCAAACTGAGCGATCTTCTGATCCTCGCCCTGACATCATAAGCACGAGATCTCGATTCAGGTCTGTAGATTGTTCCTGCCTTGTCCTCACCCAGAAACCTAAGCCTAGCTTGTTCTCAGATTTCCTTCCTCAGACTACCGGCCCACAAGCCTCCAGTTTGAAAACCAGAACTATAATGCAGCACTCTTCCTGCCCTCAGGAAGAAAAACATTGCTCTCTGGGGCTACCCAGAAACTCCAAATGAGGATCAACCTGCACGCCATTCTACTGTACCCCAAATATATAGGCTGACCTGGGCCCTATTGCCCTTTTTGACACAGCCTGAGCCTGGATTACCTGGCCCCACACAGAAAGCTGGCCGCTCACTGAGCACATCGGACCCGCCATGGTCTTAGGTCGTCATCTCTTCCCAACCTCGGTTGTCAAGTTTCAGAACCTAGACCTTATCTCCAATCACTGCCCAGGCTTGTAGTGATGCAGAAATCACAACTCCTTTCCCGTGGCAAGAAACCATGTGGTTGGCATGTTGTCCAACGTTCAGTGTAGTTGAAACCAATGTGGCTCATGAGGCCCCACTCATGTTTGCGGCCACATTGGTCAAAACCACACATTGTGACCCTCACCCTGATCCCAGTCCTCAATAAGGCCTCTCAGTGGCTGGATGAAGAGATAGCATATTGGGTTTGCCATGCCCCTAGGCCCCAAATTTTACCCATAGTTCGGGTTCTCCTTCACTTTTCCCCAGGACTCTTCTTTGGAATTCCTCTTTTGGCGGGACACCTGAGGTAACAAACCTGAAAGGAGTCCTCCCATTCCACAGATTGACGAAAAACAATTGGGATCGGGCCAAATCCACAGAGAGGAAGATTCGTCCATGGCCCATGAGGCCTCCCCGACATTCCACGGCCATCTCTGATACAAAATCCAGAGACAAAAGCCTGAGCAAGCGCCTCAGACTCGCTCTTTCTTCATATCCCGAAGAGTACTTCTCATGGTTTATAGATCGGGCCTGCCATACTTACGTCCCCAAACCTAAGCTGATTTTGTGTTTTAGACTTCTGTCCTCAAAGTCCTGGGCCACACACCCTCCAGGCTCGGGCCCCTGGAATCACACATTAGGACTGTGCCTACCCAATCCATGGGAATTCTGCCGATGCCATTGTCCAAAACAGTAAAATTTGGAGAATCCTACAAATCCCTGAGGCCATCCCAATAGTGCAGGTCGTCTGGGACAAACAAGGGCGGTCTGATACCAGCTGAGCATCTACCTCCACTCATACCATAGATGGATGTCCCCTGAGAAGAAGATTGAACCAGACAGGACCCTAGGCCATAATCGGATACATTGCTTTGGATTACAGGCATGTCTCCTCAAAAGCCTGGATTCCAATACCAGCATAGAGGTTTTCCTGAGGCACCCATCAAAACAAATCTCGTCTCCACAAGGAACGTTGTGCATCGAGCTATGTCAAAAGCTTAGGAGAATACTTCAGGGTCTCGGTGCCACCGCCCCATTTTAAGGCCCTCATGGACACAAACACACATTAGGACCCATCCTCAGGAAAGTCCATTTCAAGTCAGCCACCCCGGTTTCTCTCGCAGAGCCATCAGATCTAAACGGTCTTGTTGCTGGGAGACAATTGGAATGCGAGGCCGGCTTCCCATGCATCCAACCTCGAACAGTGTTCTGGAGTCATTCCATATGGGATGTCCTGAAGCTGCCCAACAGGACTCAATTGTCCCGTAGAAGTAATCCTTGAAGGGGGCATCCCACAACTCCCAACGTGGGAAAAACTCCATGGCCTTGAGATTCCGCTCCCTTCATGAAGGGTCCGTCATGCACAGAAACTCCAACCTGAGCCAACGTCTGATCCTCGCCCTGACTTCAGATGCATGAGATATAGGTTCAGATCTACAGGGGTACCTGCCGTGCCCTGGCCTGAAACCCAAGTCTAGCTTGTGTTCTCAGACTTCCCTCCTCACACTCCAGGCCCCGAAGCCCAGAAGTTTCGCAATTCCAGACCCACAATGCAGCACTCTGCATGCCCTCTAGAAAGAAAATTTGGCCTAATGAGCTGCCCAGGCACCTTATATGAGGATAAATCTACATGGCATTCGACTGTACCCAAAGTATATAGTCTAACCTGGGCCCTAATGCACTGTCTGACACAACCTGAGCTCGGACCTCCTGACCAACACCCAGACAGCTGACCGCACACTGAGCACATCAGAACCGCCATGGCCTTAGGTCATTATCTCTTCCCAACTGCGGTTTTTCAGGCTTCAGAACCTAGACCTTATCTCCAACCACTGCCCAGGGGTGCTTGTGATGTAGAAATCAGAACTCGTCCTTACCCATGGCAAGAAACCTTGTGGTTGGCATGTTGTCCAACGTTCAGTGTAGGAGAAACCAGCATTCACCCGGAGGCCCCGCCAATTCTTGAGTGCGAAGAGGGCATAAACACGCATTGTGACCTTCAGCGTGAGTCCTGTGCTCTAGTAAGTCCTCTCAGTGGCTCGACCATTAGATGTCATAATGGGCTTGACATGTCCCTAGGCCCCAATTTTAAACCAGATTTCTGGTTGTCCGGTCGGCCCTCCCCAGGGCTCTACTCTGGAATACCTCATTTGGTGAGACACCTGAGGTTAAAAAACAAAACAAAGAAAATCAACAACAACAAAACGGACTTCTTCCATCCACAGAATGACCCAAAAATCTTGGGATGGGGCAAAACCCCAGAGAGTAAGACTCGTCCATTTCCCATGAAGGCACCCGGAAATTTCACGACCATGAGTGACACGATATCCAGAGACAAAAACTTGAGCACGAGCCTCACGCTCGCCATTTTTTCATATCCTGAAGAGTTCTCCTCATGGTCTGTAGATCAGTCCTGCCATACCTATGACCCGAAACATAAGCCGCGTTTGTGTTTTCAGACAACTGTCCAAACAGCCCTGGCCTACACACCCCAAAGGCTTAGGCCCTTGGAGCCAAACCTGAGGACTGTACTTGCCCTCTCCAAGGGAATTGTGTGTACCCATTCCAATGGCCCCAATCCTACTAATAGGATAAACCTCCAAAGTTCCTGAGGCCATCCCAATAGTGGTGGCTTCCCAGGACAAACAGGAGCAATCTGAGCACATCAGAGCACCTTCCTGCACTCAGACTCATAGACTGATGTCCCCAGAGGAAAAAAGGAATGAGCAGACCACTAGGCACTAATCGGATCTATTGCTATGGTTTCCAGGCATGTCTCCTCAGAGGCCTGGATTTCAATACCAGCATATGGCTGTTTCTTGACTCACCCATCAGAACAAATCTCATCTACATATGGGAAACTTGCACGGTGGAGCTGTGTCAAAGTCTCTGTTTAGAAGAACCCATCAGGGACCCAGTGCCACCGCTTCATTCCAAGGTCTCCATAGACACAAAAACATATTAGGACACATCCACAGGAGAGTCAATTTCAACTCAGCCTCCTCAGTTGCTCCCCCAGATCCAGCAGATCTAACCTTTCTTGTAGCTAGGAGAAAATTGGAATGCCAGGTGGGGTACCTAGCCATCCATCCTCAGAACCATGCTTGGAATCCTTGGCCTGGCGCCAACTAACAGGTCTCAATTGTCCTGGAGAAGAATCTTTGTAGTTTGGAGCTTCTCACAACTCCCATCGTGCGAAAACCCCCATGGCCTCGTGATTCCCCCCCTTCATGAAGTGGCCATCAGGGACAGAAAGTCCAACCTGAAGATCGTCTGATCCTCACCCTGACTTCAGATGCACGAGATCTCGATTCAGGTCTGTAGATTGTGCCTGCCATGTCCTCACCCATAAAAACTAAGCCTAGCTTGTGTTCTCAGACTTCAGTCCTCAGACTACTGGCCCACAAGCCCTCCAGTTTGGCAATCCAGAAGTACAATGCGGCACTCTGCCTGCTCCCTGGAAGAAGAACATTGCCCTCTGGGGCTACCCAGAAACCCCAAATGAGGATCAACCTGCACGCCATTTGGCTGTACACCAAATATATAGGCTGAAGTGGGCACAATTGCCCATTCTGACACAGCCTGAGCCTGGAACTCCTGGCCCCACCCAGACAGCTGGCCGCACACTGAGCACATCGGACCCGCCGTGGCCTTAGGTCGTCATCTCTACCCAACCTCGGTTTTCAGGCTTCAGAACCTTGACCTTATCTCCAATCACTGCCCAGGTTTGAAAATGTTGCAGAAATCCGAACTCGTTTCCTTGGCATGAAACCTCGTGGTTGGCATGTTGTCCAACTTTCAGTGTAGTTGAAACCAGTGTGGCACATGAGACCCAGCCCATGCTTGAGGGCCACATTGGTCTCAAACACACATTGTGACCCTCAGCCTGAGCCCGGTCCTCAGGCAAGGCCTCTCAGTGGCTGCATGAAGAAACAGCATATTGGGATTGCCATGCCCCTAGACCCTAATTTTTAACCATATTTCGGGTTGTCCCTTCACTCTTGCGCAGGGCTCTGCTTTGGAATTCCTCTTTTGGTGGGACACCTCAGGTAACAAACCCTAAAGGAGTCCTCCCATCCCACAGATTCACGAAAAAGAATTGGGATAGGGCCAAATCCACAGAGAGGAAGATTCGTCCATGGCCCATGAGGCCTCCCCGACATTCCACGGCCATCGCTGATACAAAATCCAGAGACAAAAGCCTAACTAAGCGCCTCAGACTCGCTCTTTCTTCATATCCTGAAGAGTTCTTCTCATGATTTGTAGTTCGGCCGTGCCATACCTACGTTCCCAAACCTAAGCTGAGTTTGTGTTTTTTGAGTTCTGTCCTCAAATTCCTGGGCCACACACCCTCCAGGCTGGGCCCCTGGAACCACACATTAGGACTGTGCCTAACTAATCCATGGGAATTCTGCCCATTCCATTATCCAAAACCGTACAAATTAGGAGAAACCTCCAAATTCCCTGAGGCCATACCAATGGTGTAGGTTGTCCGGGACAAAAAAGGGCCGTCTGACACCAGCTGAGCATCTACCTCCACTCATACCATAGATGGATGTCCCCAGAGAAGAAGATTGACCAGACAGGACCCCAGGCCATAATGGGATCCATAGCTTTGGTTTACAGGCATGTCTCCTCAAAAGCCTGGTTTCCAATACCAGCTGAGGGCTTCTCCTGAGGCACCCATCAGAACAAATCTCGTCTACACATGGGAAACTTACATGTTGGAGCTCTCTCAAAGCCTCTGGTTAGAAGGACATTTCAGGTTCCCGGTGCCAGCGCCTCATTCCAAGGTCTCCATGGAGACACACCCACATTAGGACCCATCCACAGGAGAGTCCATTTCAACTCAGCCCCCTCAGTTGCTCCCCCTGATCCAGCAGATCTAACCCGTCTTGTCGCTAGGAGATGATTGGAATGAGAGGCAGGCTTCCCAGACATCCATACTTAGAACCATTCTCAGAATTATGCTGTATGGGAAGTCCTGGAGCCAACCAACAGGTCTCAATAGTCCCGCAGAAGAATCTTTACTGTTTGGAGCATCTCACAACTCCCATCGTGGGCAAACCTCCATGGCCTCGTGATCCCGCCCCCTGTGCTTCATGAAGGGGCCATCAGGGACAGAAGCTCCAACCTGATCGATCGTCTGATCCTCGCCCTGACTTCAGATGCAGGACATCTTGATTCAGCTCTGCAGAGTGTGCCTGCCGTGCCCTTGCCCAGAAACGTAAGTCTAGTTTGTGTTCTCAACTTCCATCCTCACATTCCTGGCCCACAAGCCCTCCAGTTTGGCAATTCCAGAACTACAAGGCAGCACTCTGCCTGCTTTCTGGAAGAAAATCATTGCCCTCTGGGGCTACCCAGATTCCCCAAATGAGGATCAACCTGCATGCCACTTGACTGGACCCCAATTATACAGGCTGCCCTGGGCACTACTGCCCTTTCTGGCACAGCCTGAGACTGAACCTCCTGGCTCGCACCCACCCAGCTAGCCACACACTGAGCACATCAGACCCGCCATGGCCTTAGGTCATCATCTCTTTCCAACCTCGGTTTTCAGGCTTCAGAACCTAAACCTTATCTCCAGTCACCACCCAGGGTTGAACATGATGCAGGAATCAGAACTCCTTCCCCATGGCAAGAAACCTTGTGGTTGGCATGTTGTCCAACGTAAAATGTAGTTGAAACCAGTGTGGCCCATGAGGCCCTGCAGATGCTTGAGGACCAAGTCGTTCACAAACATGCATTCTGACCCTCAACGTGAGCCCAGTTCTCAAGTAAGGCCTCTCAGTGGCTGGACCAAAAGACAGCATATTGGGCTTGTCATGCCCCTAGGCCCCAATTTTTAACCAGATTTCTGGTTGTCCAGTCTCCCCTCCCCAGGGCTCGGCTTTGGAATCCCTCTTTTGGTGGGACACCTGAGGTAACAAAACTGAAAGGACTCCTCCCATCCCACAGTTTGACCCAAAACAATTGGAATCGGGCCAAATCCACAGAGCGGAAGACTCGTCCATGGCCCATGAGGCCTCCCGGACATTCCACGCCCATCGTTGACACAAAATCCAGAAACAAAAGCCTGAACAAGTGCCTCACAATCTCTTTTTCTTCATATCTGGAAGAATTCTCCTCACGGTCTGTAGATCGGGCCTGCCATACCTACGTCCCTAAACCTAAACTGAGTTTGTGTTTTAGACTTCTGTCTCCACAGTCCTGGTGCACACACCCTGCAGGCTGGGGCCCCTGGAGCCACATCAAAACTGTGCCTTCCCTCTCCACGGGAATTCTGCCCATTCCATTGTCCATAATCATAAAATTAGGAGAAACCTCCAAAGTCCCCAAGGCCTTCACAATAGTGTAGGCCGCCTGGGACAAACAAGGGCCATCTGACACCAGCTGAGCATCTAACTCCACTAATACCTTAGATGGATGTACACAGAGAAGAAGATTCAACCGGACAGGCCCCTAGGCTCTAAAGGGAGCCATTGCTTTGGTTTCCAGTTATCTCTCTTCAGAGGCCTATATTCCAATAACAGTATATGGGGGTTTCCTGAGGCACGAATTAGAACAAATCTCGTCTCCACATGGGAAACTTGTCCTTTGGAGATGTCTCAAAACCTCCGGTTAGGAGAATCCTTCAGGGCCCATGCACCAACGCCCCATTCCAAGGTCTCCATGGACACAAACCCACATTAGCATCCATCCTCAGGAGAGTCCATTTCAACTCAGCCCCCTTGGTTGCTCTGACAGAGCCAGCATATCAAACCTGTCTATTTGCTAGGAGACAACTGCAATGTGAGGCGGGCTTCCCATGTATCCATCCTAAGATCCCTGCTCTGGTGTCATTCTGTATGGTATGTACTGGAGTGATACAAAAGGTCTCAATTGTTGATCAGAAGGAATCTTTGTTGTTTGGAGCATCTCACAACTTCCATTGTGGGTAAACCTCCATGGACTGGAGATGCTGTCCCCTTCATAAAGTGGCCAGAATGGACAGAAATTCAAACCTAAGCCTAGGTTTGAACCTCGCCCTGACTTCAGATTCATGATATCCCGATTCAGATCTGCAGAGGGTGCCTGCCGTGCCCTCGCCCAGAACCTACGCCTAACATGTGTTCTCAGACTTCCGTCCTCACACTCCCCGTCCACAAGGCATCCACTTTGGAAATTCCGGAGCCACAATGCAGCACTCTGCCTGTTCTCCAGAAGAAAAACATTGCCCTTGGGGCTAACCAGAAATGCCAAATAAAGATCAACCTGCACGGCACTCAGTTGTACCCCAATTATACAATCTACCCTGGGCACTAATGCCCTGTCTGACACAGCCCAAGCTTGGACCTCCCGACCAACACGCAGACAGCTGGCTCCACGCTGAGCATATCGGACCCAACATGGTCTTAGGTCGTCATCTCTTCCCAACCTCGGTTTTCAGACTTCACAACCTAAACCTTATCTCCAATCACTGCCCAGGGGTGAATGACATGCAGAAATCAGAATTAATACTTCCCCATGGCAAGACCTCA
Source organism: Mustela nivalis (assembly GCF_964662115.1). NCBI lineage: Eukaryota > Metazoa > Chordata > Mammalia > Carnivora > Mustelidae > Mustela > Mustela nivalis. The sequence continues at coordinate 338,283 of NW_028136239.1, forward strand.
TGTGGTTGACATGTTGACTATCATTCAGTGTAGGAGAAACAAGCATGCACCATGAGTCCCCACCCATGCTTGAGTACCACGAGGGCATAAACACGCATTGTGACCCTCAGCATGAGTTCTGTCCTCAATGAAGGCCTCTCAAGGGCTGGACCATTAGAAGGCATATTGGGCTTGCCATGCCCCTAGGCCCGTATTTTTAGTTAGATTTCTTGTTGTCCAGGGTTCTGCTCGGGAATCCCTCTTTTGGTGGGACACCTTAGTTAACAAAACTAAATCCCACAGATTAACCCAAAACAATTGGGATCTGGCCAAATCCACAGAGAGAAAGACTCTTCCATGGCCCATGAGGACTCCTCGACATTCCACAGCCATCATTGACACAAAATCCAGGGGCAAAAGCCTGACAAGTGTCACACTTTCACCCTTTATTCATATCCCAAAAAGTTCTCCTCATAGTCTGTAAATCGGACCTGCCATACCTACATCCCCAAAGCTAAGCTGAGTTTGTGTTTTCAGACATCTGTCCCCACAGTCCTTGCCCACACACCCTCAAGGCTGGGCCCTTGGAGCCACACATCAGGTCTGTGCCTGCCCACTCCACAGGAATTCTGCCCATGCCATTGTCCATAATCATACAATTTAGGAGAAACCTCCAAAGTCCCCGAGGCCATCCCTATAGTGTAGGCCACCCGGACAAACAGGAGCGGTCTGACACCAGCTGAGCAACTACCTCCATTTCATAAAATAGACAGATGTCGACAGAGAAGAAGATTGAACCAGAGAGGCTCCTAGGACCTAATTGGATGCATTGCTGTGGTTTCTATGTATCTCTCCTCAGAGGCCTGGTTCTAATACCAGCATATGTGGGTTTCCTGAGGCACCAATTAGAACAAATCTTGTCTCCACATGGAAAACTTGCTCTTTCGAGTTGTTTCAAAATCTCCGGTTAGAATCCTTTAGAGCCCTGGGGCCACCACCCCATTCCAACGTCCTCATGGACACAAACACACATTAAGACCCATCTTCAGGAGAGTCCATTTCAACTCAGCTCCCACGATTGCTCCTGCATAGCCATCAGATCGTACCTGTCTTGTGGCAGGGAGACAATTGGTGTAAGAGGCAGTCTGCTCAGGCATCCGTCCTTAGAACCCGGCTCTGGAGTCATTCCATATGGGATGTCCTGGAGCCATCCAACAGTTCTCAATTTTCCCGCAGAAGGAATCCTTTCAGTTTGGAGCATCCCACAACTCCCAACGTGGGAAAACCTCCATGGCCTCGAGATTCCACCCCTTTGATGAAGGGGCCATCATGGACAGAAACTCCAACCTGCGCCTAAGTCTGATCCTCGTCCTGACTTCAGATGAATGAGATTTTGATTCGGATCTGCAGAGGGTGCCTGCCGTGCCCTCGCCCTGAAACTTAAGTCTAGCTTATGATCTCAGACTTACGTCCTCACACTCCTGGTCCCGACGCCCTCAAGTTTGGCAATTCTGGACCCACAATGCTGCACTCTGCCTGCCCACCAGAAGAAAAATTTTGCCCCAGTGAGCTTCCCTGACACAATAAATGAGGATGAACCTACATGGAACTCAACTGTACCCAAATTATACATTCTAACCTGGGCACTAATGCACTGTCTGACACAGCCTGAATCCATACCTCCTGAACAACACCCAGAAAGCTGACCGCACACTGAGCACATCGGACCCTCCATGACCTTAGGTTATCATCTCATCCCAACCTCGATTTTCTGGATTCAGAACTTAGATCTTATCTCCAGTCACTGCCCAGGGGTGAACATGATGCAGAAATCAGAATTCCTCCTTCCCCATGGAAAGAAACCTTGTGGTTCGTATGTTGTCCAAAGTTCAGTGTAGGAGAATCAAGCATGGCCCATGAGTCCCCGCCCATGCTTGATGCCTACATTGGGCACAAACATGCATTGTGACCCTCAGTGTGAGCACTGTACTCAAGTAAGACCTCTCAGTGGCTGGACCAAGGTACCCCATATGGGGATTGCCATGCCCTTAGGCCCCCAATCTTATACAGAGTTCGGGTTGTCCAGTCGCCCCTTCCCAGGGTTCTGCTCTGGAATCCCTCTTTAGTGGCACACCTGAGGTAAAAAAAAAAAAAAAAAAAAAAAAAAAAACCAGAATGGACTCCTCCCATCCCACGGAATGACCCCAAAATATTGGGATCATCCAAATCCCCATAGAGGAAGTCTCACCCATGGTCCATGAGGACGCCCCTACATTCCACGGCCATCAGTGACACAAAATCCAGAGTCAAAAGCCTGAGCAAGTGCCTCACACTCACTCTTTGTTCATATCCTGAAGAGTTCTGCTCAAGGTCTGTAGATCGTGCCTCCCATACCTATGTCCCCAAACCTAAGACGAGTTTCTGTTTTCAGACTTCGGTCCCCACAGCTCTGACCCACACACCCTCCATGCTTGAGCCCCTAGAGCCACACCTCAGGATTGTGCCTTCCCTCCCCAAAGGAATTCTGCCCATTTCATTGGCCACAAACTTGCAAATTAGGAGAAACCTCCAAAGTCAAAGTGGCCATCCCAATAGTGTAGACTGCCCAGGACAAATAGGGGCAATCTGACACCAGCTGAGGAACTACCTCCACTCAATCCCATAGACAGATGAACCGAGAGAAGAAGATTAAACCAGACAGGCCCCAGGCCCTAATCAGATCCATTGCCTTGGTTTCCAGGCATCTCTCCTCAGAGTTCTGGTTTCCAATACCAGCATATTGGGGGTTACTGAAGCACCAATGAGAACAAATCTTGTTTCCCCATGGGAAAAATGCTTCTTGGAGCTGTGTCAAAACCTCTGGTTAGGAGCATCCTTCAGAGCCCTGGTGCCACTGCCCCATTCCAAGGTCTCCATGGACACAATCCCACATTATGACCGATCCTCAGGAGAATGCATTTCAACTCAGCCCCCTCGGCTGCTACATCATAGGCAGCAATCAAACGTGCCGTTTCGCTAGGAGACAATTGGAATGCAAGGCCGGATGCCCAGGCATCCATCCTTAGAACCCTGCTCTGCAATTGTTCCATATGGGATGTCCTGGAGCCATCCAATAGGTTTCAACTGACCCGCAGAAAATCCTTGTGGTTTGGAGCATCTCACTACTGCCATCATGGGAAAACACCAATGGCGGTGTGATGACCCCCCTTCATGAAGGGGCCATCATGGACAGAAACTCCAACCTGAGCCAATATATGAACCTCGCCCTGACCTCAGATGCATGAAATCTAAATTCAGCTCTGCAGAGTGTGCCTGCCATTTCCTCGCCCTGAAACCAAAGCAAAGCTTCAGTTCTCAGACTTACATCCTTGCATTCCTGGCCGCAAGGCCTCCAGTTTGGCAGTTCCGGAGCCAGAATGCAGCACTCTGCCTGCCCTCCAGAAGAAAGACTTTGCCTTATGGGGCTACAGAGAAACCCCAAATAATTATCTTCTGCATGCCACTCAACTGTACCCCAATTATACAGCGTATCTGGGCACGAATGCCCTGTCTGGCACAGCCTGAGTGCAGACCTCCTGAACGACACCTAGAAAGCTGGCCCCAAACTGAACACATCGGACCTGCCATGGCCTTAGGTCGTCATCTCTTCCAAACCTCGGTTTTCAGGCTTCAGAACCTAGACCTTATCTCCAATTAGTGCCCAGAGGTGAACGTGATGCAGAAATCAAAACTCCTCCTTCCCCATGGCAAGAAACCCTGAGGTTGGCATGTCCAAGGTTCACTGTAGGAGAAACCTGCAAGCTCAATGAGGTCCCGCCCAATATTGAGGACCACCTTGGGCACAAACACACATTGTGACCCTCAGCATGAGTCCACTATTCAAGTAACGTCTCTCAGTGGCTGGACCAAGAATCTGCATATGGGCTTGCCATGCCCAATGGACCCCAGGCCTAACCAGAGGGTGGGTATTCCAGTTGTATGTACCCAGTGCTCTGCTCTAGAATCCCTCTATTGTGGGGACACATGAGGCAGAAAACAGGACTCCTCCCTTCCCACAAAATGACCCCAATCTCTTGGGAGCCGGACAAATCACCAGAGAGGGAGACTTCCATGGCCCATGAGACAATGCTTACATTAAATGACCATCATGAATACAACATCCAGAGACATAAGCCTGAACGACCGCCTCTCACTCGCCTTACTTTCTAATCACAATGAGCTCCCCTCACGGACTGTAGATCACTCCTGCCATAACCTCAGCCCCAAACCTCAGCCGAGTTTGTGTTTTTGGATGTCTGTCCCCACAGCCCTGGCCCACACAGCCGCCAGGCTGGGGCCTCTGGAGCCACACCACAGGACTGTCCTGCTCTCTCCAAGGAGACTATGCCCATTCCATTGCCCATAACCCCACAGAATAGGAGAAACCTCAAGGCCCCCGAGGACATCCCACTACTATAAGCCTCTCTGGACAAAGGCATCCTGACACAAGCTGAGCAACTACCTCCATGCAGAAACACAGACAGATGTTGGCAGAGACAGTAGATTGAACCAGACAGGCCCCTGGGCCCTAATCTGAACTCTTGCTTTGGTTTCCAGGTGTCACTCCTCAGAGGCCTGGGTTTGAAGACCAGCATCTGGGGCTTTCCTGAGACACCAAACAGAACAACGATCGTCTCCACATGGGAAGCTTCATTGTTGGAGCTGTGTCAAACCCTTCGGTTTGGAGAAACCTGCAGAGTCCCTGAGCCCCCGCCACATCCCAAGGTCTCCATGGCCACCAACCCACAGTATGACTCATCCTCAGGAGAGTCCATTTCTACTCAGCCCTCTGAGAAACCCGCCCAAGAGCCTGCAGATTGAGCCTGCCTTGCCCCAAGCAGCCAGTGGGAATGTGAGGTGGCATTTGCAGACATTCATGCTTAGACCCCTTCTCTCGAGTCTTTCTGTAGGGGTCATCCTAGAACCATCTCATAGTACTCGACTGTCCTACAGAGGAAACCTTGATGTTTGGGGCAGCTCATAACTCCCAGCGTTGGGAAACCTCCCTGGCCTCATGACGCCCCCACCCCCTTCAGGAAGGGGCCATAATGGACACAAACTCCAACCTGAGGCAACGTCTGATACTCGCCCTGACCTCAGATGCAGGAGATCTCGATTCAGTCTCTGCAGAGTGGGCCTGCCATGCCCTCGGCCCCAAACCTAACGCTAGCTTGTGTTTTCAGACTTCCCTCTTCACACTCCTGGCAAACAAGCCCTCCAGACTGGGAATTCCAGAACCACAACACAGTTTTCTGCCTGCCCACCAGAAGAAAAACGTTGCCCTATGGGGCTCTCCAGAAACCACAAATGAGAACCAACCTGCTCTGGCCTCGACCGCACCCTAACTGGAAAGGCTACCCTGGTCAGTAATGCTCTGTCTGACACAGCCTGACGTCCCGACAGACAAGGAAACAGCTGGCTGCACACTAAGCACATCAGACAGGCCATGGCCTTATGCCGTCATCTCTTCCCAACCTGGGTTTTCAGACATCTGACCCTAGATATTATATCAAATCCTGGCAAACGTGGGTAACTGAAGCACAAATCAGATCTTCTCCTTCCCCATGGCTGGAAAGCTTGCTGTTGGCATGGAGTCATACCTTCAGTGTAGGAGAAACCTTCATGGCCCCTGAGGCCAAGCCTAAACTTGAGTGCCTCCTTGGGTACAAACTCGCATTGGGACCATCAGCATGGGCCCCATGTCGAAGTAAGGTCTCTCAGGGCCTCGACCAAGAGCCCGCAAATGGGGCTTGCCAAGCCCCTATGATCCCAATCTTCACAAGAGCTCGAGTATTCCATTTGCTCGAACCCAGGACTGTGATCTGGAGTCCCTCTCCTGGAAGAACACCTGAGCCAGACAGCAGGACTCCACCCTTCCCACAAAATGTCCCCAAAATCTTAAGAGCTGGACCAACTCCTCAGAGAGGGAGACTCTTCCATAGCCCCTGAGGTCACCCCTACATTCCACGGCTATGGGAGACAAAACATCCAAAGACAAAAGCTTGCGTGACTGCCTCCCATTTGCCCTTCTTTCATAAGCTGAGGATCTCCTCTCACGGTCTGTGGGTTCATCCTGCCATGCTCTCGGCTCCACACCCAAGCCGAGTTTGTGTTTTCAGACTTCTGTGCCCACAGCCCGGACCCACACACCCTCCAGGCTAGGGCCTATGGAGACACACTGAAGGACTGTGCCAGTCCTCTCCAAGAAAACTGTACCCAATCCATTGGCCACAACCCTAGATATTAGGAGAATCCAATAAGGTCTCCAAGGCCATGCCTCGGCCATGGACTAAGAGGGGCACTCTGACACCAGCTGAGCAACTATCTTCACTTAGATACTCAGACAGTGTCCCCAGAGACAGAATATTGAAACGGACAGGCATCTAGGCTCTAATCTGAACCCTAGCTTTGGTTTCCAGGTGTCTCTACTCAGAGAACTGGTTTGAAGACCAGTATCTGGGGCTTTTCTGAGGCACCAAAGAGAACCTGTCTCATCTCCACATAGGGATCTCTTTTTAATTGGAGCAATATTACACCCTTCGGTTAGGCGAATACTTCATGGCCCCTGAGCTGCCAACATATTCCAAGGTCTCCATGCACACAAACCCACATTATGACCCATCCGCAGGAGAGTCCATTTCAATTCAGCCCCCTAGTTAGCTCGCCCCAGAGCCAGTAGTTCAAACATGTCTTGTCACAAAGAGCCAATGGGAATGTGAGGTATGCTGTACAGGCATCCATCCTTCGAATCCTGCTCTCCAGTCTTTCCGTATGGGACATCCTGGAGCCATTCAACAGGACTCGACTGTCCATCAGATGGAAAGCTTGTGGTATGGGTCAACGCACAAACTAGAGTTTGTGCTGGTGTCTAAAGTGCTGTGCAGGATTCTCCAATCTTGAGGGTTTGGCACAGGTCGAAGGGCATGGTTTCCTACTGGGGACAGGAGATATTTTATTGTGTGGCTCAGGGACCACATGTTGTATCCTAAGTTGGTATTTCAGAACAGGACCCTGAGGACAGATGCCTGAAAACCTAATCTAGTGTTCCAATGACGTCCTAGGAGCATGTCAGGTACAATCTTCTGACCCAGGAACATTGAAATGGCTGTCTGCTTGGATGTAGGTGATCAGGGCGTTTCAGACTGGCATTTGTGTCCAGTGCTGCCGACAATATTGGGTCGGGCTCAGGGCTCTTGCGTGTTTCTCCTAAACTGGAAGGTTTGGGCAGGTTTGACGGGCACAGTTTCCTTGGGGATGGCAGGCCCTGTCATGTGTTGTGGATCCAGAGACCCTGTCCTGGAGGGCATATGAGCCATGGTTTTGGGAGAGAAGTCTGCAAACACAAATGTGGGTTATTGTTAGTGGAAAGGTGATCACAGGCCCAATGAGTAGACCTGGAGTGCAGCTTGTCAGGAGTAATTAGGGTGACTGGAAGGCAGTAGCACAGGCTTTTCTCTCTATATTGTGTGTCCAGGATGGCCTTGGAATGCAGGTATAGTCTCATGGGTCCATGGGAAACTTTTCCTCTCTATGGATCTGTGCAGCTCATAGTTTGGTGGCTTTTTTGGGGAAGGGAAGAGTGTTGTTTTCCATCTTATGGGTGCCTCCAAACAGGGATTCCAGATACAGGCTCTTTTTCTGGGCATCTGGGACTTCCCACCAAGGGTTAGGATTTGCACCTAGGGGTGTATGAGGCCTGCAATGCAGGATCATGATGGTGCAACTGAGAGGGATTGTTTGAAAGCTTGCTCAGGCTGAGTCTCACAATGCCTGTTTGCTCCCATGGCGGCCCTCAGGAGTGGGAGTGGTTTCATTGGTCATATATCTGGCTCCCTCTTAGAGAGTTGGACACCCAACCCAACAGCCAAATGTCCTGCCATGAGGAAGGATGAGTTCTCTTCTGTCAGGTTCCTCTGTGCTTCAGGTTGCCCCATTGGCAGGGTTTCCAGCAAGGTCTCGAGATAGGTGCCTGAATACCAAGGATGGGTGGAGATGACGTACTTGGGCCATAGCAATCCCAAATGCTAGATATGAGGCCTAAAACTCGGTCGGGGCTCAGGCTCTGTCAGACACAGCGCTAGTGGCCATGGCAGCCTTTATATCAGAGTAGATTCGAGGGCGGAGCAGATTGATCCTCATGTGGAGTTTCTTGGGAAGATTCCCAGGCATTTGTTCATTCAATAGGGAAGGCAGAATGCTGTGTTGTGGCTCCAGGTTTCCCAATCACGAGAGCTTGGGAACCAGTCAGTTTTGGGTGGAATTGTAAACAAAAGCTATGGTTCAATTCAGTGCCAAGCAGAAGGCAGTTCCAATTTGTAGCAGTTTACTCGAGACATCCAGCACTGGAATAAGGGTGGATGTCAGATGCTTGCTCACACTAGAGTTTTTGTCTATGATGACCGACAAGTGGAGGGGTGGTATAAAGAGGCCATGGAGGAGTTCACATGCTGAGGCCTGTGAACTGCTGCAAAAAGTAACATTTCTTTGTACAGTGTAGGTGAAGTCTGGTTTGTTTACTCTAGGTTTCCCCATGTGGAAAGTTTGTGAAGAAGAGCTCTCCGGCATGGATGCCAGGAAAGCACACCTCCATTGACAATTGCAGCTGAGGAACATGGCAGATTCGTTCTGGTGGCTCTGGGACAAAGTGCCAAGGCCTTGAGTTGACATGGGATCTCTTGCAGATGGGTCACAATGCTTGTTTGTTACCAGGGAGAACTTAGAATGTGCTGGTTGCTAAGGTGCCATGCAGGATTCTCCTACCCTGAGGGTTTGGCACAGGTCGAAGAGCATGGTATTCTTTTGGGGACAGGGGATGTTCTGTCGTGTGGCTCAGAGACCACATGATGTGTCATAGATTGGTATTTCAGATCAGGCCCCTGAGGACAGATGCCTAAAAACCTAATGGGGTTCCATTGAGAGCCTAGGGGCATTTTAGGTTCAATCGTCTATCTCACGATCATTGACTTGGCTATTTCCCTGGATGTAGGTGATAAGGGTGTTTCAGACTGCGCATTTCCATCCCAAGTGGCCGGCAATATTGGTGTGGGCTCAGGGGCCACACAGGTTTCTCCTAATCTGGAAGGTTTGGGCAAATCTGATATGCACAGTGTCCTTGGGGTTGGCAGCCAGAGTTCTGTGTTGTGGCTTCAGAGATAACATTCTGGTGGGCATGTGAGCCATGGTTTTGGGAGAGAAGTCTGCAAACACAAATACAAATTAGGGTGAGTGGCGAGGTGATCACAGGCCCAATGCGTAGACCTGGAGGGAAGCTCTTCATGAACTATAATTAGGGAGACTGGAAGGCAGTAGCACAGGCTTTTCTCTTTGGATTGTGTGTCCAGCATGGCCTTGGAATGCAGGTGTGGTCTCATGGGTCCATGGGAGTCTTTTCCTCTCTATGGATCCTGGTGGCTCTCCATAGTTTGGTGGCTTTTTCGGGGAAGGGGAGAGTGATGTTTTCCACCTTATGGGTGCCCCAAAACAGGGATTCCAGAGACGGGCTCTGGTTCATGGCATCTGGGACATCACAACATGTGCTAGGATTTGGGCTTAGGGGCATATTAGGCCTGCAATGCGGGTTCATGGTGGTGCAACAGAGAAGGATTGTTTGAAAGCATGCTCAGGCTGAGGGTCACAAGGCCTGTTTGCCTCCAGGGCATCCCTGAGGAGTTTGTGTGGTCTCACTGGACTTGTAAATGACTCCCCCTTTCAGGGTTGAACACCCTTTTTAACAGCCAAGTTTCCTGATATGAAGAAGGAGGAGTTCTCTATTGTGCTTCAGGATGCCCCATTATCAGGGATTCCAGCAAAGGTCTGGGGACAGGTGCCTGAATACCAAGGATGGGTAGAGATGAAATACTTGAGCCATGGCATTTCCAAATACTAGATGTGGGGCTCAAAATCTGGTGACTGACACTAGGTCTGGGCTCAGGCTCTGTCAGACACAGCACTAGTGGCCAGGGCAACCTATAAATCAGCGTCCCTCCGATATAGGGCCGAGCAGATTGATCCTCATGTGGGGTTTCTGGCCAGACTCACCAGGCACTTGTTTCTATCGGGAAGGCAGAATGCTGTGTTGTGTCTCCATAATTTGCTATCAAGAAGGCTTGGGGACCAGTCGGGTGAGGAAGGAATTGTAAACACAAGCTACAGTTCAATTCACTGCCAAGCGGAAGGCAGTTCCTGTGTCCAGCAGCTTTTTCGAGATATCCAGCACCTTAGTAAGGGAGGACGTCGGATATTTGCTCACACTAGAGTTTGTGTCTATGATGACTGACAAATGGAGGGGTGGCGTCAAGAAGCCATGGAGGGATTTTCACGTTGAGACTCATGAGCTGCTCCAAATAGCAAGGTTTCGTTCTACTGGACAGGTGGAGTGTGGTTTATTTGCTCCAGGGTCCCCCATGTGGAAAGTTTGGGTAGCAGAGCTCTACCGCATGGATGCCTGGAATGTTCAACTTCATTGACCATTGCAACTGAAGAACATGGCAGCTTTATTCTGGTGTCTCTGTAGCAAAGTACCAAGTCCTTGATTTGACATGGAATCTCTTGCAGATGGGCCACACAGCTGGTTTGTTACCAGGTAGATCTTAGAATGTGCTGGTGGCTTAGTAGTTGTGCAGGAATCTACTACTCTGGGATTTTGCACAGATTGTAGGGCACGGTTTCCTTCTGGGGACAGGAGATGTTCTGTTGTGTGGCCCAGCCACCACATGTTGTATCATAAGTTCGCATTCTAGAACAGGCCTCTGAGGACACATGTCTGAAAACCGAATCAATGGTTCCAATGACGTCCTAGGGGCATGTTAGGTTCATTATTCTGACTCAGGACCATTGACTTGGCTGTGTTCCTGGATGTAGGGGATCAGGGTATTTCAGACTGTGCATTTGTGTTCAGAGCGGCCGCCGAAATTGGGGTAGGCCCAGAGGCCTTGTAGGTTTCTCCTAATCTAGACAGTTTGGGTAACTGTGATGGAAACAGTTTCCTTGTGGATGGCAGGGACAGTCCTGCACTGTGGATCCAGAGACCCCATCCTGGAGGGCATGTGTGCCATGGTTTTTGTAGATAAGTCTGCAAACACAAATTCGAATTAGGCTGAGTGGCGAGGTGATCACAGGCCCAATGCATATACCTTGAGAGCAGCTCATCTGGAACTGTAATTAGGGTGAATAGAAGGCAGTAGCACAGGCTTTTCTCTCCGGATTGTGTGTCCAGGATGGCCTCGGAATGCAGGTGTGTTCTCATGGGTCCATGGGAGACATTGCCTCTCTATGGATCCTGGTGGCTCCTCATAATTTGGTGACATTTTTGGGGAAGGGATGAGTGCTGTTTTCCATCTGAAGGGTGCACCAAAACAAAAATTCCAGAGATGGTCTCGGGGTCTGGGTACCTCGAAAATCCCACCAAGTTTTATGATTTGAACCTACAGGCATACCAGGCCTGAAATGAGGGATCATTGTGGTGAATCTGAGAGGGATTTTTTGAAAGCATGCTCAGGGTGAGGGTCACAATGCCTGTTTGTGCCAAGGGTAGTCCTCAGGAGTGTGTGTGGTGTCATTGATGTTGTAACTGGCTCCCCCTTTGAGGGTAGAACACCCATCCCAAAAGCCAGGTTTATTGCCATGGGGAAAGAAGAGTTCTCTATTGTGCTTCAAGTTCCCTAATTGGCAGGGATCCCTGCCAAGGTCTGGGGACAGGTGCCTGAATATCAAGGATGGGTAGAGATGACATACTTGGGCCATGGCAATCCCAAATGCTAGATATGGGGCCTGCTCTCTAGTGGCTGAAACTCAGTCGAGCTCAGGCTCTGTCAGACACGGCACTAGTGGCCATGGCAGCCTATAAATCGGTGTTGACTCGAGGGCCGACCTGATTGATCCTCATGTGGGTTTTCAGGGCAGACTCACCAGGCATTTCTTCATTCGATGGGGAAGGCAGAATGCTGCGTTGTGGCCCCAGATTTCCCTATCAAGAGGGCTTAGGGACCAGTCAGGTGAGGATGGAATTGTAAACACAAGCTATGTTTCAATTCAGTGCCAAGTGGAAGGCAGATCCAATGTGCAGTGGTTTATTCAAGACATCCAGCACCGGGATAAGGGTGCATGTCAGATGTTTGCTTAGACTGGAGTTTGTGTCTATGATGACTGACCAATGGAGTGGTGGCATCAAGAGGCCATGGAGCAGTTTACACACTGAGGCCTGTGAGTTGATCCAAACATAAGGTTTCCTTCTACTGGACAGGGGAGGTCTGGTTTGTTTACACCAGGTTCCCACATGTGCAAAGTTTGGGTAGCATAGTACTCGCACGTGGATACTGGAAAGCACACCTACATTGACCATTGCACCTAAGGAACATGGCAGGTTCTTTCTGGTTGCTCTAGGGCAAAGTACCAAGGCCTGGTTTCTAATGAAGTTGGGTCACAATGCAGTTTTGTTACCACGGAAATCTTACTATGTGCTGGTGGCTAAGGGGCCATGTATGATTAGTCTATCCTGATGGTTTGACACCGGTTGAAGAACACGGTTTCTTTCTGGGTATCGGAGATGTTCTGTTGTGGGGCTCACGGACCAAATGTTGTATCATAAGTTGGAATTCCAGAACAGGCCTCTGAGGACAGATGCCTAAAATCTTCATCTAGGGTTCCAATGAAGTCCAAGGGGAATTTCAGGTTCAATCATCAGACTCAGGACCATTGACTTCGGTGTCTGCCTATATGTAGGCAATCAGGGTGTTTCTGACTGTGTCTTTGTGTACAGAGTGGCCTCCAATATTGGGGTGGGCTCTGGGGCCTTGCAGGTTTCTCCTAATCTTGAAGGTTTAGGAAAATTTGTGGGCACGGTTTCTTTGGGGGTGGCAGGCACAGTCCTGTGGTGTGGCTCCAGAGACTCCATCGTGGAGGGCATGTAAGCCATGGTTTTGGGAGAGAAGTCTGCAATCACAAACTCGGATTAGGTTGAGTTGCGAGGTGATCGTAGGCCCAATGCATAGACCTGGAGGGCAGATCGTCAGGAACTGTAAATCACGTACCTCGAAGGCACTAGCACTGGCTTTTGTATCTGGATTGTGTGTCCATGATAGCCTTGGAATGCAGGTGTGTTCTAATGTTTCCATGAGAGTATTTTCCTCTCTACAGATCCTGGAAGCTCCCAATAGTATGGTGGCTTTCTCGTTTGAATGGAAGAGTGCTGTTTTCAATCTTAGATGTTCCCTAAAAAGGGATTCCAGAGAAGGGCTGTGAGTATGGGTGCTTGGAAAATCCCACCAGGATTAGGATTTGGGCCTAGGGGAGTACCAGGCCTACAATGTGTGACTTGGAGGTACAACTGAGAGCGTTTGTTTGAAAGCATGCTAGTCTGAGTGTCACAATGCCTGATGTGATTAGGGCAGCCCTTATGAGTGGGAGTTGTCTCCTTGGCCATGCAGCTGGCTACCACTTTAATGTAGGACACCCATCCCAACTACCAGGATTCCTGCCATGGAAAAGGAAGAATTCTCTATTGTGCCTCAGGTTCCCCCATTAGCAGGTATTCTAGCAAATGTCTGGGGACAGATGCCTGAATACCAAGGATGGGTAGAGATGAGGGACCTGAGACATGGCCAGTCTCACATGCCTGACTCTCTGAGTAGCTGACATGAATTGAGCACTCAGGCTCTGTCAGAAACAGAACTAGTGGTCAGGGCTGAGTATGAATCAGGGATCCCTCAAGGGCTGAGCAGATTGATCCTCATGCAGAGTTTCTGGGCAGAATCACCATGCCCTTCTTCTTTCTAAGGGGAAGGCAAAAAGCTGCGTTGTGGCCCCAGAATTCCCTATCAAGCGGGCTTGGGGACCAGTAGGGTGAGGATGGAATTGTAAACTCAAGCTAAGGTTCAATTCAGTGCCAAGCAAAAGGCAGTTTCATTGTGCAGTGTCTGATTCCAGATATCCAGCACCTGAGTAAAGGTAAAAGTCAGACATTTCCTCATGCTGGAGTTTATGTCTATGATGACCGATGAATGGAGGGGTGGCGTCAAGAGGCCATGGAGGATTTCACATGCTGGGGCTTGTGAGATGCTTCAAACAGCAAAGTTTCCTTCTACCACACAGGGGGAGTCTGGTTTATTTGCTCCAGGGTCCCCCATGTGGAAAGTTTGGGTAGCAGAGCACTCCCACGTGGATGCCTGAAAAGCACACCTCCATTAAAATTGCAGCTGAGAAACATGGCCAATTCGTTCTGGTGGCTCTTGGGCGAATTACCAAGGCCTGGAGTTGACATGAAGTCTCATGAAGATGGGTCATAATGCAGGTTTGTTACCATGGAGACCTTACAGTGTGCTGGTGGCTAAGGGACCATGTAGGATTCATCTACCCTGAGGGTTTGACACTGGTCAAAGGGCACGGTTTCCTTCTCGGACCAGAGATGTTCTGATGTGGGGCTAACGGACCAAATGTATCATAATTTGGTATTGCAGAACAGGCCTCTGAGGATAGATGCCTGAAAATTTAATCTAGGGTTCCAATAAAATCCTAACGGAATGTCAGGTTCAATCCTCTGACTCAGTATCATTGACTTCAATGTCTGCCTAGATGTAGGTTATCAGGGTGTTCCAGACTGTGCATTTGTGTACAGAGTGGCAACCAGTATTTGGGTGGGCTCAGGGGCCTTGCAGGTTTCTCCTAATCTGGAAAGATAGGGCAATTTGATGGGCACAGTTTCCTTGGCAATGGTGGGCACAGTCCTGTGGTGTGGCTCCAGAGACCCCATGCTGGAGGGCATGAGAGCCATGGTTTTGGGAGGGAAGTCTGCAAACACAAATGCGGGTTAGGTTTAGTGGCGAAGTGATTGTAGGCCCAATGCATACTCCTGGAGGGAAGCTCCGTGTGAAATGTAAATCGCATGCCTCAAAGGAGGTAGCACAGGCTTTTTTATCTGGATTGTGTATCCACGATGGACTAAGAATGCAGGTGTGGTCTCAGGTGTCCATGGGTGATATTTCCTCTCAAGTATCCTGGCGGCTCCTTATAATGTGGTGGCTTTCTCAGAGAGGAAAGAGTTCTGTTTTCCATATTAAGGGTGTCCCATAACAGGGATTGCAGAGAAGTGCTCTGGCTCTGGGCACCTGGAAATACCCACCAAGGGTTATGATTTGGGCATAGGGGCTTACCAGGCCTCCAATGCAAGTCCTGGAGATACAACTGAGAGCGTTTGTTTGAAAGCATCCTCAGGCTGAGGGTCACTATGCAAGCTTTTGCATAGGGTGGCCCTCAGGAATGGGGGTGGTCTCAATGGCCATTCAGTAGGCTAACACTCTGAGTGTTGGACACCCTTCCGAACTTACAGGAATCCTGCCATGGGGAATGAGGATTTCTCTGTTGTGATTCAGGTTCCCTCATTGGTAGGGATTCCAGGAAAGGTCTGGGGACACATGCCTGAATACCAAGGATGGGTAAAGATGACGGCTCTGTTCCGTGGCCAGTCTAACATGCGGGATATGGGCCCCGCCTTCTAGGTGGCTGACACGAGGTCGGGGCTTAGGCTCTGTCAGACACAACACTAGGGGCCAGGGCTGTCTATAATTCAGGGTTCCCTCAAGGGACAAGTAGATTGATCATAATGTGGAGTTTCTGGGCAGACTCACCAGGCCCTTCTTCTTTCTATTGGGAAGGCAGAATGCTGTGTTGTGGCTGCAGAATTCCCTATAATGAGGGCTTATGGAACAGTAGGGTGAGGATGGAATTGTAAACCCAAGCTATGAATAAATTCAGTGACAAGCGAATGGCATTTCCAGTGTGCAGCGGCTGATTCGAATATCCAGCACCTGAGTAAGCGCAGACGTCAGATGTTTGCTCAAGCTGGAGTTTGTGTCTATAATGACCGACAAATGGAGAGGAGTTGAAAAGAGGTCATAGAGGATTTCCCACACTTGAGCTTGTGAGATGCTCCAAACAGCCAGGTTTCCTTCTACAGGACAGGGCAGTCAGATTTGTTTGCTCGAGAGTCCCCCATGTGGAAAGTTTGGGTAGCAGAGCACTCCCACATGGATGCCTGGAAAGCACACTTCCACTGAACATTGCAGCTGAGGAACATGGCAGGTTCTTTCTGAAGGCTCTGGGGTGAAGTACCAAGGCCTGTAGTTGACATGGAATCTCATGAAGATCGCTCACAATGCTGGCTTGTTACCAGTGAGATCTTAGATTCTGCTGGTGGCTACGGGCCAAGTAGGATTCATCTACCCTGAGGGTTTGACACAGTTCCAAGAGCACGGCTTCCATCTAGAGAAAGGAGATGTTCTGTTGTGGGGATCAGGGACCATATGTTGTATCTTAAGTTGGTACTCCAGAACAGGTCTCTGATTACAAATGCCTGAAAACCTAATCAGGGGTTACAATGAGGTCATAGGAGCATGTCAGGTTCAATCTTCTGACTGAGAAACACTGACTTGGGTATCTGCCTGGATTCAGGTGATCAGCGTATTTCAGAATGCACATTTGTGTCCAGAGGGGCCTCCAGTATTGGGGTGGGCTCAGGGGCCTTGCAGGTTTCTCCTTATCTCGAAGTTTTAGGCAAATGTGACGGACACATTTTCCTTGGGGATGGCAGGCACAGTCCTTTGGTGTGGCTCCAGAGACCCCATCCTGGAGGAAATATGAGCCATGGTTTCGGGATAGAAGTCTGTAAGCACAAACTCGGGTTAAGGTTAGCGGTGAGGTGATCGCAGGCCCAATGCATAGACCTGGAGGGCAGCTCGTCTGGAACTATAAATTAGTTGCCTTGAAGGTGGTAGCACAGGCTTGTGTATCTGGCTTTTGTGTCCAGGATGGTCTCGGAATGCAGGTGTGGTCTCATGGATCCATGGGAGATTTTTCCTCTCAAGGATCCTAGCGGCTCCCTATACTATGGTGGCTTTCTTGGCGAAGGGGAGAGTGCTATTTTCCATCTTAGGGTTGTCCCAAAACAGGGATTCCAGAGACAGGCTGTGTTTCTGGTCCCCTGAAAAATCCCATCAGGTGTTAGGATTTGTGCTTAGGGGAATATCAGGCCTGCAAATTTGGATTCTGGAATGCAACTGAGAGTGTTTGTTTGAAAGCATGCTCATGTTGGGGGTCACAATGCCTGCTTGTGTCCAGGGCGGCCCTCATGAGTGGGCGGGTTATCATTGGCCATTCAGCTGGCTACCACTCTGAGGTCTGGAAACCCATCCCAAGAGCCATCATTCCTGCCATGGGGAAGGAGGATTTCCCTATTGTGCTTCTGGTTCCCCCATTGGCAGGGATTTCAGCAAATGTCTGGGGACAGATGCCTGAATCAAAATGGGTAGAGATGACAGCCCTGGGACATGGCTGGTCTCACATTCTGGGGTTGGAGCCCAGTCTCTGGGTCCTGACACGAGGTCAGAGACGAGGTTCTGTCAGACTCAGCGCTAGTGGCCAGGTAAACCTATAAATGGGGTTCACTCGAGGGTCGAGTAGATTTATCCTCATGTAGGGTTTCTGGGCAGTCTCTCCAGGCTGTTTTTTCTTGCTATGGGGAAGGCAGAATGCTGTGTTGTGTCTTCAGAATTCCCTATCAAGAGAGCCTACTGAACACCAGGGTGAGGATGGAATTGCAAACCCAAGCTACTTTTTTTTTTCAAGATTTTATTTATTTGTCAGAGAGCGAGCGAGAGCAAGCACAGGCAGACAGAGTGGAAGGCAGAGTCAGACGGAGAAGCAGGCTCCCTGCGGAGCAAGGAGCCTGATGGGGGACTCGATCCCAGGATGCTGGGATCATGACCTGAGCCGAAGGCAGCTGTTTAACCAACTGAGCCACCCAGGAGTCCCGCCAAGCTACTTTTAAATTCAGTGCCAAGCATAAGGCAATTCCAGTGTGTAGCAGCTGATTCAAATATCCTGCACTTGAGTAAGTGCAGATATCAGTTGATTGCTCACGCTGGAGTTAGTGTCTATGATGACCAACAAATGGATGGGTGGCCTCAAGAGGCCATGGAGGATTACCCACCCTCAGGCTTGAGATACTCCATACAGAAAAGATTCCTTTTACCGTACAGGGGAGTCTGGTTTGTTTCCTCCAGGGTTCCCCATGTGGAAAGTTGGTATCAGAGCACTCCCGCTGGATGCCTGGAAAGTACACCTACATTGACCATGGCAGCAGAGGAACATGGCAGTTTCATTCTGGTGGCTCTGGGCCGAAGTACCAAGGGCTGGAGTTGTCATGGAGTCTCATGAAGATGGGTCACAATGCTGGTATTTTGTCAGGGAGATCATAGAATGTGCTGGTTGCCAGGGGGCCTTGAAGGATTCATCTACCCAGAGTGTTTGACACAGGTCCAGAGCACAGCTTTCTTCTAAGGACAGATGTTCTTTTGTGTGGATCAGTGACCATATTGTATCGTACATTGATATGCAGAACAGCCTTCTGAGTACAGATACCTGAAAACCTATTCTAGTGTTCCAGTGAATCCTAGGAGCATGTCAGGTTCAATCTTCTGTCTGAGGACCATTGACTTGGATATCAGCCTGGATGTAGATGATATGGTGTGTCAGACTGTGCATTTGCGTCCAGAGTGGCCTCCAATATTGGGCTGGGCTTAGGGGACTTGCAGGTTTCTCCTAATCTAGAGTGTTTGTTTAATAGTGAAAATCACAGTTTCCTTTGGGAAGACAGGTACAATCCCGTGGTGTGGCTCCAGTTATCACAAACTGGAGGGCATGTGAGCCATGGTTTTGGGAGGGAAGTCTGAAAACACAAACTTGGGTTAGGGTTAGTGGCAAGGTTATCACAGGCCCAATGCATAGACATGGATGGCAGCTCTTCAGGAACTGTTAATCGGGTGACTCAAAGGCAGAATCACAGGCTTTTTTCTCTGTATTGTGTGCAGGATGGCCTCAGAATGCAGTTGTGGCCTCATGGGTCCATGGGAGATTTTTCCTCTCTAAGGATCCTGGTGGCTCCCAATAGTTGGTGGCTTTTTCGGGGAAGGGAAGAGTGCTGTTTTTCATGTTAGGGGTGCCCCAAAATATGGATTCCAGAGACGGACTCTGGGTTTGGTCCCCTGGAAAATCCCACCAAGTGTTAAGATTTGGGCCTAGTGGCTTACCAGGCCTGCATGCAGGATCCTGGAGGTGCAACTGAGAGGTCTTGTTTGAAATCATTCTCAGGCTGAGGGTCACAATACTTGCTTATGCCCAGGTGGCCCTCATGAGTGGGCGTGGTCACATTGGCCATGCAGCGGGCTCCCACTTTGAGGGTTGGACAACCATCCCAACAGCCAGAATCCTGCCATGGGGAAAGAGGAGTTCTCTATATTGCTTCAGGTTCCCCCATTAGCTGGGATTCCAGCAAAGGTCTGGGGACAGAGGCCTGAATACCAAGGATGGGTAAAGATGATGGACATGGGTCATGGCCAGTATCAAATCGTGGATATGGGCCCCGATCACTGGGTGGCTGACACTAGGTCTTGGCTCAGGCTCTGTCAGACACAGCACTAGTGCCCAGGGCAGCCTATAAATTGGGGTTCCCTCGAGTGCCGAGCAGATTGATCCTCATGTATGGTTTCTGGGCAGACTCACCAGGCCATTCTTGTTTGTAAGGGGAAGGCAGAATGCTGTTTTGTGGCTCTAGAATTCACTATCAAGAGGGCTTGTGGACCAGGAGGCTGAGGATGGAATTGTAAACCTAAGCTATGGTTACATTCTGTATCAAGCGAAAGAAGTTTCCAGTGTGCAATGTTTGAATCCAATATTCAGCACTTGAGTGAGGGTGGATGTCAGATATTTGCTCATGCTGGAGTTTGTGTCTATGATGACACAAAAATGGAGGGGTGGCGTCAAGAGGTTATGGAGAATTTCCCAATCTGGTGTTTTTGAGATGCTCCAAACAGCAAGGTTTCCTTCTACCAGACAGGGGCAGTCTGATTTGTTTCCTCCATGGTTCCCCATGTCGAAAGTTCGGATAACATAGATCTCCCACATGGGTGACTGGAAAGCACACCTTCATTGACCATGACAGCGAAGGAACATGGCATCTGGTGGCTTTGAGGCGAAGAAATAAAGACTGGATTGGACATGGAACCTCATGAAGATGGGTCAAAATGTTGGTTTGTTACCAGGGAGATCTTAGAATGTGCTGGTGGTTAATGGGCCATGCAGGATTCATCTAGCCTGAGGATTTGACACAGGCCCAAGAGCCTGGATTGCTTCTGGGGGCAGGAGATATTCTGTTGTGGGGCTCAGCGGCCATATGTTGTATCATAAATTGGTAATCCAGAACAGGTCTCTGAGGACAGAAGCCTGAAAACCTAATAAAGGGTTTGAATGAGGCCCTAGGGGAATGTCATTCAATCTTCTGACTCAGGATCATTGACTCTGGTGTCTGACTGGATGCAGGTGATGAGGGTGTTTCAGACTGTGCATTTGTGTCCAGAGTGGCATCCAATACTAGGGTTGGCTCAGGTTCCTTGCAGGTTTCTCCTTATATGGGGTTTTTGGACAACTGTGATGGGTAGTTTCCTTGGGGATTGCAGGAACTGTCCTGTGGTGTGACTCCAGAGACCCCATCCTGGAGGACATGTGCGCCATGATTTTGAGAGAGAAGTCTGCAAACACAAACTTAGGTTAGGGTTAGTGGCAAGGTGATCATAGTCCCAATCCATAGACCAGGAGGGCAGCAAGTCTGGAACTGTAAATCACGTAACTCAAAGGTGGTAGCACAGGTAATTGTATCTGGATTTAATTTCCAGAATGGCCTTTATTGCAGGTGTTGTCTCAAGGGTCCATGGGAGATTTCTCCTCTCAAGGATCCTGGCGGTTCTCAATAGTTTGTTGGATTTCTCCGGGAAGGGATGAGTACTGTTTTCCAGCTTAAGCGTGCCCCAAAACAGGCATTCCAGAGATGAGCTCTGGGTCTAAGTGCTTGGAAAATCCCACCAAGGGTTAATATTTAGGCCTAGGGCCATACCAGGCCTGCAATGCGGGATCCTGGAGGTGCAACTGAGAGCGTTTGTTTGAAAGTATGGTCAAGCTGAGGGTCCCAATGCCTGCTTGTGCCCCGGAGGCCATCAGGATTGGGCGATGTCTACTCAGCCATGCAGCCAGTTCCCATTCCTAGGGTTGGACACCCATCCAAAAGCCAGGATTCCTGCCATGGCGAAGGATGAATTCTCTATTGTGCTTCAGGTCCCCCCATTGGTAGGGATTCCAGCTAAGATCTAGGGGACAGATGCCTGAATACCAAGGATGGGTAGTAATGACAGCCCTGGGCCATGGCCGGTCTCACATGGTTAATGTGGTCCTCACCCTCTGGGTTGCTGACACGAGATAGGGGCTCAGGCTCTGTCAGACACAGCACTAGTGGCTAGGGCAAACTATAAATAGGGGTTCCCTCCTGGGCTGAGTATATTGATCTTCATGTGCAGTTTATGGGCAGACTCACCAGGTCCTTCTATCTATGAAGAAGGCAGAATGTTGCATTGTGGCTCCAGAATTCCCTATCAAGAGATATGGCAGACCAGTAGGGTGAGGATGAAATTGTAGTCTGAAGCTAGGCTTAAATTCATTGCAAAGCGAAAGGCAGTTCCAGTGTGCAGCAGCTGATTCCAATATCAGCGCCTGAATATGGGCGGATGTCAGATGTTTGCACAGGCTGGAGTTTGTGTCTACGATGACCAACAAATGGAGAGGTGGCGTCAAGAGGCCATGGAGGATTTCCCACCCTGGGGCTCAGGGGCCATAATTTGTATCATAAGTTGGTATTCCAGAAGAGGCCTCTGAGGACAGGTGCCTGAAAAGTTAATCCCTCTTCCAATGAGGTCCTAGGGCCATGTCAGGTTCAATTATCTGACTCAGGACCATTGATTTGGGTGTCTGCCTGGATGGAGGTGATCAGGGTGTTTCAGACTGTGCATTTGCATCCAGAGCAGCCTCCAATATTGGGATGTGCTCAGGAGCCTTCCGGGTTTCTCCTAATCAGGAGGGTTTGGGCAACTGTGATGGGCCCAGTTTCCTTGGGGATGGCAAGCACAGTCTTGTGGTGTGACTCTAGGGGCCCCATCCTGGAGGACATGTGAGCTATTGTTTTTAGAGAGAGATCTGCAAACACAAACTCGGGATAAGGTTAATGGAGAGGTGTTCACAGTCCCAATCCAAAGATCTGGAGGGCAGCACGTCAGGAACTGTAAATCAGGTGACTCGAAGCCAGTAGCACAGTCTCTTGTATCTGGATAGCATATCCACGCTGGCCTCGGAATACAAGTGTGGACTCATGGGACCATGGGAGATTCTTCTTCTCAAGGATCCTGGGGGATCCCATTAGTTTGGTGGCTTTCTCAGGGAAGTGAAGAGTGCTGTTTTCCATCTTAGGGGTGCCTCAAAACAGGGATTCCAGTGACAGGCTCTGGGTATGTGCACATGGAACATCCCACAATGTGTAAGGATTTGGGCTTAAGGGCATATCAGGCCTGCAATGCAGGATCCTGGAGGTGCAACTAAGAGCATTTTTTTGAAGGCTTCATCAAGCTGAGGGTTACAATGGCTACTTGTGCCCAGGGCAGCCCTCATGAGTGGGCATTGTCTCCTTGGCCATGCAGCTGGCTCCCACTTTGAGGTTTGGACACTCATATCAACAGCCAGGATTCCTACCATGGGGAAGGAGGAGTTCTCTATTGTGCTTTAGGTTACCCCATTGGTAGGGATTACATAAAAGGTCTGGGGACAGGTGCCTGAATACCAAGGATGGGTAGAGATGATGGACATGGGCCCTGGCCAATCTCACATGCTGGATATGGGCTCATATCTCTGGGTGCCTGAAACTAGGTCTTGGCTCAGGCTCTGTCAGACACAGTACTAGTACTAGTACTAGTACTAGTACTAGTACTAGTGCCCAGGACAGCCTATAAATCAAGGTTCCATCGAGTGCCAAGTAGATTGAACCTCATGTGGAGTTTCTGGGAAGATTCACCAGGCCCTATTTCTTTCTAGTGGGAATGGAGAATGTTGCCTTGTGGCTCCAAATTCCCTCTCTAGAGGGCTTGCAGACCAGGAGGCTGAGGATGGAATTCTAAACCCAAGCTATGGATAAATTCAGTGTCAAGTGAAACGCAGTTCTAGTGTGCAGTGGTGGAAGAGAAAGTGCAGAATCTAAATAACGGCAGATTTCAGATGTTTTCTCATGCTGGAGTTTTTGTCTATGATGACTGACAAATGGAGGGGTTGTGTCAAGGGCCATGGAGGATTTCTCCTGCTGGTGCTTCTGAGATGCTCCAAACAGAGGGTTCCCTTCTACTGGTCAGTGGCAGTCTGGTTTGTTTGCTCCAGGGTCCCACATGTGGAAAGAATAAGTAGAAGAGCACTCCCACATGGATGCCTGGAAAGCACACCTCCACTGACCATATCAGGTGAGGAACATGGCAGGTTCATTCTGGTGGCTCTGGGGCGAATTACCAAGGACTTGAAGTGACATGGAATCTCATGAAGATGGATCACAATGCTGTTTGTTTGTTACCAGAGAGATCTTAGAATGTGCTGGGGGCTAAGGGGCTGTGCATAATTCATATACCCCGACCCTTGACACAAGTTGAAGAGCACGAATTCCATCTGGGGACAGGAGATATTCTATTGTGGGGTTCAGGGACCAATCTTCTGACTCAGGACCATTGACTTGGGTGTCTTCCTGGATGGAGGTGATCAGGGTGTTGCACACTGTGCATTTGTGTCCAGAGTGGCCTCCAATATTGGACTGGGCTCAGGGGACTTGCAGGTCTCTCCTAATCTGGAGGGTTTGGGCAACTGTGATGGACACAGTTTCATTGGGGATAGCAGGATCTTTCCTGTGGTGTGGCTACAGAGACCCATCATAGAGGGCATGTGAGCCATGGTTTTGGGAAAGAAGTCTGCAAACACAAACTTGGGGTAGGGTTAATGGCGAGGTGATCACAGGGCCAATGCGTAGGTCTGTAGGGCAGCTCGTCTGGAACTGTAAACCAGGTGATTCGAAGGTGGTAGCACAGTCTCTTGTATCTGGATTGTGTGTCCAGGATGGCCTCGGAATGAAGGTGTGGTCTTATGGAGCCCTGGGAGATTTTTCTTCTCTACGCATCCTGGCAGCTCCTAATAGTTTTCTCAGGGGAGGGAAGATTGCTGTTTTCCATCATAGGGGTGCTTCAAAACAGAGATTCCAGAGACGGGCTCTGGTTATGTTGGCATGGAAAATCCCACGAAGTGTTAGGATTTGGTCCTAAGGGCATACCAGGCCTGCGATGCGGGACACTGCAGAAACAACTGAGAGCATTTGTTTGAATGCATGCTAAGGTTGAGGGACACAATGCCTGCTTTGGCCCAGGCGGCCCTTATGATTGGGCGTTGTCTCATTGGCCATGCACCTGGTTCTAATTCTGAGGGTTGGGCACCCATAGCAACAGCCAGGCTTCCTGCCATGGGGAAGGAGGAGTTCTCAATTGTGCTTCAGGTTCCCCCACTGGTAGGGATTCCAGCAAAGGTCTGGGATAGTTGCCGGAATACCAAGGATGGGTAGAGATGACTGGGCCATGGCCAGTCCCACATGCTGGATAAGGGCCCCACACTCTGGGTGGCTGACACGAGGTTGGGGCTCAGGCTCTCTCAGACACAGCGCTAGTGGCCAGCGCAAAATATAAATCGGGGGTCCCTCGAGGGCCAAGTAGATTGATCTTCATGGGGAGTTTCTGGGCAGACTCACCAGGCCCTTCTTCTTTCTATGGGGAAGGCAGAATGTTGCGTTTTGTCTCCCTAATTCCCTCTCAAGAGGACTTGCAGTCCAGTAGGGTGAGGATGGAATTGTAAACCCAAACTATGCAAGAATACAGTGTCAAGTGAAAGGTATTTCCAGTGTGCGTGACTGATTCGAATATCCAGCACCTGAGTAAGAGCAGATGTCAGATGTTTGCTCATGCTGGAATTTGTGTCTATGATGACTAACAAATGGAGGGTTGGCATCAAGGGAATGTGGAGGACTTCCCAAGCTGGGGCTTGTGAGATGCTCCAAACAACCAAGGTTTCCTTCAACCTGACAGGAGCAGTCTTATTTGTTTGCTCTAGGGTTCCCTATGTGGAATTTTTGTGTAGCAGAGAACTACCTCTTGGATGCCTAGAAAGCACACGTCCATTGACCTTTGTACCTGAGGAACATGGCAGATTCGTTTCATGGCTCTTGGGCAAAGTACCAACACCTTGAGTTGGCATCAAGTCTCAGGAAGTTGGGTCACAATGCTGGTTTGTTACCAGGGAGATCATAGAAGGTGCTGGGGCTAATGGGTCATGCAGGATCCATCTACCCTGAAAGTTGGACATAGATCCAAGAGCACATTTTCCTTCTGGAGACAGGAGATGTTCTGTTGTGGGAATCAGGGACCACATGTTGTATCATAACTTGGTATTCCAGAACAGGACTCTGAGAACAGATGTCTGAAGACCCAATCTAGGGTTCCAGTGAAGTCCTAGGGGCATGTCAGGTTCAATCATCTGACTCAGAACCATTGACTTGGCTTTCTGCCTCGATGGAGGTGCTCAGGGTGTTTCAGACTGCACGATTGCATCCAGAGCAACCGCCAATATTGGGGTGGGTTCAGGGGCCTGGCAGGTTTCTCCTAATCTGGAGGGTTTGGACAACCTGATGGGCACTGTTTTCTTGGGGATGGCAGGAACTTTCCTGTGATGTGGCTTGAGGGACCACATCTTGGTGGGCATGTAAGCCATGGTTTTGGGAGAGAAGTCGGCAAACACAAACTGGGGTTAGGGTTAGTGTCGAGATGATCACAGGCCCAATGCATAGACATGGAGGGCAGCTCGTCAGGAAATGTAAATAGGATGACTCGAAGGCGGTAGCAAAGACTTTTCTCTCTGGATTGTGTGGACAGGATGTCCTCGGAATGCAGGTTTGTTTTCATGGGTCCATGGGAGATTTTTTCTCTCTAAGGATCCTGGCGGCTCCCAATAGTTTGGTGCCTTTCTCAGGGAAGGGAAGAGTGCTGTTTTCCATCTTAAGGGTGCCCCAAACAGGGATTCTGAGACGGACTCTGGGTCTGGGCACCTGGAAAATCCCACCAAGGGTTAGGATTTGGGCCTAGGGGCATACCAGGCCTGCAATGCTGGTACTGGAGGAGCAACTGAGAGTGTTTGTTTGAAAACATGCTCAGGCTGAGGATCACCATGCCTGCCTGTGCCCATGTCGGCCCTCAGGAGTGGGCATGGTCTCCTTGGCCATGCAGCTGGCTCCCACGCTGAGGGTTGGACAACCATCCCAACAGCCAATATTCCTGCCATGGGGAAGGAGGTGTTCTCTATTGTGTTTCAGGTTCGCCATTGGCAGGAATTCCAGCAAAGTTTGGGGGACAGATGACTGGATACCAAGGATGGGTTCAGATGATGGCCCAGGGCCATTGCCTATCTCTCATGCTAAATATGGGTCCTCACCTCTGGGTGGCTGAAACGAGGTCGGGGCTTAGACTCTGTCAGACACAGCACTAGTGGTCAGGGAAATCTATTAATCAGGGTTGCCTCGTGGTCTGAGTAGATTGATCCTCATGTGCAGTTTCTGGGCAGACTCAACAGGTCCTTCTTCTTTCTATGTGGAAGGCAGAATACTGCGTTGTGGCTCCAGAATTCCCTATCAAGAGATATTGTGGACCAGTGTGGTGAGGATAGAATAGTAATACAAAGCTATGGTTAAGTTCAGTGAAAAGCAAAAGGCAGTTCCAGTGTGCAGCTGCCGTTTCGAATATCCAGCACCTGAGTAAGGGTGGATGTCAGATGTTTGCTCACACTGGAGTTTGTGTCTGTGATTACCCACAAATGGAAGGGTGGCGTCAAGAGACCATGGAGGATTTCCCATGCTGGGGCTTGTGAGATGCTCCAAATAGCAAAGTTTCTTTCTACCGGACAGGAGAAGTCTGGTTTGTTTTCTCTGGTTTCTCGATGTGGAAAGTTTTGTAGCAGAGAACCCCACAGGGATGCCTGGAAATCACCCCTCCATTGACCATTGCAGCTGAGGAACATGGCAGGTGCATTCTGGTGGCTCTGGGGCAATATATCGAGACCTTGAGTTGACATGGAGTCTCATGAAGATGGGGCACAATGATGGTTTGTTACCAGGAATATCATAGAATGTGCTGGTTGCTAAGGGGCCATTCAGGATCCAAATACCCTTAGGGTATGACACAATTCCAGGAGCATGGCTTCCTTTTTGGGGAGGACATATTCTGTTCTGTGGCTCAGGGACTATATATTTTATCATAAGTTGATATTCCAGAGCAGGCCTCTGATGACAGATACCTGTAAACCTAATCTAGTGTGCCAATGAAGTCCTCGGGGCATGTCAGGTTCAATCTTCTGACTCAGGAGCATTGACTTGGGTGTCTGCCTGTATGGAGGGGATCAGGGTGTCTCAGACTGTGCATTTGTGCCCAGAGCGGCCTCCATTATTTGGCTGCGCTCAGGGGCCTTGCAGGTTTCTCCTAATCTAAAGGTATCGGGCAAAAGTGATGGGCACAGTTTCCTTGAGGATCTCATGCACAGTCTTGTGGTGTGGCTTCAGATGCCAGAACCTGGAGGTCAAGTGAGCCATGGTTTTAGGAAGGAAGTCTGCAAACACAAACTCAGTTTAGGTTAATGGCAAGGTGATTGCAGGCCCAATGCATAGACCTGGAAGGCAGCTCGTCAGGAACTGTAAATCAGATGACTCAAAGGTGATAGCACATGATATGTATCTGGATTGTATGTCCAGGATGGCCTCGGAATGCAGGTGTGTTCTCATGGGTCTATGGCAGATTTTTCCACTCAAGGATCCTGGTGGCTACCATGAGTTTGGTGACTATCTCGGGGAAGGGAAGAGTGCTGTTTTCCATTTTAAGGGTCCCCCAAAATAGGGATTCCAGAGATGGGCTCTGTGTCTGGGCCCCTGTAAAATCCCACCAGGGTTAGGATTTGGGCCTAGGTGTGTACTAGGCCTGCAATTCGGGGTCCCAGAGATGCAATTGAGAGCGTTTGGTTGAAAGCATGCTCAGGCTGAGGTCACAATGCCTGCTTGTGCCTGGGGAAGCCATCATGAGTGCACATGGTCTCCTTGGCCATGGAGCTGCCTTCCACTTTGAGGGTTGAGCAACTATCCCAACTGTCAGAATACCTTCCATGGGGAAGGAGGAGTTCTCTATTGTGCTACAGGTTCCCCCAATGGCAAGGATTTCAGCAAAGGTGTGGGTACAGATGCCTGAATACCAAGAATAGAAGAGAAGACAGACTTGGGCCATAGCTGGTCTCACATGCTGTATATGGGCCCTGATCTCTCCGTGGCTGACACTAGGTCCTGGCTCCGGCTATGTCAGACACAGCACTAGTGCCCAGGGCAGCCTATGAATCAGGGTTCCGTCTAGCACCGAGAAGATTGACCATCATATGGAGTTTCTGGGCAGACTCTCCAGGCCCTTTTTCTTTCTATGGGGAAGGCAGAATATTGTGTTGTAGCTCCAGAATTCCCTCACAATAGGGCTTGTGGACCAGTAGGCTGAGGATGGAATTGTAAACCCAAGCTATGGCTTAATTCAGTCAAACTAAAGGCAGTTCCAGTGTGCAGCGATCGAATTGAAATCCAGCACCTGAGTAAGGGCGGATGTCAGATGTTTGCTCATGCTGGAGTTTGTGTCTATGATGACTGACAAATGGAGTGGTGGCTTCAAGAGGAAATGGAGGATTTCCCAAGCTGGGGCTTGTGAGATGCTCCAAACAGAAGGTTTCCTTCTACCGGACAGGGGCATTCTGTTTTTTTGTCTCAAGGGTCCCCGCCAATTGCAAAGTTTGTGTAGCAGAGCACCCCCATATGGTTGCCTGGAAACCACACCTCCACTGACCATTGCAGCTTAGGAACATGGCAAGTTCATTCTGGTGGCTCTGGGGCGAAGTTCTAAGGTCTTATTTCTACATGGAATGTCATGAATATGGGTAACAATGCTGTTTTGTTACCTGGGAATTCTTAGCCTGTCATCTGTACACATCCTTGGTATTAAGGCAACTTTCCACAGACCTTTCCTGTAACCCTGTCAATGGGGGAACCTGAAGCACAATAGAGAACTCCTCTTTCCATTGCAGGAAGCCTGGCTGTTGCAATGGGTGTCCAACCCTCAAAGTGGGATCCAGCTATATGGCCAATGAGGCTACGCCCTCTCCTGAGGGCCCCCCTGGGCACAAAGAGGCATGATGACCCTCAGCCTGAGCATGCTTTCAAACAAGCCCTCTCTGTTACACCATTAGGATCCTGCATTGCAGGCCTGGGATGCCCCTAGGCCCAAATCCTAACACTTGGTGGGATATCCGGGCACCCAGACCCAGAGCCCGTCTCTGGAATCCCTGTTTTGGCATAAGCCTAAGTTGGAAAACAGCATTCTTCCCTGTTTTGGAGCACCCCTAAGATGGAAAAGAGCACTCTTTTCTTCTCTGAAAAACCACCAATCTATGGATATCCACCAGGATCCTTAGAGAGGAAAAGTCTCCCATTGAACCATGAGACCACGTCTACATTCAGAGCCCATCCTGGACACACAATCCAGATATAAAAGCCTGTGCTACCAGCTTTCAGTCACCCTAATTACAGTTCCTGACGTGATGCCTTCTAGGTCTATGCATTGGACCTGCGATCACCTTGCCACTATCCCTGACCCAAATTTGTGTTTGCAGACTTCCCTCCCAAAACCATGGCTCTCATATCCTCAAGGAGGTGGTCTCTGAAGCCTTACCAGAGGACTGGGCCTGCCATACCCAAGGAAACTGTGCCCATCACAGTTCCCCAAAGCCTCCAAGTTAGGAGAAACCTGCAAGGCCCCTGAGCCCACCCCAATAGTGGAAGTGGCTCTGGATGCAAATGCACAGTCTGAAACACCCTGATCACCTACATCCAGTCAGACAACCATATCAATGGTCCTTAGTAAGAAAATTGAACATGATGGGCACCAAGGACATCATTGGATCTCTAGATTAGGTTGCCAGCATCAATCCTCAGAGGCCTGTTCTTGAATACCAAGTCAGGATACAACATATGTACCCTGAGCCACAAAACAGAACATCTCCTCTCCCAAGATGGAAACTGTGCACATCGACCTGTGCCAAACCCTCAGCGTGGCCCATAGCACCAAAACATTCTAAGACCTCCCTTGTAACAAACCAGTTTTGGGACACATCTGTAAGAGATTCCAAGTCAACTCAAGGCCTTGGTACTTGGCACCAGAACCACCAAAACGAACCTGTCATGTTCCTCAGCTGCAATGGTCATTGGACGTGTGCTTTCCAGTCATCCATGCGGGAGGGTTCTGCTACGCAAACTTCCACTTGAGGGACCCTGGAGGAAAAAAAAACAGACTCCTCCTGTCCATTAGAAGGAAACCTTGTTGTTTGGAGCATCTCACAATCTTAAGCGTGGGTAATCCTCCATTGCCTCCTGAAGCCACCCCTCCATTAGTCGTCATCCCAGACAGAAACTCAAGTGTGAGCAAATATCTGACATCTGCCCTTACTCAGGTGCTGGATATCTCGTATAAGCTGCTGCACATTGAAACTGACTTCCGCTTGGCACTCAATTTAAGCATAGCTGGTGTTTACAATTGCATTCTCACCCTATTTGTCCCCAAACCCTCTTGATAGGGAATTCTGGATCCATAAGGCAGCATTCTGCCTGCCCCACAGAAAGAAGTGCTTCGTGAGTCTCGCCAGAAACCCTACATGAGGATCAATTTACTCGGCCCTGGAGAGAACCCCAATATATAGACTTCTCTGGCCACTTGTGCTGTGTCTGACACAGCCTGAGCCCAGACCTCGTGTCAGCCACCCAGAGAGCGGGGCCCATATCCAGCATGTGAGAACGGCCATGGCCCAAATCTGTCATCTCTATGCATCCTTGGTATTCAGGCATCTGTCCCCAGACCTTTGCTGTAATCCCTGCCTATGGGGGAACATGAAGCACAATAGATATTTCCTCCTTCCCCATGGCTGGAAACCTGGCCATTGGAATGTGTGTCCATCCCTCAGTGTGGGAGCCAGAAAATGGACAATGGGACCACGCCCACTCCTGAGGGCCACCCTGGGCACAAACAGGAATTGTAATGCTCAGCCTGAGCATGTTTCCAAACAAGCCCTCTCAGTTGCACCACCAAGATCCTGCATTGCAGGCCTGGTCTGCCCATAAGCCCAAATCCCAACCCTTGGTGGGATTTTCCAGGCGCCTAGACCCAGAGCCCATCTCTGGAATCCCTGTTTTGGGGCACACCTAAGATCGAAAATAGCAGTCTTCCCATACCAAAAAGTCATCAAAATATTGGGAGCCGCCTGTATCCTTAGAGGAAAAATCTCCCATGGACCCATGAGGCCACAGCTACATTCTGACGTCACCCTAGACACACAATCCAGATATAAAAGCCTGTGCTTCCGCCTTCGGGTCATTCCAGTTACTGTTCCTGACGAGTAGCCTTCCAGGTCTACACATTGCCCTGCGATAACCTAGCCACTAAACCTAACCCAAGTTTGTGTTTGCAGACTTCCCTCCCAGAACCATGGCTCACATGCCCTCCAGGGTGGAGTCTCTGGAGCCACACCACAGGACTGTGCTTGCCATCCCCATGGAAATTGTGCATGTCAGTTAACCAAACCCTCCAGAGTTGGTTGAAACATTCAAGGCCCCTGTGGCCACCCCAATATTGGAGGTTACTCTGGACATAAGTGCACAGTCTGAAACTCCCTGATCACCTACATCCTGGCAGACACCCAAGTCAACTGTCCTAAGTCTGAAGATTGAACCTCTCATGCCCCTGGGACTCATTGGAACCCTAGATTAGGTTGTCGGGCATCTGTCTTCAGAGGCCTGTTCTTGAATAGGAACTTATGATACGGCATGTGGTCCCTGAGCCACAAAACACTACATCTCCTGTCCCCAGAAGGTAACCGTGCTCTTCGACCTGTGTTAAACCCTCAGGGTAGGAGAATCCTGCAGGCACCTTAGCCACCAACACATTCTAAGATCTACCTGGTAAAAAAAAAAACCAGCATTGTAACCCATCTTCAAGAGATTCCATGTCAACTCAAGACCTTGGTGCTTCGCCCCAGAAGCACCGTAAAGAACCTGCATGTTCCTCAGCTGCATTGGTCAATGGAGGTGTGCTTTCCAGGCATCCATGTGGAAGGGCTCTGCTACCCATACTTTTCACATGGGGGGCCCTGCAGAAAACATACCAGACTCTAACTGTCCAGTAGAAAAAACAACCTTGCTGTTTGGAGCATCTCACATGCATCAGCCTCTTGATGCCACTCCTCCATTCGGTCATCAGAGACACAAACTCCAGTGTGCGTAAACGTCTGAAATCCACCTTTACTCAGGTGTTGGATATTTCATTTGTTGGCCACGATAGATACAAACTCTATCATGAGCAGACATCTGACCCTCGCCTGTACTCAGATGCTGGAGATCTCGAAAAAAACCACTGCACATTGGAACGGCCATGTTCTCGGCACTGAGATTAAGCATAGATTGTGTTTTCTGCCTTCTGTTCTCACACTCCTCGCCTTCAAGTCCCCCATATTGGGAATTTTGGAGCCACAATGCAGCCTTCTGCCTGCCCACCAGAAAAAAGAGGTGCCCTATGGGTCTGCGTGAAACTCCATATAAGGTTCCACCAGCACAGCCCTCTATAGCACCACAATATCATAGGCCACCTTGTGAACTAATGCTTTGTCTGACACAGCTCGAGCCCCGACCTCCTGGTAGCCACCTAGATAGCGGGACCCATATCTGGCAGGTGTGACCTGCCTTGACCTGAGTCCTTCATCTCAAACCAACCTGGTTATTCACGTACCAGTCCCAGAACATAGCTCAAATTACTGTGCATGGGGGAATCTGAAGCACAAAAGAGTACTCCTCCTTCCTCATAGAAGGAAAATTAAATGTTGATATGGTGGTCCAACCCTCATATTGGGATCCAGGTGCATGGAACAAGAGCCAATGCCCACTCAGGATGGGCATCTGGGCAAAAACAGGCATTGTGACCCTTACCCTGAGACCCATTTCCAACAAGTCTCCATGGGAGCTGAACCAAAGCCCCACAGAGCCAGGCAGTCAAGCCTCTAGGCCAAAATACTAAGCCTTTGTAGGGTTATCCAGGCACAGGGACCTATAACCCATCTCTGGAATCCCTGTGTTGACGGGAACCGTGAAACAGTAAACCACGCTCTCTCCTTCCCAGTGAGACACCAAACTCTTGGGTGCTGGGCAGAATCCCCAGAGAGGTAGAATATTCCATGGACACATGAGGACACACCACCATTCCAAGGCCATCCTAGACACAATCCAGACAGAAAAGCCTTTGCTCCTGCCTCCCAGCCACACGAATTTCAAATCCTGAGGAGCTGCCCTCAGCGTCTGCAGATCGGGGCTGCCATCACCTCCCTCCTAATTGATACACAATTTTGTGTCTGAAGACTTTGGTCCCAGAGCCCTTAACCACATTCCCTGCAGGATGGGGCTGACAGAACCACACTACATCACTGGGCCTGATCTCTGGATGAAATTCTGCCGTCTCAGTTGCACAAACCCTCCAGATTAGGAAAAGCCTGCAAGGCCCCTGAGCCCACCCCAATTTCATAGGCCACTCTGGAAAAAATGCACAGTCTGACACAGCCTGAGCATCTACCTCCAGGAAGACTCATAGGTCAAAGTCCCTAAGTCCGAAGGTTGAGGATGACATGCCCCTACAACCTCATAAGAACCCTAGCCTAGATATTCAGGCCTCTGTGCCCAGAGGCCTGGTCTTGAAATCCAACATATGATCCGACATGTGGTCCCTGAGCCATACAAGAGAACCCCTCCTGTCCCGAGAAGGGAACCTGGCTCCTGGGAACTGGGTCTAACCCTCAGGTAGGAGAATCCTGCATGGCCACAGACCCACAACCACATTCTTTTTTTTTATATAGATTTTATTTATTTATTTGACAGAGAGAGATCACAAGTAGGCATAGAGGAAGGCAGAGAGAGAGAGAGGAAGAAGCAGGCTCCCTGCTGAGCAGAGAGCCCGATGCGGGACTCAATCCCAGGACCCTGAGATCATGACCTGAGCCGAAGGCAGCGGCTTAGCCCATTGAGCCACCCAGGCACCCTCACCACCACATTCTAAGGTCTCCCTGGACACCAAGCAGCATTGTGACTCATTAGACTGAGACCATCCGTCAACTTAGATCACTTGGAAATTTGAACAAAAACCAGCAGATCAAGCCTGCAATGTTCCTCAGCTGCAATGGTCATGCAAGGAAGACTTCCCAGGCCCCCATTCAGAGACCTCTGCTGTCGAATCTTTCTATATGGGGGACCCTGGAGCCTTGTAAGCGAACTTCCCCTGTCCCACAGTAGGACACCTTGCTGTTTGGAGCAGCTCACAAGGTCCTGCTTGGGAAAATCTCCAAGAATTCTTGAGGCCACCCCACAATTCGTTGACCATCATGGATGCAAACCCAGCGTGAGCAGACATCTGACCCTCGCCCATACTCAGGTGCTGGAAATCTCGAAACAACCACTGCACAATGGAATGGTCCTGTGGTCGGCACTGAGCTTATCCCTGCCTTGTGTTTTCAGACTTCTGTCTTCACACTCCTCGCCTACAAGCCCTCAATATTGGGAATTCTGAAGCCACAATGCAGCTTTCTGCCTTCCCACCAGAAAGAAGAAGTGCCCTATGGTTCTTCGCAGAAACCCACATGAGGATCCTCCTGCACGGCCCTCAATGTCACCCCAATATAATAGACCGACCTCTGCATAAATTGTCTGTCTGACACCGCCTGATCCCCGACCTCCTGTCAGCCACCCAGATAGTGGGCCCCATATCCTCCAGGTGGGTCCAACCTTGGCCCGAGGCCATCATCTTGAAGCAACCTGGATATTCAGGTACCTGTCCCAGACTTAGCTCAAATTCCTGCCCATAGGGGACTCGGAAGCACAAAAGAGTGCTCCTCCTTCCCCATGGCCAGAAAACTGAATGTTGAGATGGCTGTACAACGCTGAGTGGGAACCAGGTGCATGGTCCACGAGACCACGCCTACACAGGATGGGCAGCTGGGCACAAACAGGCATTGTGACCCTCAGAGTGAGACCCCTTTCCAAAGATCCCCCTTGGGATCTGGACCAGGAACCCAAATCGAAGCTTTGGTTAAGTTTTCCCAGTGTCTGGACACAGAAACCATCTCTGGGATCCCTGTTTGGACAGGATCCCAGAGATGGAATACAGTCTTTTCCTCTTCCCCAGAAAGAAATCAAACTCTTGGGTGCCAAGCAGAATCACCAGAGTGGAAGAATATCCCATGGACACATGAGGTCACCCCTCCATTTAGTGGCCATCCTAGACACAAAATCCAGACAGAAAAGCCTGTGCTCCTCCCTCCCAGCCACCTGAATTTCAAATCCCGAGGAGCTTCCCTCAGGGTCTTCAGATTCGGACTGCCAACACCTCACTCCTATCTCTTATCCGAGGTTGTGTCTAAAGTCTTTGGTCCCAAAGTCCTGACACACATGACCTCCAGGATGGGGCCTCGAGAAACACATGACATCACTGGCCCTGCTCTCCTGAGGAAACCCTGCCCATCTCAGTTTCCCAAAATGTCCAGATTAGGAGAAAACTGCAAGGCCCCTGACTGCACCCCAATATCATAGGCCACTCTGGAAAAAGTGCACAGCCTGACACAGCCTCAGCACCTACATCCAGGATGACATGCAGGCCAATGGCACTTAGTCCGAAGATTGAAACTTCCATGGCCCTAAAACCTCATCAGAACCCTAGCTTATGTTTTGAGGTCTCTCTCCCTAGAGGTCTGTTCTGGAAATTCAAGCATATGGTCCAACCTGTGGTCCGTGAGCCATACAAGAGCACACCTCCTGTCCCAAGAAGGAAACCTGGCTCCTGGGTACTGGGTCTAATCCTAAGGATAGAGAATCCTCAATGGTCAGAGAGCCGCCACCACATTCTAAGGTCTCCCTGGATATCAAGCAGCATTGGAACCTGTTAGTCTGAGAACTTCCATCAAAGCAAATCACTTGGAACTTGGAATCAGTGTCATTGGTTCAAGCTTACCCTGTTCCTCAGCTGCAATGGTAACAAGAGATTGGCTTCCCAGGCCTCCATTCAGAGAGCATTGCTATCGAATCTTCCATATGGGGGACCCTGGAGCCCTGTAAGAAGACTTCTGCTGTCCCTTAGTAGGACACCTTGATGTTTGGAGCAGCTCACAAGCTCCAGCTTGGAAAAATCTCCAAGAATTCTTGAGGCCTCCCCACCATTTGTTGGCCATCATGGATACAAACTCCAGCGTGAGCAGACATCTTCCCCTCGCCCAGGTGCTGAAGATCTCGAAACAACTGCTGTACATTGGAATAGACATGTGCTCGGCACTGAGCGTAACCGTAGCTTATGTTTTCATACTTCTGTCCTCACACTCCTTGCCTGCAAACCCTCCAACTTGGATATTCTGGAGCCGTAATGC
The DNA here is from genome assembly GCF_964662115.1 of Mustela nivalis. Classification (NCBI taxonomy): domain Eukaryota; kingdom Metazoa; phylum Chordata; class Mammalia; order Carnivora; family Mustelidae; genus Mustela; species Mustela nivalis. The sequence goes on from NW_028136239.1 coordinate 374,805, forward strand.
AGCCATCTGCCTGCTCACCAGATAGAAGAAGTGAAAAAAGGGTCTGTGCAAAAATCCCCCATGAGGATCCAGTTGCACAGCTCTCAAAAGCACCCCAATATCATAGGCCGAACTCTCCACAAATGTTCTGTCTGACACAGCTCGAGCCCGAGCTCCTGACAGCCACCCAGAAAGCAGGCCTCATTTTCTGCAGGTGGGGCCTGCCTTGGCCCGAGGACCTCATCTCAAAGTGAACTGGGTATTCAGGCACCTGTCCCAGAACTTAGCTCAAGTTCCTGCCCATGGGGGAACCTGAAGCATAAAAAAGTACCCCTCCTTCCCCATGGCAGGAAAACTGAATGTTGAGATGGCAGTCCAACCCTCAGGGTGGGAGCCAAGTGCATAGCCCATGAGGTCACACCCACTCAGCATGGGCATCTGGGCAAAAACAGGCATTGTGACCCTCAGAATGAGACCCATTTCCAACAAGAACACTCGGGAGCTGTACCAGGAAAACATAGAGCAAGACCCTAGGCCCAAATCCTAAGCCTTGTTGCGGTGATCCAGGCTCCAGAACCCAGGACCCATCTCTGGAATGGCTGTTTGGACGGGATCCCTGACTCATAAAACTGCGCTCCTCCCATCCCCCAGAAATACACCAAACTCTTGGGTGCCGAGCAGAATTCCCAGAGAGGTAGAATCTCACATGGACCCATGAGGCCACCCCTTCATTTCGTGGCCATCATAGACAAACAAGTCAGACAGAAAAGACTGTGCTCCTGCCTCACAGCCGTCCGAATTTCATATCTGGAGATGCTTCGCTCAGGGTCTGCAGATTGGGTCTGCCATCACCTCGAGCTTAACTCTTACCCAAGTTTGTGTCTGAAGACTTTGGACCCAGAGTCCTGACCCATATGCCCTCCAGGATGGGGCCTCCAGGAACACACAACAGCACTGGGCCAGCTCTCCCAAGGAATGTCAGCCTGTCTCAGTTTCCCAACCCACCAGATTAAGAGAAAATTGCAAGGCCCCTAATACCACCCCAATTCCATAGGAAGCTCCAGAAAAAATGCATAGTCTGACACAGCCTCAGAATATACCTCCAGGAAGACACCCAGGTCAATGGGAAGGGATGAAATGGCCTAACCCATGGCAGGTTCGATGTGCTGGGTGTGAAGCCAACTGTCTCAATGTCTCTCACAAGGTCTGGGCTCAGGCTATGTAAGACAGAGCATAGTGTTTAGGGTAGCCTATGCAATTGGGGTGTTGCCGAGGGCTGAGCAGGTTGATTTTCATTTGGGGTTTCTGAGCAATGCCATAGACAATGTTTTTCTTTGGGAGGCAGGCAGAGTGCTTCGTTCTGGAACCAGAATTCCCAATCATGAGGGCTTTGGGGCCAGGAGTGCTAGGGTAGAGTCTGAAAACAAAAGATAGGGTGAGGTTGGGAGCAGGCACACTCTGCAAAGGCTGAAAGGATATCTCATGCATCTGAAGTCAGGCTGAGGATCAGACGTTGGCTGAGGTTGGATTGTGCCCTTGATAGCACCTTCATGAAGCAGGTGCCTCATGAGGCCAACGAAATTTTCCCACGCTGAGTTTGGAGGTTGCCACAAACCACAAGGTTTCCTTCTGCAAGACAGTCGAGTCCTGTTGAGTGGCTCCAGTACATACCATACGGAAGGACTGAAGAGGAGGGTTCAAAGGATGGATCCCTGAACAGCATGCCTCGCATTCCCTTTGGCCATTAACGACAAGATATGTTTGATCTGCTGGCTCTGGGGCAAGCTAACCAGCGGGCTGAGTTGAAATGGCCTCTCCTGAGGATGCGTCATAATGTGTGTTTCTGTCCATGGAGACCATGGAATGTGATGGTTGTACTGTGGCCCTGCGGAATTCTCCGACCAGAAGGGTTTGATACAGATCCAGTAAGAAAGCATTCCATGTGGAGACGAGTGAGGTTTGGTTTGGAGCCTCAGAAAAACCTAATATGCTGGTATACGAAACCAGTCCTCTGAGGACAGACACATGAAAACTAAAGCTAAGGTTCATATTAGGGCCTAAGGGCCTGTCCATTTCAATCTTCTGTCTCTGGGGACACTGTCTGAGAGTCTAAGTGGTGATAATGGCTCAGCTGGTGTCAGAGTGCCCCGTTTAGTCCAGGGCAGCCTACACTATCAGGATGGCCTCAGGGGCCTTGGAGTTTTTCCCTGACCTGTAGGGTTGTGGTCAATGGATTGGGCACACTTTCCTTGGAGAGGGCAGGCACAAACTTTCGCTGTGGCTCCAGATGCCCTAGCCTAGAGGGTGTGTGGGTCCAGGCTGTGGGCACAGAAGTCTGAAAACACAAACTCAGCTTATGAGTGGCGCCGAGGGTATGGCAGGCCGGATGTACAGATAGAGAGTGAGCTCCTTGGCTTGTGAATCAAGGGCGAGATTCCTTCAGGCTTTTGTCTCTGGATGCGTCCAGGATAGCCGTAGATTGTTGGGGGTGGCCTCAGTGACTGTGGACAAGTATCCCTCTCTGGGGATTTGTCCCAGCTAACAGGAGTTTGGGGTCATTTTGGGGGAAGGGTGGAGTCCTGTTGTCTGGCTCATGTGTCTCTCCAAGAAAGTGATTCCAGAGCAGAGCCCCAGGAACGGGGGGGGAGACTGGAAAACTCAAACACTGGTGAGGATTGGGTGTATAGGGGCTTGGCACGCCCCATATGAGGGCTCTTGGTCAAGGCCCTGACAGGCCTTTCTTTGATATTGGGCTCATGCTGAGGGTCACAGAGTGAATTTGTGCCCAAGGCAGCACTCAAGTTTGGGCGTGGTTTCAGGGGAAATGAAGGTTTCTCCCACCCTGAAGGTGTGACTCCATGCCAAGAGCAAGCCTTACAGCCATGGGGAAGAAGGAGTTCTGATTTGTGATTCAGATGCCCAACTGTGTGGGGAATTGATATAATATCTGGGTTTAGATATCTGAAAACCAAGGTTAGGAAGAGATAACGGCATAAGACCATGGCGTGTCAGAAGTGCTAGGTGTGTGGCCAGCTGTCTCCTTGCCTGTCTGGACGTCTGGCATCAGGCTGTGAAAGGCAGAGCATTAGTGCCCAGAGCAGCCTATCAAATCTGAGTGCCATCGAGGCAAGAGCAGGTTGATCCTCATCTGGGTTTTATGGAGAGCCCCACAAGGAAACGTTTTCTACCGGTGGGCAGTCACTGGGCTGGCTCGTGGTTCTGCAAATCCTACTCTGGAGGGATTGTTTGCCAGGAGTGTGAGGAAGGAAGTCTGAAAACACAAGCTAGCATGAGGTTTGGGACCGAGGGCACGGCAGGCCACTCTGCAGAGGCTTAATCAAGATCTCCTGCATTGCGGTCATATCTACTATGAGACGTGCTTCAAGCTAGAGTTTTTGTCCATGATGGCCTCTCCCTGAAGGATATGGGGGGCTTCATGAGGCCCGGCAGGTTTGCCGTTTTCTCCTACACTGAAGGTTTGACTCACGGCCAGGAGCAAGGTTTCTTGCCATGGGGAAGGAGGGGCTCTGACTTGTGCATCAGGTTCCCCCTGTGCAGGGATTGGAGATAAGTTCTAGGTTCCGATGACTGAAAACCCAGGTTGGGAATGGATGGTGGCCTAAGGCAGTGGCGGGTCCAATGTGCTGGGTGTGCAGCCAGCTGTGTCGGTGTCTGTTGGAAGGTCTGGGCTCAGGCTATTTGCGACAGAGCATCAGTGTTTAAGGTAGCCTATGCAATTGGGGTGTTGCCGAGGGCCAAGCAGTTTGATCCTCATTTGGGGTTTCTGGGCAGCACCATAGACAATGTTTTTCTCCTGGGAGGCAGGCAGAGTGCTTCAGTGTGGCCCCAGAATTCCCAGTAGGGAGGGTTTGTGGGCCAGGAGTGTGAGGACGGAAGTCTGAAAACACAAGCTAGGGTGAGGATTGGAGCTAAGGGCAGAGCAGGCCCAATCGGCAGAGGCTGAATCAAAATCTCCTGCATCTGAAGTCAGGCTGAGGATCAGAAGTTGGCTGAGGCTGGAGTATGTGTCCATGATGGCACCTTCATGAAGCGGGGGCCTCATGAGTTTGGGGTCATTTTGTAGGAAGGGTGGAGTCGTGTTGTCTGGCTCATGTGTCTCTCCAAGAAAGGGATTCCAGAGCAGAGCCCAGGTACAGGTGGGGCGACTGGAAAACTCAAACACTGGTGAGGATTGGGTGCATAGGGGCTTGGCAAGCCCCATATGCGGGCTCTAGGTCCAGGTCCTAACAGGCCTTTCTTTGACATGGGGCTCATGCTGAGGGTCACAGTGTGAATTTGTGCCCAAGCAGCACTCAAGTTTGGGCGTGGCATCAGGGGCCATGAAGATTTCTCCCACCCTGAAGGTGTGACTCCATGCCAAGAGCAAGCTTGACAGCCATGGGGAAGGAGGAGTTCTGTTTTGTGCTTGCGATACCCAGCTGTGTGGAGAATTGCTATAATATCTAGGTTCAGATATCTGAAAACCAAGGTTAGGAAGAGGTGACGGCATAAGACCATGGCGTGTCCGAAGTGCTGGGTGTGCGGCCAGCTGTCTCCTTGTCTCTCTGGACGTGTGGTTTCAGGCTGTGTCAGACAGAGCATGAGTTCCCAGAGCAGCATATCCAGTTCAAGGTCCGTCGAGGCCCGAGCAGGTTGATCCTCATCTGGGTTTTCTGGAGAGCCCCACAGGGAAACGTTTTTCTTCCGTTGGGCAGACACTGGGCTGGGTTTTGGTTCTGGAGTTTCTTGTCCTGAGGGCTTGTTTGCCAGGAGTGTGAGGAAGGAAGTCTGAAAACACAAGCTAGCGTGAGGTTTGGGACCGAGGGCACGGCAGGCCCACTCTGCAGAGGCTGAATCGAGATCTCCTGCACTGAGGTCATGTCAACAATGAGACGTGCCTCAGGCTAGAGTTTTTGTCCAGCATGGCCTCTTCCTGAAGGGTGAGGGCTTCATTAGGCCAGGGATGTTTGCCTACGATGGGATTTGTGAACTGCTCCAAACCTCAAGGTTTCCTTCTGCACGACAGTCGAGTCCTATTGGATGGTTCCAAGACGCCCCATATGGAAAGACTCGAGAGCAGGTGTCTAAGCATGGATGCCTGGGAACGCCACCTCATATTCCCACTCTTTCGTCAGGACAAGGCAGGCTCAATCTGCAGGCTCCTGGGTGAGCTACCCAGAGGGGAGAGTTGAAATGGACTCTCCTGAAGATGAGTCCTACTGTGGCTTGGTGGCCTGGGAGAACTTGGAATGTGGAGGTGGCTCAGGGACTCTGCAGGGTTCTCCAAACTGAGGTGTTTGACACAGCTCCAACAGGGAAGCTTCCCATGTGGAGACGAGAGGAGTTCTGTTCAGTGCCTCAGGAAAGCCCCATATCCTGTTCTTCGAACCAAAGCCTCTGAGGAGTAACACCTGGAACCCAAAGCAAGAGTTGAGATTACGGCCTAAGGGCCAGTCCGGCTCAACCTTTTATCTCTGTTGACATCTGTGGGCATGCCTTCGTGGAGGTAGCTGCTCAGCTTGTGTCTGAATGCCCCTGTGTGTCCAGGGAGGCTCCCAGTAGTGGGATGTCCTCGGGGGCCTTGAGGTTTCTCATATTCTGGAGGTGTGTGTCCAAAGGAATGGACACAGTTTCCCAGGAGAGAGCAGGCACGGTCCTGTGGTATGGCTCCAGTGGATTCAGCCTAGAGGCTGTGTTTGCCAGGGCTGTCGGGACAGATGTCTGAAAAAGCAAACTTGGCTCAACTAGTGGCCAAGGTAATGGCAGGACTGATCTCCAGTACGTGAGGGGAGATCCTCTGGATATCAAAGGAGGGCAAGTGGGAGGCAGTCACTCAGGATTTTGTCTCTGGGTGTTGCGTTCACAGTGTCCGGTCAGGGTAGGGGTTGTCTCAGAGGCCGAGGAAGAGCCTTGCTCTCGGGGGATTGTGCAAGCTCCCAAGTGTTTGGATTCATTCTGTGGGAAGGGAAGAGTACTGTTTTCTGCCACAGGGGACCCCCCAGGAGAGGGACTCTAGAGCACAGCAGTGGGTTCCCTGAACTGAAATACACACCATCTAGTAAATCCTGGGTGCCTATGTGCATGGCAAGCCACATATGTGGGCTCTTGGTCCAGTCACTGAGAGGCGTTACTTGAATAAGGTACTCACGCTGAGGGTCACAATGTGTGTTTGTGCCCAAGGCGGCCCTAACGCTTGGGCGTTGCCTCATGGGCCATGCCGTTTTCTCCTACACTGAAGGTTTGACTCACTGCCAGTAGCAAGTTTTCTTGCCATGGGGAAGGAGGGGTTCTGACTTGTGTATCAGGTTCCCCCCTGTGCAGGGATTGGAGATAAGGTCTAGGTTCCGATGACTGAAAACCCAGGTTGGGAATGGATGGTGGCCTAAGGCAGTGGCGGGTCCAATGTGCTGGGTGTGCAGCCAGCTGTGTCGGTGTCTGTTGGAAGGTCTGGGCTCAGGCTATTTGCCTCAGAGCATCAGTGTTTATGGTAGCCTATGCAATTGGGGTGTTGCCGAGGGCCAAGCAGTTTGATCCTCATTTGGGGTTTCTGGGCAGCACCATAGACAATGTTTTTCTCCTGGGAGGCAGGCAGAGTGCTTCATTGTGGCCCCAGAATTCCCAGTAGGGAGGGCTTGTGGGCCTGGAGTGAGAGGACGGAAGTCTGAAAACACAAGCTAGGGTGAGGATTGGAGCCAAGGGCAGAGCAGGCCCATTCTGCAGAGGCTGAATCAAAATCTCCTGCATCTGAAGTCAGGCTGAGGATCAGACGTTGGCTGAGGCTGGAGTATGTGTCCATGATGGCACCTTCATGAAGCGGGGGCCTCATGAGGCCAAGGAAGTTTTCCCACGCTGAGTTTGGAGGTTGCCCCAAACCACAAGGTTTCCTTCTGCGGGACATTCGAGTCCTGTTGCATGGCTCCAGGACATACCATACGGAAGGACTGGAGAGCAGGGTTCGAAGGATGGATCCCTGTACAGCATGCCTCGCATTCCAATTGGCCATTAGCGATAAGATATGTTTGATCTGGGGCCTCTGGAACACGCGACCCAGGGGGCTGAGTTGAAATGGCCTCTCCTGAGGATGCGTCATAATGTTCGTTTGGGTCCATGGAGACCTTGGAATGTGCTGGTTGTTCAGTGGCCCTGCGGAACTCTCCTACCTGAAGGGTTTGATACATCCCCAGTAAGAAAGCTGCCCATGTGGAGACGAGAGATCCGCTGTTTGGTGCATCAGAAAAGCCCCTTGTGCTGGTCTACGAAAACAGTCCTCTGAGAACGGACACATGGAACAAAGCTAAGGTTCATATTAGGGCCTGGGGGCCTGTCCATTTCAACCTTCTGTCTCTGGGGACACTTTCTGAGAGTCTAAGTGGATATAGTTGCTCCGCTGGTGTCAGAGAGCCCCCCTTAGTCCAGGGTGGCCTACACTATTGATGTCCTCAGGGGCCTTGGAGCTTTTCCCTAACCTGTAGGGTTGTGGTCAATGGATTGGGCACACTTTCCTTGGAGAGGGCAGGCACAAACTTTCGCTGTGGCTCCAGAGGCCCTAGCCTGGAGGTGTGTGGGTCCAGGCTGTGGGCACAGAAGTCTTAAAACACAAAGTCAGCTTATGAGTGGCGCCTAGGGTATGGCAGGCCGGAGGTACAGCCCGAGAGGGAACTCCTGTGCCTCTGAAACAAGGGCGAGTGGGAGTCGTTCCTTCAGGCTTTTGTCTCTGGATGTTGTGTCCGGGATAGCCGTGGATTGGAGCGGTGGCCTCAGGGACTGTGGACGAGTATCCCTCTCTGGGGATTTGTCCCAGCTCCCAAGAGTTTGGGGTTATTTTGTGGGAAGGGTGGAGTCGTGTTGTCTGGCTCATGTGTCTCTCCAAGAAAGGGATTCCAGATCAGAGCCCCAGGTACGGGCGGGGCGACTGGAAATCTCAAACCCTGGTGAGGATTGGGTGCATAGGGGCTTGGCAAGCCCCATATGCGGGCTCTTTGTCCAGGCCCTGACAGGCCTTTCTTTGACATGGGGCTCATGCTAGGGTCACAGTGTGAATTTGTTCCCAATCAGCACTCAAGTGCTGCTTGGGCACTACCTGAAGGTTTTGATACATCCCCAGTAAGAAAGCTCCCCATTTGGAGACGAGAGGAGTTCTGTTCAGTGCCTCAGGAAAGCCCCATATCCTGTTCTTCGAACCAAAGCCTCTGAGGAGTAACACCTGGAACCCAAAGCAAGAGTTGAGATTATGGCCTAAGGGCCTGTCCGGCTCAACCTTCTATCTCTGTTGACATCTGTGTGCATGCCTTCATGGAGGTAGCTGCTCAGCTTGTGTCCGAATGCCCCTGTGTGTCCAGGGAGGCTCCCAGTAGTGGGATGTCCTCGGGGGCCTTGAGGTTTCTCATATTCTGGAAGTGTGTGTCCAAAGGAATGGACACAGTTTCCCAGGAGAGAGCAGGCACGGTCCTGTTGTATGGCTCCAGAGGACCCAGCCTAGAGGCTGTGTTTGCCAGGACTGTGGGGACTGATGTCTGAAAAAGCAAACTTGGCTCAGGAAGGGGCCAAGGTAATGGCAGGCCTGATCTCCAGTCCGTGAGGGGAGATTCTCTGAATATCAAAGGAGGGCAAGTGGGAGGCAGTTGCTCAGGCTTTTGTCTCTGGGTGTTGCGTTCACAGTGTCCGGTCAGGGTAGGGGTTGCCTCAGGGGCCGAGGAAGAGCCTTCCTCTCGGGGGATTGTCCAAGCTCCCAAGTGTTTGGGTTCATTCTGTGGGAAGTGAAGAGTACTGTTTTCTGCCAGAAAGAACCCCCCAGGAGAGGGACTCTAGAGCACAGCAGTGGGTTCCTTCAACTGGAATACACACCATCTAGTTAGTCCTGTGTGCCTATGGGCATGGCAGGGACTATATGCAGGATCTTCGTCCCGAACCTGACAGGCCTTTCTTTGACATGGGGCTCATGCTAGGGTCATAGTGTGAATTTGTGCCCAAGCAGCACTCATGTTTTGGCGTGGCATCAGGGGCCATGAAGGGTTCCCCACGTGAAGGTGTGACTCCATGTGAAGAACAAGCATTACAGCCATGTGGAATGCAGATTTCTGATTGTGATTCCGATACACAAACTCAGCTTTTTTTGGGGACGTCGGTATGGCAGGCCCAATATACAAACCATGAGAAGAACTCATGAAGATTTGAATATAGAGCGAGTCTGAGGCGCTTGCTCAGGCATTAGTCTCTGGAATTTGTATCAGCAATGGCCGTAGAATGTCGGGGATGCTTCATGGGCCATGGACGAATCTACCTCTATGAGGATTTCGCCCGATTCCCAATTTTTTTTCGTCAAAATGTGGGATGGGAGAACTCCTTTCAGTTTTGTTACCTCAGGTGTCCCACGAAAAGAGGAATTCCAAAGCAAAGCCGTGGGGAAGACTGAAGGGACCACCAGAACTATGGTCGTGGAATTTCTGCGTGACTTCATGGGAAATGGACGATTCTTACTCTCTGGTGGTTTGGCCCCGTCCAAAGAGTTTGGGGTCATTCTGTGGGCTGGAAGAAGTCCGTTTTTTTTTTTTTTGTTTTTTTTCTTTTGTTGTTGTTTTCTTTTTTAACCTCAGGTGTCCCACCAAATGAGGGATTCCAGAGTAGAGCCCTGGGGAGGGGCGACTGGACAATCAGAAATCTGGTTAAAAATTGGGGCCTAGGAACATGTCAAGCCCATTATGACATCTAATGGTCCAGCCAAGGAGAGGACTTACTAGAGGAGAGGACTCATGCTAAGGGTCACAATGCGTGTGTATGCCCTCGTCGCACTCAAGAATGGGCAGGGCCTCAGGGTGAATGCTGGTTTCTCCTACACTGAACGTTGGACAACGTGCCAACCACAAGGGTTCTTGCCATGGGTAAGGAGGAGTTCTGATTTCTGCATCACACTCACCCCTGGGCAGTGATTGGAGATAAGGTCTCGGTTCTGAAGCCTGAAAACTGAGGTAGGGAAGAGATGATGACCTAAGGCCATGGCGGGTTTTATGTGCTCAGTGTGCGGTCAGCTTTCTGGGTGTTGGTCAGGAGGTCCGGGCTCAGGTTGTGTTCGACAGTGCATTAGTGCCCAGGTTAGACTATATAATTTGGGTAAGGTCGAGTGCTGTGTAGGTTTATCCTCATTTAAGGTGCCTGGGCAGCTCATGAGGCAATATTTTTTTTTTTTCTAGAGGGCCGGGAGAGTGTTGCATTGTGGGTCCGGAATTGCCAAATTTTAGGACTTCGGGGCCAGGAGTTTGAGGACAGAAGTGTGAGAAGACAAGCTAGACATGGGTTTCAGGGCGAGGGCACGACAGGTACCCCCTGCAGATCTGAACCAATATCTCATGCTTCTGAACTCAGAGCGAGGATTAGACGTTGGCTCAGGTTGGAGTTCCTGTGCATGATGGCCGCTTTATGAAGGGAGCGGAATCTCGAGGCCATTGAGGTTTTCCCACGTTGGGAGTTGTGGGATGCCCCCTTCAAGGATTCCTTCTGCGGGACAATTGAGACCTGTTGGACAGCTCCAGGACATCCCATATGGAATGACTCCAGAGCACCGTTCGCGGATGGATGCCTGGGAAGCCCGCCTCGCATTCCAATTGTCTCCTAACAACAAGACAGTTTTGATCTGATGGCTCTGCCGGAGCAACCGGGGTGGCTGAGTTGAAATGGAATTTCCTGAGGATGGGTCCTAATGTGTTTTTGTGTCCATGAGGGCCTTGGAATGGGGCGGTGGCACCGGGACCCTGAAGTACTCTCCTAAGCTTTGTACATGGCTCCCATGCACAGGTTTCCTTGCGGAGACGAGATGAGTTCTGATGGGTGACTCAGGAAAACCCCTATGCTCGTATTGGAATCAGGCTTTTGAGGACACATGCTTGTAACCCAAAGCAATGGATCCTATTATGGCCTAGGGTCCTGTCTGGTTCAATCTTCTTCTCTGGGGACATCCATCTATGGTATGAGTGGATGTCGATTATCAGCTGGTGTCAGACAGTCCTTGTTTGTTCCGGGCGACCTACACTATTGGGATGGCCTCAGGGACTTTGGAGGTTTCTCCTAATTTGTACGATTTTGGACCATGGAATGGGCAGAATTCCCATGGATTGGTAGGCAGAGTCCTAATGTGTGGCTCCAGGCGCCCAGCCTGGAGCGTGTGTGGCCCAAGACTTTGAGGACAGAAGTCTGAAAACACAAACTCAGCTTAGGTTTGGGGACGTAGGTATGGCAGGCCCGATCGACAAACCATGAGAAGAAAGGCCACTGAGTGGCCTTACTTGAAAACTGGGCTCAGCCTGAGGGTCACAATGTGTGTTTGTGACCAATGTGGCCCGCGAGCATGGGCGGGGCCTCATGGGCCACACTGGTTTCAACGACACTGAACGTTGGACAACATGCCAACCACAAGGTTTCTTGCCATGGGGAAGGAGTTCTGATTTCTGCATCACCTTCAACCTTGGGCAGTGATTGGAGATAAGGTCTAGGTTCTGAAACCTGAAAACCGAGGTTGGGAAGAGATGACGACCTAAGGCCATGGCGGCTGGATGTGCTCAGTGTGCGGCCAGCTGTCTGGGAGGGGCCAGGGGGTCCAGGCTCAGGCTGTGTCAGAAAGGGCATTAGTGACCTGGTCAGCCTATGTATTTGGGGTAATGCCAAGGTCGGTGCAGGTTGATCCTCATTTGGGGTTACCGGGTAGCCCCAGAGGACAATGTTTTTCTTCTGGAGGGCAGGCAGAGTGCTCCATTGTAGTTCTGGATTTCCAAATGGAGGGCTTGTGGGCCAGTAGTCTGACGACAAAAGTCTGAGAACACAAGCTAGGCTTAGGTTTCTTGGTGAGGCTATGGCAGGCACAATCTACAGACCTGAATCGAGATCTCGTGCATCTGAAGTCAGGGCGAGGATCAGACTATCGCTCAGGTTGGAGTTTCTGTCCCTGATGGCCCCTTCATGAATGGGGGGGCATCACGAGGCCATGGGTGTTTTCCCACTATGGGAGTTGTGAGAAGCTCCAAACTGCAGAGAGTCTTCTGCAGGACAATTGAGACCTGTTGTTTGGCTCCAGGCCAATGATTCTGAGCAGGGTTCTAAGGATGGATGGCTGGGTAGCTCACCTCGCATACCAATTGTCTCCTAGCAACAAGACAGGTTAGATCTCCTGGATCTGTGGGAAGCTACCGAGGATGCTGAGTTGAAATGCACACCCCTGGTGATGGGTCCTAATGTGATTTTGTGTCTATGGAGACCTTGGAATGAAGCGGTGGCACTGGGGCCCTAAAGGGTTCTCCTAAACAGAGGCTTTGACACAGCTCCAACGTGCAAGTTTCCCATGTGTAGATGAGATGTTTTCTGATGGGTGAATTAAGAAATAGCTATATGCTGCTTTTGAAATCCAGGCTCTGAGGAGAGATGCCTGGAAATCAAAGCAATGGATCTGATTAGTGCCTAGGGGCCTGTTCTTTCCTTTTTACCTCTGGGGACATCTGTCTATGGGTCTGAGTGCAGGTAGGTGCTCATTTGGGCTCAGATTGCCCCTGTTTTTCCTGGGAAGCCACCACTTTTCAGATGGATCAGGGAATTTGGAGGTTTATCCTATTAGAAGGGTTGTGGCCATTGGAATGGGCACAAACAATTCCCTTGGAGAAGGCAAGTACATTCCTCAGGTTTGGCTCAGGGGCCTGAGCCTGTAGGTTGTGTAGGCCAGTGCTGTTTAGACAGTTGTCTGAAAACAAACTCAGCTTAGGTTTGGGGACGTAGGTATGGCAGGCCCGATCTACAAAACATGAGAAGAACTCTTCAGGATATGAAGAAAGTGCGAGTCTGAGTCGCTTGCTCAGGCTTTTGTCTCTGAATTTTTATCAGCGATGGCCGTGGAATGTCGGCCAGGCCTCATGGGCCATGGACGAATCTTCCTCTCTGAGGATTTGGCCCGATTCCCAATTACTTTTCGTCAATCTGTGGGATGGGAGGACTCATTTCAGTTTTGTTACCTCAGGTGTCCCACCAAAAGAGGAATTCCAAAACCAAGCCGTGGGGAAGACTGAAGGGTCAACCCGAACTATGGTTAAAAAATGGGGCCTAGGGGCATGGCAAGCCCAATATGCTATCTCTTCATCCAGCCACTGAGTGGCCTTACTTGAGGACTGGGCTCAGCCTGAGGGTCACAATGTGTGTTTGTGACCAATGTGGTCCGCGAGCATTGGCGGGGCCTCATGGGCCATACTGGTTTCAACGACACTGAACGTTGGACAACATGCCAACCACAAGGTTTCTTGCCATGGGGAAGGAGTTCTGATTTCTGCATCACCTTCAACCTTGGGCACTGATTGGAGATAAGGTCTAGGTTCTGAAACCTGAAAACCGAGGTTGGGAAGAGATGACGACCTAAGGCCATGGCGGCTGGATGTGCTCAGTGTGCGGCCAGCTGTCTGGGAGGGGCCAGGGGCTCCAGGCTCAGGCTGTGTCAGAAAGGGCATTAGTGCCCTAGTCAGCCTATGTATTTGGGGTACAGCCAAGGTCGGTGCAGGTTGATCCTCATTTGGGGTTACTGGGTAGCCCCAGATGACAATGTTTTTCTTCTGGAGGGCCGGCAGAGTGCTGCATTGTAGTTCTGCATTGCCAAACTGGAGGGCTTGTGGGCCAGTAGTCTGATGACAAAAGTCTGAGAACACAAGCTAGGCATAGGTTTCTGGGTGAGGCCATGCCAGGCACAATCTACAGACCTGAATCGAGATCTCGTGCATCTGAAGTCAGGGCGAGGATCAGACGATCACTCAGGTTGGAGTTTCTGTCCCTGTTGGCCCCTTCATGAAATGGGGGGGGGGCATCATGAGGCCATGGGTGTTTTTCCACGATGGGAGTTGTGAGAAGCTGCAAACTGCAGAGAGTCTTCTGCAGGACAATTGAGACCTGTTGTTTGGCTCCAGGCCAATGATTCTGAGCAGGGTTCTAAGGATGGATGGCTGGGTAGCCCACCTCGCATTCCAATTGTCTCCTAGCAACAAGACAGGTTAGAACTCCTGGATCTGTGGGGAGCTACCGAAAACGCTGAGTTGAAATGGACACCCCTGGGGATGGGTCCTAACGTGCTTTTGTATCTATGGAGACCTTGGAATGAAGCGGTGGCACTGGGGCCCTAAAGGGTTCTCCTAAACAGAGGCTTTGACACAGCTCCAACGTGCAAATTTCCCATGTGTAGATGAGATGTTTTCTGATGGGTGAGTCAAGAAACAGCTATATGCTGCTTTTGAAATCCAGGCCTCTGAGGAGAGATGCCTGGAAACCAAACCAATGGATCTGATTAGTGCCTAGGGGCCTGTTCTTTCCTTTTTACCTCTGGGGACATCTGTCTATGGGTCTGAGTGCAGGTAGGTGCTCACTTGGGCTCAGATTGCCCCTGTTTTTCCTAGGAAGCCACCACTATTGAGATGGAGCAGGGACTTTGTAGGTTTATCCTACTAGAAGGGTTGTGGCCATTGGAATGGGCACACACAATTCCCTTGGAGAGGGCAAGTACAGTCCTCAGGTTTGGCTCCAGGGGCCCGAGCCTGTAGGTTGTGTAGGCCAGGGCTGTTTGGACAGTTGTCTGAAAACACAAACTCGGCTTATGTTTCGGGTCATAGGTATGGCAGGACTGATCTACAGACCATGAGGAGAACTCTTCGGGATTTGAAAAAAGGGCGAGTGAGGCTCCTGCTCAAGTTTTTGTCTCTTGATATCGTGTCACTCATGGTCGTGGAATTTCTGGGTGACTTCATGGGAAATGGACGAGTCTTACTCTCTGGTGGTTTGGCCCATTCCAAAGAGTTTGCGTTCATTCTGTGGTCTGGAAGAAGTCCGTTTTTTTTAATTGTTGTTGTTGTTGTTGTTTTCTTTTTTAACCTCAGGTGTCCCACCAAATGATGGATTCCAGAGTAGAGCCCTGGGGAGGGGCGCCTGGACAATCAGAAAACTGGTTAAAAATTGGGGCCTAGGGACATGTCAAGCCCATTATGACATCAAATGTTTCAGCCACTGAGAGGACTTACTAGAGGACAGGACTCATGCTGAGGGTCACAATGCGTGTGTATGCCCTCGTCGCCCTCAAGAATGGGCGGGGCCTCAGGGTGAATGCTGGTTTCTCCTACACTGAACGTGCCAACCACAAGGATTCTTGCCATGGGTAAGGAGGAGTTCTGATTTCTGCATCACACTCAACCCTGGGCAGTGATTGGAGATAAGGTCTCGGTTCTGAAGCCTGAAAACTGAGGTAGGGAAGAGATGATGACCGAGGCCATGGCGGGTTTTTTGTGTTCAGTGTGCGGTCAGCTTTCTGGGTGTTGGTCAGGAGGTCCGGGCTCAGGTTGTGTTCGACAGTGCATTAGCGCCCAGGTTAGACTATATAATTTGGTTAAAGTCGAGTTCTGTGTAGGTTTACCCTCATTTAAGGTGCCTGGGCAGCTCATGAGGCAATTATTTTTTTTCTAGAGGGCAGGCAGAGTGCTGCATTGTGGGTCCGGAATTGCCAAACTTAAGGGCTTTGGGGCCAGGAGTGTGAGGACGGAAGTCTGAGAAGACAAGCTAGACTTGGGTTTCAGGGCGAGGGCACGACAGGTACCCCCTGCAGATCTGAAACACTATCTCATGCTTCTGAAGTCAGGGCGAGGATCAGATGTTGGCTCAGGTTGGAGTTCCTGTGCATGACGGCCGCTTTATGAAGTAGCGAAATTTCGGGGCCATTGAGGTTTTCCCACGTTGTGAGTTGTGGGATGCCCCCTTCAAGGATTCCTTCTGCGGGACAATTGAGACCTGTTGGACAGCTCCAGGACATCCCATATGGAATGACTCCAGAGCACCGTTCGCGAATGGATGCCTGGGAAGCCCGCCTCGCATACCAATTGTCTCCTAGCAACAAGACAGTTTAGATCTGATGGCTCTGCCGGAGCAAACGGGGTGGCAGAGTTGAAATGGACTTTCCTGAGGATGGGTCCTAATGTGTTTTTGTGTCCATGGGGGCCTTGGAATGGGGCGGTGGCACCGGGACCCTGAAGTACTCTCCTAAGCTTTGGACATGGCTCCCATGCACAGGTTTCCTTGTGGAGACGAGATGAGTTCTGATGGGTGCCTCAGGAAAACCCCTATGCTCGTATTGGAATCAGGCTTTTGAGGACACATGCCTGTAACCCAAAGCAATGGATCCTATTATGGCCTAGGATCCTGTCTGGTTCAATCTTCGTCTCTGGGGACATCCATCTATGGTATGAGTGGATGTCGATTATCAGCTGGTGTCAGACAGTCCTTGTTTGTTCCGGGCGACCTACACTATTGGGATGGCCTCAGGGACTTTGGAGGTTTCTCCTAATTTTTACTATTTTGGACCATGGAATGGGCAGAATTCCCATGGATTGGTAGGCACAGTCCTAATGTGTGGCTCCAGGCGCCCGGCCTGTTGCGTGTGTGGCCCAAGATTTTGAGGACAGAAGTCTGAAAACACAAACCCAGCTTAGGTTTGGGGACGTATGTATGGCAGGCCCGATCGACAAACCATGAGAAGAAATCTTCAGGATATGAAGAAAGTGCGAGTCTGAGGCGCTTGCTCAGGCTTTTGTCTCTGGATTTTGTATCAGCGATGACCGGGGAATGTCGGGGAGGCCTCATGGGCCATGGACAAATCTTCCTCTCTGAGGATTTGGCCCGATTCCCAATTGCTTTTCGTCAAACTGTGGGATGGGAGGACTCATTTCAGGTTTGAAACCTCAGGTGTCCCACCAAAAGAGGAATTCCAAAGCCAAGCCGTGGGGAAGACTGAAGGGACAACCCGAACTATGGTTAAAAATTGGGGCCTAGGGGCATGGCAAGCCCAATATGCTATCTCTTCATCCAGCCACTGAGTGGCCTTACTTGAGGACTGGGCTCAGCCTGAGGGTCACAATGTGTGTTTGTGACCAATGTGGCCCGCGAGCATGGGTGGGGCCTCATGGGCCACACTGGTTTCAACGACACTGAACGTTGGACAACATGCCAACCACAAGGTTTCTTGGCATGGGGAAGGAGTTCTGATTTCTGCATCACCTTCAACCTTGGGCACTGATTGGCGATAAGGTCTAGGTTCTGAAACCTGAAAACCGAGGTTGGGAAGAAATGAGGACCTAAGGCCATGGCGGCTAGATGTGCTCAGTGTGCGGCCAGCTGTCTGGGAGGGGCCAGGGGCTCCAGGCTCAGGCTGTGTCAGAAAGGGCATTAGTGCCCTGGTCAGCCTATGTATTTGGGGTACAGCCAAGGTCGGTGCAGGTTGATCCTCATTTGGGGTTACTGGGTAGCCCCAGAGGACAATGTTTTTCTTCTGGAGGGCCGGCAGAGTGCTGCATTGTAGTTCTGGATTGCCAAACTGGAGGGATTGTGGGCAAGTAGTCTGACGACAAAAGTCTGAGAACACAAGCTAGGCTTAGGTTTCTGGGTGAGGCCATGGCACGCACAATCTACAGACCTGAATCGAGATCTCGTGCATCTGAAGTCAGGGCGAGGATCAGACGATCGCTCAGGTTGGAGTTTCTGTCCCTGATGGCCCCTTCATGAATGGGGGGGGCATCACGAGGCCATGGGTGTTTTCCCACGATGGGAGTTGTGAGAAGCTCCAAACTTCAGAGAGTCTTCTGCAGGACAATTGAGACCTGTCGTTTGGCTCCAGGCCAATGATTCTGAGCAGGGTTTTAAGGATGGATGGATGGGTAGCCCACCTCGCATTCCAATTGTCTCCTAGCAACAAGACAGGTTAGATCTCCTGGATCTGTGGGGAGCACCCGAAAACGCTGAGTTGAAATGGACACCCCTTGCGATGGGTCCTAAGGTGCTTTTGTATCTATGGAGACCTTGGAATGAAGCGGTGGCACTGGGGCCCTAAAGGGTTCTCCTAAACAGAGGCTTTGACACAGCTCCAACGTGCAAATTTCCCATGTGTAGATGAGATGTTTTCTGATGGGTGAGTCAAGAAACAGCTATATGCTGCTTTTGAAATCCAGGCCTCTGAGGAGAGATGCCTGGAAACCAAAGCAATGGATCTGATTAGTGCCTAGGGGCCTTTAATTTCCTTTTTACCTCTGGGGACATCTGTCTATGGGTCTGAGTGCAGGTAGGTGCTCACTTGGGCTCAGATTGCCCCTGTTTTTCCTAGGAAGCCACCACTATTGAGATGGAGCAGGGACTTTGGAGGTTTATCCTATTAGAAGGGTTGTGGCCATTGGAATGGGCACACACAATTCCCTTGGAGAGGGCAAGTACAGTCCTCAGGTTTGGCTCCAGGGGCCCGAGCCTGTAGGTTGTGTAGGCCAGGGCTGTTTGGACAGTTGTCTGAAAACACAAACTCGGCTTATGTTTCGGGTCATAGGTATGGCAGGACTGATCTACAGACAATGCGGAGAACTCTTCGGGATTTGAAAGAAGGGAGAGTGAGGCTCCTGCTCAAGTTTTTGTCTCTTGATATCGTGTCACTCATGGTCGTGGAATTTCTGGGTGACTTCATGGGAAATGGACGAGTCTTACTCTCTGGTGGTTTGGCCCAGTCCAAAGAGTTTGCGTTCATTCTGTGGGCTGGAAGAAGTCCGTTTTTTTTTTTTTGTTGTTGTTGTTGTTGTTTTCTTTTTTAACCTCTGGTGTCCCACCAAATGATGGATTCCAGAGTAGAGCCCTGGGGAGGGGCGACTGGACAATCAGAAATCTGGTTAAAAATTGGGGCCTAGGGACATGTCAAGCCCATTATGACATCAAATGGTTCAGCCACTGAGAGGACTTATTAGAGGACAGGACTCATGCTGAGGGTCACAATGCGTGTGTATGCCCTCATCGCACTCAAGAATGGGGGAGGGGGCCTCAGGGTGAATGCTGGTTTCTCCTACACTGAACGTGCCAACCACAAGGATTCTTGCCATGGGTAAGGAGGAGTTGTGATTTCTGCATCACACTCACCCCTGGGCAGTGATTGGAGATAAGGTCTCGGTTCTGAAGCCTGAAATCTGAGGTAGGGAAGAGATGATGACCTAAGGCCATGGCGGGTTTTATGTGCTCAGTGTGCGGTCAGCTTTCTGGGTGTTGGTCAGGAGGTCCGGGCTCAGGTTGTGTTCGTCAGTGCATTAGTGCCCAGGTTAGACTATATAATTTGGTTAAAGTCGAGTTCTGTGTAGGTTTACCCTCATTTAAGGTGCCTGGGCAGCTCATGAGGCAATAATTTTTTTTTTCTAGAGGGCAGGCAGAGTGCTGCATTGTGGGTCCGGAATTGCCAAATTTTAGGACTTCGGGGCCAGCAGTTTGAGGACGGAAGTGTGAGAAGACAAGCTAGACATGGGTTTCAGGGCGAGGGCACGACAGGTACCCCCTGCAGATCTGAACCACTATCTCATGCTACTGAAGTCAGGGCGAGGATCAGACGTTGGCTCAGTTGGAGTTCCTGTGCATGACGGCCGCTTTATGAAGGGAGCGGAATCTCGGGGCCATTGAGGTTTTCCCACGTTGGGAGTTGTGGGATGCCCCCTTCAAGGATTCCTTCTGCGGGACAATTGAGACCTGTTGGACAGCTCCAGGACATCCCATATTGAATGACTCCAGAGCACCGTTCTCGGATGGATGCCTGGGAAGCCCGCCTCGCATTCCAATTGTCTCCTAACAACAAGACAGTTTAGATCTGATGGCTCTGCGGGAGCAACCGGGGTGGCTGAGTTGAAATGGACTTTCCTGAGGATGGGTCCTAATGTGTTTTTGTGTCCATGAGGGCCTTGGAATGGGGCGGTGGCACCGGGACCCTGAAGTACTCTCTTAAGCTTTGGACATGGCTCCCATGCACAGGTTTCCTTGTGGAGACGAGATGAGTTCTGATGGGTGCCTGAGGAAAACCCCTATGCTCGTATTGGAATCAGGCTTTTGAGGACACATGCCTGTAACCCAAAGCAATGGATCCTATTATGGCCTAGGGTCCTGTCTGGTTCAATCTTCGTCTCTGGGGACATCCATCTATGGTATGAGTGGATGTCGATTATCAGCTGGTGTCAGACAGTCCTTGTTTGTTCCGGGCGACCTACACTATTGGGATGGCCTCAGGGACTTTGGAGGTTTCTCCTAATTTGTACGATTTTGGACCATGGAATGGACAGAATTCCCATGGATTCGTAGGCAGAGTCCTAATGTGTGGCTCCAGGCAACCGGCCTGGAGGGTGTGTGGCCCAAGATTTTGAGGACAGAAGTCTGAAAACACAAACCCAGCTTAGGTTTGGGGACGTATGTATGGCAGGCCCGATCGACAAACCATGAGAAGAAATCTTCAGGATATGAAGAAAGTGCGAGTCTGAGGCGCTTGCTCAGGCTTTTGTCTCTGGATTTTGTATCAGCGATGGCCGAGGAATGTCGGGGAGGCCTCATGGGCCATGGACGAATCTTCCTCTCTGAGGATTTGGCCCGATTCCCAATTGCTTTTCGTCAAACTGTGGGATGGGAGGACTCATTTCAGGTTTGAAACCTCAGGTGTCCCACCAAAAGAGGAATTCCAAAGCCAAGCCGTGGGGAAGACTGAAGGGACAACCCGAACTATGGTTAAAAATTGGGGCCTAGGGGCATGGCAAGCCCAATATGCTATCTCTTCATCCAGCCACTGAGTGGCCTTACTTGAGGACTGGGCTCAGCCTGAGGGTCACAATGTGTGTTTGTGACCAATGTGGCCCGCGAGCATGGGCGGGGCCTCATGGGCCACACTGGTTTCAACTACACTGAACGTTGGACAACATGCCAACCACAAGGTTTCTTGCCATGGGGAAGGAGTTCTGATTTCTGCATCACCTTCAACCTTGGGCACTGATTGGAGATAAGGTCTAGGTTCTGAAACCTGAAAACCGAGGTTGGGAAGAGATGACGACCTAAGGCCATGGCGGCTGGATGTGCTCAGTGTGCGGCCAGCTGTCTGGGAGGGGCCAGGGGGTCCAGGCTCAGGCTGTGTCAGAAAGGGCATTAGTGCCCTGGTCAGCCTATGTATTTGGGGTACAGCCAAGGTCGGTGCAGGTTGATCCTCATTTGGGGTTACTGGGTAGCCCCAGAGGACAATGTTTTTCTTCTGGAGGGCCGGCAGAGTGCTGCATTGTAGTTCTGGATTTCCAAACTGGAGGGATTGTGGGCAAGTAGTCTGACGACAAAAGTCTGAGAACACAAGCTAGGCTTAGGTTTCTGGGTGAGGCCATGGCAGGCACAATCTACAGACCTGAATCGAGATCTCGTGCATCTGAAGTCAGGGCGAGGATCAGACGATCGCTCAGGTTGGAGTTTCTGTCCCTGATGGCCCCTTCATGAATGGGGGGGGCATCACGAGGCCATGGGTGTTTTCCCACGATGGGAGTTGTGAGAAGCTCCAAACTTCAGAGAGTCTTCTGCAGGACAATTGAGACCTGTCGTTTGGCTTCAGGCCAATGATTCTGAGCAGGGTTTTAAGGATGGATGGATGGGTAGCCCACCTCGCATTCCAATTGTCTCCTAGCAACAAGACAGGTTAGATCTCCTGGATCTGTGGGGAGCAACCGAAAACGCTGAGTTGAAATGGACACCCCTCGGGATGGGTCCTAACGTGCTTTTGTATCTATGGAGACCTTGGAATGAAGCGGTGGCACTGGGGCCCTAAAGGGTTCTCCTAAGCAGAGGCTTTGACACAGCTCCAATGTGCAAATTTCCCATGTGTAGATGAGATGTTTTCTGATGGGTGAGTCAAGAAACAGCTATATGCTGCTTTTGAAATCCAGGCCTCTGAGGAGAGATGCCTCGAAACCAAAGCAATGGATCTGATTAGTGCCTAGGGGCCTGTTCTTTCCTTTTTACCTCTGGGGACATCTGTCTATGGGTCTGAGTGCAGGTAGGTGCTCACTTGGGCTCAGATTGCCCCTGTTTTTTTTGGGAAGCCACCACTATTGAGATGGAGCAGGGACTTTGGAGGTTTATCCTTTAGAAGGGTTGTGGCCATTGGAATGGGCACACACAATTCCCTTGGAGAGGGCAAGTACAGTCCTCAGGTTTGGCTCCAGGGGCCCGAGCCTGTAGGTTGTGTAGGCCAGGGCTGTTTGGACAGTTGTCTGAAAACACAAACTCGGCTTATGTTTCGGGTCATAGGTATGGCTGGACTGATCTACAGACAATGAGGAGAACTCTTCGGGATTTGAAAAAAGGGCGAGTGAGGCTCCTGCTCAAGTTTTTGTCTCTTGATATCGTGTCACTCATGGTCGTGGAATTTCTGGGTGACTTCATGGGAATTGGACGAGTCTTACTCTCTGGTGGTTCGGCCCAGTCCAAAGAGTTTGCGTTCATTCTGTGGGGTGGAAGAAGTCCGTTTTTTTTTTGTTGTTGTTGTTGTTGTTGTTGTTGTTTTCTTTTTTAACCTCAGGTGTCCCACCAAATGATGGATTCCAGAGTAGAGCCCTGGGGAGGGACGCCGGGACAATCAGAAATCTGGTTAAAAATTGGGGCCTAGGGACATGTCAAGCCCATTATGACATCAAATGGTTCAGCCACTGAGAGGACTTACTAGAGGACAGGACTCATGCTGAGGGTCACAATGCGTGTGTATGCACTCATCGCACTCAAGAATGGGGGGGGGCCTCAGGGTGAATGCTGGTTTCTCCTACACTGAACGTGCCAACCACAAGGATTCTTGCCGTGGGTAAGGAGGAGTTCTGATTTCTGCATCATACTCACCCCTGGGCAGTGATTGGAGATAAGGTCTCAGTTCTGAAGCCTGAAAACTGAGGTAGGGAAGAGATTATGACCTAAGGGGATGGTGGGTTTTATGTGCTCAGTGTGCGGTCAGCTTTCTGGGTGTTGGTCAGGAGGTCCGGGCTCAGGTTGTGTTCGACAGTGCATTAGTGCCCAGG
The DNA here is from genome assembly GCF_964662115.1 of Mustela nivalis. Lineage (NCBI taxonomy): Eukaryota > Metazoa > Chordata > Mammalia > Carnivora > Mustelidae > Mustela > Mustela nivalis. Next base: position 397,646 of record NW_028136239.1, read on the forward strand.
TTAGACTATATAATTTGGTTAAAGTCGAGTTCTGTGTAGGTTTACCCTCATTTAAGGTGACTGGGCAGCTCATGAGGCAATATTTTTTTTTTTTTCTAGAGGGCAGGCAGAGTGCTGCATTGTGGGTCCGGAATTGCCAAATTTTAGGACTTCGGGGCCAGGAGTTTGAGGACGGAAGTGTGAGAAGACAAGCTAGACATGGGTTTCAGGGCGAGGGCACGACAGGTACCCCCTACAGATCTGAACCACTATCTCATGCTTCTGAAGTCAGGGCGAGGATCAGACGTTGGCTCAGGTTGGAGTTCCTGTGCATGACGGCCGCTTTATGAAGGGAGCGGAATCTCGGGGCCATTGAGGTTTTCCCACGTTGGGAGTTGTGGGATGCCCCCTTCAAGGATTCCTTCTGCGGGACAATTGAGACCTGTTGGACAGCTCCAGGACATTCCATATGGAATGACTCCAGAGCACCGTTCGCGGATGGATGCCTGGGAAGCCCGCCTCGCATTCCAATTGTCTCCTAACAACAAGACAGTTTTGATCTGATGGCTCTGCGGGAGCAACCGGGGTGGCTGAGTTGAAATGGACTTTCCTGAGGATGGGTCCTAATGTGTTTTTGTGTTCATGAGGGCCTTTGAATGGGGCGGTGGCACCGGGACCCTGAAGTACTCTCCTAAGCTTTGGACATGGCTCCCATGCACAGGTTTCCTTGTGGAGACGAGATGAGTTCTGATGGGTGCCTGAGGAAAACCCCTATGCTCGTATTGGAATCAGGCTTTTGAGGACACATGCCTGTAACCCAAAGCAATGGATCCTATTATGGCCTAGGGTCCTGTCTGGTTCAATCTTCGTCTCTGGGGACATCCATCTATGGTATGAGTGGATGTCGATTATCAGCTGGTGTCAGACAGTCCTTGTTTGTTCCGGGCGACCTACACTATTGGGATGGCCTCAGGGACTTTGGAGGTTTCTCCTAATTTGTACGATTTTGGACCATGGAATGGGCAGAATTCCCATGGATTGGTAGGCAGAGTCCTAATGTGTGGCTCCATGCGCCCGGCCTGGTGCGTGTGTGGCCCAAGATTTTGAGGACAGAAGTCTGAAAACACAAACCCAGCTTAGGTTTGGGCACGTATGTATGGCAGGCCCAATCGACAAACCATGAGAAGAAATCTTCAGGATATGAAGAAAGTGCGAGTCTGAGGCGCTTGCTCAGGCTTTTGTCTCTGGATTTTGTATCAGCGATGGCCGAGGAATGTCGGGGAGGCCTCATGGGCCATGGACGAATCTTCCTTTCTGAGGATTTGGCCCGATTCCCAATTGCTTTTTGTCAAACTGTGGGATGGGAGGACTCATTTCAGGTTTGAAACCTCAGATGTCCCACCAAAAGAGGAATTCCAAAGCCAAGCCGTGGGGAAAACTGAAGGGACAACCCGAACTATGGTTAAAAATTGGGGCCTAGGGGCATGGCAAGCCCAATATGCTATCTCTTCATCCAGCCACTGAGTGGCCTTACTTGAGGACTGGGCTCAGCCTGAGGGTCACAATGTGTGTTTGTGACCAATGTGGCCCTCGAGCATGGGCGGGGCCTCATGGGCCACACTGGTTTCAACTACACTGAACGTTGGACAACATGCCAACCACAAGGTTTCTTGCCATGGGGAAGGAGTTCTGATTTCTGCATCACCTTCAACCCTGGGCAGTGATTGGAGATAAGGTCTAGGTTCTGAAACCTGAAAACCGAGGATGGGAAGAGAAGACGACCTAAGGCCATGGCGGCTCGATGTGCTCAGTGTGCGGCCAGCTGTCTGGGAGGGGCCAGGGGCTCCAGGCTCAGGCTGTGTCAGAAAGGGCATTAGTGCCCTGGTCAGCCTATGTATTTGGGATACAGCCAAGGTCGGTGCAGGTTGATCCTCATTTGGGGTTACTGGGTAGCCCCAGAGGACAATGTTTTTCTTCTGGAGGGCCGGCAGAGTGCTGCATTTTAGTTCTGGATTGCCAAACTGGAGGCCTTGTGGGCCAGTAGTCTGACGACAAAAGTCTGAGAACACAAGCTAGGCTTAGGTTTCTGGGTGAGGCCATGGCAGGCACAATCTACAGACCTGAATCGAGATCTCGTGCATCTGAAGTCAGGGCGAGGATCAGACGATCGCTCAGGTTGGAGTTTCTGTCCCTGATGGCCCCTTCATGAATGGGGGGGGCATCACGAGGCCATGGGTGTTTTCCCACGATGGGAGTTGTGAGAAGCTCCAAACTGCAGAGAGTCTTCTGCAGGACAATTGAGACCTGTCGTTTGGCTCCAGGCCAATGATTCTGAGCAGGGTTCTAAGGATGGATGGATGGGTAGCCCACCTCGCATTCCAATTGTCTCCTAGCAACAAGACAGGTTAGATCTCCTGGATCTGTGGGGAGCAACCGAAAACGCTGAGTTGAAATGGACACCCCTCGGGATGGGTCCTAACGTGCTTTTGTATCTATGGAGACCTTGGAATGAAGCGGTGGCACTGGGGCCCTAAAGGGTTCTCCTAAGCAGAGGCTTTGACACAGCTCCAATGTGCAAATTTCCCATGTGTAGATGAGATGTTTTCTGATGGGTGAGTCAAGAAACAGCTATATGCTGCTTTTGAAATCCAGGCCTCTGAGGAGAGATGCCTCGAAACCAAAGCAATGGATCTGATTAGTGCCTAGGGGCCTGTTCTTTCCTTTTTAACTCTGGGGACATCTGTCTATGGGTCTGAGTGCAGGTAGGTGCTCACTTGGGCTCAGATTGCCCCTGTTTTTCCTAGGAAGCCACCACTATTGAGATGGAGCAGGGACTTTGGAGGTTTATCCTATTAGAAGGGTTGTGGCCATTGGAATGGCCACACACAATTCCCTTGGAGAGAGCAAGTACAGTCCTCAGGTTTGGCTCCAGGGGCCCGAGCCTGTAGGTTGTGTAGGCCAGGGCTGTTTGGACAGTTGTCTGAAAACACAAACTCGGCTTATGTTTCGGGTCATAGGTATGGCAGGACTGATCTACAGACAATGAGGAGAACTCTTCGGGATTTGAAAGAAGGGCGAGTGAGGCTCCTGCTCAAGTTTTTGTCTCTTTATATCGTGTCACTCATGGTCGTGGAATTTCTGGGTGACTTCATGGGGAATGGACGAGTCTTACTCTCTGGTGGTTTGGCCCCGTCCAAAGAGTTTGCGTTCATTCTGTGGGCTGGAAGAAGTCCGTTTTTTTGTTGTTGTTGTTGTTGTTGTTGTTTTCTTTTTTAACCTCAGGTGTCCCACCAAATGATGGATTCCAGAGTAGAGCCCTGGGGAGGGGCGCCGGGACAATCAGAAATCTGGTTAAAAATTGGGGCCTAGGGACATGTCAAGCCCATTATGACATCTAATGGTCCAGCCACTGAGAGGACTTACTAGAGGACAGGACTCATGCTGAGGGTCACAATGCGTGTGTATGCCCTCATCGCACTCAAGAATGGGGTGGAGCCTCTGGGTGAATGCTGGTTTCTCCTACACTGAACGTGCCAACCACAAGGATTCTTGCCATGGGTAAGGAGGAATTCTGATTTCTGCATCACACTCACCCCTGGGCAATGATTGGAGATAAGGTCTCGGTTCTGAAGCCTGAAAACTGAGGTAGGGAAGACATGATGACCTAAGGCCATGGCGGGTTTTATGTGCTCAGTGTGCGGTCAGCTTTCTGGGTGTTGGTCAGGAGGTCCGGGCTCAGGTTTGTTCGACAGTGCATTAGTGCCCAGGTTACACTATATAATTTGGGTAAAGTTGAGTGCTGTGTAGGTTTACCCTCATTTACGGTGCCTGGGCAGCTCATGAGGCAATAATTTTTTTTCTAAAGGGCAGGCAGAGTGCTGCATTGTGGGTCCGGAATTGCCAAACTTCAGGGCTTCGGGGCCAGGAGTGTGAGGACGGAAGTCTGAGAAGACAAACTAGACTTGGGTTTCAGGGCGAGGGCATGGCAGGTACCCCCTGCAGATCTGAACCAATATCTCATGCATATAGTCAGGGCTAGGATCAGACGTTGGCTCAGATTGGAGTTTCTGAGCATGACGGCCGCTTCATGAAGGGAGCGGAATCTCGAGGCCATTGAGGTTTTCCCACGTTGGGAGTTGTGGGATGCCCCCTTCAAGGATTCCTTCTGCGGGACAATTGAGACCTGTTGGACAGCTCCAGGACATCCCATATGGAATGACTCCAGAGCATCGTTCGCGGATGTATGCCTGGGAAGCCCGCCTCGCATTCCAATTGTCTCCTAGCAACAAGACAGTTTAGATCTGATGGCTCTGCCGGAGCAACCGGGGTGGCTGAGTTGAAATGGACTTTCCTGAGGATGGGTCCTAATGTGTTTTTGTGTTCATGAGGGCCTTTGAATGGGGCGGTGGCACCGGGACCCTGAAGTACTCTCCTAAGCTTTGGACATGGCTCCCATGCACAGGTTTCCTTGTGGAGACGAGATGAGTTCTGATGGGTGCCTCAGGAAAACTCCTATGCTCGTATTGGAATCAGGCTTTTGAGGACACATGCCTGTAACCCAAAGCAATGGATCCTATTATGGCCTAGGGTCCTGTCTGGTTCAATCTTCTACTCTGGGGACATCCATCTGTGGTATGAGTGGAGGGTGATTAGAAGCTGGTGTCAGACAGCCCTTGTTTGTTCCGGGCGACCTCACTATTGGGATGGCCTCAGGGACTTTGGAGGTTTCTCCTAATTTGTACTATTTTGGACCATGGAATGGGCAGAATTCCCATGGATTGGTAGGCACAGTCCTAATGTGTGGCTCCAGGGGCCCAGCCTGCAGGGTGGTTGGCCCAAGACTTTGAGGACAGAAGTCTGAAAACACAACTCAGCTTAGATTTGGGGACGTAGGTATAGCAGGCCCGATCTACAAACCATGAGAAGAACTCTTCAGGATATGAACAAAGTGCGAGTCTGAGGCGCTTGCTCAGGCTTTTGTCTCTGGATTTTGTATCAGCGATGGCCGTGGAATGTCGGGGAGGCCTCATGGGCCATGGACGAATCTTCCTCTCTGAGGATTTGGCCCGATTCCCAATTGCTTTTCGTCAATCTGTGGGATGGGAGGACTCATTTCAGTTTTGTTACCTCAGGTGTCCCACCAAAAGAGGAATTCCAAAGCCAAGCCGTGGGGAAGACTGAAGGGTCAACCCGAACTATGGTTAAAAATTGGGGCCTAGGGGCATGGCAAGCCCAATATGCTATCTCTTCATCCAGCCACTGAGAGGCCTTACTTGAGGACTGGGCTCAGCCTGAGCGTCACAATGTATGTTTGTGACCAATGTGTCCTGCGAGCATGGGCAGGGCATCATGGGCCACACTGGTTTCAACTACACTGAACGTTGGACAACATGCCAACCACAAGGTTTCTTGCCATGGGGAAGGAGTTCTGATTTCTGCATCACCTTCAACCCTGGGCAGTGATTGGAGGTAAGGTCTAGGTTCTGAAACCTGAAAACCGAGGTTGGGAAGAGATGACGACCTAAGGCCATGGCGGCTCGATGTGCTCAGTGTGCGGCCAGCTGTCTGGGAGGGTCCAGGGGGTCCAGGCTCAGGCTGTGTCAGAAAGGGCATTAGTGCCCTGGTCAGCCTATGTATTTGGGGTACAGCCATGGTCGGTGCAGGTTGATCCTCATTTGGGCTTACTGGGTAGTCCCAGAGGACAATGTTTTTCTTCTGGAGGGCTGGCAGAGTGCTGCATTGTAGTTCTGGATTGCCAAACTGGAGGGCTTGTGGGCCAGTAGTCTGACGACAAAAGTCTGAGAACACAAGCTAGGCTTAGGTTCTGGGTGAGGCCATGGCAGGCACAATCTACAGACCTGAATCGAGATCTCGTGCATCTGAAGTCAGGGCGAGGATCAGACGATCGCTCAGGTTGGAGTTTCTGTCCCTGATGGCCCCTTCATGAATGGGGGAGGGGCATCACGAGGCCATGGGTGTTTTCCCACGATGGGAGTTGTGAGAAGCTCCAAACTGCAGAGAGTCTTCTGCAGGACAATTGAGACCTGTTGTTTGGCTCAAGGCCAATGATTCTGAGCAGGGATCCAAGGATGGATGGCTGGGTAGCCCACCTCGCATTCCAATTGTCTCCTAGCAACAAGACAGGTTAGATCTCCTGGATCTGTGGGGAGCAACCGAGGACGCTGAGTTGAAATGGACACCCCTGGGGATGGGTCCTAACGTGCTTTTGTGTCTATGGAGACCTTGGAATGAAGCGGTGGCACTGGGGCCCAAAAGGGTTCTCCTAAACAAAGGCTTTGACACAGCTCCAACGTGCAAGTGTCCCATGTGTAGATGAGATGTTTTCTGATGGGTGAGTCAAGAAACAGCTATATGCTGCTTTTGAAATCCAGGCCTCTGAGGAGAGATGCCTGGAAACCAAAGCATTGGATCTGATTAGTGCCTAGGGGCCTGTTCTTTCCTTTTTACCTCTGGAGACATCTGTCTATGGGTCTGAGTGAAGGTAGGTGCTCAGTTGGGCTCAGATTGCCCCTGTTTTTCCAGGGAAGCCACCACTATTGAGATGGATCAGGGACTTTGGAGGTTTATCCTATGAGAAGGGTTGTGGCCATTGGAATGGGCACACACAATTCCCTTGGAGAGGGCAAGTACAGTCCTCAGGTTTGGCTCCAGGGGCCTGAGCCTGTAGGTTGTGTAGGCCAGGGCTGTTTGGACAGTTGTCTGAAAACACAAACTCGGCTTATGTTTCGGGTCATAGCTATGGCAGGACTGATCTACAGACCATGAGGAGAACTCTTCGGGATTTGAAAGAAGGGCGAGTGTGAGGCTCTGCTCAAGTTTTTATCCTGGATATCGTGTCACTCATGGTCGTTGAATTTCTGGGTGACTTCATCGGAAATGGACGAGTCTTACTCTCTGGTGGTTTGTCCACGTCCAAAGAGTTTGCGGTCATTCTGTGGGCTTGAAGAAGAAGTGCGTTTTTTGTTGTTGTTGTTGTTGTTGTTGTTGTTTTCTTTTTTAACCTCAGGTGTCCCACCAAATGATGGATTCCAGAGTAGAGCCCTGGGGAGGGGCGACTGGACAATCAGAAATCTGGTTAAAAATTGGGGCCTAGGGACATGTCAAGCCCATTATGACATCTAATGGTCCAGCCACTGAGAGGACTTACTAGAGGACAGGACTCATGCTGAGGGTCACAATGCGTGTGTATGCCCTCATCGCACTCAAGAATGGGCGGGGCCTCAGGGTGAATGCTGGTTTCTCCTACACTGAACGTGCCAACCACAAGGATTCTTGCCATGGGTAAGGAGGAATTCTGATTTCTGCATCACACTCACCCCTGGGCAGTGATTGGAGATTAGGTCTCGGTTCTGAAGCCTGAAAACTGAGGTAGGGAAGAGATGATGACCTAAGGCCATGGCGGGTTTTATGTGCTCAGTGTGCGGTCAGCTTTCTGGGTGTTGGTTAGGAGGTCCGGGCTCAGGTTTGTTCGACAGTGCATTAGTGCCCAGGTTACACTATATAATTTGGGTAAAGTCGAGTGCTGTGTAGGTTTACCCTCATTTAAGGTGCCTGGGCAGCTCATGAGGCAATAATTTTTTTTCTAGAGGGCAGGCAGAGTGCTGCATTGTGGGTCCGGAATTGCCAAACTTGAGGGATTCGGGGCCAGGAGTGTGAGGACGGAAGTCTGAGAAGACAAGCTAGACTTGGGTTTCAGGGCGAGGGCATGGCAGGTACCCCCTGCAGATCTGAACCAATATCTCATGCATCTGAAGTCAGGGCGAGGACCAGACGTTGGCTCAGGTTGGAGTTTCTGAGCATGACGGCCGCTTCATGAAGGGAGCGGAATCTCGAGGCCATTGAGGTTTTCCCACGTTGGGAGTTGTGGCATGCCCCCTTCAAGGATTCCTTCTGCGGGACAATTGAGACCTGTTGGACAGCTCCAGGACATCCCATATGGAATGACTCCAGAGCATCGTTCGCGGATGGATGCCTGGGAATCCCACCTCGCATTTCAATTGTCTACTAGCAACAAGACAGTTTAGATCTGATGACTCTGCCAGAGCAACCGCGGTGGCTGAGTTGAAATGGACTTTCCTGAGGATGGGTCCTAATGTGTTTTTGTGTCCATGAGGGCCTTGGAATGGGGCGGTGGCACCGGGACCCTGAAGTACTCTCCTAAGCTTTGGACATGGCTCCCATGCACAGGTTTCCTTGTGGAGACGAGATGAGTTCTGATGGGTGCCTCAGGAAAACCCCTATGCTCGTATTGGAATCAGGCTTTTGAGGACACATGCCTGTAACCCAAAGCAATGGATCCTATTATGGCCTAGGGTCCTGTCTGGTTCAATCTTCTTCTCTAGGGACATCCATCTATGGTATGAGTGGAGGTCGATTATCAGCTGGTGTCAGACAGCCCTTGTTTGTTCCGGGCGACCTACACTATTGGGATGGCCTCAGGGACTTTGGAGGTTTCTCCTAATTTGTACTATTTTGGACCATGGAATGGGCAGAATTCCCATGGATTGGTAGGCACAGTCCTAATGTGTGGCTCCAGGGGCCCAGCCTGCAGGGTGGTTGGCCCAAGACTTTGAGGACAGAAGTCTGAAAACACAAACTCAGCTTAGATTTGGGGACGTAGGTATGGCAGGCCCGATCTACAAACCATGAGAAGAACTCTTCAGGATATGAAGAAAGTGCGAGTCTGAGGCGCTTGCTCAGACTTTTGTCTCTGGATTTTGTATCAGCGATTGCCGTGGAATGTCGGGGAGGCCTCATGGGCCATGGACGAATCTTCCTCTCTGAGGATTTGGCCCGATTCCCAATTGCTTTTCGTCAATCTGTGGGATGGGAGGACTCATTTCAGTTTTGTTACCTCAGGTGTCCCACCAAAAGAGGAATTCCAAAGCCAAGCCGTGGGGAAGACTGAAGGGTCAACCCGAACTATGGTTAAAAATTGGGGCCTAGGGGCATGGCAAGCCCAATATGCTATCTCTTCATCCAGCCACTGAGCGGCCTTACTTGAGGACTAGGCTCAGCCTGAGCGTCACAATGTGTGTTTGTGACCATGTGGCCCGCGAGCATGGACGGGGCCTCATGGGCCACACTGGTTTCAATGACACTGAACGTTGGACAACATGCCAACCACAAGGTTTCTTGCCATGGGGAAGGAGTTCTGATTTCTGCATCACCTTCAACCCTGGGCAGTGATTGGAGATAAGGTCTAGGTTCTAAAACCTGAAAACCGAGGTTGGGAAGAGATGACGACCTAAGGCCATGGCGGCTCGATGTGCTCAGTGTGTGGCCAGCTGTCTGGGAGGGTCCAGGGGGTCCAGGCTCAGGCTGTGTCAGAAAGGGCATTAGTGCCCTGGTCAGCCTATGTATTTGGGGTACAGCCATGGTCGGTGCAGTTTGATCCTCATTTGGGCTTACTGGGTAGTCCCAGAGGACAATGTTTTTCTTCTGGAGGGCTGGCAGAGTGCTGCATTGTAGTTCTGGATTGCCAAACTGGAGGGCTTGTGGGCCAGTAGTCTGACGACAAAAGTCTGAGAACACAAGCTAGGCTTAGGTTCTGGGTGAGGCCATGGCAGGCACAATCTACAGACCTGAATCGAGATCTCGTGCATCTGAAGTCAGGGCGAGGATAAGACGATCGCTCAGGTTGGAGTTTCTGTCCCTGATGGCCCCTTCATGAATGGGGGGGGGGCATCTCGAGGCCATGGGTGTTTTTCCACGATGGGAGTTGTGAGAAGCTCCAAACTGCAGAGAGTCTTCTGCATGAAATTGAGACCTGTTGATTGGCTCCAGGCCAATGATTCTGAGCAGGGTTCTAAGGATGGATGGCTGGGTAGCCCACCTCGCATTCCAATTGTCTCCTAGCAACAAGACAGGTTAGATCTCCTGGATCTGTGGGGAGCAACCGAGACGCTGAGTTGAAATGGACACCCCTGGGGATGGGTCCTAACGTGCTTTTGTGTCTATGGAGACCTTGGAATGAAGCGGTGGCACTGGGGCCCAAAAGGGTTCTCCTAAACAAAGGCTTTGACACAGCTCCAACGTGCAAGTTTCCCATGTGTAGATGAGATGTTTTCTGATGGGTGAGTCAAGAAACAGCTATATGCTGCTTTTGAAATCCAGGCCTCTGAGGAGAGATGCCTGGAAACCAAAGCAATGGATCTGATTAGTGCCTAGGGGCCTGTTCTTTCCTTTTTACCTCTGGGGACATCTGTCTATGGGTCTGAGTGCAGGTAGGTGCTCAGTTGGGCTCAGATTGCCCCTGTTTTTCCTGGGAAGCCACCACTATTGAGATGGATCAGGGACTTTGGAGGTTTATCCTATGAGAAGGGTTGTGGCCATTGGAATGGGCACTCACAATTCCCTTGGAGAGGGCAAGTACAGTCCTCAGGTTTGGCTCCAGGGGCCTGAGCCTGTAGGTTGTGTAGGCCAGGGCTGTTTGGACAGTTGTCTGAAAACACAAACTCGGCTTATGTTTCGGGTCATAGGTATGGCAGAACTGATCTACAGACCATGAGGAGAACTCTTCGGGATTTGAAAGAAGGGCGAGTGTGAGGCTCTGCTCAAGTTTTTATCCTGGATATCGTGTCACTCATTGTCGTTGAATTTCTGGGTGACTTCATGGGAAATGGACGAGTCTTACTCTCTGGTGGTTTGGCCCCGTCCAAAGAGTTTGCGGTCATTCTGTGGGCTGGAAGAAGTCCGTTTTTTTTTTTTTTGTTGTTTTTTTCTTTTTTAACCTCAGGTGCCACACCAAATGATGGATTCTAGAGTAGAGCCCTGGGGAGGGGCGACTGGACAATCAGAAATCTGGTTAAAAATTGGGGCCTAGGGACATGTCAAGCCCATTATGACATCTAATGGTCCAGCCACTGAGAGGACTTGCTAGAGGACAGGACTCATGCTGAGGGTCACAATGCGTGTGTATGCCCTCATCGCACTCAAGAATGGGCGGGGCCTCAGGGTGAATGCTGGTTTCTCCTACACTGAACGTGCCAACCACAAGGATTCTTGCCATGGGTAAGGAGGAATTCTGATTTCTGCATCACACTCACCCCTGGGCAGTGATTGGAGATAAGGTCTCGGTTCAGAAGCCTGAAAACTGAGGTAGGGAAGAGATGATGACCTAAGGCCATGGCGGGTTTTATGTGCTCAGTGTGCGGTCAGCTTTCTGGGTGTTGGTTAGGAGGTCCGGGCTCAGGTTTGTTCGACAGTGCATTAGTGCCCAGGTTACACTATATAATTTGGGTAAAGTCGAGTGCTGTGTAGGTTTTCCCTCATTTAAGGTGCCTGGGCAGCTCATGAGGCAATAATTTTTTCATCTAGAGGGCAGGCAGAGTGCTGCATTGTGGGTCCGGAATTGCCAAACTTGAGGGATTCGGGGCCAGGAGTGTGAGGACGGAAGTCTGAGAAGACAAGCTAGACTTGGGTTTCAGGGCGAGGGCATGGCAGGTACCCCCTGCAGATCTGAACCAATATCTCATGCATCTGAAGTCAGGGCGAGGACCAGACGTTGGCTCAGGTTGGAGTTTCTGAGCATGACGGCCGCTTCATGAAGGGAGCGGAATCTCGAGGCCATTGAGGTTTTCCCACGTTGGGAGTTGTGGCATGCCCCCTTCAAGGATTCCTTCTACGGGACAATTGAGACCTGTTGGACAGCTCCAGGACATCCCATATGGAATGACTCCAGAGCATCGTTCGCGGATGGATGCCTGGGAAGCCCGCCTCGCATTCCAATTGTCTCCTAGCAACAAGACAGTTTAGATCTGATGGCTCTGCCGGAGCAACCGGGGTGGCTGAGTTGAAATGGACTTTCCTGAGGATGGGTCCTAATGTGTTTGTGTGTCCATGAGGGCCTTGGAATGGGGCGGTGGCACCGGGACCCTGAAGTACTCTCCTAAGCTTTGGACATGGCTCCCATGCACAGGTTTCCTTGTGGAGACGAGATGAGTTCTGATGGGTGCCTCAGGAAAACCCCTATGCTCGTATTGGAATCAGGCTTTTGAGGACACATGCCTGTAACCCAAAGCAATGGATCCTATTATGGCCTAGGGTCCTGTCTGGTTCAATCTTCTTCTCTGGGGACATCCATCTATGGTATGAGTGGAGGTCGATTATCAGCTGGTGTCAGACAGCCCTTGTTTGTTCCGGGCGACCTACACTATTGGGATGGCCTCAGGGACTTTGGAGGTTTCTCCTAATTTGTACTATTTTGGACCATGGAATGGGCAGAATTCCCATGGATTGGTAGGCACAGTCCTAATGTGTGGCTCCATGGGCCAGCCTGCAGGGTGGTTGGCTCAAGACTTTGAGGACAGAAGTCTGAAAACACAAACTCAGCTTAGATTAGGGGACGTAGGTATGGCAGGCCCGATCTACAAACCATGAGAAGAACTCTTCAGGATATGAAGAAATTGCTAGTCTGAGGCGCTTGCTCAGGCTTTTGTCTCTGGATTTTGTATCAGCGATGGCCGTGGAATGTCGGGGAGGCCTCATGGGCCATGGACGAATCTTCCTCTCTGGGGATTTGGCCCGATTCCCAATTCCTTTTCGTCAATCTGTGGGATGGGAGGACTCATTTCAGTTTTGTTACCTCAGGTGTCCCACCAAAAGAGGAATTCCAAAGCCAAGCCGTGGGGAAGACTGAAGGGTCAACCCGAACTGTGGTTAAAAATTGGGGCCTAGGGGCATGGCAAGCCCAATATGCTATCTCTTCATCCAGCCACTGAGCGGCCTTACTTGAGGACTAGGCTCAGCCTGAGCGTCACAATGTGTGTTTGTGACCAATGTGGCCCGCGAGCATGGGCGGGGCCTCATGGGCCACACTGGTTTCAACTACACTGAAAGTTGGACAACATGCCAACCACAAGGTTTCTTGCCATGGGGAAGGAGTTCTGATTTCTGCATCACCTTCAACCCTGGGCAGTGATTGGAGATAAGGTCTAGGTTCTGAAACCTGAAAACCGAGGTTGGGAAGAGATGACGACCTAAGGCCATGGCGGCTCGATGTGCTCAGTGTGCGGCCAGCTGTCTGGGAGGGTCCAGGGGGTCCAGGCTCAGGCTGTGTCAGAAAGGGCATTAGTGCCCTGGTCAGCCTATGTATTTGGGATACAGCCAAGGTCGGTGCAGGTTGATCCTCATTTGGGGTTACTGGGTAGCCCCAGAGGACATGTTTTTCTTCTGGAGGGCCGGCAGAGTGCTGCATTGTAGTTCTGGATTGCCAAACTGGAGGGCTTGTGGGCCAGTAGTCTGACGACAAAAGTCTGAGAACACAAGCTAGGCTTAGGTTTCTGGGTGAGGCCATGGCAGGCACAATCTACAGACCTGAATCGAGATCTCGTGCATCTGAAGTCAGGGCGAGGATCAGATGATCTCTCACGTTGGAGTTTCTGTCCCTGATGGCCCCTTCATGAATGGGGGGGGGGGGCTTCTCGAGGCCATGGGTGTTTTCCCACGATGGGAGTTGTGAGAAGCTCCAAACTGCAGAGAGTCTTCTGCAGGACAATTGAGACCTGTTGTTTGGCTCCAGGCCAATGATTCTGAGCAGGGTTCTAAGGATGGATGGCTGGGTAGCCCACCTCGCATTCCAATTATCTCCTAGCAACAAGACAGGTTAGATCTCCTGGATCTGTGGGGAGCAACCGAGGACGCTGTGTTGAAATGGACACCCCTGGGGATGGGTCCTAACGTGCTTTTGTGTCTATGGAGACCTTGGAATGAAGCGGTGGCACTGGGGCCCAAAAGGGTTCTCCTAAACAAAGGCTTTGACACAGCTCCAACGTGCAAGTTTCCCATGTGTAGATGAGATGTTTTCTGATGGGTGAGTCAAGAAACAGCTATATGCTGCTTTTGAAATCCAGGCCTCTGAGGAGAGATGCCTGGAAACCAAAGCAATGGATCTGATTAGTGCCTAGGGGCCTGTTCTTTCCTTTTTACCTCTGGGGTCATCTGTCTATGGGTCTGAGTGCAGGTAGGTGCTCAGTTGGGCTCAGATTGCCCCTGTTTTTCCTGGGAAGCCACCACTATTGAGATGGATCAGGGATTTTGGAGGTTTATCCTATGAGAAGGGTTGCGGCCATTGGAATGGGCACACACAATTCCCTTGGAAAGGGCAAGTACAGTCCTCAGGTTTGGCTCCAGGGGCCTGAGCCTGTAGGTTGTGTAGGCCAGGGCTGTTTGGACAGTTGTCTGAAAACACAAACTTGGCTTATGTTTCGGGTCATAGGTATGGCAGAACTGATCTACAGACCATGGGATGAACTCTTCGGGATTTGAAAGAAGGGCGAGTGTGAGGCTCTGCTCAAGTTTTTGTCCTGGATATCGTGTCACTCATGGTCGTTGAATTTCTGGGTGACTTCATGGGAAATGGACGAGTCTTACTCTCTGGTGGTTTGGCCACGTCCAAAGAGTTTTCGGTCATTCTGTGGGCTGGAAGAAGTCCGTTTTTTTTTTTTGTTGTTGTTGTTGTTGTTGTTGTTTTCTTTTTTAACCTCAGGTGTCCCACCAAATGATGGATTCCAGAGTAGAGGGGGGGCGACTGGACAATCAGAAATCTGGTTAAAAATTGGGGCCTAGGGACATGTCAAGCCCATTATGACATCTAATGGTCCAGCCACTGAGAGGACTTACTAGAGGACAGGACTCATGCTGAGGGTCACAATGCGTGTGTATGCCCTCATCGCACTCAAGAATGGGCGGGGCCTCAGGGTGAATGCTGGTTTCTCCTACACTGAACGTGCCAACCACAAGGATTCTTGCCATGGGTAAGGAGGAATTCTGATTTCTGCATCACACTCACCCCTGGGCAGTGATTGGAGATAAGGTCTCGGTTCTGAAGCCTGAAAACTGAGGTAGGGAAGAGATGATGACCTAAGGCCATGGCGGGTTTTATGTGCTCAGTGTGCGGTCAGCTTTCTGGGTGTTGGTTAGGAGGTCCGGGCTCAGGTTTGTTCGACAGTGCATTAGTGCCCAGGTTACACTATATAATTTGGGTAAAGTCGAGTGCTGTGTAGGTTTTCCCTCATTTAAGGTGCCTGGGCAGCTCATGAGGCAATATTTTTTTTTCTAGAGGGCAGGCAGAGTGCTGCATTGTGGGTCCGGAATTGCCAAACTTGAGGGATTCGGGGCCAGGAGTGTGAGGACGGAAGTCTGAGAAGACAAGCTAGACTTGGGTTTCAGGGCGAGGGCATGGCAGGTACCCCCTGCAGATCTGAACCAATATCTCATGCATCTGAAGTCAGGGCGAGGACCAGACGTTGGCTCAGGTTGGAGTTTCTGAGCATGACGGCCGCTTCATGAAGTGTGCGGAATCTCGAGGCCATTGAGGTTTTCCCACGTTGGGAGTTGTGGGATGCCCCCTTCAAGGATTCCTTCTGCGGGACAATTGAGACCTGTTGGACAGCTCCAGGACATCCCATATGGAATGACTCCAGAGCATCGTTCGCGGATGGATGCCTGGGAAGCCCGCCTCGCATTCCAATTGTCTCCTAGCAACAAGACAGTTTAGATCTGATGGCTCTGCCGGAGCAACCGCGGTGCCTGAGTTGAAATGGACTTTCCTGAGGATGGGTCCTAATGTGTTTTTGTGTATATGAGGGCCTTGGAATGGGGCGGTGGCACCGGGACCCTGAAGTACTCTCCTAAGCTTTGGACATGGCTCCCATGCACAGGTTTCCTTGTGGAGACGAGATGAGTTCTGATGGGTGCCTCAGGAAAACCCCTATGCTCGTATTGGAATCAGGCTTTTAGGACACATGCCTGTAACCCAAAGCAATGGATCCTATTATGGCCTAGGGTCCTGTCTGGTTCAATCTTCTTCTCTGGGGACATCCATCTATAGTATGAGTGGAGGTCGATTATCAGCTGGTGTCAGACAGCCCTTGTTTGTTCCGGGCGACCTACACTATTGGGATGGCCTCAGGGACTTTGGAGGTTTCTCCTAATTTGTACTATTTTGGACCATGGAATGGGCAGAATTCCCATGGATTGGTAGGCACAGTCCTAATGTGTGGCTCCAGGGGCCCAGCCTGCAGGGTGGTTGGCCCAAGCCTTTGAGGACAGAAGTCTGAAAACACAAACTCAGCTTAGATTTGGGGACGTAGGTATGGCAGGCCCGATCTACAAACCATGAGAAGAACTCTTCAGGATATGAAGAAAGTGCGAGTCTGAGGCGCTTGCTCAGGCTTTTGTCTCTGGATTTTGTATCAGCGATGGCCGTGGAATGTCGGGGAGGCCTCATTGGCCATGGACGAATCTTCCTCTCTGAGGATTTGGCCCGATTCCCAATTGCTTTTCGTCAATCTGTGGGATGGGAGGACTCATTTCAGTTTTGTTACCTCAGGTGTCCCACCAAAAGAGGAATTCCAAAGCCAAGCCGTGGGGAAGACTGAAGGGTCAACCCGAACTATGGTTAAAAATTGGGGCCTAGGGGCATGGCAAGCCCAATATGCTATCTCTTCATCCAGCCACTGAGCGGCCTTACTTGAGGACTGGGCTCAGCCTGAGCGTCACAATGTGTGTTTGTGACCAATGTGTCCTGCGAGCATGGGCAGGGCCTCATGGGCCACACTGGTTTCAACTACACTGAACGTTGGACAACATGCCAACCACAAGGTTTCTTGCCATGGGGAAGGAGTTCTGATTTCTGCATCACCTTCAACCCTGGGCAGTGATTGGAGATAAGTTCTAGGTTCTGAAACCTGAAAACCGAGGTTGAAAGAGATGACGACCTAAGGCCATGGCGGCTCGATGTGCTCAGTGTGCGGCCGCTGTCTGGGAGGGTCCAGGGGGTCCAGGCTCAGGCAGTGTCAGAAAGGGCATTAGTGCCCTGGTCAGCCTATGTATTTGGGGTACAGCCATGGTCGGTGCAGGTTATCCTCATTTGGGGTTACTGGGTAGCCCCAGAGGAAAATGTTTTTCTTCTGGAGGGCCGGCAGAGTGCTGCATTGTAGTTCTGGATTGCCAAACTGGAGGGCTTGTGGGCCAGTAGTCTGACGACAAAAGTCTGAGAACACAAGCTAGGCTTAGGTTTCTGGGTGAGGCCATGGCAGGCACAATCTACAGACCTGAATCGAGTACTCGTGCATCTGAAGTCAGGGCGAGGATCAGACGATCGCTCAGGTTGGAGTTTCTGTCCCTGATGGCCCCTTCATGAATGGGGGGGGGCTTCTCGAGGCCATGGGAGTTTTCCCACGATGGGAGTTGTGAGAAGCTCCAAACTGCAGAGAGTCTTCTGCAGGACAATTGAGACCTGTTGTTTGGCTCCAGGCCAATGATTCTGAGCAGGGTTCTAAGGATGGATGGCTGGGTAGCCCACCTCGCATTCCAATTGTCTCCTAGCAACAAGACAGGTTAGATCTCCTGGATCTGTGGGGAGCAACCGAGGACGCTGAGTTGAAATGGACACCCCTGGGGATGGGTCCTAACGTGCTTTTGTGTCTATGGAGACCTTGGAATGAAGCGGTGGCCCTGGGGCCCAAAAGGGTTCTCCTAAACAAAGGCTTTGACACAGCTCCAACGTGCAAGTTTCCCATGTGTAGATGAGATGTTTTCTGATGGGTGAGTCAAGAAACAGCTATATGCTGCTTTTGAAATCCAGGCCTCTGAGGAGAGATGCCTGGAAACCAAAGCAATGGATCTGATTAGTGCCTAGGGGCCTGTTCTTTCCTTTTTACCTCTGGGGACATCTGTCTATGGGTCTGAGTGCAGGTAGGTGCTCAGTTGGGCTCAGATTGCCCCTGTTTTTCCTGGGAAGCCACCACTATTGAGATGGATCAGGGACTTTGGAGGTTTACCCTATGAGAAGGGTTGTGGCCATTGGAATGGGCACACACAATTCCCTTGGAGAGGGCAAGTACAGTCCTCAGGTTTGGCTCCAGGGGCCTGAGCCTGTAGGTTGTGTAGGCCAGGGCTGTTTGGACAGTTGTCTGAAAACACAAACTCGGCTTATGTTTCGGGTCATAGGTATGGCAGAACTGATCTACAGACCATGAGGAGAACTCTTCGGGATTTGAAAGAAGGGCGAGTGTGAGGCTCTGCTCAAGTTTTTATCCTGGATATCGTGTCACTCATGGTCGTTGAATTTCTGGGTGACTTCATGGGAAATGGACGAGTCTTACTCTCTGGTGGTTTGGCCACGTCCAAAGAGTTTGCGGTCATTCTGTGGGCTGGAAGAAGTCCTTTTTTTTTTTTTTTTTTTTTGTTGTTGTTGTTTTTTTCTTTTTTAACCTCAGGTGTCCCACCAAATGATGGATTCCAGAGTAGAGCCCTGGGGAGGGGCGACTGGACAATCAGAAATCTGGTTAAAAATTGGGGCCTAGGGACATGTCAAGCCCATTATGACATCTAATGGTCCAGCCACTGAGAGGACTTACTAGAGGACAGGACTCATGCTGAGGGTCACAATGCGTGTGTATGCCCTCATCGCACTCAAGAATGGGCGGGGCCTCAGGGTGAATGCTGGTTTCTCCTACACTGAACGTGCCAACCACAAGGATTCTTGCCATGGGTAAGGAGGAATTCTGATTTCTGCATCACACTCACCCCTGGGCAGTGATTGGAGATAAGGTCTCGGTTCTGAAGCCTGAAAACTGAGGTAGGGAAGAGATGATGACCTAAGGCCATGGCGGGTTTTATGTGCTCAGTGTGCGGTCAGCTTTCTGGGTATTGGTCAGGAGGTCCGGGCTCAGGTTTGTTCGACAGTGCATTAGTGCCCAGGTTACACTATATAATTTGGGTAAAGTCGAGTGCTGTGTAGGTTTACCCTCATTTAAGGTGCCTGGGCAGCTCATGAGGCAATAATTTTTTTTCTAGAGGGCAGGCAGAGTGCTGCATTGTGGGTCCGGAATTGCCAAACTTGAGGGATTCGGGGCCAGGAGTGTGAGGACGGAAGTCTGAGAAGACAAGCTAGACTTGGGTTTCAGGGCGAGGGCATGGCAGGTACCCCCTGCAGGTCTGAACCAATATCTCATGCATCTGAAGTCAGGGCGAGGATCAGACTTTGGCTCAGGTTGGAGTTTCTGAGCATGACGGCCGCTTCATGAAGGGAGCGGAATCTCGAGGCCATTGAGGTTTTCCCACGTTGGGAGTTGTGGGATGCCCCCTTCAAGGATTCCTTCTGCGGGACAATTGAGACCTGTTGGACAGCTCCAGGACATCCCATATGGAATGACTCCAGAGCATCGTTCGCGGATGGATGCCTGGGAAGCCCGCCTCGCATTCCAATTGTCTCCTAGCAATAAGACAGTTTAGATCTGATGGCTCTGCCGGAGCAACCGGGGTGGCTGAGTTGAAATGGACTTTCCTGAGGATGGGTCCTAATGTGTTTTTGTGTCCATGAGGGCCTTGGAATGGGGTGGTGGCACCGGGAGCCTGAAGTACTCTCCTAAGCTTTGGACATGGCTCCCATGCACAGGTTTCCTTGTGGAGACGAGATGAGTTCTGATGGGTGCCTCAGGAAAACCCCTATGCTCGTATTGAAATCAGGCTTTTGAGGACACATGCCTGTAACCCAAAGCAATGGATCCTATTATGGCCTAGGGTCCTGTCTGGTTCAATCTTCTTCTCTGGGGACATCCATCTATGGTATGAGTGGAGGGTGATTATCAGCTGGTGTCAGACAGCCCTTGTTTGTTCCGGGCGACCTACACTATTGGGATGGCCTCAGGGACTTTGGAGGTTTCTCCTAATTTGTACTATTTTGGACCATGGAATGGGCAGAATTCCCATGGATAGGTAGGCACAGTCCTAATGTGTGGCTCCAGGGGCCCAGCCTTCAGGGTGGTTGGCCCAAGACTTTGAGGACAGAAGTCTGAAAACACAAACTCAGCTTAGATTTGGGGACGTAGGTATGGCAGGCCCGATCTACAAACCATGAGAAGAACTCTTCAGGATATGAAGAAAGTGCTAGTCTGAGGCGCTTGCTCAGGCTTTTGTCTCTGGATTTTGTATCAGCGATGGTTGGGGAATGTCGGGGAGGCCTCATGGGCCATGGACGAATCTTCCTCTCTGAGGATTTGGCCCGATTCCCAATTGCTTTTCGTCAATCTGTGGGATGGGAGGACTCATTTCAGTTTTGTTACCTCAGGTGTCCCACCAAAAGAGGAATTCCAAAGCCAAGCCGCGGGGAAGACTGAAGGGTTAACCCGAACTATGGTTAAAAATTGGGGCCTAGGGGCATGGCAAGCCCAATATGCTATCTCTTCATCCAGCCACTGAGCGGCCTTACTTGAGGACTAGGCACAGCCTGAGCGTCACAATGTGTGTTTGTGACCAATGTGGCCCGCGAGCATGTGCGGGGCCTCATGGGCCACACTGGTTTCAACGACACTGAACGTTGGACAACATGCCAACCACAAGGTTTCCTGCCATGGGGAAGGAGTTCTGATTTTTGCATCACCTTCAACCCTGGGCAGTGATTGGAGATAAGGTCTAGGTTCTGAAACCTGAAAACCGAGGTTGGGAAGAGATGACGACCTAAGGCCATGGCGGCTCAATGTGCTCAGTGTGCGGCCAGCTGTCTGGGAGGGTCCAGGGGGTCCAGGCTCAGGCTGTGTCAGAAAGGGCATTAGTGACCTGGTCAGCCTATGTATTTGGGGTACAGCCATGGTCGGTGCAGTTTGATCCTCATTTGGGGATACTGGGTAGCCCCAGAGGACAATGTTTTTCTTCTGGAGGGCTGGCAGAGTGCTGCATTGTAGTTCTGGATTGCCAAACTGGAGGGCTTGTGGGCCAGTAGTCTGACGACAAAAGTCTGAGAACACAAGCTAGGCTTAGGTTTCTGGGTGAGGCCATGGCAGGCACAATCTACAGACCTGAATCGAGTTCTCATGCATCTGAAGTCAGGGCGAGGATCAGACGATCGCTCAGTTTGGAGTTTCTGTCCCTGATGGCCCCTACATGAATGGGCGGGGGCATCACGAGGCCATGGGTGTTTTCCCACGATGGGAGTTGTGAGAAGCTCCAAAATGCAGAGAGTCTTCTGCATGAAATTGAGACCTGTTGTTTGGCTCCAGGCCAATGATTCTGAGCAGGCTTCTAAGGATGGATGGCTGGGTAGCCAACCTTGCATTCCAATTGTCTCTTAGCAACAAGACAGGTTAGATCTCCTGGATCTGTGGGGAGAAACCGAGGACACTGAGTTGAAATGGACAACCCTGAGGATGGGTCCTAACGTGCTTTTGTGTCTATGGAGACCTTGGAATGAAGCGGTGGCCCTGGGGCCCTAAAGGGTTCTAAACAAAGGCTTTGACACAGCTCCAACGTGCAAGTTTCCCATGTGTAGATGAGATGTTTTCTGATGGGTGAGTCAAGAAACAGCTATATGCTGCTTTTGAAATCCAGGCCTCTGAGGAGAGATGCCTGGAAACCAAACAATGGATCTAATTAGTGCCTAGGGGCCTGTTCTTTCCTTTTTACCTCTGGGGACATCTGTCTATGGGTCTGAGTGCAGGTAGGTGCTCAGTTGGGCTCAGATTGCCCCTGTTTTTCCAGGGAAGCCACCACTATTGAGATGGATCAGGGACTTTGGAGGTTTATCCTATGAGAAGGGTTGTGGCCATTGGAATGGGCACACACAATTCCCTTGGAGAGGGCAAGTACAGTACTCAGGTTTGGCTCCAGGGGCCTGAGCCTGTAGGTTGTGTAGGCCAGGGCTGTTTGGACAGTTGTCTGAAAACACAAACTCGGCTTATGTTTCGGGTCATAGGTATGGCAGGACTGATCTACAGACCATGAGGAGAACTCTTCGGGATTTGAAGGAAGGGCGAGTGTGAGGCTCTGCTCAAGTTTTTATCCTGGATATCGTGTCACTCATGGTCATTGAATTTCTGGGTGACTTCATGGGAAATGGACGAGTCTTACTCTCTGGTGGTTTGGCCTTGTCCAAAGAGTTTGGGTTCATTCTGTGGGCTGGAAGAAGTCAGTTTTTTTTTTTTTTTCTTTTTTAACCTCAGGTGTCCCACCAAATGATGGATTCCAGAGTAGATCCCTGGGGAGGGGCGATTGGACAATCAGAAATCTGGTTAAAAATTGGGGCCTAGGGACATGTCAAGCCCATTATGACATCTAATGGTCCAGCCACTGCGAGGACTTACTAGAGGACAGGACTCATGCTGAGGGTCACAATGCGTGTGTATGCCCTCATCGCACTCAAGAATGGGCGGGGCCTCAGGGTGAATGCTGGTTTCTCCTACACTGAACGTGCCAACCACAAGGATTCTTGCCATGGGTAAGGAGGAATTCTGATTTCTGCATCACACTCACCCCTGGACAGTGATTGGAGATAAGGTCTCGGTTCTGAAGCCTGAAAACTGAGGTAGGGAATAGATGATGACCTAGGCCATGGCGGGTTTTATGTGCTCAGTATGCGGTCAGCTTTCTGGGTATTGGTCAGGAGGTCCGGGCTCAGGTTTGTTCGACAGTGCATTAGTGCCCAGGTTACACTATATAATTTGGGTAAAGTCGAGTGCTGTGTAGGTTTACCCTCATTTAAGGTGCCTGGGCAGCTCATGAGGCAATAATATTTTTTCTAGAGGGCAGGCAGAGTGCTGCATTGTGGGTCCGGAATTGCCAAACTTGAGGGATTCGGGGCCAGGAGTGTGAGGACGGAAGTCTGAGAAGACAAGCTAGACTTGGGTTTCAGGGCGAGGGCATGGCAGGTACCCCCTGCAGATCTGAACCAATATCTCATGCATCTGAAGTCAGGGCGAGGATCAGACGTTGGCTCAGGTTGGAGTTTCTGAGCATGACGGCCGCTTCATGAAGGGAGCGGAATCTCGAGGCCATTGAGGTTTTCCCACGTTGGGAGTTGTGGGATGCCCCCTTCAAGGATTCCTTCTGCGGGACAATTGAGACCTGTTGGACAGCTCCAGGACATCCCATATGGAATGACTCCAGAGCACCGTTCGCGGATGGATGCCTGGGAAGCCCGCCTCGCATTCCAATTGTTACCTAGCAACAAGACAGTTTAGATCTGATGGCTCTGCCGGAGCAACCGCGGTGGCTGAGTTGAAATGGACTTTCCTGAGGATGGGTCCTAATGTGTTTTTGTGTCCATGAGGGCCTTGGAATGGGGCGGTGGCACCGGGACCCTGAAGTACTCTCCTAAGCTTTGGACATGGCTCCCATGCACAGGTTTCCTTGTGGAGATGAGATGAGTTCTGATGGGTGCCTCAGGAAAACTCCTATGCTCGTATTGGAATCAGGCTTTTGAGGACACATGCCTGTAACCCAAAGCAATGGATCCTATTATGGCCTAGGGTCCTGTCTGGTTCAATCTTCTTCTCTGGGGACATCCATCTATGGTATGAGTGGAGGGTGATTATCAGCTGGTGTCAGACAGCCCTTGTTTGTTCCGGGCGACCTCACTATTGGGATGGCCTCAGGGACTTTGGAGGTTTCTCCTAATTTGTACTATTTTGGACCATGGAATGGGCAGAATTCCCATGGATTGGTAGGCACAGTCCTAATGTGTGGCTCCAGGGGCCCAGCCTGCAGGGTGGTTGGCCCAAGACTTTGAGGACAGAAGTCTGAAAACACAACTCAGCTTAGATTTGGGGACGTAGGTATGGCAGGCCCGATCTACAAACCATGAGAAGAACTCTTCAGGATATGAACAAAGTGCGAGTCTGAGGCGCTTGCTCAGGCTTTTGTCTCTGGATTTTGTATCAGCGATGGCCGTGGAATGTCGGGGAGGCCTCATGGGCCATGGACGAATCTTCCTCTCTGAGGATTTGGCCCGATTCCCAATTGCTTTTCGTCAATCTGTGGGATGGGAGGACTCATTTCAGTTTTGTTACCTCAGGTGTCCCACCAAAAGAGGAATTCCAAAGCCAAGCCGTGGGGAAGACTGAAGGGTCAACCCGAACTATGGTTAAAAATTGGGGCCTAGGGGCATGGCAAGCCCAATATGCTATCTCTTCATCCAGCCACTGAGAGGCCTTACTTGAGGACTGGGCTCAGCCTGAGCGTCACAATGTGTGTTTGTGACCAATGTGTCCTGCGAGCATGGGCGGGGCCTCATGGGCCACACTGGTTTCAACGACACTGAACGTTGGACAACATGCCAACCTCAAGGTTTCTTGCCATGGGGAAGGAGTTCTGATTTCTGCATCACCTTCAACCCTGGGCAGTGATTGGAGATAAGGTCTAGTTTCTGAAACCTGAAAACCGAGGTTGGGAAGAGATGACGACCTAAGGCCATGGCGGCTCGATGTGCTCAGTGTGCGGCCAGCTGTCTGGGAGGGTCCAGGGGGTCCAGGCTCAGGCTGTGTCAGAAAGGGCATTAGTGCCCTGGTCAGCCTATGTATTTGGGGTACAGCCATGGTCGGTGCAGGTTGATCCTCATTTGGGCTTACTGGGTAGTCCCAGAGGACAATGTTTTTCTTCTGGAGGGCTGGCAGAGTGCTGCATTGTAGTTCTGGATTGCCAAACTGGAGGGCTTGTGGGCCAGTAGTCTGACGACAAAAGTCTGAGAACACAAGCTAGGCTTAGGTTCTGGGTGAGGCCATGGCAGGCACAATCTACAGACCTGAATCGAGATCTCGTGCATCTGAAGTCAGGGCGAGGATCAGACGATCGCTCAGGTTGGAGTTTCTGTCCCTGATGGCCCCTTCATGAATGGGGGGGGCATCACGAGGCCATGGGTGTTTTCCCACGATGGGAGTTGTGAGAAGCTCCAAACTGCAGAGAGTCTTCTGCAGGACAATTGAGACCTCTTGTTTGGCTCCAGGCCAATGATTCTGAGCAGGGATCCAAGGATGGATGGCTGGGTAGCCCACCTCGCATTCCAATTGTCTCCTAGCAACAAGACAGGTTAGATCTCCTGGATCTGTGGGGAGCAACCGAGGACGCTGAGTTGAAATGGACACCCCTGGGGATGGGTCCTAACGTGCTTTTGTGTCTATGGAGACCTTGGAATGAAGCGGTGGCACTGGGGCCCAAAAGGGTTCTCCTAAACAAAGGCTTTGACACAGCTCCAACGTGCAAGTGTCCCATGTGTAGATGAGATGTTTTCTGGTGGGTGAGTCAAGAAACAGCTATATGCTGCTTTTGAAATCCAGGCCTCTGAGGAGAGATGCCTGGAAACCAAAGCATTGGATCTGATTAGTGCCTAGGGGCCTGTTCTTTCCTTTTTACCTCTGGAGACATCTGTCTATGGGTCTGAGTGCAGGTAGGTGCTCAGTTGGGCTCAGATTGCCCCTGTTTTTCCAGGGAAGCCACCACTATTGAGATGGATCAGGGACTTTGGAGGTTTATCCTATGAGAAGGGTTGTGGCCATTGGAATGGGCACACACAATTCCCTTGGAGAGGGCAAGTACAGTCCTCAGGTTTGGCTCCAGGGGCCTGAGCCTGTAGGTTGTGTAGGCCAGGGCTGTTTGGACAGTTGTCTGAAAACACAAACTCGGCTTATGTTTCGGGTCATAGGTATGGCAGGACTAATCTACAGACCATGAGGAGAACTCTTCGGGATTTGAAAGAAGGGCGAGTGTGAGGATCTGCTCAAGTTTTTGTCCTGGATATCGTGTCACTCATGGTCGGTGAATTTCTGGGTACTCAATGGGAAATGGACGAGTCTTACTCTCTGGTGGTTTGGCCACGTCCAAAGAGTTTGCGTTCATTCTGTGGGCTGGAAGAAGTCCTTTTTTTTTGTTGTGTTGTTGTTGTTTTTTTCTTTTTTAACCTCAGGTGTCCCACCAAATGATGGATTCCAGAGTAGAGCCCTGGGGAGGGGTCACTGGATAATCAGAAATCTGGTTAAAAATTGGGGCCTAGGGACATGTCAAGCCCATTATGACATCTAATGGTCCAGCCACTGAGAGGACTTACTAGAGGACAGGACTCATGCTGAGGGTCACAATGCCTGTGTATGCCCTCGTCGCACTCAAGAATGGGCGGGGCCTCAGGGTGAATTCTGGTTTCTCCTACACTGAACGTTGGACAATGTGCCAACCACAAGGGTTCTTACCATGGGTAAGGAGGAGTTCTGATTTCTGCATCACACTCACCCATGGGCAGTGATTGGAGATAAGGTCTCGGTTCTGAAGCCTGAAAACTGAGGTAGGGAAGAGATGATGACCTAAGGCCATGGCGGGTTTTATGTGTTCAGTGTGCGGTCAGCTTTCTGGGTGTTGGTCAGGAGGTCCGGGCTCACGTTGTGTTCGACAGTGAATTAGTGCCCAGGTTTGACTATATAATTTGGGTAAAGTCGAGTGCTGTGTAGGTTTACCCTCATTTAAGGTGCCTGGGCAGCTCATGAGGCAATAATTTTTTTTCTAGAGGGCAGGCAGAGTGCTGCATTGTGGGTCCGGAATTGCCAAACTTGAGGGATTCGGGGCCAGGAGTGTGAGGACGGAAGTCTGAGAAGACAAGCTAGACTTGGGTTTCAGGGCGAGGGCA
The DNA here is from genome assembly GCF_964662115.1 of Mustela nivalis. NCBI lineage: Eukaryota > Metazoa > Chordata > Mammalia > Carnivora > Mustelidae > Mustela > Mustela nivalis. The sequence goes on from NW_028136239.1 coordinate 424,035, forward strand.
CGGCAGGTACCCCCTGCAGATCTGAACCAATATCTCATGTATCTGAAGTCAGGGCGAGGATCAGACGTTGGCTCAGGTTGGAGTTTCTGAGCATGACGGCCGCTTCATGAAGGGAGCGGAATCTCGAGGCCATTGAGGTTTTCCCACGTTGGGAGTTGTGGGATGCCCCCTTCAAGGATTCCTTCTGCGGGACAATTGAGGCCTGTTGGACAACTCCAGGACATCCCATATGGAATGACTCCAGAGCACCGTTCGCGGATGGATGCCTGGGAAGCCCGCCTCGCATTCCAATTGTCTCCTAGCAACAAGACAGTTTAGATCTGATGGCTCTGCCGGAGCAACCGCGGTGGCTGAGTTGAAATGGACTTTCCTGAGGATGGGTCCTAATGTGTTTTTGTGTCCATGAGGGCCTTGGAATGGGGCGGTGGCACCGGGACCCTGAAGTACTCTCCTAAGCTTTGGACATGGCTCCCATGCACAGGTTTCCTTGTGGAGACGAGATGAGTTCTGATGGGTGCCTCAGGAAAACTCCTATGCTCGTATTGGAATCAGGCTTTTGAGGACACATGCCTGTTACCCAAAGCAATGGGTCCTATTATGGCCTAGGGTCCTGTCTGGTTCAATCTTCTTCTCTGGGGACATCCATCTATGGTATGAGTGGAGGTCGATTATCAGCTGGTGTCAGACAGCCCTTGTTTGTTCCGGGCGACCTTCACTATTGGGATGGCCTCAGGGACTTTGGAGGTTCTCCTAATTTGTACTATTTTGGACCATGGAATGGGCAGAATTCCCATGGATTGGTAGGCACAGTCCTAATGTGTGGCTCCAGGGGCCCAGCCTGCAGGGTGGTTGGCCCAAGACTTTGAGGACAGAAGTCTGAAAACACAAACTCAGCTTAGATTTGGGGACGTAGGTATGGCAGGCCCGATCTACAAACCATGAGAAGAACTCTTCAGGATATGAAGAAAGTGCTAGTCTGAGGCGCTTGCTCAGGCTTTTGTCTCTGGATTTTGTATCAGCGATGGCCGTGGAATGTCGGGGAGGCCTCATGGGCCATGGACGAATCTTCCTCTCTGAGGATTTGGCCCGATTCCCAATTGCTTTTCGTCAATCTGTGGGATGGGAGGACTCATTTCAGTTTTGTTACCTCAGGTGTCCCACCAAAAGAGGAATTCCAAAGCCAAGCCGTGGGGAAGACTGAAGGGTCAACCCGAACTATGGTTAAAAATTGGGGCCTAGGGGCATGGCAAGCCCAATATGCTATCTCTTCATCCAGCCACTGAGTGGCCTTACTTGAGGACTAGGCTCAGCCTGAGCGTCACAATGTGTGTTTGTGACCAATGTGGCCCGCGAGCATGGGCGGGGCCTCATGGGCCTCAATGGTTTCAAGGACACTGAACGTTGGACAACATGCCAACCACAAGGTTTCTTGCCATGGGGAAGGAGTTCTGATTTCTGCATCACCTTCAACCTTGGGCAGTGATTGGAGATAAGTTTAGGTTCTGAAACCAGAAAACCGAGGTTGGGAAGAGATGACGACCTAAGGCCATGGCGGCTCAATGTGCTCAGTGTGCGGCCAGCTGTCTGGGAGGGTCCAGGGGGTCCAGGTTCAGGCTGTGTCAGAAAGGGCATTAGTGCCCTGGTCAGCCTATGTATTTGGGGTACAGCCATGGTCGGTGCAGGTTATCCTCATTTGGGGTTACTGGGTAGCCCCAGAGGACAATGTTTTTCTTCTGGAGGGCCGGCAGAGTGCTGCATTGTAGTTCTGGATTGCCAAACTGGAGGGCTTGTGGGCCAGTAGTCTGACGACAAAAGTCTGAGAACACAAGCTAGGCTTAGGTTTCTGGGTGAGGCCATGGCAGGCACAATCTACAGACCTGAATCGAGATCTCGTGCATCTGAAGTCAGGGCGAGGATCAGACGATCGCTCAGGTTGGAGTTTCTGTCCCTGATGGCCCCTTCATGAATGGGGGGGGGCTTCACGAGGCCATGGGTGTTTTCCCACGATGGGAGTTGTAAGAAGCTCCAAACTGCAGAGAGTCTTCTGCAGGACAATTGAGACCTGTTGTTTGGCTCCAGGCCAATGATTCTGAGCAGGGTTCTAAGGATGGATGGCTGGGTAGCCCACCTCGCATTCCAATTGTCTCCTAGCCTCAAGACAGGTTAGATCTCCTGGATCTGTGGGGAGCAACCGAGGACGCTGAGTTGAAATGGACACCCCTGGGGATGGGTCCTAACGTGCTTTTGTGTCTATGGAGACCTTGGAATGAAGCGGTGGCACTGGGGCGCTAAAGGGTTCTCCTAAACAAAGGCTTTGACACAGCTCCAACGTGCAAGTTTCCCAAGTGTAGATGAGATGTTTTCTGATGGGTGAGTCAAGAAACAGCTATATGCTGCTTTTGAAATCCAGGCCTCTGAGGAGAGATGCCTGGAAACCAAAGCAATGGGTCTGATTAGTGCCTAGGGGCCTGTTCTTTCCTTTTTACCTCTGGGGACATCTGTCTATGGGTCTGAGTGCAGGTAGGTGCTCAGTTGGGCTAAGATTGCCCCTGTTTTTCCTGGGAAGCCACCACTATTGAGATGGATCAGGGACTTTGGAGGTTTATCCTATGAGAAGGGTTGTGGCCATTGGAATGGGCACACACAATTCCCTTGGAGAGGGCAAGTACAGTCCTCAGGTTTGGCTCCAGGGGCCTGAGCCTGTAGGTTGTGTAGGTCAGGGCTGTTTGGACAGTTGTCTGAAAACACAAACTCGGCTTATGTTTCGGGTCATAGGTATGGCAGAACTGATCTACAGACCATGAGGAGAACTCTTCGGGATTTGAAAGAAGGGCGAGTGTGAACTCTGCTCAAGTTTTTGTCCTGGATATCGTGTCACTCATGGTCGTTGAATTTCTGGGTACTTCATGGGAAATGGACGAGTCTTACTCTCTGGTAGTTTGGCCAAGTCCAAAGAGTTTGCAGTCATTCTGTGGGCTGGAAGAAGTCCTTTTTTTGTTGTTGTTGTTGTTGTTTTCTTTTTTAACCTCAGGTGTCCCACCAAATGATGGATTCCAGAGTAGAGCCCTGGGGAGGGGCGACTGGACAATCAGAAATCTGGTTAAAAATTGGGGCCTAGGGACATGTCAAGCCCATTATGACATCTAATGGTCCAGCCACTGAGAGGACTTACTAGAGGACAGGACTCATGCTGAGGGTCACAATGCGTGTGTATGCCCTCATCGCACTCAAGAATGGGCGGGGCCTCAGGGTGAATGCTGGTTTCTCCTACACTGAACGTGCCAACCACAAGGATTCTTGCCATGGGTAAGGAGGAATTCTGATTTCTGCATCACACTCACCCCTGGACAGTGTATGGAGATAAGGTCTCGGTTCTGAAGCCTGAAAACTGAGGTAGGGAAGAGATGATGACCTAAGGCCATGGCGGGTTTTATGTGTTCAGTGTGTGGTCAGCTTTCTGGGTGTTGGTCAGGAGGTCCGGGCTCAGGTTTGTTCGACAGTGCATTAGTGCCCAGGTTAGACTATATAATTTGGGTAAAGTCGAGTGCTGTGTAGGTTTACCCTCATTTAAGGTGCCTGGGCAGCTCATGAGGCAATAATTTTTTTTCTAGAGGGCAGGCAGAGTGCTGCATTGTGGGTCCGGAATTGCCAAACTTGAGGTCTTCGGGGCCAGGAGTGTGAGGACGGAAGTCTGAGAAGACAAGCTAGACTTGGGTTTCAGGGCGAGGGCACGGCAGGTACCCCCTGCAGATCTGAACCAATATCTCATGCATCTGAAGTCAGGGCGAGGATCAGACGTTGGCTCAGGTTGGAGTTTCTGAGCATGACGGCCGCTTCATGAAGGGAGCGGAATCTCAAGGCCATTGAGGTTTTCCCACGTTGGGAGTTGTGGGATGCCCCCTTCAAGGATTCCTTCTGCGGGACAATTGAGACCTGTTGGACAGCTCCAGGACATCCCATATGGAATGACTCCAGAGCACCGTTCGCGGATGGATGCCTGGGAAGCCCGCCTCGCATTCCAATTGTCTCCTAGAAACAAGACAGTTTAGATCTGATGGCTCTGCCGGAGCAACCGGGGTGGCTGAGTTGAAATGGACTTTCCTGAGGATGGGTCCTAATGTGTTTTTGTGTCCATGAGGGCCTTGGAATGGGGAGGTGGCACCAGGACCCTGAAGTACTCTCCTAAGCTTTGGACATGGCTCCCATGCACAGGTTTCCTTGTGGAGACGAGATGAGTTCTGATGGGTGCCTCAGGAAAACCCCTATGCTCGTATTGGAATCAGGCTTTTGAGGACACATGCCTGTAACCCAAAGCAATGGATCCTATTATGGCCTAGGGTCCTGTCTGGTTCAATCTTCTTCTCTGGGGACATCCATCTATGGTATGAGTGGAGGGTGATTATCAGCTGGTGACAGACAGCCCTTGTTTGTTCCGGGCGACCTACACTATTGGGATGGCCTCAGGGACTTTGGAGGTTTCTCCTAATTTGTACTATTTTGGACCATGGAATGGGCAGAATTCCCATGGATTGGTAGGCACATTCCTAATGTGTGGCTCCAGGGGCCCAGCCTGCAGGGTGGTTGGCCCAAGACTTTGAGGACAAAAGTCTGAAAACACAAACTCAGCTCAGATTTGGGGACGTAGGTATGGCAGGCCCGATCTACAAACCATGAGAAGAACTCTTCAGGATATGAAGAAATTGCTAGTCTGAGGCGCTTGCTCAGGCTTTTGTCTCTGGATTTTGTATCAGCGATGGCCGTGGAATGTCGGGGAGGCCTCATGGGCCATGGATGAATCTTCCTCTCTGAGGATTTGGCCCGATTCCCAATTGCTTTTCGTCAATCTGTGGGATGGGAGGACTCATTTCAGTTTTGTTACCTCAGGTGTCCCACCAAAAGAGGAATTCCAAAGCCAAGCCGTGGGGAAGACTGAAGGGTCAACCCGAACTATGGTTAAAAATTGGGGCCTAGGGGCATGGCAAGCCCAATATGCTATCTCTTCATCCAGCCACTGAGCGGCCTTACTTGAGGACTACGCTCAGCCTGAGCGTCACAATGTGTGTTTGTGACCAATGTGGCCCGCGAGCATGGGCGGGGCCTCATGGGCCACACTGGTTTCAACGACACTGAACATTGGACAACATGCCAACCACAAGGTTTCTTGCCATGGGGAAGGAGTTCTGATTTCTGCATCACCTTCAACCCTGGGCAGTGATTGGAGATAAGGTCTAGATTCTGAAACCTGAAAACCGAGGTTGGGAAGAGATGACGACCTAAGGCCATGGCGGCTCAATGTGCTCAGTGTGCGGCCAGCTGTCTGGGAGGGTCCAGGGGGTCCAGGCTCAGGCTGTGTCAGAAAGGGCATTAGTGACCTGGTCAGCCTATGTATTTGGGGTACAGCCATGGTCGGTGCAGTTTGATCCTCATTTGGGGTTACTAGGTAGCCCCAGAGGACAATGTTTTTCTTCTGGAGGGCTGGCAGAGTGCTGCATTGTAGTTCTGGATTGCCAAACTGGAGGGCTTGTGGGCCAGTAGTCTGACGACAAAAGTCTGAGAACACAAGCTAGGCTTAGGTTCTGGGTGAGGCCATGGCAGGCACAATCTACAGACCTGAATCGAGATCTCGTGCATCTGAAGTCAGGGCGAGGATCAGACGATCGCTCAGGTTGGAGTTTCTGTCCCTGATGGCCCCTTCATGAATGGGGGGGGCATCACGAGGCCATGGGTGTTTTCCCACGATGGGAGTTGTGAGAAGCTCCAAACTGCAGAGAGTCTTCTGCAGGACAATTGAGACCTGTTGTTTGGCTCCAGGCCAATGATTCTGAGCAGGGTTTTAAGGATGGATGGATGGGTAGCCCACCTCGCATTCCAATTGTCTCCTAGCAACAAGACAGGTTAGATCCCCTGGATCTGTGGGGAGCAACCGAGGACGCTGAGTTGAAATGGACACCTCTGGGGATGGGTCCTAACGTGCTTTTGTGTCTATGGAGACCTTGGAATGAAGCGGTGGCACTGGGGCCCAAAAGGGTTCTCCTAAACAAAGGCTTTGACACAGCTCCAACGTGCAAGTTTCCCATGTGTAGATGAGATGGTTTCTGATGGGTGAGTCAAGAAACAGCTATATGCTGCTTTTGAAATCCAGGCCTCTGAGGAGAGATGCCTGGAAACCAAAGCAATGGATCTGATTAGTGCCTAGGGGCCTGTTCTTTCCTTTTTACCTCTGGGGACATCTGTCTATGGGTCTGAGTGCAGGTAGGTGCTCAGTTGGGCTCAGATTGCCCCTGTTTTTCCTGGGAAGCCACCACTATTGAGATGGATCAGGGACTTTGGAGGTTTATCCTATGAGAAGGGTAGTGGCCATTGGAATGGGCACACACAATTCCCTTGGAGAGGGCAAGTACAGTCCTCAGGTTTGGCTCCAGGGGCCTGAGCCTGTAGGTTGTGAGGGCCAGGGCTGTTTGGACAGTTGTCTGAAAACACATACTCAGCTTATGTTTCGGGTCATAGGTATGGCAGGACTGATCTACAGACCATGAGGAAAACTCTTCGGGATTTGAAAGAAGGGCGAGTGTGAGGCTCTGCTCAAGTTTTTGTCCTGGATATCGTGTCACCCATGGTCGTGGAATTTCTGGGTGACTTCATGGGAAATGGACGAGTCTTACTCTCTGGTGGTTTGGCCACGTCCAAAGAGTTTGCGTTCATTCTGTGGGCTGGAAGAAGTCCGTTTTTTTTTTTGTTGTTGTGTTGTTGTTGTTTTTTTTTTTTAACCTCAGGTGTCCCACCAAATGATGGATTCCAGAGTAGAGCCCTGGGGAGGGGCGACTGGACAATCAGAAATCTGGTTAAAAATTGGGCCTAGGGACATGTCAAGCCCATTATGACATCTAATGGTCCAGCCAATGAGAGGACTTACTAGAGGACAGGACTCATGCTGAGGGTCACAATGCGTGTGTATGCCCTCGTCGCACTCAAGAATGGGCGGGGCCTCAGGGTGAATGCTGGTTTCTCCTACACTGAACGTTGGACAACGTGCCAACCACAAGGGTTCTTGCCATGGGTAAGGAGGAGTTCTGATTTCTGCATCACACTCACCCATGGGCAGTGATTGGAGATAAGGTCTCGGTTCTGAAGCCTGAAAACTGAGGTAGGGAAGAGATGATGACCTAAGGCCATGGCGGGTTTTATGTGTTCAGTGTGCGGTCAGCTTTCTGGGTGTTGGTCAGGAGGTCCGGGCTCAGGTTGTGTTCGACAGTGCATTAGTGCCCAGGTTAGACTATATAATTTGGGTAAAGTCGAGTGCTGTGTAGGTTTACCCTCATTTAAGGTGCCTGGGCAGCTCATGAGGCAATAATTTTTTTTCTAGAGGGCAGGCAGAGTGCTGCATTGTGGGTCCGGAATTGCCAAACTTGAGGGCTTCGGGGCCAGGAGTGTGAGGACGGAAGTCTGAGAAGACAAGCTAGACTTGGGTTTCAGGGCGAGGGCACGGCAGGTACCCCCTGCAGATCTGAAACAATATCTCATGTATCTGAAGTCAGGGCGAGGATCAGACGTTGGCTCAGGTTGGAGTTTCTGAGCATGACGGTCGCTTCATGAAGGGAGCGGAATCTCGAGGCCATTGAGGTTTTCCCACGTTGGGAGTTGTGGGATGCCCCCTTCCAGGATTCCTTCTTCCGGACAATTGAGACCTGTTGGACAGCTCCAGGACATCCCATATGGAATGACTCCAGAGCACCGTTCGCGGATGGATGCCTGGGAAGCCCGCCTCGCATTCCAATTGTCTCCTAGCAACAAGACAGTTTAGATCTGATGGCTCTGCCGGAGCAACCGGGGTGGCTGAGTTGAAATGGACATTCCTGAGGATGGGTCGTAATGTGTTTTTGTGTCCATGAGGGCCTTGGAATGGGGCGGTGGCACCGGGACCCTGAAGTACTCTCCTAAGCTTTGGACATGGCTCCCATGCACAGGTTTCCTAGTGGAGACGAGATGAGTACTGATGAGTGCCTCAGGAAAACCCCTATGCTCTTATTGGAATCAGGCTTTTGAGGACACATGCCTGTAACCCAAAGCAATGGATCCTATTATGGCCTAGGGTCCTGTCTGGTTCAATCTTCTTCTCTGGGGACATCCATCTATGGTATGAGTGGAGGTCGATTATCAGCTGTTGTCAGACCGCCCTTGTTTCTTCCGGGCGACCTACACTATTGGGATGGCCTCAGGGACTTTGGAGGTTTCTCCTAATTTGTACGATTTTGGACCCTGGAATGGGCAGATTTCCATGGATTGGTAGGCACAGTCCTAATGTGTGGCTCCAGGGGCCCAGCCTGGAGGGTGTGGGGCCCAAGACTTTGAGGACAGAAGTCTGAAAACACAAACTCAGCTTAGGTTTGGGGACGTAGGTATGGCAGGCCCGATCTACAAACCATGAGAAGAAATCTTCAGGATATGAAGAAAGTGCGAGTCTGAGGCGCTTGCTCAGGCTTTTGTCTCTGGATTTTGTATCAGCGATGGCCGTGGAATGTCGGGGAGGCCTCATGGGCCATGGACGAATCTTCCTCTCTGAGGATTTGGCCCGATTCCCAATTGCTTTTCGTCAATCTGTGGGATGGGAGGACTCATTTCAGTTTTGTTACCTCAGGTTTCCCACCAAAAGAGGAATTCCAAAGCCAAGCCGTGGGGAAGACTGAAGGGTCAACCCGAACTATGGTTAAAAATTGGGGCCTAGGGGCATGGCAAGCCCAATATGCTATCTCTTCATCCTGCCACTGAGCGGCCTTACTTGAGGACTAGGCTCAGCCTGAGCGTCACAATGTGTGTTTGTGACCAATGTGTCCCGTGAGCATGGGCGGGGCCTCATGGGCCACACTGGTTTCAACTACACTGAACGTTGGACAACATGCCAACCACAAGCTTTCTTGCCATGGGGAAGGAGTTCTGATTTCTGCATCACCTTCAACATGGACAGTGATTGGAGATAAGGTCTAGGTTCTGAAACCTGAAAACCGAGGTTGGGAAGAGATGACGACCTAAGGCCATGGCGGCTCAATGTGCTCAGTGTGCGGCCAGCTGTCTGGGAGGGTCCAGGGGGTCCAGGCTCAGGCTGTGTCAGAAAGGGCATTAGTGCCCTGGTCAGCCTATGTATTTGGGGTACAGCCATGGTCGGTGCAGGTTGATCCTCATTTGGGGTTACTGGGTAGCCCCAGAGGACAATGTTTTTCTTCTGGAGGGCTGGCAGAGTGCTGCATTGTAGTTCTGGATTGCCAAACTGGAGGGCTTGTGGGCCAGTAGTCTGACGACAAAAGTCTGAGAACACAAGCTAGGCTTAGGTTTCTGGGTGAGGCCATGGCAGGCACAATCTACAGACATGAATCGAGATCTCGTGCATCTGAAGTCAGGGCGAGGATCAGACGATCGCTCAGGTTGCAGTTTCTGTCCCTGATGGCCCCTTCATGAATGGGGGGGGGGGGCATCACGAGGCCATGGGTGTTTTCCCACGATGGGAGTTGTGAGAAGCTCCAAACTGCAGAGAGTCTTCTGCAGGACAATTGAGACCTGTTGTTTGGCTCCAGGCCAATGTTTCTGAGCAGGGTTCTAAGGATGGATGGCTGGGTAGCCCACCTCGCATTCCAATTGTCTCCTAGCAACAAGACAGGTTAGATCTCCTGGATCTGTGGGAGCAACCGAGGACGCTGAGTTGAAATGGACACCCCTGGGGATGGGTCCTAACGTGCTTTTGTGTCTATGGAGACCTTGGAATGAAGCGGTGGCACTGGGGCCCAAAAGGGTTCTCCTAAACAGAGGCTTTGACACAGCTCCAACGTGCAAGTTTCCCATGTGTAGATGAGATGTTTTCTGATGGGTGAGTCAAGAAACAGCTATATGCTGCTTTTGAAATCCAGGCCTCTGAGGAGAGATGCCTGGAAACCAAAGCAATGGATCTGATTAGTGCCTAGGGGCCTGTTCTTTCCTTTTTACCTCTGGGGACATCTGTCTATGGGTCTGAGTGCAGGTAGGTGCTCAGTTGGGCTCAGATTGCCCCTGTTTTTCCTGGGAAGCCACCACTATTGAGATGGATCAGGGACTTTGGAGGTTTATCCTATGAGAAGGGTTGTGGCCATTGGAATGGGCACACACAATTCCCTTGGAGAGGGCAAGTACAGTCCTCAGGTTTGGCTCCAGGGGCCTGAGCCTGTAGGTTGTGAGGGCCAGGGCTGTTTGGACAGTTGTCTGAAAACACAAACTCGGCTTATGTTTCGGGTCATAGGTATGGCAGGACTAATCTACAGACCATGAGGAGAACTCTTCGGGATTTGAAAGAAGGGCGAGTTTGAGGCTCTGCTCAAGTTTTTGTCTCTGGATATCGTGTCACTCATGGTCGTGGAATTTCTGGGTGACTTCATGGGAAATGGACTAGTCTTACTCTCTGGTGGTTTGGCCCCGTCCAAAGAGTTTGGGGTCATTCTGTGGGCTGGAAGAAGTCTGTTTATTTTTTTATTGTTGTTTTTTTTCTTTTTTATCCTCAGGTGTCCCACCAAATGAGGGATTCCAGAGTAGAGCCCTGGGGAGGGGCTACTGGACCATCAGAAATTTGGTTAAAAATTGGGGCCTAGAGACATTTCAAGCCCATTATGACATCTAATGGTCCTGCAACTGAGAGGACTTACTAGAGGACAGGACTCATGCTGAGGGTCACAATGCGTTTGTATGCCCTCCTCGCACTCAAGAATGGGCGGGGCCTCAGGGTGAATGCTGGTTTCTCCTACACTAAACGTTGGACAACGTGCCAACCACAGGGTTCTTGCCATGGGTAAGGAGGAGTTCTGATTTCTGCATCACACTCACCCCTGGGCAGTGATTGGAGATAAGGTCTCGGTTCTGAAGCCTGAAAACTGAGGTAGGGAAGAGATGATGAACTAAGGCCATGGCGGGTTTTATGTGCTCAGTGTGCGGTCAGCTTTCTGGGTGTTGGTCAGGAAGTCCGGGCTCAGGTTGTGTTCGACAGTGCATGAGTGCCCAGGTTAGACTATATAATTTGGGTAAAGTCGAGTGCTGTGTAGTTTTACCCTCATTTAAGGTGCCTGGGCAGCTCATGAGGCAATAATTTTTTTTCTAGAGGGCAGGCAGAGTGCTGCATTGTGGGTCCGGAATTGCCAAACTTGAGAGCTTCGGGGCCAGGAGTGTGAGGACGGAAGTCTGAGAAGACAAGCTAGACTTGGGTTTCAGGGCGAGGGCACGGCAGGTACCCCCTGCAGATCTGAACCAATATCTCATGCATCTGAAGTCAGGGCGAGGATCAGACGTTGGCTCAGGTTGGAGTTTCTGAGCATGACGGCCGCTTCATGAAGGGAGCGGAATCTCGAGGCCATTGAGGTTTTCCCACGTTGGGAGTTGTGGGATGCCCCCTTCAAGGATTCCTTCTGCGGGACAATTGAGACCTGTTGGACAGCTCCAGGACATGCCATATGGAATGACTCCAGAGCATCGTTCGCGGATGGATGCCTGGGAATCCCGCCTCGCATTCCAATTGTCTCCTAGCAACAAGTCAGTTTAGATCTGATGGCTCTGCGGGAGCAACCGCGGTGGCTGAGTTGAAATGGACTTTCCTGAGGATGGGTCCTAATGTGTTTTTGTGTCCATGAGGGCCTTGGAATGGGGCGGTTGCACCGGGACCCTGAAGTACTCTCCTAAGCTTTGGACATGGCTCCCATGCACAGGTTTCCTTGTGGAGACGAGATGAGTTCTAATGGGTGCCTCAGGAAAACCCCTATGCTCGTATTGGAATCAGGCTTTTGAGGACACATGCCTGTAACCCAAAGCAATGGATCCTATTATGGCCTAGGGTCCTGTCTGGTTCAATCTTCTTCTCTGGGGACATCCATCTATGGTATGAGTGGAGGTCGATTATCAGCTGGTGTCAGACAGCCCTTGTTTATTCCGGGCGACCTACACTATTGGGATGGCCACAGGGACTTTGGAGGTTTCTCCTAATTTGTACGATTTTGGACCATGGAATGGGCAGAATTCCCATGGATTGGTAGGCACAGTCCTAATGTGTGGCTCCAGGGGCCCAGGCTGGTAGGGGTGTGGCCCAAGACTTTGAGGACAGAAGTCTGAAAACAGAAACTCAACTTAGGATTGGGGATGTAGGTATGGCAGGCCCGATCTACAAACCATGAGAAGAACTCTTCAGGATATGAAGAAAGTGCTAGTCTGAGGCGCTTGCTCAGGCTTTTGTCTCTGTATTTTGTTTCAGCGATGGCCGTGGAATGTCGGGGACGCCTCATGGCCATGGACGAATCTTCCTCTCTGAGGTTGGCCCGATTCCCAATTGCTTTTCGTCAATCTGTGGGATGGGAGGACTCATTTCAGTTTTATTACCTCAGGTGTCCCACCAAAAGAGGAATTCCAAAGCAAAGCCGTGGGGAAGACTGAAGGGACAACCCGAAATATGGTTAAAAATTGGGGCCTAGGGGCATGGCAAGCCCAATATGATATCTCTTCATCCAAACACTGAGTGGCCTTACTTGAGGATTGGGCTCGGCCTGAGGGTCACAATGTGTGTTTGTGACCAATGTGGCCTGCGAGCATGGGCGGGGCCTCATGGGCCATACTGGTTTCAACTACACTGAGCGTGGACACCATGCCAACCACAAGGTTTCTTGCCATGGGGAAGGAGTTCTGATTTCTGCATCACCTTCAACCCTGGGCAGTGATTGGAGATAAGGTCTAGGTTCTGAAACCTGAAAACCGAGGTTGGGAAGAGATGACGACCTAAGGCCATGGCGGCTCGATGTGCTCAGTGTGCGGCCAGCTGTCTGAAACGGGCCAGGGGGTCCAGGCTCAGGCTGTGTCAGTAAGGGCATTAGTGCCCTGGTCAGCCTATGTATTTGGGGTACAGCCAAGGTCGGTGCAGTTTGATCCTCATTTGGGGTTACTGGGTAGCCCCAGCGGACAATGTTTTTCTTCTGGAGGGCCGGCAGAGTGCTGCATTGTAGTTCTGGATTGCCAAACTGGAGGGCTTGTGGGCCAGTAGTCTGACGACAAAAGTCTGAGAACACAAGCTAGGCTTAGGTTTCTGGGTGAGGCCATGGCAGGCACAATCTACAGACCTGAATCGAGATCTCGTGCATCTGAAGTCATGGCGAGGATCAGACGATCGCTCAGGTTGGAGTTTCTGTCCCTGATGGCCCCTTCATGAATGGGGGGGGGGCATCACGAGGCCATGGGGGTTTTCCCACGATGGGATTGTGAGAAGCTCCAAACTGCAGAGAGTCTTCTGCAGGACAATTGAGACCTGTCGTTTGGCTCCAGGCCAATGATTCTGAGCAGGGTTCTAAGGATGGATGGCTGGGTAGCCCACCTCGCATTCCAATTGTCTCCTAGCAACAAGACAGGTTAGATCTCCTGGATCTGTGGGGAGCAACCGAGGACGCTGAGTTGAAATGGACACCCCTGGGGATGGGTCCTAATGTGCTTTTGTGTCTATGGAGACCTTTGAATGAAGCGGAGGCACTGGGCCCTAAAGGGTTCTCCTAAACATAGGCTTTGACACAGCCCCAACGTGCAAGTTTCCCATGTGTAGATGAGATGCTTTCTGATGTGTGGGTCAAGAAACAGCTATATGCTGCTTTTGAAATCCAGGCCTCTGAGGAGAGATGCTTAGAAACCAAAGCAATGGATCTGATTAGTGCCTAGGGGCCTGTTCTTTCCTTTTTACCTCTGGGGACATCTGTCTATGGGTCTGAGTGCAGGTAGGTGCTCAGTTGGGCTCAGATTGCCCCTGTTTTTCCTGGGAAGTCACCACTATTGAGATGGATCAGGGACTTTGGAGTTTTATCCTATTAGAAGGGTTGTGGCCATTGGAATGGGCACACACAATTCCCTTGGAGAGGGCAAGTACAGTCCTCAGGTTTGGCTCCAGGGGCCTGAGCCTGTAGGTTGTGTAGGCCTGGGCTGTTTGGACAGTTGTCTGAAAACACACACCCTCCAGGCTAGGGCTTCTGGAACCACACCTCAGGATTGTTCCTGCCCTCTCAAAGGGAATTCTTCATATTCCATTTGCCACAACCATATAAATCATGAGAAATCTCCAATGTCCCTGGGACCATACCAATTTTGTAGGCCGCTTGGAACAAACAGGGGTGATCTGACACTAGCTGAGCAACTAGCTCCACACCAACTCGGAGACAGATGTCCCCAGAGAAGAACATTGAACTGGACAGGCCCCTAGGCCCTAATCAGCTCCATTGCTTTGGTTTCCAGGCATCTCTTCTCAGAGGCCTGGTTTCCAATACCAGCCTATGGGGTTTCCAGAGGCCCCTTCAGAGCAAGTCTTGTCTGCACATTGGAAACTTGCTCGTGGAGCTATGTCAGAACCTCAGAGGCCTGGTTTTCAATACCACCATATGGGGGTTTCCTGAGTCATCAGTCAGAACAAATGTCTTCTCCACATGGGAAACGTGCTCTTTCAAGCTGTGTCAAAACCTCCGGCTAGGAAAATCCTTCAGGGCCCCGGTGCCACCACCTCATTCCAAGGTCTCCATGGACACAATCCCACATTAGGACCCATCTGCAGGAGAGTCTATTTCAACTCAGTGCCCTTGGGTGCTCCCCTAGAGCCAGCAGATCGAACCTATCTTGTCACTAGGAGACAATTGGAATGTGAGGCGGGCTGGCTAGGCATCCATCTGTAGAAAACTACTCTGAAGTAATTCCATATGGGACGTCCTGGAGCCATCCAAGAGGTCACAGCTGTCCTGCAGAAGGAATCCTTGCGCTTTGGAGCACCTCACAACTCCCATCATGGGAAAAGCTCTGTGGCCTCGTGGTGCACCGTCCCCTTCATGAAAGAGCCATCTTGGACAGAAACTCCAACCTGAGCCAACGTCTAATCCTTGCCCTGAATTCAGATGCACGAAATCTTGATTCAACTCTGCAGAGTGTGCCTGCCGAAACCCTGCCCCGAAGCAAAACCTAGCTATTGTTCTCAGACTTCGTCCTCACACTCCGAGCCCACCAGCCCTCCAGTTAGGGAATTCTGGAGAGACACAATGCAGCACTCTGACTGCCCTCCAGAAGAGAAACGTTGTCCTATGGGGCTAACCAGAAACACCAAATGAGGATCAACCTGCATGCCACTTGACTCTACCCCAATTATACAGTTTCACTTCGGCGTTAATGCCCTGTCTTGCACAGCCTGTGGTCTGAATTCCCAACCGACACGCAGACAGCTGGCTGTACACTGAGCACATCAGACCCGCCATGGCTTTAGGTCATCATCTCTTCCCAACCTTGGTTTTCAGGCTTCAGAACCTAGACCTTATATATACTCACTACCCAGGGGTGAACGTGATGCAGAAATGAAACTCCTTCTTCCTCAAGGCAAGAAACCTTGTGGTTGGCATGTTTTCCAACGTTCAGTGTAGGAGAATCCAGTGTAGCCCATGAGTCCCCGCCCATGCTTGAGAACCGCAATGGGCACAAACACATTGGGACCCTCAGTGTGAGCCCTGTCCTCAAGTAAAGCCTCTCAGGGGCTGGACCAAGAACCCGCATTGCCATCCCTAGTCCCCCAATATTAATGAGAGGTTGAGAGGTGTAGTCACCCCTATTCAGTTCTCTGCTCTGGAACCCCTGAGGAAAAAAATATCGAAGGGTCTCCTCCATCCCCTGAATGAGCCCCAAAACTTGGGATCTGACCAAATCTTAAAAGAGAAAGAATCATCCATGGCCAAAGAGGCCATCCCGTCATTCCATGGCCACCATTGACACAAAATCTAGAGACAAAAGCCTGGAGATATGCCTCACACTTGCCCTTTGTTCATAGCCTGAAAAATTCTCCTCACGGACTATAGATCAGGCCTGTCATACCTACGTCCCCAAACCTAAGCTGAGTTTGGGTTTTCAGATTTCTGTCCCCACTGTCCTGGCCCACACACCCTCCAGGCTGGGGCCCCTGGAGCCATGCCTCAGGACTGTGCCTGCCTTCTCCAAGCAAATTCTGCCCATTCCATTGGCCACAACCTTAAAGATTAGGAGAACACTCCAACGTCCCTGAGGCCATCCCAATAGTGTTGGCCACTCAGGGCAAACAGGGTGATCTGTCCCAAGATGAGCAACTACCTCAACTCAGACCCATAGACAGATAACCCCAGAGAAGAAGATTGAACCGGACAGGCACCTAGGACTTATGCAGATCCATTGCTTTTGATTCCTGGCATCTCTCCTCAGAGGCCTGGTTTCCAATACCAGCATATGTGTTCTTCTGGAGGTACCAGTCTGAACAAATCTCATTTCCACATGGGAAACATGCATTTTGGAGCTGTGTCACAACCTCCAGTTAAGGGAAACCTTCAGGTCCCAGCAGCCAACACCCCATTCCAAGGTCTCCATGGACACAAACCCACATTATGACCCATCCGCAGGCGAGTCCATTTCAACACATCCCCTTTGGTTGCTCCCCAAAAGAAGCAGATCGAACCTGCCTTGTCACTAGGAGACAATAGGAATGTGAGGCGGGCACTCCAGGAATCCATCCTTAGAACCCTGCACTGCCGTGGTTCCGCATGGGACGTCCTAAAGCAATCTGACCGGTCTCGACTGTCCCGTAGAAGGAATCCTTGCCGATTGGAGCAACATACAATGCCAATCGTGGGAAAGTCTCCATAGCCCCATGATGCCCCCCACCATCATGAAGGGGCCATCCTGAACTGAAACTTCAACCTGAGCCTACGTCTGATCCTCGCCCTGACTTCAGATGCATGAGATTTAGATTTAGCTCTACAGAGTGTGCCTGCCATGATCTTGACCCAAAACCTAAGCCTAGCTTGTGTTCTCACACTTCCTTCCTCACAATTCTGGCCCACAAGCCCTCCAGTGTGAGAATTCCGTCGCCACAATGCAGCACTCTTCCTTCCCTCCAGAAGAAAAACGTTGCCCCTGGGGCTACCCAGAAACGCCAAATGAGGATCAACCTGCATGCCACTCAACTTTACTCCAATTATACAGTCTAAGCTTGGCACTAATGCCCTGTCTGACACAGCCTGAGCCTGGACCTCCTGGATGACACCCAGAAAGGTGGTGTCACACCTAAGGACTGTGCCAGTGCTCTCCAAGGGAACTCTGCCCGTTTCATTTGCCACACCCTTACAGATTAGGAGAAACCTCCAATTCCCAAGACCAGTCCAATAGTGTTGGCCTCCCCCAACAAACATGGGTGATCTGACACAAGCTGAGCAGTGACCTCCATTCTGAATCTTAGACAGAGACACTCAGAGGAGAATATTGAAAAGGACAGGCCCCTAGACCGTAATCAGATCCATTGCTTTGGATTCCAGGCATTGTTCCCCAGATGCTTGGTTTCCAATACCAGGTTGTGGGGGTTTCAGAACAAATCTCGTCTCTACATGGGAAACTTGCTCTTTGGAGCTGCATCAAAACCTCAGGTTAGGAGAATTCTTCAGGGCAACAGAGCCACTGCCCCATTCCAAGGGATCCATGGACACAAATCCACATCGACTGATCCTCATGAGATTCCATTTCAATTCAGCCCCCTCGGTTGTTTCCCCATTGACAGCAGATCAAATCCTCCTTTTCACTAGGACACAACTGTAATGCAAGTTGGACTGCCCAGGCATCCATCATTAGAACTGTGCTTTGGAGCATTTCTTATGGGACGTCCTTGATCCATCCAAAAAGTCGTGACTGTCCCGCTGACGGAATCCTTGTGGTTTGGAGCATCACACACTCACAAAGTTGGAAATCTTCCATGGTTTCCTGATGCCCCCCCACCTTCATGAAGGGGACATCATGTACAGAAACTCCAACCTAAGCCAACATCTGATCCTCGCCCTGACTTCAGATGCACGAGATCTCATTTCAGGTCTGTAGAGTGTGCCTGCCATGTCACCGCTGCGAATTCAAAGCTGAACTTGTGTTCTCAGACTTCTGTCCTAAAACACCTGGCCCACAAGCCCTGAAGTTGGCAATTCTGGAGCCAGAATGCAGCACTCTGCCTGCCCTCCAGAAGAAAATCTTTGCACTATGGGGCCAACCAGAAACCCCAAATGAGGACCAACCTTCACATCACTCGACTGTACCCCAATTATACAGTCTAGCCTGGGGACTAATGCCCTGCCTGACACAGCCTGAGCCCAGACCTCATGATGGACACAGACATCTGGCTGCACACTAAGTGCATCGGACCCACCATGGCCTTAGGTCGTCATCTCTTACCAACCTCGGTTTTCAGGCTTCAGAATCTAGACCTTATCTCTACTCACTGCCATGCCATGTACGTGATGCAGAAATCAGAACTCCTCCTTCCCCATGACCAGAAACCCTGTGGTTGGCATGTTGTCCAACGTGCAGTGTAGGAGAAACCAGCATGGCCCATGAGGCCTCAGACATGCTTGAGGGCTGCGATGGGCACAAACACACATTAGGATCCTAAGCATGATCCCTGGCCTCAAGTAAAGCCTCTCCGGGGATGGACCAAGAGCCCACATATGGAGATTACCATGCCCCTACTCCCCAAGCCTTAACCAGTGCTTGAGAAGTCTAGTCACCCCTACTCAGATCTCTTCTCTAGAATCCCTCCTTGGTGGGACATATGAGGTTAAAAAAAAAATAGAGAAAGGACTCCTACCGTCCAAAGAATGACCGCAAACACTTGGAATTGGGCCAAATTCACAGAGAGAAATACTCGTCCATGGCTGATGAGGCCATCCTGACATTCCACGGCCACCATTGACACAAAATCCGGAGACAAAAGCCTGAAAAAGCGCCACACACTCGCCCTTTGTTCAAAGCCTGAAAAATTCTCACGGTCTGTAGATCGGGCCTGCCATACCTATGTCCCCAAACCTAAGCCACGTTTGTGTTTTCAGACTTCTGTCTCCATTGTCCTGGCCCACACACCCTCAAGGCTTGGCCCCATGGAGCCACACCTCAGGACTGTGCCTGCCCTCTCCATGGGAATTCTGCTCATTCCTTTGGCACAACCTGACAGATTAGGAGAAACATCCGAAGTCCCCGAGGCCACCCCAATATTGTAGGATGTCCGGGACAAACAGGGACCATCTGCCACAAGCTGAGCCACTACCTCCAATCAGACCTGTAGATAGATATCCATAGAAAAGAAGATTGAACAGGACAGGCACCTAGGCCCTAAACGGATCCATTGCTTTTGTTTTCACGTATCTCTCCTCAGAGGCCTGGATTCCAATACCAGCACATGGGGGTTTCTGGAGCTACCAATCAGAACAAATCGCATGATACATGGGAATCATGCTATATGGAACTGTGTCAAA
This sequence comes from Mustela nivalis, assembly GCF_964662115.1. Classification (NCBI taxonomy): domain Eukaryota; kingdom Metazoa; phylum Chordata; class Mammalia; order Carnivora; family Mustelidae; genus Mustela; species Mustela nivalis. Next base: position 443,342 of record NW_028136239.1, read on the forward strand.
ACCTCCAGTTAGGAGAAAATTTCACGTCACTGGAGCCACCGCCCCATTCCAATGTCTCAATGGACACAATCCCACATTATGACCCATCCTCAGGAGAGTCCATTTCAACTCAAACCTGGCGGTTGCTCACCCAGTGCCAGCAGATCAAACCTGCTTTGTCACTAGGAGACAATTGGAATGCGAGTTCGTTGCCCAGGTATCCGTTGTTAGAACTCTGCACTGGAGAAATTCCTAATGGGGTGTCCTTGATCCATTCAACAGTTCTCAACTGTCCTGCAGAAGGAATTCTTGTGGTTTGCAGCATCACACACTCGCACCGTGGGAAAACCTCCATGGCCTCGTGATGCCTCCACCTTCAGGTAGAGGACATCATGGACAGAAACTCCCGTCTGATCCTCGCCCTGACTTCAGATGCATGAGATCTCAATTCAGCTCTGCAGAGTGTGCCTGCCTTGCCCTCGCCCCAAAACCTAAGCCAGCTCACGTTCTCAGACTTCCGTCCTCACACTCCTGGCCCACAAGCCTTCCACTTTGGGAATTCTGGAGACAAAATGCAGCACTCTGCCTGCCCTCCAGAAGAGAGACTTTGCCCTAGGGGTCTACCCAGAAACATCAAATGAGGATCAACCTGCAATTCTCTAGACTGTACCCCAATTATACAGTCTAGCCTGGGCACTAATGCCCTGTCTGACACAGCCTGACCCCAGACCTCGGGACCGACACCCAGACACCTGGCCTCACACTGAACACATCGAACATGCCATGGCCTTAGGTCATCATCTCTTCCCAACCTTGGTCTTCAGGCTTCAGAACCTAGACATTATCTCCACTCACAACTAAGTGATGTACGTGATGCAGATATCAGAACTTCACCTTCCCCATGACCAGAAACCTTGTGGTTGGCATGTTGTCCAACGTTCAGTATATGAGAACCCAGCATGGCCCATGAGGCCTCAGACATGCTTGAGGGCTGCGATGGGCACAAACACACATTAGGACCCTAAGCATGAACCCTGGCCTCAAGTAAAGCCTCTCCGGGGCAGGACCAAGAGCCTGCATATGGGACTTGCCATGCCCCTACTCCCCCAATCCTAGCCAGAGCTTGAGAAGTCTAGTCAACCTTATTCAGAGCTCTTTTCTGGAATCCCTCTTTGGTGGGACACATAAGGTAAAAAAAAAAAAAAAAACCAAGATAAAAAAAAAAAAGTAAGGACTCCTACCATCCAAAGAATGACCCCAAACACTTGGAATCTGGCCAAATCCACAGAGAGAAATACTCGTCCATGGTCGATGAGGCCAGCCTGACATTCCACGGCCACCATTGACACAAAATCCGGACACAAAAACCTGAAAAAGCGCCACACACTTGCCCTTTGTTCAGAGCCCCCAAAATTCTCAAGGTCTGTAGATCGGGCCTGCCATACCTATGTCCCCAAACCTAAGCCGAGTTTGTGTTTTCAGACTTCTGTCTCCATTGTCCTCACCCACACATTCTAAAGGCTGGGCCCCATGGAGCCACACCTCAGGACTGTGCCTGCCCTCTCCAAGGGAATTCTGCTCATTCATTTGGAACAACCTGACAGATTAGGAGAATCATCCAAAATCTCTGAGGCCATCCCTATAGTGTAGGATGTCCTGGACATACAGGGACCCTCTGGCACAAGCTGAGCCACTACCTCCAATCAGAACCTTAGACAGATATCCATAGAAAAGAATATTGAACAAGACAGGCACCTAGGCCCTAATTGGATCCATTTCTTTTGTTTTCAGGCATCTCTCCTCAGAGGCCTGGATTCCAATACCAGCATAAGGGGGTTTCCAGAGCTACCTATCAGAAAAAATCTCGTCTCCACATGGGAATCTTGCTCTATGGAGCTGTGTCATAACCTCCAGTTAGGAGAAAACTTCAGGTCACTGGAGCCACTGCCCCATTTGAATATCTCCATGGACACAATCCCAAATTATGACCCATCCTCAGGAGAGTCCATTTCATCTAAACCCCCTCGGTTGCTACTCCAGAGCCAGCAGATTGAACCTGCCTTGTCGCTAGGAGACAATTGAAATGCGAGTTGGGCTCTTCAGGCATCCATCCTTAGAACCCTGCTCTTGCGTCGTTCCTTATGGGACATCCTTGAGCCATCCAACAGGTCTCGACTGTCCCACAGGAATCCTTGTGCATGGACCACCTAACAACTCATATCATGGAAAGCATCCAAGGTCACATGATGCCCCCAATCTTCATGAAGGCAGATCATGGAAAGAAACTCCAACCTGAGCCAACAGCTGATCTTCGCCTTGACTTCAGATGCACGAGATTTTGATTCAGCTCTTCAGAGTGTACCTGCTGTGCCCTCACCCCAAAACCTAAGCGTAGCTAGTGTTCTCCGACTTCCGTCCTCACTCTCCTGGACCACACGCCCTCTATTTTGGGATTTCCGATGACACAGTGCTGCACTCTGCCTGCCCTCTAGAAGAAAAATATTGCCCTATGGGTCTACCCAGAAACCTCAAATGAGGATAAACCTGCACGTCACTCAACTGTACACCAATTATATAGTCTAGCCTGTGCACTAATGCCCTGTCTGACATAACCTGAGCCCTGAATTCCCAACCGACACCCAGACAGCTTGCAGTACACTGAGAACATCAGAACCGCCATGGCCTTAGGTCGCCATCTCTTTCCAACTTCGGTTTTCAGGCTACAGAATCCTAGACCTTATCTCTACTCACTTCCCATGGGTGAACGTGATGCAGAAATCAGAACTCCTCCTTCCCTCTCGCCAGAATCTTGTGGTTGGCATCTTGTCCAACGTTCAGTGTAGGACCCCTGTAGGGCCTACAGGGGTAGTAGTAGGGCCCCTGAGGATAGTGTAGGGTCCCTGAGGCCCTGCCTATGCTTAAGAGCTGCGGTGGGCTCAAACACACATTGGGACACTCAGTTTGAGCCCTGTCCTCAAGTAAAGCCTCTCAGTGGCTGGACCATGAGCCCGCATATGGGGCCTGCCATGCTCCAAGTCACCCAATCTTAACCAGAGGTAGAGACATCTAGTCACCCCTACTCAGGGCTCTGCTCTGGAATCCCTCTTTGGTGGGACATTTGAGGTAAATAAACACAGAAAGGACTCCTCCCACTCACAGAATGACCCCAATCACTTGGGATTGGGCCATCCCAAGTGATTGGGGTCCAGAGAGAAAGACTCGTCCATGGCCCATGAGGCCAGCCCGACATTCCACGGCCACTATTGACACAAAATCCAGAGACATAAGCTTCAGCAAGTGTTCACACTCACCCTTAGGTCATAGCCCAAAAAATTCTCCTCATAGTCTGTAGATTGGGCCTGCCATACCTACGTCCCCAAACGTAAGCCGAGTTTGTGTTTTCAGACTTCTATCCTGACATCCCTGTCCCACACACCCTCCAGACTGAGGCCCCTGGAGCCACACCTCAGGACTGTGCCTGCCCTCTCCAAGGAAATTCTTCCCATTCCATTGGCCACAACCCTACAGATAAGGAGAAACCTCCAAAGTCCCAGAGGCCATTCCAATAGGGTAGTCCACCCAGGACAAAGAGGGGCGATCTCTCACAAGCTGAGCAACGACGTCAACTCACCCGTAGACAGATAACCCAAGAGAAGAAGATTAAACTGGACTGGCCCCTAGAATGTAATTGGTTCCATTGCTTTTTTTTCTAAGCATCTCTCCTCAGAGGCCTGTTTTCCAATACCAGCATATGGGGGATTCCAGAGATACCAATCAGAACAAATCTTGTCTTCACATGGGAAACTTATCCTTTGGAGCTCTGTAAAAGCCTCCAGTTAGGAGAAACCTTCAGGTAGCCGGAGCAACCGCCCTATTCCAAGGTCTCCATGGACACATACCCGCATTATGACCATTCGGCAGGAGAGTACATTTCAACTCAGCCCCGTCGATTACTCCCCCAGAGGCAGAATATCAAACCTGCCTTGTCGCTAGGAGACAACTGGAATGCAAAGCAGACTCTCTAGGCATCCATCCATGGAATCCTGCTCTGGTGCCGTTCCATATGGGATGTCCTGGAGCCTTCCAAAAGGTCTTGACTGTCCCACAGAAGGAATCCTTGCAGATTGGAGCATCTCACAACTCCTATCGTGGGAAAACCTACATGGCCTCATGAGATGCTCCCCTTTATAAAGGGGCCATCATGGACAGAAACTCCAACCTGAGCCAACTTCTGATGCATTGCTTTGGTTTCTAGGTATCTCTCCTCAGAGGCCTGGTTTCCAATATCAGAATATGGGGGTTTCCTAAGGAAACAATCAGAACAGATCTCATCTCCACATGGGAAACTTGCTCTTTGGAGCTGTGTCAATACCTCAGGTTAGGAGGATCCTTCAGGGCGCTGGCACCATGGCCCAATCCCAAGGTCTCCAAGGACACAAACTTACATTATGAACCATTCTCAGGAGAGTCCATTTCAAATCAGCCCACTCGGCTGCTCACCCAGAGCCAGCAGATCAAACCTTCCTTGTTACTAGGAGACAGTTAGAATGGGAGGAGGGCTGCCCAGGCATCCATCCTTAGAACCCTGCTCTGGAGAACTTCTTTATGGGACGTCTTGAATCCAACCAACCTGTCTTGACTGTCTCGCAGAATGAATCCTTGTGGTTTGAAGCATCACACAATAACACTGTGAGAAAACCTCCATTTCCTCATGATGCCCCACACCTTCATAAATGGGCCATCATGGACAGAAACTCTGGAGACACAATGCAGCACTCTGCCTGGCCTCCAATGCAGCACTCTGCCTGGCCCTATAGGGCTAACCAGAAACGCCAAATGAGTAACAACCTGCATGCCACTCGACCATACCCCAATTATACAGTCTAGCCTGTGCACTAAAGCCCTGTCTGACACAGCCTGAGGGCAGACCTCCAGTCCAACACCAGGACAGGTGGCCGTACACTGAGCATATCATACCCACAATGGCTTTAGGCCATCATCTCTACCCAACCTCAATTTTCACCTTCAGAACCTAGACCTTATCTCCACTCACTGCTCAGGAGTGAACGTGATGCAAGAATCAGAACTTCTCCTTCGCTATGGCAAGAAACCTTGTGGTTGGCATGTTGTCCAACGTTCATTGTAGGAGAAAGCAGCATGGACTATGAGGTCCCACCTATCCCTGAGGGCCACAATTTGCACAAACACATATTGTGACCCTCAGCGTGAGCCCTATCCTCATGTGAAGCCTCTTAGTGACTGGAACAACAGCCCACATATGGGGCTTGCCAAGCCCCTAGTCACCCAATCTCAACCAGAGTTCGAGATGTCTAGTCACCCGACTCAGGGCTCTGCTCTGGAATCCCTCTTTGGTGGGACACCTGAGGTAAAAAAAAAAAAAAAATACAGAAAGGACTTTTCCCATCCACAGAATGATCCCAACCCCTTGGGATCAGGCCAAATCACCAGAGAAAGAATTGTCCATGGCCCTTGAGAACACCCCGACATTCCACGGCCACCGTTGACACAAAATCCAGAGACAAAAGCCTGAGCAAGCGCCACATACTCGCCCTTTGTTCATAGCCCGGAAAATTCTCACGGTCTGTAGATCCAGCCTTCATACATACATCCCCAAACCTAAGCTGAGTTTGTGTTTTCAGACTTCTGTCCCGACAGTCCTGGCCCACACACCATCCAAGCTGGGGCCCCTGGAGCCACACCTCAGGACTGTGGCTTCCCTCTCCAGGGGAATTCTGCCATTTCCATTGGCCACAACCTTATAGATTAGGAGAAACCTCCAAACTCCCCGAGGCCATCCGAATAGTGTTGGCTGCCCAGGACAAACAGGGATGATCTTTCACATGTTAGGAAACTACCTCCACTCAGACCCAGAGACAGATATCCCCATAGAATAAGATTGAACTGGACAGGCACTTAGGCCCTAATCAGATCCATTGCTTTTGTTTCCAGGCATCTCTCCTCAGAGGCCTGGTTTCCAATACCAGCATAGGGGGATTACTGAGGCACTCATCAGAAAAATCTCGTCTCCACATAGGAAATGTACTCTTTGGAGCTCTATAAAAACCTCTGTTTAGGAGAATCTTTCAGGGCCCCGGATCAAGCGCCCCATTCCAAGGTCTCCATGGACTTAAACCCACATTATGATCTATCCTCGGGAGCGTCCATGTCAACTCAACCCCCTTGGTTTCTCCCCCAGGGCCTGCAGATCAAACCTGCCTTGTCGCTAAGAGACAACTAGAATGGGAGGTGGGCTGCCTAGGCATCAATCCTTAGAACCCTACTCTGGAGTCATTCCATATGGGACATCCTAGAGCCATCCAACAGGTCTCAAGTGTCCCACAGAAGGAATCTTTGCAGTCTGGAGCATCTCAGAACTCGCATTGTGGGAAAATCTACATGGCCTCTTGAGACGCTCCACTTTATAAAGTGGCCATCATGGACAGAAACTCCAACCTGAGCAAACGTCTGATATTCGCCCTGACTTCAGGTGCATGAGATCTTGATTCAGCTCTGCAGAGTGTGCCTTCTGTGCCCTCACCCGAAAAAATAAGCCTAGATTGTTGTCTCAGACTACAGTCCTCACACCCCTGGCCCAAAAGCCCTACAGTTTGGCAATACTGGGGCCACAATGCAGCACTCTGCCTGCCCTCCCAGAGAAAAAACGTTGCCTTATGGAACTACCTAGAGACCCGAATGAGGATCAATTGAACGCCACTCGACTGCACCCCAAATATTCAGTCTACCCTGTCTAATGCCTTGTCTGACACAGCATGAGCCCACACCTCCAGACCTACGCTCAACAGCTGGCCGCACACTGAGCTCATTGGACCCAACAGGTCCTTAGGTCTTCATCTCTTCCCAACCTCGGTTTTCGGGTTTCAGAACCTAGACCTAAACTCCAATCACTGTCCAGCAGTGAACGTGATGCAGAAGTCACAACTCTTCCTTCGCCATGGCCAGAAACCTTGTGGTTGGCATATTCTTCAACGTTCAGTGTCGGAGAATCCAGCGTGGCCCATGAGGCCCTTCCCATGCTTGAGGGCCTTGTTGGCACAAATAGGCATTGTGACCCTCAGCATGAGCCCTGTCCTCAAGGAAGGCCTCTCAGTGTCTGAATCAAGAGCCCACATATTGGACTTGCCATGCCCTTAGGCCCCCAAACTAAAACAGAGGTGGGGTTGTCCAGTTGTCCCTCCCGAGGACTCTGCTCTGGAATCCCTCCTTTATTGGGACACATGAGGTACAAAAAATAATATAAAATAAAATAAAAAACAGAAAGGACTCCTCCCATCCCACAGAACATACACAAACTCTAGGGATTGGGTCAAATCCTCAGAGAAGGAAAGCCGTCCACAACCCATGAGGCCACGCCAGCATTCCACCCACATTGTTGACACAAATCCAGAGACAAAATCTGAGCAAGCACCTCAAACTCACACTTTTTCATATCCTGAAGTGTTATCACGGTTTGTAGTTTGGGCGTGCCATAACTATGTCCCCAATCCTAAGCGGAGTTTGTGTTTTCAGATTTTTGCTCCACAGGCCTGGCCCACACACCCTCAAGGTTGGGCCCCTAGAGCCAAACTCAGAACTTTGCCTGCCCTCTCCAGGGAATTTCTGCCCATTCCATTGACCACAACCCTATAGATTAGGAGAAACTCCAGAGTCCCGAGGCCATTCCAATATTATAGGTCGCCCAGGACAAACAGGGGAGATATGACACAATCTGAGCAACTACCTCACCTCAGATACTTAGACACATATCCCCAGCAAAGAGATTGAACCGGACAGGCACCTAGGCTCTAATCATATCCATTACTTTTGTTTTCAGTCATCTCTCCTCAGAGGCCTGTTTTCCAATACCAGCATATGGGAGATACCTTAGGCACTCATCAAAACAATTCTCTTCTCTACATAGGAAACATACTCTTTAGAGCTCCATCAAAACCTCCTGTTATGAACATCCCTCAAGGACCCGGATCAAGACCCCATTCCAAGGTCTCCATGGACACAAATGCACATTATGACCCATCCTCAACTCACCCATTTCAACACACTAGATTCGGTTGCTCCACTAGATCAGGCAAATCGAACTTGCCTTGGCTCTATGAGACACCTGGAATGGGAGGCAGGCTGCCCAGGCATCCATCCTTAGAACCCTGCTCTGGATAACTTCCTTATGGGATGTCCTGGAGCCATCCACCGGTCTCACCTGTCCCACAGAAGGAATCATTGCGGTTTGGAGCATCTCACAATTCAAATCGTGGGAAAAACTCCATGTCCTCGTGACACCCTCCCCTTCATGAAGGGGCCGTCATGGACAGAAACTCCGACCTAAGCCAACGTCTGATCCTAGCTCTGTCTTCAGGTATACGGGATCTCGAATCATCTCTGCAGAGGGTGCCTGCCGTCCCTTCACCCCGAAATCTAAGACTTGCTTGTGTTTCAGAATTTTTTCCTCACACTCCTGGCCCACAAGCCTTCCAGATTGGGAATTCTGGAGCCAGTATGTGACACTGGGTCTTCCCTCCAGAAGAAAAACGTTGCCCTCTGGGGCTACCCAGTAACCACAAATGAGTACCATCCTGCACGAAACTCGACTGCACCCCAATGATACAGTCTAGCCTGGACACTAATTCGCTGTCTGCCACAGCCTGAGCCTGCACCTCCCAACCCACACTCAACAGCTGGCCGAACACTGAGCACATCAGACACACCATGGCCTTAGGGCTTCATCTCTTCCCAACCTCAGTTTTCAGGCTTCAGAACCTAGACGTTAAATCCAATCACAGTCCAGGAGTGAAAGTGTTGCAGAAATTAGAACTCGTTCTTCCCCATGGCCAGAAAACTTGTGGTTGCCATATTGTGCAATGTTCAGTGTAGGAGAAACCAGCATGGTACATTAGGCCACGCCCTGACTTGAGGGGCTCCTTGGCCTCAAAAACACATTGTGAATCTCAGTGTGAGACCTATCCTCAAGGAAGGCCTCTCAATGTCTGGACCAAGAGCCCAAATATGGGGCTTGCCATGTTCTTAGGTCCCAATGTTAACCAGAGGTCTGGTTGTCCAGTCGCCCCTCCCCAGGACTCTGCTCTGGAATGCCTCTTTTGGTGGTCCACCTGAGGTAAAAAAAACAGAAAGACCTCCTCCCTTCCGACAGAATGACCCCAAACTCTTGGGATCGGGTCAAATCCCCAGAAAGAGAGCCTCATCGATGGCCCATGAGGACCCCCCGACATTCCACGGCAATCAGTGACACATTTCCAGAAAAAAAAAAAAGCATGAGCAAGCACCTCACATTCGCCCTTTGTTCATATCCCGAAGAGTTCTCCTCATGGTCTATAGATCGGGCCGGCCATACCTACATCCTCCAACCTAAGTGGAGTTTGTGTTTTCAGACTTTTATTCCAAATAACCTTGGACCACACACTCTCCACACTTGGGTCCCTGGAGCCACACCTCAGGACTCTGCTTCCCTTTCAAGGGAATTCTTCCCATTCCATTGGCCACAACCTTGCAAATGAGGAAAAACCTCCAAAGTCACCGAGGCCATCCCAATAGTTTAGGCCGACCAGGACTAATAGGTGTGATCTCAAACCACCTGAGCAACTACCTCCACTCAGACAACAGATGTCCCCAGAGAAGAATATTGAACCGGACAGGCCCCTAGGCCCTAATCAGATCCATTGCTTTGGTTTCCAGGCATCTCTCCTCAGAGGCCTCGTTTCCAATACCAGCATATGGTGGTTTCCTGAGGCACCAATAAGAACAAATCTCGTCTCCCCATGGAAAACTTGCTCATTGGAGCTTTGTCATAACCTCTGGTTAGGAGAATCCTTCAGGGCCCTGGTGCCACTGCCCCATACCAAGGTCTCCATGGACTCAAACCAACATTAAGACCATCCTCAGGAAAGTCCATTAAACTCAGCCCCCTCTGTTGCTACCCCAAGCCAGCAGAACAAACGTTTCTTGTTGGAGGAGACAATTGGAATGTGAGGCTGCTGCCCAGGCATCCATACGTAGAACCCTGTTCTGGAAAAATACATTATAAGATGTCCTGGAGCCATCCACAAATCTTAATTGTCCCACAGAAGGAATCCTTGCGGTTTGGAGCATCTCACAACTCCAATAGTGGAAAAACCCCCATGGCCTCATAATCCCCCCTCTTCTTGAAGGGGCCAAAAAGGAAAGAAACTCAAACCTGAGCCAAATTCTGATCCTCGACCTAACTTCAGACGCATGAGATCTAAATTCAGCTCTGCAGAGTGTGCCTGCCATGCCCTTGCCCCGAAACCTAAGCCTAGCTTGTGTTCTCAGCTTCCGTCCTCACTCTCCTGGCCCACAAGCCCTCCAGTTTGGGAATTCCGAAGCCACAATGTAGCACTCTGCCTGCCCTCCAGAAGAAAAACTTTGCCCTATGCTGCTAATAAGAAACCCCAAATGATTTTCTAATGCATGTCACTCGATGTTAAAGCAATTATACAGACTACCCTGTATACTAATGCCCTGTCTGGCACAGCCTGAGACAAGTCATCCCAAACGACACCCAGACAGCTGGCCCCAACCTGGACACATAGGACCCGCTATTGCTGTATGTCGTCATCTCTTCCCAACCTCGGTTTCAGGCTTCAGAACCTAGACCTTAAATCCAATCATAGTCCAGGAGTGAAAGTGTTGCAGAAATTAGAACTCCTTCTTCCCCATGGCCAGAAAACTTGTGGTTGCCATATTGTGCAATGTTCAGTGTAGGAGAAACCAGCATGGTACATTAGGCCACGCCCTGACTTGAGGGGCTCGTTGGGCTCAAAAACACATTGGGAAACTCAGTGTGAGACCTATCCTCAAGGAAGGCCTCTTAGTGTCTCGACCAAGAGCCCACATATGGGGCTTGCCATGTTCTTAGGTCCCAATGTTAACCAGAGGTCTGGTTGTCCAGTTGACTCCACCCACGACTCTCCTCTGGAATCCCTCTTTTGGTGGTCCACCTGAGGTAAAAAAAAAAAAAAAAAAAAAACAAAAAAAAATAAACAAAAAAAACAGAAAGGCCTCCTCCCTTCAGACAGAATGACCCCAAACCCTTGGGATCGGGTTAAATCCCCAGAAAGGGAGCTTCATCGATGGCCCATGAGGACACCACGACATTTCATGGCAATCTGTGACACATTTCCAGAAAAAAAAAAAAAAAAAAAAGCATGAGCAAGCACCTCACATTCGCCCTTTGTTCATATCCCGAAGAGTTCTCCTCACGGTCTATAGATCGGGCCGGCCATACATACATCGTCTAACCTAAGTGGAGTTTGTGTTTTCAGACTTTTGTCCAAATAGCCCTGGACCACACACGCTCCACACTTGGGTCCCTGGAGCCACACCTCAGGACTGTGCTTCCCTTTCAAAGGAATTCTTCCCATTCCATTGGCCACAACCTTGCAAATTAGGAAAAACCTCCAAAGTCACCGAGGCCATCCCAATAGTGTAGGACGCCCAGGACAAACAGGGGTGATCTCAAACCAGCTGAGCAACTACCTGCACTCAGACAAGATATGTACCCAGAGAAAAATATTAAACCGGACAGGCCCCTAGGCCCTAATCAGATCCATTGCTTTGGTTTCCAGGCATCTCTCCTCAGAGGCCTCGTTTCCAATACCAGCATATGGTGGTTTCCTGAGGCACCAATAAGAAAAAATCTCGTCTCCCCATGGAAAACTTGCTCATTGGAGCTTTGTCATAACCTCTGGTTAGGAGAATCCTTCAGGGCCCTGGTGCCACTGCCCCATACCAAGGTCTCCATGGACTCAAACCAACATTAAGACCATCCTCAGGAAAGTCCATTTCAACTCAGACCCCTCTGTTGCTACCCCAAGCCAGCAGATCAAACGTTTCTTGTTGCTAGGAGACAATTGGAATGTGAGGCTGGCTGCCCAGGCATCCATATTTAGAACGCTGTTCTGGAAAAATACCTTATAAGACGTCCTGGAGCCATCCAACAAATCTTAATTTTCCCACAGAAGGAATCCTTGCGGTTTGGAGCATCTCACAACTCCAATAGTGGAAAAACCCCCATGGCCTCATAATCCCCCCTCTTCTTGAAGGGGCCAACATGGACAGAAACTCAACCCTGAGGTAAGTCTGAACCTCGACTGACTTCAGACGCATGAGATCTCAATTCAGCTCTGCAGAGTGTGCCTGCCATGTCCTTGCCCCGAAACCTAAGCCTAGCTAGTGTTCTCAACTTCCCTCCTCAATCTCCTGGCCCACAAGCCCTCCAGTTTGGGAATTCCGAAGCCACAATGCAGCACTCTGCCTGCCCTCCAGAAGAAAAACTTTGCCCTATGCTGCTAATAAGAAACCCCAAATGATTTTCTAATGCATGCCACTCGATTGTAAAGCAATTATACAGCCCACCCTGTATACTAATGCCCTGTCTGGCACAGCCTGAGACAAGACATCCCAAACGACACCCAGACAGCTGGCCCCAACATGGACACATAGGACCCGCTATGGCTGTAGGTCGTCATCTCTTCCCAACCTCGGTTTTCAGGCCTCAGAACCTAGACCTTATCTCCAATCACTGCCCAGGGGTGAACGTGATGCAGAAATTAGAATTCCTCCTTCCCCATGGCCAGAAACCTTGCAGTTGGCATGTTGTCCAACGTTCAATTGGGAAAACCTGCATTGTCCGAAAGGCCACGCCAGTGCTTGAGGGCCGCCTAGGGCACAGACATGCATTGTGACCTGCAGCGTGAGTCCCGTATTAAAGTAACGCCTCTCAGTGGCTGGACCAAGATCCTGCATATGGGGCTTGTCATATCCATAAGCCCCCAGGCTTAACCAGAGGGCGAGTATTCCAGTTGTCAGTACCCACTGCTATGCTCTAGAATCCCTCTACTGGGGGGACACATGAAGCAGAAAACAGGACACTTCCCTTCCCACAGAATGAACCCAAACTCTTGGGGGCTGGACAAACTACCAGAGAGGGAGACTTCTACGACCCATGAGGCAACTCCTACATTAAACGGCCATTGTGGACAAAACATCCAGAGACAAAAGCCTGAGCGACTGCCTCCCTCTCACCCTTCTTTCATATCCAGAGGAGCTCCCCTCATGGACTGTAGATCAGGCCTGCCGTAACCTCGGCCCCAAACCTGAGCTGAGTTAGGGTTTTTGGATGTCTGTCTGCACAGCCATGGCCCACACAGCCTCCAGGCTGGGGTCTCTGGAGCCACACCACAGAACTGTGCCTGCTCTCTCCTAAGAAACTGCCCATTCCATTGGCCACAACTCTACAAAATAGTAGAAACCTCAAGGTCCCCAAGGACATCCCACTACCGCAAGCCGCACTGGACAAATAGGGGCATTATGACACAAGCTGAGCAACTACTACCTCCATGCAGACACACAGACAGATATCCGCAGAGACAGAAGATTGAACCAGACAGGCCCCTAGGCCCTATTATGAACTCTTGCTTTGGTGTCCAGGTATCACTCCTCAGAGGCCTGGGTTCGAAGACCAGCATACGGGGCTTTCCTGAGGCACCAGACAGAAGACCTCTCATCTCCACATGGGAAGCTTCCTTGTTGGAGTTGTGTCAAGCCCTTCGGGTTGGAGAATCCTTCCGAGTCCCTTAGATACTGCCACATTCCAAGGTCTCCATGGCCACCAACCCACATTATGACTCATCCTCAGGAGAGTCCATTTAAACTCAGCCTTCTGGGTAGCTCACCCAAGAGCCCGCAGATTGAGCGTGCCTTGTCTCGACCAGGCAATGGGAAGGTGAGTTGGCGTTTCTCGGCATCCATGCTTAGGCCCCTGCTCTCGAGTCTTTTTGTATGGGGCATCCTGGAACCATCCAATAGTACTCGACTGTCCTGAAGAAGGAAACTTTGAAGTTTGGAGAAGCTCACAACTCCCAGCGTAGGGAAACCTCCCTGGCCTCATGACGCCCCCACCCCCTTCAGGAAGGGGCCGTCATGGACACATACTCCAGCTTGAGGCAACATCTGATACTCGCCCTGACCTCACCTGCAGGAGATCTCGATTCAGCCTCTGCAGAGTGGGCCTGCCATGCTCTTGGCCCCAGAACTCGTGCTAGCTTGTGTTTTCAGACTTCCTTCCTCACGATCCTGGCCACACCCCTCCAGTTTGGCAATTCTGGAGACACAATGCAGCACTCTGCCTGCCCTCCAGAAGAAAAATGTTGCCCTATAGGGCTAACCGGAAACACCAAATGAGTAACAACCTGCATGCCACTCGACCATACCCCAATTATACAGTCTAGCCTGTGCACTAAAGCCCTGTCTGACACAGCCTGAGGGCAGACCTCCAGTCCAACACCCAGACAGCTGGCCATACACAGAGCATATCACACCCACAATGGCTTTAGGCCATCATCTCTACCCAACCTCAGTTTTCACCTTCAGAACCTAGACCTTATCTCCTCTCACTGCTCAGGAGTGAACGTGATGCAAGAATCAGAACTTCTCCTTCGCCTTGGCTAGAAACCTAGTGGTTGGCATGTTTTCCAATGTTCATTGTAGGAGAAAGCACCATGGACTAAGAGGCCCCACCTATCCCTGAGGGCCACAATGTGAACAAACACACATTGTGACACTCAGCGTGAGCCCTATCCTCATGTAAAGCCTCTTAGTGACTGGAACAACAGCCCACATATGGGGCTTGCCAGTCCCCTAGTCCCCCAATCTCAACCAGAGTTCGAGATGTCTAGTCACCCCTACTCAGGGCTTTACTCTGGAATCCCTCTTTGGTGGGACAACTGAGGTAAAAAAAAAATACATAAAGGACTCTTCCCATCCACAGAATGATCCCAACCACTTGGGATCAGGCCAAATCACCAGAGAAAGAATTGTCCATGGCCCTTGAGGACACCGCGACATTCCACGGCCACCGTTGACACAAAATCCAGAGACAAAAGCCTGAGCAAGCGCCACATACTCGCCCTTTGTTCATAGCCCGGAAAATTCTCACGGTCTGTAGATCGAGCCTTCATACATACATCCCCAAACCTAAGCTGAGTTTGTGTTTTCAGACTTCTGTCCCCACAGGCATGGCCCACACACTATCCAAGTTGGAGCCCCTGGAGCCACACCTCAGGACTGTGGCTTACCTCTCCAGGGGAATTCTGCATTTCCATTGGCCACAACCCTATAGATTAGGAGTATCCTCCAATCTCCACGAGGCCATCCGAATAGTGTTGGCTGCCCAGGACACACAGGGATGATCTTTCACAAGTTAGGAAACTACCTCCACTCAGACCCAGAGACAGATATCCCCATAGAATAAGATTGAACTGGACAGGCACTTAGGCCCTAATCAGATCCTTTGCTTTTGATGCCAGTCATCTCTCCTCAGAGGCCTGGTTTCCAATACCAACATATGGGAGATTCCTTAGGCACTCATTAAAACAATTCTCTTCTCTACATAGGAAACATAATCTTTAGAGCTCCATCAAAACCTCCGTTATGAACATCCCTCAAGGCCCCGGATCAAGCACCCCATTCCAATGTCTACATGGACACAAATGCACATTATGACCTATCCTCAACTCACCCATTTCAACACACCCGCCTCGGTTGCTCCCCTGGATTCAGCAGATAGAACTTGCCTTGGCTCTATGAGACACCTGGAATGGGAGGCAGGCTGCCCAGGCATCCATCCTTAGAACCCTGCTCTGGATAACTTCCTTATGGGATGTCCGGGAGCCATCCAACAGGTCTCACCTGTCCCACAGAAGGAATCATTGCGGTTTGGACCATATCACAATTCCCATCGTGGGAAAACCTCCATGTCCTCGTGACACCCTCCCCTTCATGAAGGGGCCGTCATGGACAGAAACTCCGACCTAAGCCAACGTCTGATCCTAGCTCTGTCTTCAGGTATACAGGATCTCGAATCATCTCTGCAGATGGTGCCTGCCGTCCCCTTACCCCGAAATCTAAGTCTGGCTTGTGTTCTCAGAATTTTTTCCTCGCACTCCTGGCCCACAAGCCTTCCAGTTTGGGAATTCTGGAGCAACTATGTGGCACTGTGTCTTCCCTCCAGAAGAAAAACGTTTCCCTTTGGGGCTACGCAGTAACCACAAATGAGTACCATCCTGCACGAAACTCGACTGCACCCCAATGATACAGTCTACCCTGGGCATTAATTCCCTGTCTGCCACAGCCTGAGCCTGCACCTCCTAACCCACACTCAACAGCTGGCCGAACACTGAGCACATCAGACACACCATGGCCTTAGGTCTTCATCTCTTCCCAACCTCAGTTTTCAGGCTTCAGAACCTACACCTTAAATCCAATCACAGTCCAGGAGTGAAAGTGTTGCAGAAATTAGAACTCCATCTTCCCCATGGCCAGAAAACTTGTGGTTACCATAGTGCCACGTTCAGTGTAGGAGAAACCAGCATGGTACATTAGGCCACGCCCTGCCTTGAGGGGCTCCTTGGGCACAAAAACACATTGTGAAACTCAGTGTGAGACCTATCCTCAAGGAAGGCCTCTCAGTGTCTGGACCAAGAGCCCACATATGGGGCTTGCCATGTTCTTAGGTCCCAATGTTAACCAGAGGTCTGGTTGTCCAGTTGCCCCAACCCACGACTCTGCTCTGGAATCCCTCTTTTGGTGGTCCACCTGAGGTAAAAAATAAATAAATAAATAAATAAATAAAAAATAAACAAAAAAAACAGAAAGGCCTCCTCCCTTCCGACAGAATGAACCCAAACTCTTGGGATCGGGTTAAATCCCCAGAAAGTGAGCCTCATCGATGGCCCATGAGGACACCACGACATTCCATGGCATTCGGTGACACATTTCCAGAAAAAAAAAAAAAAATATGCTAGCACCTCACATTCGCCCTTTTTTCATATCCCTTGGAGTTCTCCTCACGGTCTAATACGGCCCGGCCATACCTACATCCCCCAACCTAAGTGGAGTTTGTGTTTTCAGACTTTTGTCCAAATAGCCCTGGACCACACACGCTCCACACTTGGGTCCCTGGAGCCACACCTCAGGACTGTGCTTCCCTTTCAAGGGAATTCTTCCCATTCCATTGGCCACAACCTTGCAAATTAGGAAAAACCTCCAAAGTCACCGAGGCCATCCCAATAGTGTAGGCCGCCCAGGACAAACAGGGGTGATCTCAAACCAGCTGAGCAACTACCTCCACTCAGACAACAGATGTCCCCAGAGAAGAATATTGAACCGGACAGGCCCCTAGGCCCTAATCAATCCATTGCTTTGGTTTCCAGGCATCTGTCCTCAGAGGCCTCGTTTCCAATACCAGCATATGGTGGTTTCCTGAGGCACCAATAAGAACAAATCTCGTCTCCCCATGGAAAACTTGCTCATTGGAGCTTTGTCATAACCTCTGGTTATGAGAATCCTTCAAGGCCCTGGTGCCACTGCCCCATACCAAGGTCTCCATGGACTCAAACCAAAATTAAGACCATCCTCAGGAAAGTCCATTTCAACTCAGACCCCTCTTTTGCTACCCCAGGACAACAGATCAAACGTTTCTCATTGCTAGGAGACAATTGGAATGTGAGGCTGCTGCCCAGGCATCCATACGTAGAACCCTGTTCTGGAAAAATACCTTATAAGACGTCCTGGAGCCATCCAACAAATCTTAATTGTCCCAAAGAAGGAATCCTTGCGGTTTGGAGCATCTCACAACTCCAATAGTTGCAAAACCCCCATGGTCTCATAATCCCCCCTCTTCTTGAAGGGGCCAACATGGACAGAAACTCAAACCTGAGCCAAGTCTGAACCTCGACTGACTTCAGACGCATGAGATCTCAATTCAGCTCTGCAGAGTGTGCCTGCCATGTCCTTGCCCCGAAACCTAAGCCTAGCTTGTGTTCTCAGCTTCCGTCCTCACTCTCCTGGCCCACAAGCCCTCCAGTTTGGGAATTCCGAAGCCACAATGCAGCACTCTGCCTGCCCTCCAGAAGAAAAACTTTGCCCTATGCTGCTAATAAGAAACCCCAAATGATTTTCTAATGCATGCCACTCGATTGTAAAGCAATTATACAGCCCACCCTGTATTCTAATGCCCTGTCTGGCACAGCCTGAGACAAAACATCCCAAAAGACACCCAGACAGCTGGCCCCAACCTGGACACATAGGACCCGCTATGGCTGTAGGTCGTCATCTCTTCCCAACCTCGGTTTTCAGGCTTCAGAACCTAGACCTTATCTCCAATCACTGCCCAGGGGTGAACGTGATGCAGAAATTAGAATTCCTCCTTCCCCATGGCCAGAAACCTTGCGGTTGGCATGTTGTCCAACGTTCACTGTGGGAAAACCTACATTGTCCGAAAGGCCACGCCAGTGCTTGAGGGCCGCCTAGGGCACAGACATGCATTGTGACCTGCAGCGTGAGTCCCGTATTAAAGTAACGCCTCTCAGTGGCTGGACCAAGATCCTGCATATGGGGCTTGTCATATCCATAGGCCCCCAGGCTTAACCAGAGGGCGAGTATTCCAGTTGTCAGTACCCACTGCTATGCTCTAGAATCCCTCTACTGGGGGGACACATGAAGCAGAAAACAGGACACTTCCCTTCCCACAGAATGACCCCAAACTCTTGGGGGCTGGACAAACTACCAGAGAGGGAGACTTCTACGACCCATGAGGCAACTCCTACATTAAATGGCCATTGTGGACAAAACATCCAGAGACAAAAGCCTGAGCGACTGCCTCCCTCTCACCCTTCTTTCATATCCAGAGGAGCTCCCCTCATGGACTGTAGATCAGGCCTGCCGTAACCTCGGCCCCAAACCTGAGCTGAGTTAGGGTTTTTGGATGTCTGTCTGCACAGCCATGGCCCACACAGCCTCCAGGCTGGGGTCTCTGGAACCACACCACAGAACTGTGCCTGCTCTCTCCTAAGAAACTGCCCATTCCATTGGCCACAACTCTACAAAATAGTAGAAACCTCAAGGTCCCCAAGGACATCCCACTACCGCAAGCCGCACTGGACAAATAGGGGCATTATGACACAAGCTGAGCAACTACTACCTCCATGCAGACACACAGACAGATATCCGCAGAGACAGAAGATTGAACCAGACAGGCCCCTAGGCCCTATTATGAACTCTTGCTTTGGTGTCCACGTATCACTCCTCAGAGGCCTGGGTTCGAAGACCAGCATACGGGGCTTTCCTGAGGCACCAGACAGAAGACCTCTCATCTCCACATGGGAAGCTTCCTTGTTGGAGTTGTGTCAAGCCCTTCGGGTTGGAGAATCCTGCCGAGTCCCTTAGCTACTGCCACATTCCAAGGTCTCCATGGCCACCAACCCACATTATGACTCATCCTCAGGAGAGTCCATTTAAACTCAGCCTTCTGGGTAGCTCACCCAAGAGCCCGCAGATTGAGCGTGCCTTGTCTCCACCAGGCAATGGGAAGGTGAGTTGGCGTGTCTCGGCATCCATGCTTAGGCCCCTGCTCTCGAGTCTTTCTGTATGGGGCATCCTGGAACCATCCAATAGTACTCGACTCTCCTGAAGAAGGAAACTTTGAAGTTTGGAGCAGCTCACAACTCCCAGCGTAGGGAAACCTCCCTGGCCTCATGACGCCCCCACCCCCTTCAGGAAGGGGCCGTCATGGACACAAACTCCAGCTTGAGGCAACATCTGATACTCGCCCTGACCTCACCTGCAGGAGATCTCGATTCAGCCTCTGCAGAGAGGGCCTGCCATGCTCTTGGCCCCAAAACTCGTGCTAGCTTGTGTTTTCAGACTTCCTTCCTCACAATCCTGGCCACACCCCTCCAGTTTGGCAATTCTGGAGACACAATGCAGCACTCTTCCTGCCCTCCAGAAGAAAAATGTTGCCCTATAGGGCTAACCGGAAACGCCAAATGAATAACAACCTGCATGCCACTCGTCCATACCCCAATTATACAGTCTAGCCTGTGCACTAAAGCCCTGTCTGATACAGCCTGAGGGCAGACCTCCAGTCCAACATCCAGAAAGCTGGCCGTACACAGAGCATATCACACCCACAATGGCTTTAGGCCATCATCTCTACCCAACCTCAGTTTTCACCTTCAGAACCTAGGCCTTATCTCTTCTCACTGCTCAGGAGTGAACGTGATGCAAGAATTAGAACTTCTCCTTCGCCTTGGCAAGTAACCTAGTGGTTGGCATGTTGTCCATTGTTCATTGTAGGAGAAAGCAGCATGGACTATGAGGCTCCACATATCCCTGAGGGCCACAATTTGCACAAACACACATTGTGACCCTCAGCGTGAGCCCTATCCTCATGTAAAGCCTCTTAGTGACTGGAACAACAGCCCACATATGGGGCTTGCCAAGCCCCTAGTCCCCCAATCTCAACCAGAGTTCGAGATGACTAGTCACCCCTACTCAGGGCTCTACTCTGGAATCCCTCTTTGGTGGGACACCTGAGGTAAAAAAAAAAAACAAACAAACATATATATATATATATACAGAAAGGTTTCTTCCAATCCACAGAATGATCCCAACCCCGTGCGATCAGGCCAAATCACCAGAGAAAGAATTGTCCATGGCCCTTGAGGACACCCCGACATTCCACGGCCACCGTTGACAGAAAATCCAGAGACAAAAGCCTGAGCAAGCGCCACATACTCGCCCTTTGTTCATAGCCCGGAAAATTCTCACGTTCTGTAGATCGAGCCTTCATACATTCATCCCCAAACCTAAGCTGAGTTTGTGTTTTCAGACTTCTGTCCCCACAGGCCTGGCTCACACACCATCCAAGCTGGGGCCCCTGGAGCGACACCTCAGGACTGTGGCTTCCCTCTCCAGGGGAATTCTGCATTTCCATTGGCCACAACCCAATAGATTAGGAGAATCCGCCAAACTCCCCCAGGCCATCCGAATAATGTTGGCTGCTCAGGACACACAGGGATGATCTTTCACAAGTTAGGAAACTAACTCCACTCAGACCCAGAGACAGATATCCCCATAGAATAAGATTGAACTGGACAGGCACTTAGGCCCTAATCCGATCCATTGCTTTTGTTTCCAGGCATCTCTCCTCAGAGGCCTGGTTTCCAATACCAGAATACGGGGGATTACTGAGGGACTCATCAGAAAAATCTCATCTCCACATAGGAAATGTACTCTTTGGAGCTCTATAAAAACCTCTGTTTAGGAGAATCTTTCAGGGCCCCGGATCAAGCGCCCCATTCCAAGGTCTCCATGGACTTTAAACCCACATTATGATCTATTGTCGGGAGAGTCCATGTCAACTCAACCCCTTTGGTTTCTCCCCCAGGGCCTGCAGATCAAACCTGCCTTGTTTTGGAGACAACTAGAATGGGAGGCGGGCTGCCCAGGCATCCATCCTTAGAACCCTACTCTGGAGTCGTTCCACATGGGACATCCTGGAGCCATCCAACAGGTCTCAAGTGTCCCACAGAAGGAATCTTTGCAGTCTGGAGCATCTCACAACTCCCATTGTGGGAAAATCTACATGGCCTCTTGAGACGCTCCACTTTATAAAGGGGCTATCATGGACAGAAACTCCAACCTGAGCAAACGTCTGATATTCGCCCTGACTTCAGGTGCATGAGATCTTGATTCAGCTCTGCAGAGTGTGCCTTCTGTGCACTCACCCCCAAAACTAATCCTAGCTTGTGTTCTCAGACTACCGTCCTCACACCGCTGCCCCAAAAGCCCTACAGATTGGCAATACTGGGGCCATAATGCAGCACACTGCCTGCCCTCCAGAAGAAAAACGTTGCCTTATGGAGCTACCTAGAAACCCGAATAAGGATCAACTGAACACCACTCGACTGCACCCCAAATATGCAGTCTACCCTGTCTAATGCCTTGTCTGACACAGCATGAGCCCACACCTCCAGACCTACGCTCAACAGCTGGCCGCACACTGAGCTCATTGGACCCATCAGGTCCTTAGGTCTTCATCTCTTCTCAACCTCAGTTTTTGGGTTTCAGAACCTAGACCTAAACACCAATCACTGTCCAGGGGTGAACGTGATGCAGAAATCACAACTCTTCCTTCGCCATGGCTGGAAACCTTGTGGTTGGCATATTCTCCAACGTTCAGTGTAGGAGAATCCAGCGTGGCCCATGAGGCACTTCCCATGCTTGAGGGCCTTGTTGGGCACAAATAGGCATTGTGACCCTCAGCATGAGCCCTGTCCTCAAGGAAGGCCTCTCAGTGTCTGAATCAAGAGCCCGCCTATTGGACTTGCCATGCCCCTAGGCCCCAAACTTAAACAGAGGTGGGGATATCCAGTTGTCCCTCCCAAGGACTCTGCTCTGGAATCCCTCTTTTATTGGGACACTTGAGGTACATAAAATAAAATATAAAATAAAATAAAATAAAAAACAGAAAAGACTCCCCCCATCCCACAGAATGTACCCAAACTCTTGGGATTGGGTCAAATGCTCAGAGAAGGAAAGCCATCTACAACCCATGAGGCCACGCCAGCATTCCACCCACATTGTTGACACAAATCCAGAGACAAAACCTGAGCAAGCACCTCAAACTCACCCTTTTTCATATCCCTAAGTGTTATCACGGTCTGTAGATTGGGCGTGCCATACCTATGTCCCCAATCCTAAGCGGAGTTTGTGTTTTCAGACTTTTGTCCCCACAGGCCTGGCCCACACAGCCTCAAGGCTGGGCCCTTAGAGCCAAACTCAGAACTGTGCTTGCCCTCTCCAGGGGATTTCTGCCCATTCCATTGGCCACAACCCTATAGATTAGGAGAAACTCCAAAGTCCTGAGGCCATCCCAATATTATAGGCTGCCCAGGACAAACAGGGGCGATCTGACACAAGCTGAGCAACTACATCCCCTCAGATCCTTAGACACGTATCCTCAAAAAAGAGATTGAACCGGACAGGCACCTAGGCCCTAATCATCTCGATTGCTTTTGTTTCCAGTCATCTCTCCTCAGAGGCCTGGTTTCCAATACCAGCATATGGGAGATTCCTTAGGCACTCATCAAAACAATTCTCTTCTCTACATAGGAAACATACTCTTTAGAGCTCCATCAAAACCTCCGGTTATGAACATCCCTCAAGGCCCCAGATCAAGCACCCCATTCCAAGGTCTACATGGACACAAATGCACATTATGACCCATCCTCAACTCACCCATTTCAACACACACGCCTAGGTTGCCTTGGCGCTATGAGACACCTGGAATGGGAGGCAGGCTGCCCAGGCATCCATCCTTAGAACCCTGCTCTGGATAACTTCCTTATGGGATGTCCTGGATCCATCCAACAGGTCTCGACTGTCCCACAGAAGGAATCATTGCGGTTTGGAGCATCTCACAATTCCCATCGTGGGAAAACCTCCATGTCCTCGTGACACCGTCCCCTTCATGAAGGGGCCGTCATGGACAGAAACTTCGACCTAAGCCAACGTCTGATCCTAGCTCTGTCTTCAGGTATACGGGATCTCGAATCATCTCTGCAGAGGGTGCCTGCCGTCCCCTCACCCCGAAATCTAAGTCTGGCTTGTGTTCTCAGAATTTTTTCCTCACACTCCTGGCCCACAAGCCTTCCAGTTTGGGAATTCTGGAGCCACTATGTGGCACTGTGTCTTCCCTCCAGAAGAAAAACGTTGCCCTCTGGGGCTACCCAGTAACCACAAATGAGTACCATGCTGCATGAAACTCGACTGCACCCCAATGATACAGTCTAGCCTGGGCACTAATTCCCTGTCTGCCACAGCCTGAGCCTGCACCTCCCAACCCACACTCAACAGCTGGCCGAACACTGAGCACATCAGACACACCATGGCCTTAGGTCTTCATCTCTTCCCAACCTCAGTTTTCAGGCTTCAGAACCTAGACCTTAAATCCAATCACAGTCCAGGAGTGAAAGTGTTGCAGAAATTAGAACTCCATCTTCCCCATGGCCAGAAAACTTGTGGTTGCCATATTGTGCAACGTTCAGTGTAGGAGAAACCAGCATGGTACATTAGGCCACGCCCTGACTTGAGGGACTCCTTGGGCACAAAAACACATTGTGAAACTCAGTGTGAGATCTATCCTAAAGGAAGGCCTCTCAGTGTCTGGACCAAGAGCCCACATATGGGGATTGCCATGTTCTTAGGTCCCAATGTTAACCAGAGGTCTGGAGTCCAGTTGCCCCAACCCACGACTCTGCTCTGGAATCCCTCTTTTGGTGGTCCACCTGAGGTAAAAATAAATAAATAAATAAATAAATAAAAATAAACAAAAAAAACAGAAAGGCCTCCTCCCTTCCGACAGAATGACCCCAAACTCTTGGGATCAGGTCAAATCCCCAGAAAGGGAGCCTCATCGATGGCCCATGAGGACACCACGACATTCCATGGCAATCGGTGACAGATTTCCAGAAAAAAAAAAAAAAAAAGCATGAGCAAGCACCTCACATTCGCCCTTTGTTCATATCCCGAAGTGTTCTCCTCACGGTCTATAGATCGGGCCGGCCATACCTACATCCCCCAATCTAAGTGGAGTTTGTGTTTTCAGACTTTTGTCCAAATAGCCCTGGACCACACACGCTCCACACTTGGGTCCCTGGAGCCACACCTCAGGACTGTGCTTCCCTTTCAAGAGAATTCTTCCCATTCCATTGGCCACAACCTTGCAAATTAGGAAAAACCTCCAAAGTCACCGAGGCCATCCCAATAGTGTAGGCCGCCCAGGACAAACAGGGGTGATCTCAAACCAGCTGAGCAACTACCTCCACTCAGACAATAGATGTCCCCAGAAAAGAATATTGAACCGGACAGGCCCCTAGGCCCTAATCAGATCCATTGCTTTGGTTTCCAGGCGTCTCTCCTCAGAGGCCTCGTTTCCAATACCAGCATATGGTGGTTTCCTGAGGCACCATTAAGAACAAATCTCGTCTCCCCATGGAAAACTTGCTCATTGGAACTTTGTCATAACCTCTGGTTAGGAGAATCCTTCAGGGCCCTGGTGCCACTGCCCCATACCAAGGTCTCCATGGACTCAAACCAACATTAAGACCATCCTCAGGAAAGTCCATTTCAACTCAGCCCCCTCTGTTGCTACCCCAAGACAGCCGATCAAACGTTTCTTGTTGCTAGGAGACAATTGGAATGTGAGGCTGGCTGCCCAGGCATCCATACTTAGAACGCTGTTCTGGAAAAATACCTTATAAGACGTCCTGGAGCCATCCAACAAATCTTAATTTTCCCACAGAAGGAATCCTTGCGGTTTGGAGCATCTCACAACTCCAATAGTGGGAAAACCCCCATGGCATCCTAATGCCCCCCCTTCCTGAAGGGACCAAAATGGACAGAAACTCAAACCTGAGCCAAAGTCTGAACCTCGACCTGACTTCAGACGCATGAGATATCAATTCAGCTCTGCAGAGTGTTCCTGCCATGTCCTTGCCCCGAAACCTAAGCCTAGCTTGTGTTCTCAGACTTCCGTCCTCACTCTCCTGGCCCACAAGCCCTCCAGTTTGGGAATTCCGAAGCCACAATGCAGCACTCTGCCTGCCCTCAGAAGAAAAACTTTGCCCTATGCTGCTAATAAGAAACCCCAAATGATTTTCAAATGCATGCCACTCGATTGTAAAGCAATTATACAGCCCACCCTGTATTCTAATGCCCTGTCTGGCACAGCCTGAGACACGACATCCCAAACGACACCCAGACAGCTGGCCCCAACCTGGACACATAGGACCCGCTATGGCTGTAGGTCGTCATCTCTTCCCAACCTTGGTTTTCAGGCTTCAGAACCTAGACCTTATCTCCAATCACTGCCCAGGGGTGAACGTGATGCAGAAATTAGAATTCCTCCTTCCCCATGGCCAGAAAACTTGTGGTTGGCATGTTGTCCAACGTTCAATGTGGGAAAACCTGCATTGTCCGAAAGGCCACGCCAGTGCTTGAGGGCCGCCTAGGGCACACACATGCATTGTGACCTGCACGTGAGTCCCGTATTAAAGTAACGCCTCTCAGTGGCTGGACCAAGATCCTGCATATGGGGCTTGTCATATCCATAGGCCCCCAGGCTTAACCAGAGGGCGAGTATTCCAGTTGTCAGTACCCACTGCTATGCTCTAGAATCCCTCTACTGGGGGGACACATGAAGCAGAAAACAGGACACTTCCCTTCCCACAGAATGACCCCAAACTCTTGGGGGCTGGACAAACTACCAGAGAGGGAGACTTCTACGACCCATGAGGCAACTCCTACATTAAACGGCCATTGTGGACAAAACATCCAGAGACAAAAGCCTGAGCGACTGCCTCCCTCTCACCCTTCTTTCATATCCAGAGGAGCTCCCCTCATGGACTGTAGATCAGGCCTGCCGTAACCTCGGCCCCAAACCTGAGCTGAGTTAGGGTTTTTGGATGTCTGTCTGCACAGCCATGGCCCACACAGCCTCCAGGCTGGGGTCTCTGGAGCCACACCACAGAACTGTGCCTGCTCTCTCCTAAGAAACTGCCCATTCCATTGGCCACAACTCTACAAAATAGTAGAAACCTCAAGGTCCCCAAGGACATCCCACTACCGCAAGCCTCACTGGACAAATAGGGGCATTATGACACAAGCTGAGCAACTACTACCTCCATGCAGACACACAGACAGATATCCGCAGAGACAGAAGATTGAACCAGACAGGCCCCTAGGCCCTATTATGAACTCTTGTTTTGGTGTCCAGGTATCACTCCTCAGAGGCCTGGGTTCGAAGACCAGCATACGGGGCTTTCCTGAGGCACCAGACAGAAGACCTCTCATCTCCACATGGGAAGCTTCCTTGTTGGAGTTGTGTCAAGCCCTTCGGGTTGGAGAATCCTGCCGAGTCCCTTAGCTACTGCCACATTCCAAGGTCTCCATGGCCACCAACCCACATTATGACTCATCTTCAGGAGAGTCCCTATAGGGCTAACCGGAAACGCTAAATGAGTAACAACCTGCATGCCACTCGACCATACCCCAATTATACAGTCTAGCCTGTGCACTAAAGCCCTGTCTGACACAGCCTGAGGGCAGACCTCCAGTCCAACACCCAGACAGCTGGCCATAACAGAGCATATCACAACTACAATGGCTTTAGGCCATCAACTCTACACAACCTCAGTTTTCACCTTCAGAACCTAGACCTTATCTCCACTCACTGCTCAGGAGTGAACGTGATACAAGAATCAGAACTTCTCCTTCGCCTTGGCAAGAAACCTAGTGGTTGGCATGTTTTTGCAACGTTCAGTGTAGTTGAAACCAGTGTGGCCCATGATGCCCCGCTCATGTTTATGGGCCACATTGGTCACAAACACACATTGTGTCCCTCAGCCTGATCCCAGGCCTCAGGTAAGGCCTCTCAGTGGCTGGATGAAGAGTTAGCATATTCGGCTTGCCATGCCCCTAGGCCCCAAATTTTACCCATAGTTCGCGTTCTCCCTTCACTTTTCCCCAGGGCTCATCTTTGGAATTCCTCTTTTGGCGGGATACCTGAGGTAACAAACCTGAAAGGAGTCCTCCCATTCCACAGATTGATGAAAAACAATTGGGATCGGACCAAATCCCCAGAGAGAAAGATTCGTCCATGGCCCATGAGGCTTCCCCGACATTCCACGGCCATCTCGGATACAAAATCCAGAGACAAAAGCCTGAGCAAGTGCCTCAGACTCGCTCTTTCTTTATATCCAGAAGAGTTCTTCTCATGGTTTATAGATCGGGCCTGCCATACCTACCTCCCCAAAGCTAAGCTGAGTTTGTGTTTTCAGACTTCTGTCCCCAAAGTCCTGGGCCACACACCTTCCAGGCTGGGGCCCCAGGTGTCACACATTAGGACTGTGTCTACCCAATCCATGGGAATTCTGCCCATTCCATGGTCCAAAACCGTAAAATTAGGAGAACCCTCCAAATCCCTGAGGCCATCCCAATAGTGCAGGTCGCCCGGGACAAACAAGGGCGGTCTGATACCAGCTGAGCATCTACCTCCACTCATACCATAGATGGATGTCCCCTGAGAAGCAGATTGAACCAGAAAGGACCCTAGGCCATAATCGGATACATTGCTTTGGTTTACAGGCATGTCTCCTCAAAAGCCTGGATTCCAATACCAGCATAGGGGTTTTCTGAGGCACCCATTAGAACAAATCTCGTCTCCACAAGGAACCGTGTGCATCGAGCTATGTCAATAGCTTAGGAGAATACTTCAGGGTCCCGGTACCACCGCCCCATTTTAAGGCCCTCATGGACACAAACACACATTAGGACCCATCCTCAGGAAAGTCCATTTCAAGTCAGTCACACCTGTTGCTCACGCAGAGCCATCAGATCTAAACTCTCTTGTTGCTAGGAGAAAATTGGAATGCGAGGCCTGCTTCCCAGTCATCCATTCTCGAATGGTGCCCTGGAGTCATTCCATATGGGATGTCCTGAAGCTGCCCAACAGGTCTCAATTGTCCCGCAGAAGGTATCCTTGAAGGGGGCATCCCACAACACCCAACGTGGGAAAACCTACATGACCTCGAGATTTCGCTCCCTTCATGAAGGGGTCGTCATGCACATAAACTCCAACGTGAGCCAACGTCTGATCCTCGCCCTGACTTCAGATGCATGAGATATTGGTTCAGATCTACAGTGGTCCCTGCCGTGTCCTCGCCCTGATACACAAGTCTAGCTTGTGTTCTCAGACTTCCGTCCTCACACTCCTGGACACGAAGCCCTCAAGTTTGGCAATTCCGGACCGACAATGAAGCACTCTGCCTGCCCTCTAGAAAACAAATTTTGCCTAATGAGCTGCCCAGACAACTTATATGAGGATAAATCTACATGGCACTCGACTTTACCCAAATTATATAGTCTACGGGGGCACTAATGCACTGTCTGACACAACCTGAGCACGGACCTCCTGACCAACACCCAGACAGCTGACCGCACACTGAGCACATCAGACCCGCCATGGCCTTAGGTCATCATCTCTTCCCTACCTCCGTTTTCAGGCTTCAGAACCTAGACCTTATCTCCAATAACTGCCCAAGGGTGACTGTGATGCAGAAATCAGAACACTTCCTTACCCATGGCAAGAAATCTTGTCGTTGGCAGGTTGTCCAACGTTCAGTGTAGGAGAAACCAGGATTCACCATGAGGCCCCGCCCATTCTTGTTTGCTAAGTGGGCATAAACACGCATTGTGACCCTCAGTGTGAGTCCTGTCCTCTAGTAAGTCCTCTCAGTCGCTCGACCATTAGATGACATAATGGGCTTGACATGTCCCTAGGCCCAAATTTGTAACCAGATTTCTGGTTGTCCAGTCGGCCCTCCCCAGGGCTCTACTCTGGAATACCTCATTTGGTGAGACACCTGAGGTTAAAAAACAAAACAAGGCAAATCACAACAACAACAAAACGGACTTCTTCCATCCCACAAAATGACCCCACAATCTTGCGATGGGGACAAACCACCAGAGAGTAAGACTCGTCCATTTCCCATGAAGTCAACCGGAAATTTCAGGACCATGAGTGACACGATATCCAGAGACAAAAACTTGAGCAAGAGCCTGACACTCGCCCTTTTTTCAATTCCCGAAGAGTTCTCCTCATGGTCTGTAGATCAATACTGCCATACCTATTACCCGAAACATAAGCCGCGTTTGTGTTTTCAGACAACTGTCCAAACAGCTCTGCCTACACACCCTACAGGCTCAGGCCCCTGGAGCCAAACCTGAGGACTGTACTTGCCCTCTCCAAGGGAATTGTATGTGCCCATTCCAATGGCCACAACGTACTAATAGGATAAACCTCCAAACTCCCTGAGGCCATCCCAATAGTGGTGGCTCTCCAGGACAAACAGGAGCAATCTGAGCCCATCTGACACCTACATGCACTCAGACGCATAGACTGATGTCCCCAGAGGTAAAAAGGTACGAACAGGCCCCTAGGCACTATTTGGATTCATTGTTGTGCTATCCAGTCAACTCTCCTCAGAGGCCTGGATTTCAATACCAGCGTATTGCTGTTTCCTGACTCATCCCTCAGAACAAATCTCATTTATATATGGGAAACTTGCACGTTGGAGCTGTGTCAAAGCCTCTGATTGAAAAAACCCTTCAGGGCCCCAGTGCCACCGCTTCATTCCAAGATCTCCATAGACACAAAAACATATTAGGATCCATCCACAGGAGAGTCCATTTCAACTCAGCCTCCTGGGTTGCTCCCCCAGATCCAGCAGATCTATCCTGTCTTGTTGCTAGGACACAATTGGAATGCGAGGTGGGCTACCCAGCCATCCATCCTTAGAACCCTGCTTGGAATCGTTGCCCTGGAGCCAACCAACAGTTCTCAATTGTCCTGCAGAACAATCTTTGCAGTTTGGAGCTTCTCACAACTAACATCTTGGGAAAACCCCCACGGCCTCATGACCCCCCCGCCCCTTCATGAAGGGCCATCAGGGACAGAAACTCCAGCCTGAGCGATCTTCTGATCCTCGCCCTGACATCATAAGCACAAGATCTCGATTCAGGTCTGTAGATTGTTCCTGCCTTGTCCTCACCCAGAAACCTAAGCCTAGCTTGTTCTCAGATTTCCTTCCTCAGACTACTGGCCCACAAGCCTCCAGTTTGAAAACCAGAACTATAATGCAGCACTCTACCTGCCCTCAGGAAGAAAAACATTGCCCTCTGGGGCTACCCAGAAACTCCAAAAGAGGATCAACCTGCACGCCATACGACTGTACCCCAAATATATAGGCTGACCTGGGCACTATTGCCCTTTTTGACACAGCCTGAGCCTGGATTACCTGGCCCCACACAGAAAGCTGGCCGCTCACTGAGCACATCGGACCCGCCATGGTCTTAGGTCGTCATCTCTTCCCAACCTCGGTTGTCAAGTTTCAGAACCTAGACCTTATCTCCAATCACTGCCCAGGCTTGAAAGTGATGCAGAAAACACAACTCCTTCCCCGTGGCAAGAAACCATGTGGTTGGCATGTTGTCCAACGTTCAGTGTAGTTGAAACCAGGGTGGCCCATGAGGCCCCGCTCATGTTTGCGGGCCAAATTGGTCAAAACCACACATTGTGACCCTCACCCTGATCCCAGTCCTCAATAAGGCCTCTCAGTGGCTGGATGAAGAGACAGCATATTGGGCTTGCCATGCCCCTAGGCCCCAAATTTTACCCATAGTTAGGGTTCTCCCTTCACTTTTCCCCAGGGCTCTTCTTTGGAATTCCTCTTTTGGCGGGACACCTGAGGTAACAAACCTGAAAGGAGTCCTCCCATTCCACAGATTGACGAAAAACAATTGGGATCGGGCCAAATCCACAGAGAGGAAGATTCGTCCATGGCCCATGAGGCTTCCCCGACATTCCACGGCCATCTCGGATACAAAATCCAGAGACAAAAGCCTGAGCAAGCGCCTCAGACTCGCTCTTTCTTCATATCGGGAAGAGTTCTTCTCATGGTTTATAGATCGGGCCTGCCATACCTACGTCCCCAAACCTAAGCTGAGTTTGTGTTTTCAGACTTCTGTCCTCAAAGTCCTGGGCCACACACCCTCCAGGCTTGGGCCCCTGGAGTCACACATTAGGACTGTGCCTACCCAATCCATGGGAATTCTGCCGATGCCATTGTCCAAAACAGTAAAATTTGGAGAACCCTACAAATCCCTGAGCCCATCCCAATAGTGCAGGTCGCCCGGGACAAACAAGGGCGGTCTGATACCAGCTGAGCATCTACCTCCACTCATACCATAGATGGATGTCCCCTGAGAAGAAGATTGAACCAGACAGGACCCTAGGCCATAATCGGATACATTGCTTTGGTTTACAGGCATGTCTCCTCAAAAGCCTGGATTACAATACCAGCATAGAGGTTTTCCTGAGGCACCCATCAAAACAAATCTCGTCTCCACAAGGAACCATGTGCATCGAGCTATGTCAAAAGCTTAGGAGAATACTTCAGGGTCCCGGTGCCACCGCCCCATTTTAAGGCCCTCATGGACACAAACACACATTAGGACCCATCCTCAGGAAAGTCCATTTCAAGTCAGCCACCCCGGTTTCTCCCGCAGAGCCATCAGATCTAAACTGTCTTGTTGCTAGGAGACAATTGGAATGCGAGGCGGGCTTCCCAGGCATCCATCCTCGAACGGTGCCCTGGAGTCATTCCATATGGGATGTCCTGGAGCTGCCCAACAAGTCTCAATTGTCCCGCAGAAGGAATCCTTGAAGGGGGCATCCCACAACTCCCAACGTGGGAAAACCTCCATGGCCTCGAGATTCCGCTCCCTTCATGAAGGGGCCGTCATGCACAGAAACTCCAACCTGAGCCAACGTCTGATCCTCGCCCTTACTTCAGATGCATGAGATATAGGTTCAGATCTACAGGGGTACCTGCCGTGCCCTGGCCCTGAAACCCAAGTCTAGCTGTGTTCTCAGACTTCCGTCCTCACACTCCAGGCCCCGAAGCCCGGAAGTTTCGCAATTCCAGACCCACAATTCAGCACTCAGCCTGCCCTCTAGAAAAAAAATTTGGCCTAATGAGCTGCCCAGGCACCTTATATGAGGATAAATCTACATGGCATTCGACTGTACCCAAAGTATATAGTCTAACCTGGGCACTAATGCACTGTCTGACACAACCTGAGCTCGGACCTCCTGACCAACACCCAGACAGCTGACCGCACACTGAGCACATCAGAACCGCCATGGCCTTAGGTCATCATCTCTTCCCAACTGCGGTTTTTCAGGCTTCAGAACCTAGACCTTATCTCCAACCACTGCCCAGGGGTGCCTGTGATGCAGAAATCAGAACTCTTCCTTACCCATGGCAAGAAACCTTGTGGTTGGCATGTTGTCCAACGTTCAGTGTAGGAGAAACCAGCATTCACCCGAAGGCCCCGCCAATTCTTGAGTGCGAAGAGGGCATAAACATGCATTGTGACCCTCAGCGTGAGTCCTGTGCTCTAGTAAGTCCTCTCAGTGGCTCGACCATTAGATGTCATAATGGGCTTGACATGTCCCTAGGCCACAATTTTTAACCAGATTTCTGGTTGTCCGGTCGGCCCTCCCCAGGGCTCTACTCTGGAATACCTCATTTGGTGAGACACCTGAGGTTAAAAAACAAAACAAAGCAAATCAACAACAACAACAACAAAACGGACTCTTTCCATCCCCAGAATGACCCAAAACTCTGGGAATGGGCAAAACCCCAGATAGTAAGACTCGTCCATTTCCCATGAAGTCACCCGGAAATTTCACGACCATGAGTGACACGATATCCAGAGACAAAAACTTGAGCAGGAGCCTCACACTCGCCCTTCTTTCAAATCCCGAAGAGTTCTCCTCATGGTCTGTAGATCAGTCCTGCCATACCTATGACCCGAAACATAAGCCGCGTTTGTGTTTTCAGACAACTGTCCAAACAGCTCTGGCCTACACACCCTACAGGCTCAGGCACCTGGAGCCAAACTTGAGGACTGTACTTGCCCTCTCCAAGGGAATTGTATGTGCCCATTCCAATGGCCACAACCCTACTAATAGGATAAACCTCCAAACTGCCTGAGGCCATCCCAATAGTGGTGGCTTCCCAGGACAAACAGGGGCAATCTGAGCTCATCTGAGCACCTACCTGCACTCAGACGCATAGACTGATGTCCCCAGAGGTAAAAAGGAACGAACAGGCCCCTAGGCACTAAACGGATCCATTGCTGTGTTATCCAGTCATCTCTCCTCAGAGGCCTGGATTTCAATACCAGCGTATGGCTGTTTCTTGACTCACCCATCAGAAAACATCTCATCTACATATGGGAAACTTGCACGTTGGAGCTGTGTGAAAGCCTCTGTTTGGAAAAACCCTTCAGGACCCCAGTGCCACCGCTACATTCCAAGGTCTCCATAGACACAAAAAGACATTAGGACCCATCCACAGGAGAGTTTATTTCAACTCAGCCTCCTGGGTTGCTCCCCCAGATCCAGCAGATCTAACCTGTCTTGTTGCTAGGACACAATTGGAATGCGATGTGGGCTACCCAGCCATCCATCCTTAGAACCCTGCTCGGAATCGTTGCCCTGGAGCCAACCAACAGGTCTCAATTGTCCTGCAGAAGAATCTTTGCAGTTTGGAGCTTCTCAGAACTAACATCGTGGGAAAACCCCCACGGCCTCGTGACCCCCCCGCTTCTTCATGAAGGGCCATCAGGGACAGAAACTCCAGCCTGAGCGATCTTCTGATCCTCGCCCTGACATCATAAGCACGAGATCTCGATTCAGGTCTGTAGATTGTTCCTGCCTTGTCCTCACCCAGAATCCTAAGCCTAGCTTGTTCTCAGATTTCCTTCCTCAGACTACTGGCCCACAAGCCTCCAGTTTGAAAACCAGAACTATAATGCAACACTCTTCCTGCCCTCAGGAAGAAAAACATTGCCCTCTGGGGCTACCCAGAAACTCCAAAAGAGGATCAACCTGCACGCCATACGACTGTACCCCAAATATATAGGCTGACCTGGGCACTATTGCCCTTTTTGACACAGCCTGAGCCTGGATTACCTGGCCCCACACAGAAAGCTGGCCGCTCACTGAGCACATCGGACCCACCATGGTCTTAGGTCGTCATCTCTTCCCAACCTCGGTTTGGGAAGTTTCAGAACCTAGACCTTATCTCCAATCACTGCCCAGGCTTGAAAGTGATGCAGAAAACACAACTCCTTCCCCGTGGCAAGAAACCATGTGGTTGGCATGTTGTCCAACGTTCAGTGTAGTTGAAACCAGTGTGGCCCATGAGGCCCCGCTCATGTTTGCGGGCCACATTGGTCAAACCACACATTGTGACCCTCACCCTGATCCCAGTCATCAATAAGGCCTCTCAGTGGCTGGATGAAGAGATAGCATATTGGGCATGCCATGCCCGTAGGCCCCAAATTTTACCCATAGTTCGGGTTCTCCCTTCACTTTTCCCCAGAGCTCTTCTTTGGTATTCCTCTTTTGGCGGGACACCTGAGGTAACAAACCTGAAAGAGTCCTCCCATTCCACAGATTGACGAAAAACAATTGGGATCGGGCCAAATCCACAGAGAGGAAGATTCGTCCATGGCCCATGAGGCCTCCCCGACATTCCACGGCCATCTCTGATACAAAATCCAGAGACAAAAGCCTGAGCAAGCCCCTCAGACTCGCTCTTTCTTCATATCCGCAAGAGTTCTTCTCATGGTTTATAGATCGGGCCTGCCATACCTACGTCCCCAAACCTAAACTGAGTTTGTGTTTTCAGACTTCTGTCCTCAAAGTCCTGGGCCACACACCCTCCAGGCTGGGGCCCCTGGAGTCACACAGTAGGACTGTGCCTACCCAATACATGGGAATTCTGCCGATGCCATTGTCCAAAACAGTAAAATTTGGAGAACCCTACAAATCGCTGAGGCCATCCCATAGTGTAGGTCGCCCGGGACAAACAAGGGTGGTCTGATACCAGCTGAGCATCTACCTCCACTCATACCATAGATGGATGTCCCCTGAGAAGAAGATTGAACCAGACAGGACCCTAGGCCATAATCGGATACATTGCTTTGGATTACAGGCATGTCTCCTCAAAAGCCTGGATTCCAATACCAGCATAGAGGTTTTCCTGAGGCACCCATCAAAACAAATCTCGTCTCCACAAGGAACCTTGTGCATCGAGCTATGTCAAAAGCTTAGGAGAATACTTCAGGGTCTCGGTGCCACCGCCCCATTTTAAGGCCCTCATGGACACAAACACACATTAGGACCCATCCTCAGGAAAGTCCATTTCAAGTCAGCCACCCCGGTTTCTCCTGCAGAGCCATCAGATCTAAACTGTCTTGTTGCTGGGAGACAATTGGAATGCGAGGCCGGCTTCCCAGGCATCCAACCTCGAACAGTGACCTGGAGTCATTCCATATGGGATGTCCTGAAGCTGCCCAACAGGTCTCAATTGTCCCGCAGAAGGAATCCTTGAAGGGGGCATCCCACAACTCCCAACGTGGGAAAAACTCCATGGCCTTGAGATTCCGCTCCCTTCATGAAGGGTCCGTCATGCACAGAAACTCCAACGTGAGCCAACGTCTGATCCTCGCCCTGACTTCAGATGCATGAGATATAGGTTCAGATCTACAGTGGTACCTGCCGTGTCCTCGCCCTGAAACCCAAGTCTAGCTTGTGTTCTCAGACTTCCGTCCTCACACTCCTGGACATGAATCCCTCAAGTTTAAAATTCCGGACCGACAATGAAGCACTCTGCCTGCCCTCTAGAAAACAAATTTTGCCTAATGAGCTGCCCAGACAACTTATATGAGGATAAATCTACATGGCACTCGACTGTACCCAAAGTATATAGTCTAAACTGGGCACTAATGCACTCTCTGACACAACCTGAGCCCGGATCTCATGACCAACACCCAGACAGCTGACTGCACACTGAGCACATCAGACCCGCCATGGCCTTAGGTCATCATCTCTTCCCTACCTCAGTTTTTAGGCTTCAGAACCTAGACCTTATCTCCAATCACTGCCCAGGGGTGCCTGTGATGCAGAAATGAGAACTCTTCCTTACCCATGGCAAGAAACCTTGTGGTTGGCATGTTGTGCAACGTTCAGTGTACGAGAAACCAGGATTCACCATGAGGCCCTGCCCATTCTTGTTTGCGAAGTGGGCATAAACACGCATTGTGACCCTCAGCGTGAGTCCTATGCTCTAGTAAGTCCTCTCAGTGGCTCGACCATTAGATGTCATAATGGGCTTGACATGTCCCTAGGCCACAATTTTTATCCACATTTCTGGTTGTCCGGTCGGCCCTCCCCAGGGCTCTACTCTGGAATCCCCCATTTGGTGGGACACCTGAGGTTAAAAAACAAAACAAGGCAAATCAACAACAACAAAAAAACGGACTTCTTCCATCCCCAGAATGACCCAAAACTCCTTGGACGGGGCCAAACCCCCAGAGTGTAAGACTCGTCCATTTCCCATGAAGTCACCAGGAAATTTCACGACCATGAGTGACACGATATCCAGAGACAAAAACTTGAGCACGAGCCTCACACTCGCCCCTTATTCATATCCCGAAGTGTTCTCCTCATGGTCTGTAGATCAATCCTGCCATACCTATGACCTGAAACATAAGCCGCGTTTGTGTGTTCAGACGACTGTCCAAACAGCTCTGCCTACACACCCTACAGGCTCCGGCCCCTGGAGCCAAACCTGAGGATTGTACTTGCCCTCTACAAGGGAATTGTATGTGCCCATTCCAATGGCCACAACCTACTAATAGGATAAACCTGCAAACTCCCTGAGGCCATCCCAATAGTGGTGGCTTCCCAGGACAAACAGGGGCAATCTGAGCCCATCTGAGCACCTACATGCTCTCAGACGCATAGACTGATGTCCCCAGAGATAAAAATGTACGAACAGGCCCCTAGGCACTATTCGGATCCATTGCTGTGGTATCCAGTCATCTCTCCTCAGAGGCCTGGATTTCAATACCAGCATATGGCTGTTTCCTGACTCATCCGTCAGAACAAATCTCATCTACATATGGGAAACTTGCAGGTTGGAGCTGTGTCAAATCCTCTGTTTGAAAAAACCCTTCAGGACCCCAGTGCCACCCCTTCATTCCAAGGTCTCCATAGACACAAAAACATATTAGGATCCATCCACAGGAGAGTCCATTTCAACCCAGATCCAGATTGCTCGCCCAGATCCAGCAGATATAACCTGTCTTGTTGCTAGGACACAATTGGAATGCAAGGTGGGCTACCCAGGCATCCATCCTTAGAACCCTGCTCGGAATCGTTGGCCTGGAGCCAACCAACATGTCTCAATTGTCCTGCACAAGAATCTTTGCAGTTTGGACCTTCTCACAACTAACATCGTGGGAAAACCCCCACGAACTCGAGACCCCGCCCCTTCATGAAGGGGCCATCAGGGACAGAAACACCAACCTGAGCGATCTTCTAATCCTCACCCTGACTTCAGAAGCACGAGATCTCGATTCAGGTCTGTAGATTGTTCCTGCCTTGTCCTCACCCAGAAACCTAAGCCTAGCTTGTGTTATCAGATTTCCGTCTTCAGACTCCTGGCCCACAAGCCCTCCAGTTTGCAAACCAGAACTATAATGCAGCACTCTGCCAGCCTTCAGGAAGAAAAACATAGCCCTGTGGGGCTACCCAGAAACTCCAAATGAGGATCAACCTGCATGCCATTCGACTGTACCCCAAATATATAGGCTGACCTAGGCACTATTGCCCTTTCTGACACAGCCTGAGCCTGGACT
The DNA here is from genome assembly GCF_964662115.1 of Mustela nivalis. Classification (NCBI taxonomy): domain Eukaryota; kingdom Metazoa; phylum Chordata; class Mammalia; order Carnivora; family Mustelidae; genus Mustela; species Mustela nivalis. Next base: position 481,571 of record NW_028136239.1, read on the forward strand.
TCCTGGCCCCACCCAGAAAGCTGGTCGAACACTGAGCATGCCGGATGAGCCATGTCCTTAGGTCGTCATCTCTTCCCAACCTCGGTTGTCAAGTTTCAGAACCTAGACCTTATCTCCAATCACTGCCCAGGCTTGTAAGTGATGCAGAAATCACAACTCCTTCCCCGTGGCTAGAAACCATGTGGTTGGCATGTTTTCCAATGTTCAGTGTAGTTGAAACCAGTGTGGCCCATGAGGCCCCACCCATGTTTATGGGCCACATTGGTCACAAACACACATTGTGACCCTCAGCCTGATCCCAGTCCTCAGGTAAGGCCTCTCAGTGGCTGGATGAAGAGACAGCATATTGGGCTAGCCATGCCCCTAGGCCCCAAATTTTACCCATAATTCGGGTTGTCCCTTCGCTTTTCCCCAGGGCTCTTCTTTGGAATTCCTCTTTTGGCGGGACACCTAAGGTAACCAACCTGAAAGGAGACCTCCCATTCCACAGATTGACGAAAAAGAATTGGGATCGGGCCAATTCCACAGAGAGGAAGATTCGTCCATGGCCCATGAGGTTTCCCAGACAATCCACGGCCATCGCTGATACCGAATCTAGAGACAAAAGACTGAACAAGCACCTCAGACTCGCTCTTTCTTCATATCCTGAAGAGTTCTTCTCATGGTTTATAGATCGGGCCTGCCATACCTACGTCTCCAAACCTAAGCTGAGTTTATGTTTTCAGACTTCTGTCCTCAAAGTCCTGGACCACACACCCTCCAGGCTTCGGTCCCTGGAGCCACACATAAGGACTGTGCCTACCCAATCCATGGGAACTCTGCCCATTCCATTGTCCAAAACCGTAAAATTAGGAGAACCCTCCAAATCCCTGAGGCCATCCCAATAGGGCATGTCGCCCGTGACATACAAGCGCGGTCTGATAGCAGCTGAGCATCAACCTCCACTCATACCATAGATGGATGTCTGCAGAGAAGAAGATTGAACCAGACAGGACCCTGGCCAATCGGATCCATTGCTTTGGTGAGAGGCATGTCTCCTCAAAAGCCTGGATTCCAATACCAGCATAGGGGTTTTCCTGAGGTAGCAATCAGAACAAATCTCGTCTCCACAAGGAAACATGTGCATCGAGCTCTGTCAAAAGCTTAGGAGAATACTTCAGGGTCCCGGTGCCACGGCCCCATTCCAAGGCCCCATGGACACAAACACACATTAGGACCCATCGTGAGGAAAGTCCATTTCAAGTCAGCCACCCCGGTTGCTCCCGCAGAGCCATCAGATCTAAACTGGCTTGTTGCTAGGAGACAATTGGAATGCGAGGCTGGCTTCCCAGGCATCCTCCCTCGAACAGTGCTATAGAGTCATTCCTTATGGGATGTCCTGGAGCTGCCCAAAGGCCTCAATTGTCCTGCAGAAGGAATTCTTGAAGGGGGCAACCCACAACTCCCACGTGGGAAAAACTCCATGGACACGAGATTCCGCTCCCTTCATGAAGGAGCCGTCAGGCACAGAAACTCCAACCTAAGCCAAAGTCTAATTCTCTCCCTGACTTGAAATGGATGAGATATTGGTTCAGATCTGCAGGGGGTACCTGCCGTGCCCTTGCCCTTAGCCCAAGTATAACTTTTGTTCTCAGAATTCCGACCTCACTCTCCTGGCCTCAAAGCCCTCATGATTGGTAAATCCGGTCCCACAATTAAGCACATGGCCTGCTTTCTGGAAAAAAAATATTGCCTAAAGAGCTGCCAAGGCAACTTATATGAAGATAAACCTACACGGTACTCGGCTTTGCCCGAATTATATAGTCTAACCTGGGCACTAATGCACTGTCTGACACAACCTGAGCCCGGACTTCCTGACCAACACCCAGACAGCTGACCGCACACTGCGCACATCAGACCCGCCATGGCCTTAGGTCCTCATCTCTTCCCTACCTCAGTTTTCAGGCCTCAGAAACTAGACTTTATCTCTGCCTGGGGATGAGTGTGATGCAGAAATCAGAACTTCTCCTTACACATGGCAAGAAACCTTGTGGTTGGCATGTTGTCCAACGTTCATTGTAGGAGAAACTAGCATTCACCCTGAGGCCCGCCTATTCTTGAGTGCGACGAGGGCATAAATATGCATTGTGACCCTCAGGGTGAGTCCTGTCCTCTAGTAAGTCCTCTCAGAGCCTGGATCACTAGATGTCATAATGGGCTTGACATAGCCCTACGCCCCAATTTTTAACCAGATTTCTGGTTGTTCAGTCACCCCTCCCCAGAGCTCTACTCTGGAATTCCTCATGTGGTGGGACAACGGAGGTTAAAAAATGAAACGAAACAAAGCAACAACAACAACAAAAAAAACGACTTCTTCCATCCCAAGAATGACCCCAACCTCTTTGGAAGGGGCCAAATCGCCAGAGAGTAAGACTTGTCCATTTCCCATGAAGTCACCCGGAAATTTCACGACCATGAGTGACATGATATGCAGAGACAAAAACATGAGCAATAGCCTCACACTCGCCCTTTTTTCATATACCGAAATGTTCTCCTCATGGTCTGTAGATCAGTCCTGCCCTACCTATGACCCGAAACAGAAGTCGAGTTTGTGTTTTCAGACAACTGTCCAAACAGCCCTGGCCTACACACCCTATAGGCTCAGGCCCCTGAAGCCAAACCTGAGGACTGTTCTTGCCCTCGCAAGGGAATTGTGTGAGCCCATTCCAATGGCGACAACGCAACTAAAAGTATAAACCTTTAAATTCCCTGAGGCCATCCCATAGTGTTGGCTTCCAAGGACAAACACGGGCAATCTGAGTTCATCTGAGCACCTACCTGCACTCTGACCCATAGATAGATGTCGCCCGAGGTAAAAAGAAACCAACAGGCCCCTAGGCACTAATCGGATCCATTGCTTTGGTTTCCAGGCATCTCTCCTCAGAGGCCTGGATTTCAATACCAGAATATGGCTGTTTCTTGACTCACCCATCAGAACAAATCTCCTCTACACATGGGAAACTTGCATGGTGGACCTATGTCAAACCTCTGTTTAGGAGAAGTCTTCAGGGCCCTAGTGCCACCGCTTAATGCCACAGTCTCCATAGACACAAAAACATATTAGGACCCATCCACAGGAGAGTCCATTTAAACTCAGCCTCCTCGGTTGCTCCCCGAGATCCAACAGATCTAGCCTGTCTTGTAGCTAGGAGAATATTGGAATGCGAGGTGGGCTACCCAGCCATCCATCCTTAGAACCCTGCTCAGAATCGTTGGCCTGGAGCCAACCAACTTGTCTCAATTGTCCCACAGTAGAATCTTTGCAGTTTGGAGCTTCTCACAACTCCCATGGTGGGAAAACCCCCACGGCCTCGTGATTCCCCCCCTTTATGAAGGGGCCATCAGGGACAGAAAGTCAAACCTGAGGCATCGTCTGATGCTCAACCTGACTTCAGGTGCAAGAGATCTCGATTCAGGTCTGTAGATTGTGCCTGCCATGTCCTCACACATAAAACCTAAGCCTAGCTTGTGTTTTCGGAGTTCCGTCCTCAGACTACCGGCCCATAAGCCCTCCAGTTTGGCAATCCAGAAGTACAATGTGGCACTCTGCCTGCTCCCTGGAAGAAGAACATTGCCCTCTGGGGCTACGCAGAAACCCCAAATGAGGATCAACCTGCACGCCATTTGGCTGTACACCAAATATATAGGCTGAGGTGGGCACAATTGCCCATTCTGACACAGCCTGAGCCTGGAACTCCTGGCCTCACCCAGACAGCTGGCCACACACTGAGCATATCGGACCCGCCATGGCCATAGGTCGTCATCTCTACCCAACCTCGGTTTTCACGCTTCAGAACCTTGACCTTATCTCCAATCACTGCCCAGGTTTGAAAATGTTGCAGAAATCCGAACTCGTTCCCTTGGCAAGAAACCTCGTGGTTGGCATGTTGTCCAACTTTCAGTGTAGTTGAAACCAGTGTGGCACATGAGACCCAGCCCACGCTTGAGGGCCACATTGGTCTCAAACACACATTGTGACCCTCAGCCTGAGCCCGGTCCTCAGGCAAGGCCTCTCAGTGGCTGCATGAAGAAAGAGCATATTGGGCTTGCCATGCCCCTAGACCCCAATTTTTAACCAAGTTCGAGTTGTCCCTTCACTCTTGCCCAGGGCTCTGCTTTGGAATTCCTCTTTTGGTGGGACACCTCAGGTAACAAACCTTAAAGGAGTCCTCCCATTCCACAGATTAACGAAAAAGAATTGGGATAGGGCCAAATCCACAGAGAGGAAGATTCTTCCATGGCTCATGAGGCCTCCCCGACATTCCATGGCCATCGCTGATACAAAATCCAGAGACAAAAGCCTAAGCAAGCGCCTCAGACTCGCTCTTTCTTCATATCCTGAAGAGTTCTTCTCATGATTTGTAGTTCGGCCATGCCATACCTACGTCCCCAAACCTAAGCTGAGTTTGTGTTTTTTGAGTTCTGTCCTCAAAGTCCTGGGCCACACACCCTCCAGGCTGGGCCCCTGGAACCACACATTAGGACTATGCCTTACCAATCCATGGGAATTCTGCCCATTCCATTATCCAAAACCATACAAATTAGGAGAAACCTCCAAATTCCCTGAGGCCATACCAATGGTGTAGGTTGTCCAGGACAAAAAAGGGCCGTCTAACACCAGCTGAGCATCTACCTCCACTCATACCATAGGTGGATGTCCCCAGAGAAGAAGATTGACCAGACAGGACCCCAGGCCATAATGGGATCCATAGCTTTGGTTTACAGGCATGTCTCCTCAAAAGCCTGGTTTCCAATACCAGCTGAGGGCTTTTCCTGAGGCACCCATCAGAACAAATCTCGTTTACACATGGGAAACTTGCATGTTGGAGCTCTCTCAAAGCCTCTGTTTAGAAGGACATTTCAGGTTCCCGGTGCCAGCGCCTCATTCCAAGGTCTCCATGGAGACACACCCACATTAGGACCCATCCACAGGAGAGTCCATTTCAACTCAGCCCCCTCAGTTGCTCCCCCTGATCCAGTAGATCTAACCCGTCTTGTCGCTAGGAGATGATTGGAATGAGAGGCAGGCTTCCCAGCCATCCATACTTAGAACCATTCTCAGAATGATGCTGTATGGGAAGTCCTGGAGCCAACCAACAGGTCTCAATAGTCCCGCAGAAGAATCTTTACTGTTTGGAGCATCTCACAACTCCCATCGTGGGAAAACCTCCATGGCCTCGTGATCCCGCCCCCTGCGCTTCATGAAGGGGCCATCAGGGACAGAAGCTCCAACCTGAGCGATCGTCTGATCCTCGCCCTGACTTCAGATGCAGGACATCTTGATTCAGCTCTGCAGAGTGTGCCTGCCGTGCCCTTGCCCAGAAACGTAAGTCTAGTTTGTGTTCTCAACTTCCATCCTCACATTCCTGGCCCACAAGCCCTCCAGTTTGGCAATTCCAGAACTACAAGGCAGCACTCTGCCTGCTTTCCGGAAGAAAAACTTTGCCCTCTGGGGCTACCCAGATTCCCCAAATGAGGATCAACCTGCATGCCACTTGACTGGACCCCAATTATACAGGCTGCCCTGGGCACTACTGCCCTTTCTGGCACAGCCTGAGACTGAACCTCCTGGCTCGCACCCACCCAGCTAGCCACACACTGAGCACATCGGACCCGCCATGGCCTTAGGTCATCATCTCTTTCCAACCTCGGTTTTCAGGCTTCAGTACCTAAACCTTATCTCCAGTCACCACCCAGGGTTGAAAATAATGCAGGAATCAGAACTCCTTCCCCATGGCAAGAAACCTTGTGGTTGGCATGTTGTCCAACGTAAAGTGTAGTTGAAACCAGTGTGGCCCATGAGGCCCTGCAGATGCTTGAGGACCAAGTCGGTCACGAACATGCATTGTGACCCTCAACGTGAGCCCAGTTCTCAAGTAAGGCCTCTCAGCGGATGGACCAAAAGACAGCATATTGGGCTTGCCATGCCCCTAGGCCCCAATTTTTAACCAGATTTCTGGTTGTCCAGTCTCCCCTCCCCAGGGCTCGGCTTTGGAATCCCTCTTTTGGTGGGACACCTGAGGTAACAAAACTGAAAGGACTCCTCCCATCCCACAGTTTGACCCAAAACAATTGGAATCGGGCCAAATCCACAGAGCGGAAGACTCGTCCATGGCCCATGAGGCCTCCCCGACATTCCACGCCCATCGTTGACACAAAATCCAGAAACAAAAGCCTGAACAAGTGCCTCACAATCTCTCTTTCTTCATATCCGGAAGAATTCTCCTCACGGTCTGTAGATCGGGCCTGCCATACCTACGTCCCTAAACCTAAACTGAGTTTGTGTTTTAGACTTCTGTCTCCACAGTCCTGGTGCACACACCCTGCAAGCTAGGGCCCCTGGAGCCACATCAAAACTGTGCCTTCCCTCTCCAGGGGAATTCTGCCCATTCCATTGTCTATAATCATAAAATTAGGAGAAACCTCCAAAGTCCCCAAGGCCTTCACAATAGTGTAGGCCGCCTGGGACAAACAAGGGCCATCTGACACCAGCTGAGCATCTAACTCCACTAATACCTTAGATGGATGTACACAGAGAAGAAGATTCAACCGGACAGGCCCCTAGGCTCTAAACGGAGCCATTGCTTTGGTTTCCAGTTATCTCTCTTCAGAGGCCTATATTCCAATAACAGTATATGGGGGTTTCCTGAGGCACCAATCAGAACAAATCTCGTCTCCACATGGGAAACTTGTCCTTTGGAGATGTCTCAAAACCTCCGGTTAGGAGAATCCTTCAGGGCCCATGCACCAACGCCCCATTCCAAGGTCTCCATGGACACAAACCCACATTAGCATCCATCCTCAGGAGAGTCCATTTCAACTCAGCCCCCTTGGTTGCTCTGACAGAGCCAGCATATCAAACCTGTCTATTTGCTAGGAGACAACTGCAATGTGAGGCGGGCTTCCCATGCATCCATCCTTAGATCCCTGCTCTGGTGTCATTCTGTATGGTATGTACTGGAGTGATACAAAAGGTCTCAATTGTTGATCAGAAGGAATCCTTGTTGTTTGGAGCATCTCACAACTCCCATCGTGGGTAAACCTCCATGGACTGGAGAAGCTGTCCACTTCATAAAGTGGCCAGAATGGACAGAAATTCAAACCTAAGCCTAGGTTTGAACCTCGCCCTGACTTCAGATTCATGATATCCCGATTCAGATCTGCAGAGGGTGCCTGCCGTGCCCTCGCCCAGAACCTACGCCTAACATGTGTTCTCAGACTTCCGTCCTCACACTCCCCGTCCACAAGGCATCCACTTTGGAAATTCCGGAGCCACAATGCAGCACTCTGCCTGTTCTCCAGAAGAAAAACATTGCCCTTGGGGCTACCCAGAAATGCCAAATAAAGATCAACCTGCACGGCACTCAGTTGTACCCCAATTATACAATCTACCCTGGGCACTAAGGCCCTGTCTGACACAGCCCAAGCTTGGACCTCCCGACCAACACCCAGACAGCTGGCTCCACGCTGAGCATATCGGACCCAACATGGTCTTAGGTCGTCATCTCTTCCCAACCTCGGTTTTCAGACTTCACAACCTAGACCTTATCTCCAATCACTGCCCAGGGGTGAATGACATGCAGAAATCAGAATTAATACTTCCCCATGCCAAGAACTCATGTGGTTGACATGTTGACTATCATTCAGTGTAGGAAAAACAAGCATGCACCATGAGTCCCCACCCATGCTTGAGTACCACGAGGGCATAAACACGCATTGTGACCCTCAGCATGAGTTCTGTCCTCAATGAAGGCCTCTCAGTGGCTGGACCATTAGAAGGCATATTGGGCTTGCCATGCCCCTAGGCCCGTATTTTTAGTTAGATTTCTTGTTGTCCAGGGTTCTGCTCGGGAATCCCTCTTTTGGTGGGACACCTTAGTTAACAAAACTAAATCCCACAGATTAACCCAAAACAATTGGGATCTGGCCAAATCCACAGAGAGAAAGACTCTTCCATGGCCCATGAGGACTCCTCGACATTCCACAGCCATCATTGACACAAAATCCAGGGGCAAAAGCCTGACAAGTGTCACACTTTCACCCTTTATTCATATCCCAAAAAGTTCTCCTCATAGTCTGTAAATCGGACCTGCCATACCTACGTCCCCAAAGCTAAGCTGAGTTTGTGTTTTCAGACATCTGTCCCCACAGTCCTTGCCCACACACCCTCAAGGCTGGGCCCTTGGAGCCACACATCAGGTCTGTGCCTGCCCACTCCACAGGAATTCTGCCCATGCCATTGTCCATAATCATACAATTTAGGAGAAACCTCCAAAGTCCCCGAGGCCATCCCTATAGTGTAGGCCACCCGGACAAACAGGAGCGGTCTGACACCAGCTGAGCAACTACCTCCATTTCATAAAATAGACAGATGTCGACAGAGAAGAAGATTGAACCAGAGAGGCTCCTAGGACCTAATTGGATGCATTGCTGTGGTTTCTATGTATCTCTCCTCAGAGGCCTGGTTCTAATACCAGCATATGTGGGTTTCCTGAGGCACCAATTAGAACAAATCTTGTCTCCACATGGAAAACTTGCTCTTTCGATTTGTTTCAAAATCTCCGGTTAGAATTCTTTAGAGCCCTGGGGCCACCACCCCATTCCAACGTCCTCATGGACACAAACACACATTAAGACCCATCTTCAGGAGAGTCCATTTCAACTCAGCTCCCACGATTGCTCCTGCATAGCCATCAGATCGTACCTGTCTTGTGGCAGGGAGACAATTGGTGTAAGAGGCAGTCTGCTCAGGCATCCATCCTTAGAACCCGGCTCTGGAGTCATTCCATATGGGATGTCCTGGAGCCATCCAACAGTTCTCAATTTTCCCGCAGAAGGAATCCTTGCAGTTTGGAGCATCCCACAACTCCCAACGTGGGAAAACCTCCATGGCCTCGAGATTCCACCCCTTTGATGAAGGGGCCATCATGGACAGAAACTCCAACCTGCGCCTAAGTCTGATCCTCGTCCTGACTTCAGATGAATGAGATTTTGATTCGGATCTGCAGAGGGTGCCTGCCGTGCCCTCGCCCTGAAACTTAAGTCTAGCTTATGATCTCAGACTTACGTCCTCACACTCCTGGTCCCGACGCCCTCAAGTTTGGCAATTCTGGACCCACAATGCTGCACTCTGCCTGCCCACCAGAAGAAAAATGTTGCCCCAGTGAGCTTCCCTGACACAATAAATGAGGATGAACCTACATGGAACTCAACTGTACCCAAATTATACATTCTAACCTGGGCACTAATGCACTGTCTGACACAGCCTGAATCCATACCTCCTGAACAACACCCAGAAAGCTGACCGCACACTGAGCACATCGGACCCTCCATGACCTTAGGTTATCATCTCATCCCAACCTCGATTTTCTGGATTCAGAACTTAGATCTTATCTCCAGTCACTGCCCAGGGGTGAACATGATGCAGAAATCAGAATTCCTCCTTCCCCATGGAAAGAAACCTTGTGGTTCGTATGTTGTCCAAAGTTCAGTGTAGGAGAATCAAGCATGGCCCATGAGTCCCCGCCCATGCTTGATGCCTACATTGGGCACAAACATGCATTGTGACCCTCAGTGTGAGCACTGTACTCAAGTAAGACCTCTCAGTGGCTGGACCAAGGTACCCTATATGGGGATTGCCATTCCCTTAGGCCCCCAATCTTATACAGAGCTCGGGTTGTCCAGTCGCCCCTTCCCAGGGTTCTGCTCTGGAATCCCTCTTTAGTGGCACACCTGAGGTAAAAAACAAAAAACAAAACAAAACAAAAAAAACCAGAATGGACTCCTCCCATCCCACGGAATGACCCCAAAATATTGGGATCATCCAAATCCCCATAGAGGAAGTCTCACCCATGGTCCATGAGGACGCCCCTACATTCCACGGCCATCAGTGACACAAAATCCAGAGTCAAAAGCCTGAGCAAGTGCCTCACACTCACTCTTTGTTCATATCCTGAAGAGTTCTCCTCAAGGTCTGTAGATCGGGCCTCCCATACCTATGTCCCCAAACCTAAGACGAGTTTCTGTTTTCAGACTTCTGTCCCCACAGCTCTGACACACACACCCTCCATGCTTGAGCCTTTAGAGCCACACCTCAGGATTGTGCCTTCCCTCCCCAAAGGAATTCTGCCCATTTCATTGGCCACAAACTTGCAAATTAGGAGAAACCTCCAAAGTCAAAGTGGCCATCCCAATAGTGTAGACTGCCCAGGACAAATAGGGGCAATCTGACACCAGCTGAGGAACTACCTCCACTCAATCCCATAGACAGATGAACCGAGAGAAGAAGATTAAACCAGACAGGCCCCAGGCCCTAATCAGATCCATTGCCTTGGTTTCCAGGCATCTCTCCTCAGAGTTCTGGTTTCCAATACCAGCATATTGGGGGTTACTGAAGCACCAATGAGAACAAATCTTGTTTCCCCATGGGAAAAATGCTTCTTGGAGCTGTGTCAAAACCTCTGGTTAGGAGCATCCTTCAGAGCCCTGGTGCCACTGCCCCATTCCAAGGTCTCCATGGACACAATCCCACATTATGACCGATCCTCAGGAGAATGCATTTCAACTCAGCCCCCTCGGCTGCTACATCATAGGCAGCAATCAAACGTGCCGTTTCGCTAGGAGACAATTGGAATGCAAGGCCGGATGCCCAGGCATCCATCCTTAGAACCCTGCTCTGCAATTGTTCCATATGGGATGTCCTGGAGCCATCCAATAGGTTTCAACTGACCCGCAGAAAATCCTTGTGGTTTGGAGCATCTCACTACTGCCATCATGGGAAAACACCAATGGCGGTGTGATGACCCCCCTTCATGAAGGGGCCATCATGGACAGAAACTCCAACCTGAGCCAATATATGAACCTCGCCCTGACCTCAGATGCATGAAATCTAAATTCAGCTCTGCAGAGTGTGCCTGCCATTTCCTCGCCCTGAAACCAAAGCAAAGCTTCAGTTCTCAGACTTACATCCTTGCATTCCTGGCCGCAAGGCCTCCAGTTTGGCAGTTCCGGAGCCAGAATGCAGCACTCTGCCTGCCCTCCAGAAGAAAGACTTTGCCTTATGGGGCTACAGAGAAACCCCAAATAATTATCTTCTGCATGCCACTCAACTGTACCCCAATTATACAGCGTATCTGGGCACGATTGCCCTGTCTGGCACAGCCTGAGTGCAGACCTCCTGAACGACACCTAGAAAGCTGGCCCCAAACTGAACACATCGGACCTGCCATGGCCTTAGGTCGTCATCTCTTCCAAACCTCGGTTTTCAGGCTTCAGAACCTAGACCTTATCTCCAATTAGTGCCCAGAGGTGAACGTGATGCAGAAATCAAAACTCCTCCTTCCCCATGGCAAGAAACCCTGAGGTTGGCATGTCCAAGGTTCACTGTAGGAGAAACCTGCAAGCTCAATGAGGTCCCGCCCAATATTGAGGACCACCTTGGGCACAAACACACATTGTGACCCTCAGCATGAGTCCACTATTCAAGTAACGTCTCTCAGTGGCTGGACCAAGAATCTGCATATGGGCTTGCCATGCCCAATGGACCCCAGGCCTAACCAGAGGGTGGGTATTCCAGTTGTATGTACCCAGTGCTCTGCTCTAGAATCCCTCTATTGTGGGGACACATGAGGCAGAAAACAGGACTCCTCCCTTCCCACAAAATGACCCCAATCTCTTGGGAGCCGGACAAATCACCAGAGAGGGAGACTTCCATGGCCCATGAGACCATGCTTACATTAAATGACCATCATGAATACAACATCCAGAGACATAAGCCTGAACGACCGCCTCTCACTCGCCTTACTTTCTAATCACAATGAGCTCCCCTCACGGACTGTAGATCACTCCTGCCATAACCTCAGCCCCAAACCTCAGCCGAGTTTGTGTTTTTGGATGTCTGTCCCCACAGCCCTGGCCCACACAGCCGCCAGGCTGGGGCCTCTGGAGCCACACCACAGGACTGTCCTGCTCTCTCCAAGGAGACTATGCCCATTCCATTGCCCATAACCCCACAGAATAGGAGAAACATCAAGGCCCCCGAGGACATCCCACTACTATAAGCCTCTATGGACAAAGGCATCCTGACACAAGCTGAGCAACTACCTCCATGCAGAAACACAGACAGATGTTGGCAGAGACAGTAGATTGAACCAGACAGGCCCCTGGGCCCTAATCTGAACTCTTGCTTTGGTTTCCAGGTGTCACTCCTCAGAGGCCTGGGTTTGAAGACCAGCATCTGGGGCTTTCCTGAGACACCAAACAGAACAACGATCGTCTCCACATGGGAAGCTTCATTGTTGGAGCTGTGTCAAACCCTTCGGTTTGGAGAAACCTGCAGAGTCCCTGAGCCCCCGCCACATCCCAAGGTCTCCATGGCCACCAACCCACAGTATGACTCATCCTCAGGAGAGTCCATTTCTACTCAGCCCTCTGAGAAACCCGCCCAAGAGCCTGCAGATTGAGCCTGCCTTGCCCCAAGCAGCCAGTGGGAATGTGAGGTGGCATTTGCAGACATTCATGCTTAGACCCCTTCTCTCGAGTCTTTCTGTAGGGGTCATCCTAGAACCATCTCATAGTACTCGACTGTCCTACAGAGGAAACCTTGATGTTTGGGGCAGCTCATAACTCCCAGCGTTGGGAAACCTCCCTGGCCTCATGACGCCCCCACCCCCTTCAGGAAGGGGCCATAATGGACACAAACTCCAACCTGAGGCAACGTCTGATACTCGCCCTGACCTCAGATGCAGGAGATCTCGATTCAGTCTCTGCAGAGTGGGCCTGCCATGCCCTCGGCCCCAAACCTAACGCTAGCTTGTGTTTTCAGACTTCCCTCTTCACACTCCTGGCAAACAAGCCCTCCAGACTGGGAATTCCAGAACCACAACACAGTTTTCTGCCTGCCCACCAGAAGAAAAACGTTGCCCTATGGGGCTCTCCAGAAACCACAAATGAGAACCAACCTGCTCTGGCCTCGACCGCACCCTAACTGGAAAGGCTACCCTGGTCAGTAATGCTCTGTCTGACACAGCCTGACGTCCCGACAGACAAGGAAACAGCTGGCTGCACACTAAGCACATCAGACAGGCCATGGCCTTATGCCGTCATCTCTTCCCAACCTGGGTTTTCAGACATCTGACCCTAGATATTATATCAAATCCTGGCAAACGTGGGTAACTGAAGCACAAATCAGATCTTCTCCTTCCCCATGGCTGGAAAGCTTGCTGTTGGCATGGAGTCATACCTTCAGTGTAGGAGAAACCTTCATGGCCCCTGAGGCCAAGCCTAAACTTGAGTGCCTCCTTGGGTACAAACTCGCATTGGGACCATCAGCATGGGCCCCATGTCGAAGTAAGGTCTCTCAGGGCCTCGACCAAGAGCCCGCAAATGGGGCTTGCCAAGCCCCTATGATCCCAATCTTCACAAGAGCTCGAGTATTCCATTTGCTCGAACCCAGGACTGTGATCTGGAGTCCCTCTCCTGGAAGAACACCTGAGCCAGACAGCAGGACTCCACCCTTCCCACAAAATGTCCCCAAAATCTTAAGAGCTGGACCAACTCCTCAGAGAGGGTGACTCTTCCATAGCCCCTGAGGTCACCCCTACATTCCACGGCTATGGGAGACAAAACATCCAAAGACAAAAGCTTGCGTGACTGCCTCCCATTTGCCCTTCTTTCATAAGCTGAGGATCTCCTCTCACGGTCTGTGGGTCCATCCTGCCATGCTCTCGGCTCCACACCCAAGCCGAGTTTGTGTTTTCAGACTTCTGTACCCACAGCCCGGACCCACACACCCTCCAGGCTAGGGCCTATGGAGACACACTGAAGGACTGTGCCAGTCCTCTCCAAGAAAACTGTACCCAATCCATTGGCCACAACCCTAGAGATTAGGAGAATCCAATAAGGTCTCCAAGGCCATGCCTCGGCCATGGACTAAGAGGGGCACTCTGACACCAGCTGAGCAACTATCTTCACTTAGATACTCAGACAGTGTCCCCAGAGACAGAAGATTGAAACGGACAGGCATCTAGGCTCTAATCTGAACCCTAGCTTTGGTTTCCAGGTGTCTCTACTCAGAGAACTGGTTTGAAGACCAGTATCTGGGGCTTTTCTGAGGCACCAAAGAGAACCTGTCTCATCTCCACATAGGGATCTCTTTTTAATTGGAGCAATATTACACCCTTCGGTTAGGCGAATACTTCATGGCCCCTGAGCTGCCAACATATTCCAAGGTCTCCATGCACACAAACCCACATTATGACCCATCCGCAGGAGAGTCCATTTCAATTCAGCCCCCTAGTTAGCTCGCCCCAGAGCCAGTAGTTCAAACATGTCTTGTCACAAAGAGCCAATGGGAATGTGAGGTATGCTGTACAGGCATCCATCCTTCGAATCCTGCTCTCCAGTCTTTCCGTATGGGACATCCTGGAGCCATTCAACAGGACTCGACTGTCCAGCAGATGGAAAGCTTGTGGTATGGGTCAACGCACAAACTAGAGTTTGTGCTGGTGTCTAAGGTGCTGTGCAGGATTCTCCAATCTTGAGGGTTTGGCACAGGTCGAAGGGCATGGTTTCCTACTGGGGACAGGAGATATTCTATTGTGTGGCTCAGGGACCACATGTTGTGGTATTTCAGAACAGGACCCTGAGGACAGATGCCTGAAAACCTAATCTAGTGTTCCAATGACGTCCTAGGAGCATGTCAGGTACAATCTTCTGACCCAGGAACATTGAAATGGCTGTCTGCTTGGATGTAGGTGATCAGGGCGTTTCAGACTGGCATTTGTGTCCAGTGCTGCCGACAATATTGGGTCGGGTTCAGGGCTCTTGCGTGTTTCTCCTAAACTGGAAGGTTTGGGCAGGTTTGACGGTCACAGTTTCCTTGGGGATGGCAGGCCCAGTCATGTGTTGTGGATCCAGAGAACCTGTCCTGGAGGGCATATGAGCCATGGTTTTGGGAGAGAAGTCTGCAAACACAAATGTGGGTTATGGTTAGTGGAAAGGTGATCACAGGCCCAATGAGTAGACCTGGAGTGCAGCTTGTCAGGAGTAATTAGGGTGACTGGAAGGCAGTAGCACAGGCTTTTCTCTCTATATTGTGTGTCCAGGATGGCCTTGGAATGCAGGTATAGTCTCATGGGTCCATGGGAAACTTTTTCTCTCTATGGATCTGTGCAGCTCATAGTTTGGTGGCTTTTTTGGGGAAGGGAAGAGTGTTGTTTTCCATCTAATGGGTGCCCCAAAACAGGGATTCCAGATACAGGCTCTTTTTCTGGGCATCTGGGACTTCCCACCAAGGGTTAGGATTTGCACCTAGGGGTGTATGAGGCCTGCAATGCGGGATCATGATGGTGCAACTGAGAGGGATTGTTTGAAAGCTTGCTCAGGCTGAGTCTCACAATGCCTGTTTGCTCCCATGGCGGCCCTCAGGAGTGGGAGTGGTCTCATTGGTCATATATCTGGCTCCCTCTTAGAGAGTTGGACACCCAACCCAACAGCCAAATGTCCTGCCATGAGGAAGGATGAGTTCTCTTCTGTCAGGTTCCTCTGTGCTTCAGGTTGCCCCATTGGCAGGGTTTCCAGCAAGGTCTCGAGATAGGTGTCTGAATACCAAGGATGGGTGGAGATGACGTACTTGGGCCATAGCAATACCAAATGCTAGATATGAGGCCTAAAACTCGGTCGGGGCTCAGGCTCTGTCAGACACAGCGCTAGTGGCCATGGCAGCCTTTATATCAGAGTAGATTCGAGGGCGGAGCAGATTGATCCTCATGTGGAGTTTCTTGGGAAGATTCCCAGGCATTTGTTCATTCAATAGGGAAGGCAGAATGCTGTGTTGTGGCTCCAGGTTTCCCAATCACGAGAGCTTGGGAACCAGTCAGTTTTGGGTGGAATTGTAAACAAAAGCTATGGTTCAATTCAGTGCCAAGCAGAAGGCAGTTCCAATTTGTAGCAGTTTACTCGAGACATCCAGCACTGGAATAAGGGTGGATGTCAGATGCTTGCTCACACTAGAGTTTTTGTCTATGATGACCGACAAGTGGAGGGGTGGTATAAAGAGGCCATGGAGGAGTTCACATGCTGAGGCCTGTGAACTGCTGCAAAAAGTAACATTTTTTTGTACAGTGTAGGTGAAGTCTGGTTTGTTTACTCTAGGTTTCCCCATGTGGAAAGTTTGTGAAGAAGAGCTCTCCGGCATGGATGCCAGGAAAGCACACCTCCATTGACAATTGCAGCTGAGGAACATGGCAGATTCGTTCTGGTGGCTCTGGGACAAAGTGCCAAGGCCTTGAGTTGACATGGGATCTCTTGCAGATGGGTCACAATGCTTGTTTGTTACCAGGGAGAACTTAGAATGTGCTGGTTGCTAAGGTGCCATGCAGGATTCTCCTACCCTGAGGGTTTGGCACAGGTCGAAGAGCATGGTATTCTTCTGGGGACAGGGGATGTTCTGTCGTGTGGCTCAGAGACCACATGATGTGTCATAGATTGGTATTTCAGAACAGGCCCCTGAGGACAGATGCCTAAAAACCTAATGGGGTTCCATTGAGAGCCTAGGGGCATTTTAGGTTCAATCGTCTATCTCACGATCATTGACTTGGCTATTTCCCTGGATGTAGGTGATAAGGGTGTTTCAGACTGCGCATTTCCATCCCGAGTGGCCGGCAATATTGGTGTGGGCTCAGGGGCCACACAGGTTTCTCCTAATCTGGAAGGTTTGGGCAAATCTGATATGCACAGTGTCCTTGGGGTTGGCAGCCAGAGTTCTGTGGTGTGGCTCCAGAGATCACATTCTGGTGGGCATGTGAGCCATGGTTTTGGGAGAGAAGTCTGCAAACACAAATACAAATTAGGGTGAGTGGCGAGGTGATCACAGGCCCAATGCGTAGACCTGGAGGGAAGCTCCTCATGAACTATAATTAGGGAGACTGGAAGGCAGTAGCACAGGCTTTTCTCTTTGGATTGTGTGTCCAGTATGGCCTTGGAATGCAGGTGTGGTCTCATGGGTCCATGGGAGTCTTTTCCTCTCTATGGATCCTGGTGGCTCTCCATAGTTTGGTGGCTTTTTCGGGGAAGGGGAGAGTGATGTTTTCCACCTTATGGGTGCCACAAAACAGGGATTCCAGAGACAGGCTCTGGTTCATGGCATCTGGGACATCACAACATGTGCTATGATTTGGGCTTAGGGGCATATTAGGCCTGCAATGCGGGTTCATGGTGGTGCAACAGAGAAGGATTGTTTGAAAGCATGCTCAGGCTGAGGGTCACAAGGCCTGTTTGCCTCCAGGGCATCCCTGAGGAGTTTGTGTGGTCTCACTGGACTTGTAACTGACTCCCCCTTTCAGGGTTGAACACCCATCCTAACAGCCAAGTTTCCTGATATGAAGAAGGGGGAGTTCTCTATTGTGCTTCAGGATGCCCCATTGTCAGGGATTCCAGCAAAGTTCTGGGGACAGGTGCCTGAATACCAAGGATGGGTAGAGATGAAATACTTGAGCCATGGCAATCCCAAATGCTAGATGTGGGGCTCAACTCTGGTGACTGACACTAGGTCTGGGCTCAGGCTCTGTCAGACACAGCACTAGTGGCCAGGGCAACCTATAAATAAGGGTCCCTCCGATATAGGGCCGAGCAGATTGATCCTCATGTGGGGTTTCTGGCCAGACTCACCAGGCACTTGTTTCTATCGGGAAGGCAGAATGCTGTGTTGTGTCTCCATAATTTGCTATCAAGAAGGCTTGGGGACCAGTCGGGTGAGGAAGGAATTGTAAACACAAGCTACAGTTCAATTCACTGCCAAGCGGAAGGCAGTTCCTGTGTCCAGCAGCTTTTTCGAGATATCCAGCACCTTAGTAAGGGAGGACGTCGGATATTTGCTCACACTGGAGTTTGTGTCTATGATGACTGACAAATGGAGGGGTGGCGTCAAGAAGCCATGGAGGGATTTTCACGTTGAGACTCATGAGCTGCTCCAAATAGCAAGGTTTTGTTCTACTGGACAGGTGGAGTGTGGTTTATTTGCTCCAGGGTCCCCCATGTGGAAAGTTTGGGTAGCAGAGCTCTACCGCATGGATGCCTGGAATGTTCAACTTCATTGACCATTGCAACTGAAGAACATGGCAGCTTTATTCTGGTGTCTCTGTAGCAAAGTACCAAGTCCTTGATTTGACATGGAATCTCTTGCAGATGGGCCACACAGCTGGTTTGTTACCAGGTAGATCTTAGAATGTGCTGGTGGCTTAGTAGTTGTGCAGGAATCTACTACTCTGGGATTTTGCACAGATTGTAGGGCACGGTTTCCTTCTGGGGACAGGAGATGTTCTGTTGTGTGGCCCAGGCACCACATGTTGTATCATAAGTTCGCATTCTAGAACAGGCCTCTGAGGACACATGTCTGAAAACCGAATCAATGGTTCCAATGACGTCCTAGGGGCATGTTAGGTTCATTATTCTGACTCAGGACCATTGACTTGGCTGTGTTCCTGGATGTAGGGGATCAGGGTATTTCAGACTGTGCATTTGTGTTCAGAGCGGCCACCGAAATTGGGGTAGGCCCAGAGGCCTTGTAGGTTTCTCCTAATCTAGACAGTTTGGGCAACTGTGATGGAAACAGTTTCCTTGTGGATGGCAGGGACAGTCCTGCAGTGTGGATCCAGAGACCCCATCCTGGAGGGCATGTGTGCCATGGTTTTGGTAGATAAGTCTGCAAACACAAATTCGAATTAGGGTGAGTGGCGAGGTGATCACAGGCCCAATGCATATACCTTGAGAGCAGCTCATCTGGAACTGTAATTAGGGTGAATGGAAGGCAGTAGCACAGGCTTTTCTCTCCGGATTGTGTGTCCAGGATGGCCTCGGAATGCAGGTGTGTTCTCATGGGTCCATGGGAGACATTGCTTCTCTATGGATCCTGGTGGCTCCTCATAATTTGGTGACATTTTTGGGGAAGGGATGAGTGCTGTTTTCCATCTGAAGGGTGCACCAAAACAAAAATTCCAGAGATGGTCTCTGGGTCTGGGTACCTCGAAAATCCCACCAAGTTTTATGATTTGAACCTACAGGCATACCAGGCCTGAAATGAGGGATCATTGTGGTGAATCTGAGAGGGATTTTTTGAAAGCATGCTCAGGGTGAGGGTCACAATGCCTGTTTGTGCCAAGGGTAGTCCTCAGGAGTGTGTGTGATGTCATTGATGTTGTAACTGGCTCCCCCTTTGAGGGTAGAACACCCATACCAAAAGCCAGGTTTATTGCCATGGGGAAAGAAGAGTTCTCTATTGTGCTTCAAGTTCCCTAATTGGCAGGGATCCCTGCCAAGGTCTGGGGACAGGTGCCTGAATATCAAGGATGGGTAGAGATGACATATTTGGGCCATGGCAATCCCAAATGCTAGATATGGGGCCTGCTCTCTAGTGGCTGAAACTCAGTCGAGCTCAGGCTCTGTCAGACACGGCACTAGTGGCCATGGCAGCCTATAAATCGGTGTTGACTCGAGGGCCGACCTGATTGATCCTCATGTGGGTTTTCAGGGCAGACTCACCAGGCATTTCTTCATTCGATGGGGAAGGCAGAATGCTGTGTTGTGGCCCCAGATTTCCCTATCAAGAGGGCTTAGGGACCAGTCAGTTGAGGATGGAATTGTAAACACAAGCTATGGTTCAATTCAGTGCCAAGTGGAAGGCAGTTCCAATGTGCAGTGGTTTATTCAAGACATCCAGCACCGGGATAAGGGTGCATGTCATATGTTTGCTTAGACTGGAGTTTGTGTCTTGATGACCGACCAATGGAGTGGTGGCATCAAGAGGCCATGGAGCAGTTTGCACGCTGAGGCCTGTGAGTTGATCCAAACATAAGGTTTCCTTCTACTGGACAGGGGAGGTCTGGTTTGTTTACACCAGGTTCCCCCATGTGCAAAGTTTGGGTAGCATAGTACTCGCACGTGGATACTGGAAAGCACACCTACATTGACCATTGCACCTAAGGAACATGGCAGGTACTTTCTGGTTGCTCTAGGGCAAAGTACCAAGGCCTGGTTTCTAATGAAGTTGGGTCACAATGCAGTTTTGTTACCACGGAAATCTTACTATGTGCTGGTGGCTAAGGGGCCATGTATGATTAGTCTATCCTGATGGTTTGACACCGGTCGAAGAACACGGTTTTTTTCTGGGTATCGGAGATGTTCTGTTGTGGGGCTCACGGACCAAATGTTGTATCATAAGTTGGAATTCCAGAACAGGCCTCTGAGGACAGATGCCTAAAAACTTCATCTAGGGTTCCAATGAAGTCCAAGGGGAATTTCAGGTTCAATCATCAGACTCAGGACCATTGACTTCGGTGTCTGCCTATATGTAGGCAATCAGGGTGTTTCTGACTGTGTCTTTGTGTACAGAGTGGCCTCCAATATTGGGGTGGGCTCTGGGGCCTTGCAGGTTTCTCCTAATCTTGAAGGTTTAGGAAAATTTGTGGGCACGGTTTCTTTGGGGGTGGCAGGCACAGTCCTGTGGTGTGGCTCCAGAGACTCCATCGTGGAGGGCATGTAAGCCATGGTTTTGGGAGAGAAGTCTGCAATCACAAACTCGGATTAGGTTGAGTTGCGAGGTGATCGTAGGCCCAATGCATAGACCTGGAGGGCAGATCGTCAGGAACTGTAAATCACGTACCTCGAAGGCACTAGCACTGGCTTTTGTATCTGGATTGTGTGTCCATGATAGCCTTGGAATGCAGGTGTGTTCTAATGTTTCCATGAGAGTATTTTCCTCTCTACGGATCCTGGAAGCTCCCAATAGTATGGTGGCTTTCTCGTTTGAATGGAAGAGTGCTGTTTTCAATCTTAGATGTTCCCCAAAAAGGGATTCCAGAGAAGGGCTGTGAGTCTGGGTGCTTGGAAAATCCCACCAGGATTAGGATTTGGGCCTAGGGGAGTACCAGGCCTACAATGTGTGACTTGGAGGTACAACTGAGAGCGTTTGTTTGAAAGCATGCTAGTCTGAGTGTCACAATGCCTGATGTGATTAGGGCAGCCCTTATGAGTGGGAGTTGTCTCCTTGGCCATGCAGCTGGCTACCACTTTAATGTAGGACACCCATCCCAACTACCAGGATTCCTGCCATGGAAAAGGAAGAATTCTCTATTGTGCCTCAGGTTCCCCCATTAGCAGGTATTCTAGCAAATGTCTGGGGACAGATGCCTGAATACCAAGGATGGGTAGAGATGAGGGACCTGAGACATGGCCAGTCTCACATGCCTGACTCTCTGAGTAGCTGACATGAATTGAGCACTCAGGCTCTGTCAGAAACAGAACTAGTGGTCAGGGCTGAGTATGAATCAGGGATCCCTCAAGGGCTGAGCAGATGGATCCTCATGCAGAGTTTCTGGGCAGAATCACCATGCCCTTCTTCTTTCTAAGGGGAAGGCAAAAAGCTGCGTTGTGGCCCCAGAATTCCCTATCAAGCGGGCTTGGGGACCAGTAGGGTGAGGATGGAATTGTAAACTCAAGCTAAGGTTCAATTCAGTGCCAAGCAAAAGGCAGTTCCATTGTGCAGTGTCTGATTCCAGATATCCAGCACCTGAGTAAAGGTGAAAGTCAGACATTTCCTCATGCTGGAGTTTATGTCTATGATGACCGATGAATGGAGGGGTGGCGTCAAGAGGCCATGGAGGATTTCACATGCTGGGGCTTGTGAGATGCTTCAAACAGCAAAGTTTCCTTCTACCACACAGGGGGAGTCTGGTTTATTTGTTCCAGGGTCCCCCATGTGGAAAGTTTGGGTAGCAGAGCACTCCCACGTGGATGCCTGAAAAGCACACCTCCATTAAAATTGCAGCTGAGAAACATGGCCAATTCGTTCTGGTGGCTCTTGGGCGAATTACCAAGGCCTGGAGTTGACATGAAGTCTCATGAAGATGGGTCATAATGCAGGTTTGTTACCATGGAGACCTTACAGTGTGCTGGTGGCTAAGGGACCATGTAGGATTCATCTACCCTGAGGGTTTGACACTGGTCAAAGGGCACGGTTTCCTTCTCGGACCAGAGATGTTCTGATGTGGGGCTAACGGACCAAATGTATCATAATTTGGTATTGCAGAACAGGCCTCTGAGGATAGATGCCTGAAAATTTAATCTAGGGTTCCAATAAAATCCTAACGGAATGTCAGGTTCAATCCTCTGACTCAGTATCATTGACTTCAATGTCTGCCTAGATGTAGGTTATCAGGGTGTTCCAGACTGTGCATTTGTGTACAGAGTGGCAACCAGTATTGGGGTGGGCTCAGGGGCCTTGCAGGTTTCTCCTAATCTGGAAAGATAGGGCAATTTGATGGGCACAGTTTCCTTCGCAATGGTGGGCACAGTCCTGTGATGTGGCTCCAGAGACCCCATGCTGGAGGGCATGAGAGCCATGGTTTTGGGAGGGAAGTATGCAAACACAAATGCGGGTTAGGTTTAGTGGCGAAGTGATTGTAGGCCCAATGCATACTCCTGGAGGGAAGCTCCGTGTGAAATGTAAATCGCATGCCTCAAAGGAGGTAGCACAGGCTTATTTATCTGGATTGTGTATCCACGATGGACTAAGAATGCAGGTGTGGTCTCAGGTGTCCATGGGTGATATTTCCTCTCAAGTATCCTGGCGGCTCCTTATAATGTGGTGGCTTTCTCAGAGAGGAAAGAGTTCTGTTTTCCATATTAAGGGTGTCCCATAACAGGGATTGCAGAGAAGTGCTCTGGCTCTGGGCACCTGGAAATACCCACCAAGGGTTATGATTTGGGCATAGGGACTTACCAGGCCTCCAATGCAAGTCCTGGAGATACAACTGAGAGCGTTTGTTTGAAAGCATGCTCAGGCTGAGGGTCACTATGCAAGCTTTTGCATAGGGTGGCCCTCAGGAATGGGGGTGGTCTCAATGGCCATTCAGTAGGCTAACACTCTGAGTGTTGGACACCCTTCCGAACTTACAGGAATCCTGCCATGGGGAATGAGGATTTCTCTATTGTGATTCAGGTTCCCTCATTGGTAGGGATTCCAGGAAAGGTCTGGGGACACATGCCTGAATACCAAGGATGGGTAAAGATGACGGCTCTGTTCCGTGGCCAGTCTAACATGCGGGATATGGGCCCCGCCTTCTAGGTGGCTGACACGAGGTCGGGGCTTAGGCTCTGTCAGACACAACACTAGGGGCCAGGGCTGTCTATAATTCAGGGTTCCCTCAAGGGACAAGTAGATTGATCATAATGTGGAGTTTCTGGGCAGACTCACCAGGCCCTTCTTCTTTCTATTGGGAAGGAAGAATGCTGTGTTGTGGCTGCAGAATTCCCTATCATGAGGGCTTGTGGACCAGTAAGGTGAGGATGGAATTGTAAACCCAAGCTATGAATAAATTCAGTGACAAGCGAAAGGCATTTCCAGTGTGCAGCGGCTGATTCGAATATACAGCACCTGAGTAAGCGCAGACGTCAGATGTTTGCTCAAGCTGGAGTTTGTGTCTATAATGACCGACAAATGGAGAGGAGTTGAAAAGAGGTCATAGAGGATTTCCCACACTTGAGCTTGTGAGATGCTCCAAACAGCCAGGTTTCCTTCTACAGGACAGGGCAGTCAGATTTGTTTGCTCGAGAGTCCCCCATGTGGAAAGTTTGGGTAGCAGAGCACTCCCACATGGATGCCTGGAAAGCACACTTCCACTGAACATTGCAGCTGAGGAACATGACAGGTTCTTTCTGAAGGCTCTGGGGTGAAGTACCAAGGCCTGTAGTTGACATGGAATCTCATGAAGATGGCTCACAATGCTGGCTTGTTACCAGTGAGATCTTAGAATCTGCTGGTGGCTACGGGCCAAGTAGGATTCATTTACCCTGAGGGTTTGACACAGTTCCAAGAGCACGGCTTCCATCTAGAGAAAGGAGATGTTCTGTTGTGGGGATCAGGGACCATATGTTGTATCTTAAGTTGGTACTCCAGAACAGGTCTCTGATTACAAATGCCTGAAAACCTAATCAGGGGTTACAATGAGGTCATAGGAGCATGTCAGGTTCAATCTTCTGACTGAGAAACACTGACTTGGGTATCTGCCTGGATTCAGGTGATCAGCGTATTTCAGAATGCACATTTGTGTCCAGAGGGGCCTCCAGTATTGGGGTGGGCTCAGGGGCCTTGCAGGTTTCTCCTTATCTCGAAGTTTTAGGCAAATGTGATGGACACATTTTCCTTGGGGATGGCAGGCACAGTCCTTTGGTGTGGCTCCAGAGACCCCATCCTGGAGGAAATATGAGCCATGGTTTCGGGATAGAAGTCTGTAAGCACAAACTCGGGTTAAGGTTAGCGGTGAGGTGATCGCAGGCCCAATGCATAGACCTGGAGGGCAGCTCGTCTGGAACTATAAATTAGTTGCCTTGAAGGTGGTAGCACAGGCTTGTGTATCTGGCTTTTGTGTCCAGGATGGCCTCGGAATGTGGTGTGGTCTCATGGATCCATGGGAGATTTTTCCTCTGAAGGATCCTAGCGGCTCCCTATACTATGGTGGCTTTCTTGGCGAAGGGGAGAGTGCTATTTTCCATCTTAGGGGTGTCCCAAAACAGGGATTCCAGAGACAGGCTGTGTTTCTGGTCCCCTGAAAAATCTCACCAGGTGTTAGGATTTGTGCTTAGGGGAATATCAGGCCTGCAAATTTGGATTCTGGAATGCAACTGAGAGTGTTTGTTTGAAAGCATGCTCATGTTGGGGGTCACAATGCCTGCTTGTGTCCAGGGCGGCCCTCATGAGTGGGCGGGTTATCATTGGCCATTCAGCTGGCTACCACTCTGAGGTCTGGAAACCCATCCCAAGAGCCATCATTCCTGCCATGGGGAAGGAGGATTTCCCTATTGTGCTTCTGGTTCCCCCATTGGCAGGGATTTCAGCAAATGTCTGGGGACAGATGCCTGAATCAAGAATGGGTAGAGATGACAGCCCTGGGACATGGCTGGTCTCACATTCTGGAGTTGGAGCCCAGTCTCTGGGTCCTGACACGAGGTCAGAGACGAGGTTCTGTCAGACTCAGCGCTAGTGGCCAGGTAAACCTATAAATGGGGTTCACTCGAGGGTCGAGTAGATTTATCCTCATGTAGGGTTTCTGGGCAGTCTCTCCAGGCTGTTTTTTCTTGCTATGGGGAAGGCAGAATGCTGTGTTGTGGCTTCAGAATTCCCTATCAAGAGAGCTTACTGAACACCAGGGTGAGGATGGAATTGCAAACCCAAGCTACTTTTTTTTTTCAAGATTTTATTTGTCAGAGAGCGAGCGAGAGCAAGCACAGGCAGACAGAGTGGAAGGCAGAGTCAGACGGAGAAGCAGGCTCCCTGCAGAGCAAGGAGCCTGATGTGGGACTCGATCCCAGGACGCTGGGATCATGACCGGAGCCGAAGGCAGCTGTTTAACCAACTGAGCCAACCAGGCGTCCCGCCAAGCTACTTTTAAATTCAGTGCCAAGCATAAGGCAATTCCAGTGTGTAGCAGCTGATTCAAATATCCAGCACTTGAGTAAGTGCAGATGTCAGTTGATTGCTCACGCTGAGTTAGTGTCTATGATGACCAACAAATGGATGGGTGGCCTCAAGAGGCCATGGAGGATTACCCACCCTCAGGCTTGAGATACTCCATACAGAAAAGATTCCTTTTTACCGTACAGTGGAGTCTGGTTTGTTTCCTCCAGGGTTCCCCATGTGGAAAGCTGGTATCAGAGCACTCCCGCTGGATGCCTGGAAAGTACACCTACATTGACCATGGCAGCAGAGGAACATGGCAGTTTCATTCTGGTGGCTCTGGGCCGAAGTACCAAGGGCTGGAGTTGTCATGGAGTCTCATGAAGATGGGTCACAATGCTGGTATGTTGTCAGGGAGATCATAGAATGTGCTGGTTGCCAGGGGGCCTTGAAGGATTCATCTACCCAGAGTGTTTGACACAGGTCCAGAGCACAGCTTTCTTATAAGGACAGGAGATGTTCTTTTGTGTGGCTCAGTGACCATATTGTATCATACATTGATATTCAGAACAGCCTTCTGAGTACAGATACCTGAAAACCTATTCTAGTGTTCCAGTGAATCCTAGGAGCATGTCAGGTTCAATCTTCTGTCTGAGGACCATTGACTTGGATATCATCCTGGATGTAGGTGATATGGTGTGTCAGACTGTGCATTTGCGTCCAGAGTGGCCTCCAATATTGGGCTGGGCTTAGGGGACTTGCAGGTTTCTCCTAATCTAGAGGGTTTGTTTAATAGTGACAATCACAGTTTCCTTCGGGAAGACAGGTACAATCCCGTGGTGTGGCTCCAGTTATCACAAACTGGAGGGCATGTGAGCCATGGTTTTGGGAGGGAAGTCTGAAAACACAAACTTGGGTTAGGGTTAGTGGCAAGGTTATCACAGGCCCAATGCATAGACATGGATGGCAGCTCTTCAGGAACTGTTAATCGGGTGACTCAAAGGCAGAATCACAGGCTTTTTTCTCTGTATTGTGTGCAGGATGGCTTCAGAATGCAGTTGTGGCCTCATGGGTCCATGGGAGATTTTTCCTCTCTAAGGATCCTGGTGGCTCCCAATAGTTGGTGGCTTTTTCGGGGAAGGGAAGAGTGCTGTTTTTCATGTTAGGGGTGACCCAAAATATGGATTCCAGAGACGGACTCTGGGTTTGGTCCCCTGGAAAATCCCACCAAGTGTTAGGATTTGGGCCTAGTGGCTTACCAGGCCTGCATGCAGGATCCTGGAGGTGCAACTGAGAGGTCTTGTTTGAAATCATTCTCAGGCTGAGGGTCACAATACTTGCTTATGCCCAGGTGGCCCTCATGAGTGGGCGTGGTCACATTGGCCATGCAGCTGGCTCCCACTTTGAGGGTTGGACAACCATCCCAACAGCCAGAATCCTGCCATGGGGAAAGAGGAGTTCTCTATAGTGCGTCAGGTTCCCCCATTAGCTGGGATTCCAGCAAAGGTCTGGGGACAGAGGCCTGAATACCAAGGATGGGTAAAGATGATGGACATGGGTCATGGCCAGTATCAAATCGTGGATATGGGCCCCGATCACTGGGTGGCTGACACTAGGTCTTGGCTCAGGCTCTGTCAGACACAGCACTAGTGCCCAGGGCAGCCTATAAATTGGGGTTCCCTCGAGTGCCGAGCAGATTGATCCTCATGTATGGTTTCTGGGCAGACTCACCAGGCCTTTCTTGTTTGTAAGGGGAAGGCAGAATGCTGTTTTGTGGCTCTAGAATTCACTATCAAGAGGGCTTGTGGACCAGGAGGCTGAGGATGGAATTGTAAACCTAAGCTATGGTTACATTCTGTATCAAGCGAAAGAAATTTCCAGTGTGCAATGTTTGAATCCAATATTCAGCACTTGAGTGAGGGTGGATGTCAGATATTTGCTCATGCTGGAGTTTGTGTCTATGATGACACAAAAATGGAGGGGTGGCGTCAAGAGGTTATGGAGGATTTCCCAATCTGGTGTTTTTTTGATGCTCCAAACAGCAAGGTTTCCTTCTACCAGACAGGGGCAGTCTGATTTGTTTCCTCCATGGTTCCCCATGTCGAAAGATCGGATAACATAGATCTCCCACATGGGTGACTGGAAAGCACACCTTCATTGACCATGACAGCGAAGGAACATGGCATCTGGTGGCTTTGAGGCGAAGAAATAAAGACTGGATTGGACATGGAACCTCATGAAGATAGGTCAAAATGTTGGTTTGTTACCAGGGAGATCTTAGAATGTGCTGGTGGTTAATGGGCCATGCAGGATTCATCTAGCCTGAGGATTTGACACAGGCCCAAGAGCCCGGATTGCTTCTGGGGGCAGGAGATATTCTGTTGTGGGGCTCAGCGGCCATAGTTGTATCATAAATTGGTAATCCAGAACAGGTCTCTGAGGACAGAAGCCTGAAAACCTAATAAAGGGTTTGAATGAGGCCCTAGGGGAATGTCATTCAATCTTCTGACTCAGGATCATTGACTCTGGTGTCTGACTGGATGCAGGTGATGAGGGTGTTTCAGACTGTGCATTTGTGTCCAGAGTGGCATCCAATACTAGGGTTGGCTCAGGTTCCTTGCAGGTTTCTCCTTATATGGGGTTTTTGGACAACTGTGATGGGCAGTTTCCTTGGGGATTGCAGGAACTGTCCTGTGGTGTGACTCCAGAGACCCCATCCTGGAGGACATGTGCGCCATGATTTTGAGAGAGAAGTCTGCAAACACAAACTTAGGTTAGGGTTAGTGGCAAAGTGATCATAGTCCCAATCCATAGACCAGGAGGGCAGCAAGTCTGGAACTGTAAATCACGTAACTCAAAGGTGGTAGCACAGGTAATTGTATCTGGATTTAATTTCCAGAATGGCCTTTATTGCAGGTGTTGTCTCAAGGGTCCATGGGAGATTTCTCCTCTCAAGGATCCTGGCGGTTCTCAATAGTTTGTTGGATTTCTCCGGGAAGGGATGAGTACTGTTTTCCAGCTTAAGCGTGCCCCAAAACAGGCATTCCAGAGATGAGCTCTGGGTCTAAGTGCTTGGAAAATCCCACCAAGGGTTAATATTTAGGCCTAGGGCCATACCAGGCCTGCAATGCGGGATCCTGGAGGTGCAACTGAGAGCGTTTGTTTGAAAGTATGGTCAAGCTGAGGGTCCCAATGCCTGCTTGTGCCCCGGAGGCCATCAGGATTGGGCGATGTCTACTCAGCCATGCAGCCAGTTCCCATTCCTAGGGTTGGACACCCATCCAAAAGCCAGGATTCCTGCCATGGCGAAGGATGAATTCTCTATTGTGCTTCAGGTCCCCCCATTGGTAGGGATTCCAGCTAAGATCTAGGGGACAGATGCCTGAATACCAAGGATGGGTAGTAATGACAGCCCTGGGCCATGGCTGGTCTCACATGGTTAATGTGGGCCCCACCCTCTGGGTTGCTGACACGAGGTAGGGGCTCAGGCTCTGTCAGACACAGCACTAGTGGCTAGGGCAAACTATAAATAGGGGTTCCCTCCTGGGCTGAGTATATTGATCTTCATGTGTAGTTTATGGGCAGACTCACCAGGTCCTTCTATCTATGAAGAAGGCAGAATGTTGCGTTGTGGCTCCAGAATTCCCTATCAAGAGATATGGCAGACCAGTAGGGTGAGGATGAAATTGTAGTCTGAAGCTAGGCTTAAATTCATTGCAAAGCGAAAGGCAGTTCCAGTGTGCAGCAGCTGATTCCAATATCAGCGCCTGAATATGGGCGGATGTCAGATGTTTGCTCATGCTGGAGTTTGTGTCTATGATGACCAACAAATGGAGAGGTGGCGTCAAGAGGCCATGGAGGATTTCCCACCCTGGGGCTCAGGGGCCATAATTTGTATCATAAGTTGGTATTCCAGAAGAGGCCTCTGAGCACAGGTGCCTGAAAAGTTAATCCCTCTTCCAATGAGGTCCTAGGGCCATGTCAGGTTCAATTATCTGACTCAGGACCATTGATTTGGGTGTCTGCCTGGATGGAGGTGATCAGGGTGTTTCAGACTGTGCATTTGCATCCAGAGCAGCCTCCAATATTGGGATGTGCTCAGGAGCCTTCCGGGTTTCTCCTAATCAGGAGGGTTTGGGCAACTGTGATGGGCCCAGTTTCCTTGGGGATGGCAAGCACAGTCTTGTGGTGTGACTCTAGGGGCCCCATCCTGGAGGACATGTGAGCTATGGTTTTTAGAGAGAGATCTGCAAACACAAATTCGGGATAAGTTTAATGGAGAGGTGTTCACAGTCCCAATCCAAAGATCTGGAGGGCAGCACGTCAGGAACTGTAAATCAGGTGACTCGAAGCCAGTAGCACAGTCTCTTGTATCTGGATAGCATATCCACGCTGGCCTCGGAATACAGGTGTGGACTCATGGGACCATGGGAGATTCTTCTTCTCAAGGATCCTGGGGGATCCCATTAGTTTGGTGGCTTTCTCAGGGAAGTGAAGAGTGCTGTTTTCCATCTTAGGGGTGCCTCAAAACAGGGATTCCAGTGACGGGCTCTGGGTATGTGCACATGGAACATCCCACGATGTGTTAGGATTTGGGCTTAAGGGCATATCAGGCCTGCAATGCAGGATCCTGGAGGTGCAACTAAGAGCATTTTTTTGAAGGCTTCATCAAGCTGAGGGTTACAATGGCTACTTGTGCCCAGGGCAGCCCTCATGAGTGGGCATTGTCTCCTTGGCCATGCAGCTGGCTCCCACTTTGAGGTTTGGACACCCATATCAACAGCCAGGATTCCTACCATGGGGAAGGAGGAGTTCTCTATTGTGCTTTAGGTTACCCCATTGGTAGGGATTACATAAAAGTTCTGGGGACAGGTGCCTGAATACCAAGGTTGGGTAGAGATGATGGACTTGGGCCCTGGCCAATCTCACATGCTGGATATGGGCTCATATCTCTGGGTGCCTGAAACTAGGTCTTGGCTCAGGCTCTGTCAGACTTAGTACTAGTACTAGTACTAGTACTAGTGCCCAGGACAGCCTATAAATCAAGGTTCCATCGAGTGCCAAGTAGATTGAACCTCATGTGGAGTTTCTGGGAAGATTCACCAGGCCCTATTTCTTTCTAGTGGGAATGGAGAATGTTGCCTTGTGGCTCCAAATTCCCTCTCTAGAGGGCTTGCATACCAGGAGGCTGAGGATGGAATTCTAAACCCAAGCTATGGATAAATTCAGTGTCAAGTGAAACGCAGTTCTAGTGTGCAGTGGTGGAAGAGAAAGTGCAGAATCTAAATAACGGCAGATTTCAGATGTTTTCTCATGCTGGAGTTTTTGTCTATGATGACTGACAAATGGAGGGGTTGTGTCAAGGGCCATGGAGGATTTCTCCTGCTGGTGCTTCTGAGATGCTCCAAACAGAGGGTTCCTTTCTACTGGTCAGTGGCAGTCTGGTTTGTTTGCTCCAGGGTCCCACATGTGGAAAGAATAAGTAGAAGAGCACTCCCACATGGATGCCTGGAAAGCATATCACTGACCATATCAGGTGAGGAACATGGCAGGTTCATTCTGGTGGCTCTGGGGCGAATTACCAAGGACTTGAAGTGACATGGAATCTCATGAAGATGGATCACAATGCTGTTTGTTTGTTACCAGAGAGATCTTAGAATGTGCTGGGGGCTAAGGGGCTGTGCATAATTCATATACCCCGACCCTTGACACAAGTTGAAGAGCACGAATTCCATCTGGGGACAGGAGATATTCTATTGTGGGGTTCAGGGACCAATCTTCTGACTCAGGACCATTGACTTGGGTGTCTTCCTGGATGGAGGTGATCAGGGTGTTGCACACTGTGCATTTGTGTCCAGAGTGGCCTCCAATATTGGACTGGGCTCAGGGGACTTGCAGGTCTCACCTAATCTGGAGGGTTTGGGCAACTGTGATGGACACAGTTTCATTGGGGATAGCAGGATCTTTCCTGTGGTGTGGCTACAGAGACCCATCATAGAGGGCATGTGAGCCATGGTTTTGGGAAAGAAGTCTGCAAACACAAACTTGGGGTAGGGTTAATGGCGAGGTGATCACAGGCCCAATGCGTAGATCTGTAGGGCAGCTCATCTGGAACTGTAAACCAGGTGATTCGAAGGTGGTAGCACAGTCTCTTGTATCTGGATTGTGTGTCCTGGATGGCCTCGGAATGAAGGTGTGGTCTTATGGAGCCCTGGGAGATTTTTCCTCTCTACGCATCCTGGCAACTCCTAATAGTTTTCTCAGGGGAGGGAAGAGTGCTGTTTTCCATCATAGGGGTGCTTCAAAACAGAGATTCCAGAGACGGGCTCTGGTTATGTTGGCATGGAAAATCCCACGAAGTGTTAGGATATGGTCCTAAGGGCATACCAGGCCTGCGATGCGGGACCCTGCAGAAACAACTGAGAGCATTTGTTTGAATGCATGCTAAGGTTGAGGGACACAATGCCTGCTTTGGCCCAGGCGGCCCTTATGATTGAGCGTTGTCTCATTGGCCATGCACCTGGTTCTAATTCTGAGGGTTGGGCACCCATAGCAACAGCCAGGCTTCCTGCCATGGGGAAGGAGGAGTTCTCAATTGTGCTTCAGGTTCCCCCACTGGTAGGGATTCCAGCAAAGGTCTGGGATAGTTGCTGGAATACCAAGGATGGGTAGAGATGACTGGGCCATGGCCAGTCCCACATGCTGGATAAGGGCCCCACACTCTGGGTGGCTGACACGAGGTTGGGGCTCAGGCTCTCTCAGACACAGCGCTAGTGGCCAGCGCAAAGTATAAATCGGGGTTCCCTCGAGGGCCAAGTAGATTGATCTTCATGGGGAGTTTCTGGGCAGACTCACCAGGCCCTTCTTCCTATGGGGAAGGCAGAATGTTGCGTTTTGTCTCCCTAATTCCCTCTCAAGAGGACTTGCAGTCCAGTAGGGTGAGGATGGAATTGTAAACCCAAACTATGCAAGAATACAGTGTTAAGTGAAAGGTATTTCCAGTGTGCGTGACTGATTCGAATATCCAGCACCTGAGTAAGAGCAGATGTCAGATGTTTGCTCATGCTGGAATTTGTGTCTATGATGACTAACAAATGGAGGGTTGGCATCAAGAGAATGTGGAGGACTTCCCAGGCTGGGGCTTGTGAGATGCTCCAAACAACCAAGGTTTCCTTCAACCTGACAGGAGCAGTCTTATTTGTTTGCTCTAGGGTTCCCTATGTGGAATTTTTGTGTAGCAGAGAACTACCTCTTGGATGCCTAGAAAGCACACGTCCATTGACCTTTGTACCTGAGGAACATGGCAGATTCGTTTCATGGCTCTTGGGCAAAGTACCAACACCTTGAGTTGGCATCAAGTCTCAGGAAGTTGGGTCACAATGCTGGTTTGTTACCAGGGAGATCATAGAAGGTGCTGGGGCTAATGGGTCATGCAGGATCCATCTACCCTGAAAGTTGGACATAGATCCAAGAGCACATTTTCCTTCTGGAGACAGGAGATGTTCTGTTGTGGGAATCAGGGACCACATGTTGTATCATAACTTGGTATTCCAGAACAGGACTCTGAGAACAGATGTCTGAAGACCCAATCTAGGGTTCCAGTGAAGTCCTAGGGGCATGTCAGGTTCAATCATCTGACTCAGAACCATTGACTTGGCTTTCTGCCTCGATGGAGGTGCTCAGGGTGTTTCAGACTGCACGTTTGCATCCAGAGCAACCGCCAATATTGGGGTGGGTTCAGGGGCCTGGCAGGTTTCTCCTAATCTGGAGGGTTTGGACAACCTGATGGGCACTGTTTTCTTGGGGATGGCAGGAACTTTCCTGTGATGTGGCTTGAGGGACCACATCTTGGTGGGCATGTAAGCCATGGTTTTGGGAGAGAAGTCGGCAAACACAAACTGGGGTTAGGGTTAGTGTCGAGATGATCACAGGCCCAATGCATAGACATGGAGGTCAGCTCGTCAGGAAATGTAAATAGGATGACTCGAAGGCGGTAGCAAAGACTTTTCTCTCTGGATTGTGTGGACAGGATGGCCTCGGAATGCAGGTTTGTTTTCATGGGTCCATGGGAGATTTTTTCTCTCTAAGGATCCTGGCGGCTCCCAATAGTTTGGTGCCTTTCTCAGGGAAGGGAAGAGTGCTGTTTTCCATCTTAAGGGTGCCCCAAACAGGGATTCTGAGACGGACTCTGGGTCTGGGCACCTGGAAAATCCCACCAAGGGTTAGGATTTGGGCCTAGGGGCATACCAGGCCTGCAATGCTGGTACTGGAGGAGCAACTGAGAGTGTTTGTTTGAAAACATGCTCAGGCTGAGGATCACCATGCCTGCCTGTGCCCATGTCGGCCCTCAGGAGTGGGCATGGTCTCCTTGGCCATGCAGCTGGCTCCCACGCTGTGGGTTGGACAACCATCCCAACAGCCAATATTCCTGCCATGGGGAAGGAGGTGTTCTCTATTGTGTTTCAGGTTCGCCATTGGCAGGAATTCCAGCAAAGTTTGGGGGACAGATGACTGGATACCAAGGATGGGTACAGATGATGGCCCAGGGCCATGGCCGATCTCTCATGCTAAATATGGGCCCTCACCTCTGGGTGGCTGACACGAGGTCGGGGCTTAGACTCTGTCAGACACAGCACTAGTGGTCAGGGAAATCTATTAATCAGGGTTGCCTCGTGGTCTGAGTAGATTGATCCTCATGTGCAGTTTCTGGGCAGACTCAACAGGTCCTTCTTCTTTCTATGTGGAAGGCAGAATACTGCGTTGTGGCTCCAGAATTCCCTATCAAGAGATATTGTGGACCAGTGTGGTGAGGATAGAATAGTAATACAAAGCTATGGTTAAGTTCAGTGAAAAGCAAAAGGCAGTTCCAGTGTGCAGCTGCCGTTTTGAATATCCAGCACCTGAGTAAGGGTGGATGTCAGATGTTTGCTCACACTGGAGTTTGTGTCTGTGATTACCCACAAATGGAAGGGTGGCGTCAAGAGGCCATGGAGGATTTCCCATGCTGGGGCTTGTGAGATGCTCCAAATAGCAAAGTTTCTTTCTACCGGACAGGAGAAGTCTGGTTTGTTTTCTCTGGTTTCTCCATGTGGAAAGTTTTGTAGCAGAGAACCCCACAGGGATGCCTGGAAATCACCCCTCCATTGACCATTGCAGCTGAGGAACATGGCAGGTGCATTCTGGTGGCTCTGGGGCAATATATCGAGACCTTGAGTTGACATGGAGTCTCATGAAGATGGGGCACAATGATGGTTTGTTACCAGGAATATCATAGAATGTGCTGGTTGCTAAGGGGCCATTCAGGATCCAAATACCCTTAGGGTATGACACAATTCCAGGAGCATGGCTTCCTTTTTGGGGAGGACATATTCTGTTCTGTGGCTCAGGGACTATATATTTTATCATAAGTTGATATTCCAGAGCAGGCCTCTGACGACAGATACCTGTAAACCTAATCTAGTGTGCCAATGAAGTCCTCGGGGCATGTCAGGTTCAATCTTCTGACTCAGGAGCATTGACTTGGGTGTCTGCCTGTATGGAGGTGATCAGGGTGTCTCAGACTGTGCATTTGTGCCCAGAGCGGCCTCCATTATTTGGCTGCGCTCAGGGGCCTTGCAGGTTTCTCCTAATCTAAAGGTATCGGGCAAAAGTGATGGGCACAGTTTCCTTGAGGATCTCATGCACAGTCTTGTGGTGTGGCTTCAGATGCCAGAACCTGGAGGTCATGTGAGCCATGGTTTTAGGAAGGAAGTCTGCAAACACAAACTCAGTTTAGGTTAATGACAAGGTGATTGCAGGCCCAATGCATAGACCTGGAAGGCAGCTCGTCAGGAACTGTAAATCCGATGACTCAAAGGTGATAGCACATGATATGTATCTGGATTGTATGTCCAGGATGGCCTCGGAATGCAGGTGTGTTCTCATGGGTCTATGGCAGATTTTTCCACTCAAGGATCCTGGTGGCTACCAAGAGCTTGGTGACTATCTCGGGGAAGGGAAGAGTGCTGTTTTCCATCTTAAGGGTCCCCCAAAATAGGGATTCCAGAGATGGGCTCTGTGTCTGGGCCCCTGTAAAATCCCACTAGGGTTAGGATTTGGGCCTAGGTGTGTACTAGGCCTGCAATTCGGGGTCCCAGAGATGCAATTGAGAGCGTTTGGTTGAAAGCATGCTCAGGCTGAGGTCACAATGCCTGCTTGTGCCCGGGGAAGCCATCATGAGTGCACATGGTCTCCTTGGCCATGGAGCTGCCTTCCACTTTGAGGGTTGAGCAACTATCCCAACTGTCAGAATACCTTCCATGGGGAAGGAGGAGTTCTCTATTGTGCTTCAGGTTCCCCCAATGGCAAGGATTTCGCAAAGGTGTGGATAGAGATGCCTGAATACCAAGAATAGAAGAGAAGACAGACTTGGGCCATAGCTGGTCTCACATGCTGGATATGGGCCCTGATCTCTCCGTGGCTGACACTAGGTCCTGGCTCTGGCTTTGTCAGACACAGCACTAGTGCCCAGGGCAGCCTATGAATCAGGGTTCCGTCTAGCACCGAGAAGATTGACCATCATATGGAGTTTCTGGGCAGACTCTCCAGGCCCTTTTTCTTTCTATGGGGAAGGCAGAATATTGTGTTGTAGCTCCAGAATTCCCTCACAATAGGGCTTGTGGACCAGTAGGCTGAGGATGGAATTGTAAACCCAAGCTATGGCTTAATTCAGTCAAACTAAAGGCAGTTCCAGTGTGCAGCGATCGAATTGAAATCCAGCACCTGAGTATGGGCAGATGTCAGATGTTTGCTCATGCTGGAGTTTGTGTCTATGATGACTGACAAATGGAGTGGTGGCTTCAAGAGGAAATGGAGGATTTCCCACGCTGGGGCTTGTGAGATGCTCCAAACAGAAGGTTTCCTTCTACCGGACAGGGGCATTCTGTTTTTTTGTCTCAAGGGTCACAGCCAATTGCAAAGTTTGTGTAGCAGAGCACCCCCGTATGGTTGCCTGGAAACCACACCTCCACTGACCATTGCAGCTTAGGAACTTGGCAAGTTCATTCTGGTGGCTCTGGGGCGAAGTACTAAGGGCTTATTTTTACATGGAATGTCATGAACATGGGTAACAATGCTGTTTTGTTACCTGGGAATTCTTAGCCTGTCATCTGTACACATCCTTGGTATTAAGGCAACTTTCCACAGACCTTTCCTGTAACCCTGCCAATGGGGGAACCTGAAGCACAATAGAGAACTCCTCTTTCCATTGCAGGAAGCCTGGCTGTTGCAATGGGTGTCCAACCCTCAAAGTGGGATCCAGCTATATGGCCAATGAGACTACGCCCTCTCCTGAAGGCCCCCCTGGGCACAAAGAGGCATGATGACCCTCAGCCTGAGCATGCTTTCAAACAAGCCCTCTCTGTTACACCATTAGGATCCTGCATTGTAGGCCTGGGATGCCCCTAGGCCCAAATCCTAACACTTGGTGGGATATCCGGGCACCCAGACCCAGAGCCCGTCTCTGGAATCCCTGTTTTGGCATAAGCCTAAGTTGGAAAACAGCATTCTTCCCTGTTTTGGAGCACCCCTAAGATGGAAAAGAGCACTCTTTTCTTCTCTGAAAAACCACCAATCTATGGAGATCCACCAGGATCCTTAGAGAGGAAAAGTCTCCCATTGAACCATGAGACCACGTCTACATTCAGAGCCCATCCTGGACACACAATCCAGATAGAAAAGCCTGTGCTACAAGCTTTCAGTCACCCTAATTACAGTTCCTGACGTGATGCCTTCTAGGTCTATGCATTGGAACTGCGATCACCTTGCCACTATCCCTGACCCAAATTTGTGTTTGCAGACTTCCCTCCCAAAACCATGGCTCTCATATCCTCAAGGAGGTGGTCTCTGAAGCCTTACCACAGGACTGGGCCTGCCATCCCCAAGGAAACTGTGCCCATCACAGTTCCCCAAAGCCTCCAAGTTAGGAGAAACCTGCAAGGCCCCTGAGCCCACCCCAATATTGGAAGTGGCTCTGGATGCAAATGCACAGTCTGAAACACCCTGATCACCTACATCCAGTCAGACAACCATATCAATGGTCCTTAGTAAGAAAATTGAACCTGATGGGCACCAAGGACATCATTGGATCTCTAGATTAGTTTGCAAGCATCAATCCTCAGAGGCCTGTTCTTGAATACCAAGTCAGGATACAACATATGTACCCTGAGCCACAAAACAGAACATCTCCTCTCCCAAGATGGAAACTGTGCACATCGACCTGTGCCAAACCCTCAGCGTGGCCCATAGCCACCAATACATTCTAAGACCTCCCTTGTAACAAACCAGTTTTGGGACACATCTGTAAGAGATTCCAAGTCAACTCAAGGCCTTGGTACTTGGCACCAGAACCACCAAAACGAACCTGTCATGTTCCTCAGCTGCAATGGTCATTGGACGTGTGCTTTCCAGTCATCCATGCGGGAGGGCTCTGCTACGCAAACTTCCACTTGAGGGACCCTGGAGGAAAAAAAAACAGACTCCTCCTGTCCATTAGAAGGAAACCTTGTTGTTTGGAGCATCTCACAATCTTAAGCGTGGGTAATCCTCCATTGCCTCCTGAAGCCACCCCTCCATTAGTCATCATACTAGACACAAACTCAAGTGTGAGCAAATATCTGACATCTGCCCTTACTCAGGTGCTGGATATCTCGTATAAGCTGCTGCACATTGAAACTGACTTCCGCTTGGCACTCAATTTAAGCATAGCTGGTGTTTACAATTGCATTCTCACCCTATTTGTCCCCAAACCCTCTTGATAGGGAATTCTGGATCCATAAGGCAGCATTCTGCCTGCCCCACAGAAAGAAGTGCTTCGTGAGTCTGGCCAGAAACCCTACATGAGGATCAATTTACTCGGCCCTGGAGAGAACCCCAATATATAGACTTCTCTGGCCACTAGTGCTGTGTCTGACACAGCCTGAGCCCAGACCTCGTGTCAGCCACCCAGAGAGCGGGGCCCATATCCAGCATGTGAGAACGGCCATGGCCCAAATCTGTCATCTCTATGCATCCTTGGTATTCAGGCATCTGTCCCCAGACCTTTGCTGTAATCCCTGCCTATGGGGGAACATGAAGCACAATAGATATTTCCTCCTTCCCCATGGCTGGAAACCTGGCCATTGGAATGTGTGTCCATCCCTCAGTGTGGGAGCCAGAAAATGGACAATGGGACCACGCCCACTCCTGAGGGCCACCCTGGGCACAAACAGGCATTGTAATGCTCAGCCTGAGCATGCTTCCAAACAAGCCCTCTCAGTTGCACCACCAAGATCCTGCATTGCAGGCCTGGTCTGCCCATAAGCCCAAATCCCAACCCTTGGTGGGATTTTC
Organism: Mustela nivalis; assembly: GCF_964662115.1. NCBI lineage: Eukaryota > Metazoa > Chordata > Mammalia > Carnivora > Mustelidae > Mustela > Mustela nivalis. Next base: position 520,425 of record NW_028136239.1, read on the forward strand.
CAGGCGCCTAGACCCAGAGCCCATCTCTGGAATCCCTGTTTTGGGGCACACCTAAGATCGAAAATAGCAGTCTTCCCATCTCAAAAAGTCATCAAAATATTGGGAGCTGCCAGTATCCTTAGAGGAAAAATCTCCCATAGACCCATGAGGCCACAGCTACATTCTGAGGTCACCCTAGACACACAATCCAGATATAAAAGCCTGTGCTTCCGCCTTCGGGTCATTCCAGTTACTGTTCCTGACGAGTAGCCTTCCAGGTCTACACATTGCCCTGCGATAACCTAGCCACTAAACCTAACCCGAGTTTGTGTTTGCAGACTTCCCTCCCAGAACCATGGCTCACATGCCCTCCAGGGTGGAGTCTCTGGAGCCACACCACAGGACTGTGCTTGCCATCCCCATGGAAATTGTGCATGTCAGTTAACCAAACCCTCCAGAGTTGGTTGAAACATTCAAGGCCCCTGTGGCCACCCCAATATTGGAGGTTACTCTGGACATAAGTGCGCAGTCTGAAACTCCCTGATCACCTACATCCTGGCAGACACCCAAGTCAACTTTCCTAAGTCTGAAGATTGAACCTCTCATGCCCCTGGGACTCATTGGAACCCTAGATTAGGTTGTCGGGCATCTGTCTTCAGAGGCCTGTTCTTGAATAGGAACTTATGATACGGCATGTGGTCCCTGAGCCACAAAACACTACATCTCCTGTCCCCAGAAGGTAACCGTGCTCTTCGACCTGTGTTAAACCCTCAGGGTAGGAGAATCTTGCAGGCATCTTAGCCACCAACACATTCTAAGATCTACCTGGTAAAAAAAACCAGCATTGTAACCCATCTTCAAGAGATTCCATGTCAACTCAAGACCTTGGTGCTTCGCCCCAGAAGCACCGTAAAGAACCTGCATGTTCCTCAGCTGCATTGGTCAATGGAGGTGTGCTTTCCAGGCATCCATGTGGAAGGGCTCTGCTACCCATACTTTTCACATGGGGGGCCCTGCAGAAAACATACCAGACTCTAACTGTCCAGTAGAAAAAACAACCTTGCTGTTTGGAGCATCTCACATGCATCAGCCTCTTGATGCCACTCCTCCATTCGGTCATCAGAGACACAAACTCCAGTGTGCGTAAACATCTGAAATCCACCTTTACTCAGGTGCTGGATATTTCATTTGTTGGCCACGATAGATACAAACTCTATCATGAGCAGACATCTGACCCTCGCCTGTACTCAGATGCTGGAGATCTCGAAAAAACCACTGCACATTGGAATGGCCATGTTCTCGGCACTGAGATTAAGCATAGATTGTGTTTTCTGCCTTCTGTTCTCACACTCCTCGCCTTCAAGTCCCCCATATTGGGAATTTGGGAGCCACAATGCCTTCTGCCTGCCCACCAGAAAAAAGAGGTGCCCTATGGGTCTGCGTGAAACTCCATATAAGGTTCCACCAGCACAGCCCTCTATAGCACCACAATATCATAGGCCACCTTGTGAACTAATGCTTTGTCTGACACAGCTTGAGCCCCGACCTCCTGGTAGCCACCTAGATAGCGGGACCCATATCTGGCAGGTGTGACCTGCCTTGACCTGAGTCCTTCATCTCAAACCAACCTGGTTATTCACGTACCAGTCCCAGAACATAGCTCAAATTACTGTGCATGGGGGAATCTGAAGCACAAAAGAGTACTCCTCCTTCCTCATAGAAGGAAAATTAAATGTTGATATGGTGGTCCAACCCTCATATTGGGATCCAGTTGCATGGAACAAGAGCCAATGCCCACTCAGGATGGGCATCTGGGCAAAAACAGGCATTGTGACCCTTACCCTGAGACCCATTTCCAACAAGTCTCCATGGGAGCTGAACCAAAGCCCCACAGAGCCAGGCAGTCAAGCCTCTAGGCCCAAATACTAAGCCTTTGTAGGGTTATCCAGGCACAGGGACCTATAACCCATCTCTGGTATCCCTGTGTTGACGGGAACCGTGAAACAGTAAACCACGATCTCTCCTTCGCAGTGAGACACCAAACTCTTGGGTGCTGGGCAGAATCCCCAGAGAGTTAGAATATTCCATGGACACATGAGGACACCCCACCATTCCAAGGCCATCCTAGACACAATCCAGACAGAAAAGCCTTTGCTCCTGCCTCCCAGCCACACGAATTTCAAATCCTGAGGAGCTGCCTTCAGCGTCTGCAGATCGGGGCTGCCATCACCTCCCTCCTAATTGATACACAATTTTGTGTCTGAAGACTTTGGTCCCAGAGCCCTTAACCACATTCCCTGCAGGATGGGGCTGACAGAACCACACTACATCACTGGGCCTGATCTCTGGATGAAATTCTGCCGTCTCAGTTGCACAAACCCTCCAGATTAGGAAAAGCCTGCAAGGCCCCTGAGCCCACCCCAATTTCATAGGCCACTCTGGAAAAAATGCACAGTCTGACACAGCCTGAGCATCTACCTCCAGGAAGACTCACAGGTCAAAGTCCCTAAGTCCGAAGGTTGAGGATGACATGCCCCTACAACCTCATAAGAACCCTAGCCTAGATATTCAGGCCTCTGTGCCCAGAGGCCTGGTCTTGAAATCCAACATATGATCCGACATGTGGTCCCTGAGCCATACAAGAGAACCCCTCCTGTCCCGAGAAGGGAACCTGGCTCCTGGGAACTGGGTCTAACCCTCAGGTAGGAGAATCCTGCATGGCCACAGACCCACAACCACATTCTTTTTTTTATATAGATTTTATTTATTTATTTGACAGAGAGAGATCACAAGTAGGCATAGAGGAAGGCAGAGAGAGAGAGAGGAAGAAGCAGGCTCCCTGCTGAGCAGAGAGCCCGATGCGGGACTCAATCCCAGGACCCTGAGATCATGACCTGAGCCGAAGGCAGCGGCTTAGCCCATTGAGCCACCCAGGCACCCTCACCACCACATTCTAAGGTCTCCCTGGACACCAAGCAGCATTGTGACTCATTAGACTGAGACCATCCGTCAACTTAGATCACTTGGAAATTTGAACAAAAACCAGCAGATCAAGCCTGCAATGTTCCTCAGCTGCAATGGTCATGCAAGGAAGACTTCCCAGGCCCCCATTCAGAGACCTCTGCTGTCGAATCTTTCTATATGGGGGACCCTGGAGCCTTGTAAGCGGACTTCCCCTGTCCCACAGTAGGACACCTTGCTGTTTGGAGCAGCTCACAAGGTCCTGCTTGGGAAAATCTCCAAGAATTCTTGAGGCCACCCCACAATTCGTTGACCATCATGGATGCAAACCCAGCGTGAGCAGACATCTGACCCTCGCCCATACTCAGGTGCTGGAAATCTCGAAACAACCACTGCACAATGGAATGGTCCTGTGGTCGGCACTGAGCTTATCCGTGGCTTGTGTTTTCAGACTTCTGTCTTCACACTCCTCGCCTACAAGCCCTCCATATTGGGAATTCTGAAGGTACAGTGCAGCTTTCTGCCTGCCCACCAGAAAGAAGAAGTGCCCTATGGGTCTTCGCAGAAACCCACATGAGGATCCTCCTGCACGGCCCTCAATGGCACCCCAATATAATAGACCGACCTCTGCATAAATTGTCTGTCTGACATCGCCTGATCCCCGACCTCCTGTCAGCCACCCAGATAGTGGGCCCCATATCCTCCAGGTGGGTCCAACCTTGGCCCGAGGCCATCATCTTGAAGCAACCTGGATATTCAGGTACCTGTCCCAGACTTAGCTCAAATTCCTGCCCATAGGGGACTCGGAAGCACAAAAGAGTGCTCCTCCTTCCCCATGGCCAGAAAACTGAATGTTGAGATGGCTGTACAACCCTGAGTGGGAACCAGGTGCATGGTCCATGAGACCATGCCTACACAGGATGGGCAGCTGGGCACAAATAGGCATTGTGACCCTCAGAATGAGACCCCTTTCCAAAGATCCCCCTTGGGATCTGGACCAGGATCCCAAATCGAAGCTTTGGTTAAGTTTTCCCAGTGTCTGGACCCAGAACCCATCTCTGGAATCCCTGTTTGGACAGGATCCCAGAGATGGAATACAGTCTTTTCCTCTTCCCCAGAAAGAAATCAAACTCTTGGGTGCCAAGCAGAATCACCAGATTGGAAGAATATCCCACGGACACATGAGGTCACCCCTCCATTTAGTGGCCATCCTAGACACAAAATCCAGACAGAAAAGCCTGTGCTCCTCCCTCCCAGCCACCTGAATTTCAAATCCCGAGGAGCTTCCCTCAGGGTCTTCAGATTCGGACTGCCATCACCTCACTCCTATCTCTTATCCGAGGTTGTGTCTAAAGTCTTTGGTCCCAAAGTCCTGACACACATGACCTCCAGGATGGGGCCTCGAGAAACACATGACATCACTGGCCCTGCTCTCCTGAGGAAACCCTGCCCATCTCAGTTTCGCAAAATGTCCAGATTAGGAGAAAACTCCAAGGCCCCTGACTGCACCCCAATATCATAGGCCACTCTGGAAAAAGTGCACAGCCTGACACAGCCTCAGCACCTACCTCCAGGATGACATGCAGGCCAATGGCACTTAGTCCGAAGATTGAAACTTCCATGGCCCTAAAACCTCATCAGAACCCTAGCTTATGTTTTGAGGTCTCTCTTCCTAGAGGGCTGTTCTGGAAATTCAAGCATATGGTCCAACCTGTGGTCCGTGAGCCATACAAGAGCACACATCCTGTCCCAAGAAGGAAACCTGGCTCCTGGGTACTGGGTCTAATCCTAAGGATAGAGAATCCTCAATGGTCAGAGAGCCGCCACCACATTCTAAGGTCTCCCTGGACACCAAGCAGCATTGGGACCTGTTAGACTGAGAACTTCCATCAACGCAAATCACTTGGAACTTGGAATCAGTGTCATTGGTTCAAGCTTACCCTGTTCCTCAGCTGCAATGGTAACAAGAGATTGGCTTCCCAGGCCTCCATTCAGAGAGCATTGCTATCGAATCTTCCATATGGGGGACCCTGGAGCCCTGTAAGAAGACTTCTGCTGTCCCTTAGTAGGACACCTTGATGTTTGGAGCAGCTCACAAGCTCCAGCTTGGAAAAACCTCCAAGAATTCTTGAGGCCTCCCCACCATTTGTTGGCCATCATGGATACAAACTCCAGCGTGAGCAGACATCTTCCCCTCGCCCAGGTGCTGGAGATCTCGAAACAACTGCTGTACATTGGAATAGACATGTGCTCGGCACTGAGCGTAACTGTAGCTTATGTTTTCATACTTCTGTCCTCACACTCCTCGCCTGCAAACCCTCCAACTTGGATATTCTGGAGCCGTAATGCAGCCATCTGCCTGCTCACCAGATAGAAGAAGTGAAGAAAGGGTCTGTGCAAAAATCCCCCATGAGGATCCAGTTGCACAGCTCTCAAAAGCACCCCAATATCATAGGCCGAACTCTCCACAAATGTTCTGTCTGACACAGCTCGAGCCCGAGCTCCTGACAGCCACCCAGAAAGCAGGCCTCATTTTCTGCAGGTGGGTCCTGCCTTGGCCCGAGGACCTCATCTCAAAGTGAACTGGGTATTCAGGCACCGGTCCCAGAACTTAGCTCAAATTCCTGCCCATGGGGGAACCTGAAGCATAAAAAAGTACCCCTCCTTCCCCATGGCAGGAAAACTGAATGTTGAGATGGCAGTCCAACCCTCAGAGTGGGAGCCAAGTGCATAGCCCATGAGGTCACACCCACTCAGCATGGGCATCTGGGCAAAAACAGGCATTGTGACCCTCAGAATGAGACCCATTTCCAACAAGAACACTCGGGAGCTGTACCAGGAAAACATAGAGCAGGACCCTAGGCCCAAATCCTAAGCCTTGTTGCGGTGATCCAGGCTCCAGAACCCAGGACCCATCTCTGGAATGGCTGTTTGGACGGGATCCCTGACTCATAAAACTGCGCTCCTCCCATCCCTCGGAAATACACCAAACTCTTGAGTGCCGAGCAGAATTCCCAGAGAGGTAGAATCTCACATGGACCCATGAGGCCACCCCTTCATTTCGTGGCCATCATAGACAAACAAGTCAGACAGAAAAGACTGTGCTCCTGCCTCACAGCCGTCCGAATTTCATATCTGGAGATGCTTCGCTCAGGGTCTGCAGATTGGGTCTGCCATCACCTCGAGCTTAACTCTTACCCGAGTTTGTGTCTGAAGACTTTGGACCGTTAGTCCTGACCCATATGCCCTCCAGGATGGGGCCTCCAGGAACACACAACAGCACTGGGCCAGCTCTCCCAAGGAATGTCAGCCTGTCTCAGTTTCCCAACCCACCAGATTAAGAGAAAATTGCAAGGCCCCTAATACCACCCCAATTCCATAGGAAGCTCCAGAAAAAATGCATAGTCTGACACAGCCTCAGAATATACCTCCAGGAAGACACCCAGGTCAATGGGAAGGGATGAAATGGCCTAACCCATGGCAGGTTCGATGTGCTGGGTGTGAAGCCAACTGTCTCAATGTCTCTCACAAGGTCTGGGCTCAGGCTATGTAAGACAGAGCATAGTGTTTAGGGTAGCCTATGCAATTGGGGTGTTGCCGAGGGCTGAGCAGGTTGATTTTCATTTGGGGTTTCTGAGCAATGCCATAGACAATGTTTTTCTTTGGGGCCAGGCAGAGTGCTTCGTTCTGGAACCAGAATTCCCAATCATGAGGGCTTTTGGGCCAGGAGTGCTAGGGTAGAGTCTGAAAACAAAAGATAGGGTGAGGTAGGGAGCAGGCACACTCTGCAAAGGCTGAAAGGATATCTCATGCATCTGAAGTCAGGCTGAGGATCAGACGTTGGCTGAGGTTGGATTGTGCCCTTGATAGCACCTTCATGAAGCAGTTGCCTCATGAGGCCAACGAAATTTTCCCACGCTGAGTTTGGAGGTTGCCACCAACCACAAGGTTTCCTTCTGCAAGACAGTCGAGTCCTGTTGAGTGGCTCCAGTACATACCATACGGAAGGACTGAAGAGGAGGGTTCAAAGGATGGATCCCTGAACAGCATGCCTCGCATTCCCTTTGGCCATTAACGACAAGATATGTTTGATCTGCTGGCTCTGGGGCAAGCTAACCAGCGGGCTGAGTTGAAATGGCCTCTACTGAGGATGCGTCATAATGTGTGTTTCTGTCCATGGAGACCTTGGAATGTGATGGTTGTACTGTGGCCCTGCGGAATTCTCCGACCAGAAGGGTTTGAAACAGATCCAGTAAGAAAGCACTCCATGTGGAGACGAGAGAGGTTTGGTTTGGAGCCTCAGAAAAACCTAATATGCTGGTATACGAAACCAGTCCTCTGAGGACAGACACATGAAAACTAAAGCTAAGGTTCATATTAGGGCCTAAGGGCCTGTCCATTTCAATCTTCTGTCTCTGGGGACACTGTCTGAGAGTCTAAGTGGTGATAATGGCTCAGCTGGTGTCAGAGTGCCCCTTTTAGTCCAGGGCAGCCTACACTATCAGGATGGCCTCAGGGGCCTTGGAGCTTTTCCCTAACCTGTAGGGTTGTGGTCAATGGATTGGGCACACTTTCCTTGGAGAGGGCAGGCACAATCTTTCGCTGTGGCTCCAGATGCCCTAGCCTGGAGGGTGTGTGGGGCCAGGCTGTGGGCACAGAAGTCTGAAAACACAAACTCAGCTTATGAGTGGCGCCGAGGGTATGGCAGGCCGGATGTACAGATAGAGAGTGAGCTCCTTGGCTTGTGAATCAAGGGCGAGATTCCTTCAGGCTTTTGTCTCTGGATGCGTCCAGGATAGCCGTAGATTGTAGGGGGTGGCCTCAGTGACTGTGGACAAGTATCCCTCTCTGGGGATTTGTCCCAGCTAACAGGAGTTTGGGGTCATTTTGTGGGAAGGGTGAAGTCCTGTTGTCTGGCTCATGTGTCTCTCCAGAAAGTGATTCCAGAGCAGAGCCCCAGGAACAAGGGCGAGACTGGAAAACTCAAACACTGGTGAGGATTGGGTGTATAGGGGCTTGGCACGCCCCATACGCGGGCTCTTGGTCAAGGCCCTGACAGGCCTTTCTTTGATATTGGGCTCATGCTGAGGGTCACAGAGTGAATTTGTGCCCAAGGCAGCACTCAAGTTTGGGCGTGGTTTCAGGGGAAATAAAGGTTTCTCCCACCCTGAAGGTGTGACTCCATGCCAAGAGCAAGCCTTACAGCCATGGGGAAAAAGGAGTTCTGATTTGTGATTCAGATGCCCAACTGTGTTGGGAATTGATATAATATCTGGGTTTAGATATCTGAAAACCAAGGTTAGGAAGAGATAACGGCATAAGACCATGGCGTGTCAGAAGTGCTAGGTGTGTGGCCAGCTGTCTCCTTGCCTGTCTGGACGTCTGGCATCAGGCTGTGAAAGGCAGAGCATTAGTGCCTAGAGCAGCCTATCAAATCTGAGTGCCATCGAGGCAAGAGCAGGTTGATCCTCATCTGGGTTTTATGGAGAGCCCCACAAGGAAATGTTTTCTACTGGTGGGCAGTCACTGGGCTGGCTTGTGGTTCTGCAAATCCTACTCTGGAGGGATTGTTTGCCAGGAGTGTGAGGAAGGAAGTCTGAAAACACAAGCTAGCGTGAGGTTTGGGACCGAGGGCACGGCAGGCCACTCTGCAGAGACTGAATCAAGATCTCCTGCATTGCGGTCATATCTACTATGAGACGTGCTTCAAGCTAGAGTTTTTGTCCATGATGGCCTCTCCCTGAAGGATATGGGGGGCTTCATGAGGCCCGGCAGGTTTGCCGTTTTCTCCTACACTGAAGGTTTCACTCACGGCCAGGAGCAAGGTTTCTTGCCATGGGGAAGGAGGGGTTCTGACTTGTGCATCAGGTTCCCCCTGTGCAGGGATTGGAGATAAGGTCTAGGTTCCGATGACTGAAAACCCAGGTTGGGAATGGATGGTGGCCTAAGGCAGTGGCGGGTCCAATGTGCTGGGTGTGCAGCCAGCTGTGTCGGTGTCTGTTGGAAGGTCTGGGCTCAGGCTATTTGCGACAGAGCATCAGTGTTTAAGGTAGCCTATGCAATTGGGGTGTTGCCGAGGGCCAAGCAGTTTGATCCTCATTTGGGGTTTCTGGGCAGCGCCATAGAAAATGTTTTTCTCCTGGGAGGCAGGCAGAGTGCTTCAGTGTGGCCACAGAATTCCCAGTAGGGAGGGTTTGTGGGCCAGGAGTGTGAAGACGGAAGTTTGAAAACACAAGCTAGGGTGAGGATTGGAGCCAAGGGCAGAGCAGGCCCAATCGGCAGAGGCTGAATCAAAATCTCCTGCATCTGAAGTCAGGCTGAGGATCAAAAGTTGGCTGAGGCTGGAGTATGTGTCCATGATGGCACCTTCATGAAGCGGGGGCCTCTTGAGTTTGGGGTCATTTTGTGGGAAGGGTGGAGTCGTGTTGTCTGGCTCATGGGTCTCTCCAAGAAAGGGATTCCAGAACAGAGCCCAGGTACAGGTGGGGCGACTAGAAAACTCAAACACTGGTGAGGATTGGGTGCATAGGGGCTTGGCAAGCCCCATATGCGGGCTCTTGGTCCAGGTCCTGACAGGCCTTTCTTTGACATGGGGCTCATGCTGAGGGTCACAGTGTGAATTTGTGCCCAAGCAGCACTCAAGTTTGGGCGTGGCATCGGGGGCCATGAAGGTTTCTCCCACCCTGAAGGTGTGACTCCATGCCAAGAGCAAGCTTGACAGCCATGGGGAAGGAGGAGTTCTGTTTTGTGCTTGCGATACCCAGCTGTGTGGAGAATTGATATAATGTCTAGGTTCAGATATCTGAAAACCAAGGTTAGGAAGAGGTGACGGCATAAGACCATGGTGTGTCCGAAGTGCTTGGTGTGCGGCCAGCTGTCTCCTTGTCTGTCTGGACGTCTGGCTTCAGGCTGTGTCAGACAGAGCATGAGTGCCCAGAGCATCCTATCCAGTTCGGGTACCGTCGAGGCCCGAGCAGGTTGATCCTCATCTGGGTTTTCTGGAGAGCCCCACAGGGAAGCGTTTTTCTTCCGTTGGGCAGACACTGGGCTGGGTTGTGGTTCTGGAGTTCCTAGTCCGTAGGGCTTGTTTGCCAGGAGTGTGAGGAAGGAAGTCTGAAAACAAAAGCTAGCATGAGGTTTGGGACTGAGGGCATGGCAGGGCCACTCTGCAGAGGCTGAATCGAGATCTCCTGCACTGAGGTCATGTCAACTATGAGACGTGCCTCAGGCTAGAGTTTTTGTCCAGCATGGCCTCTTCCTGAAGGGTGTGGGGGCTTCATGAAGCCAGGGAGGTTTGCCTACGATTGGATTTGTGAACTACTCCAAACCTAAAGCTTTCCTTCTGCACGACAGTCGAGTCCTATTGGATGGTTCCAGGAGGCCCCATACGGAAAGACTCGAGAGCAGGTGTCTAAGCATGGATGCCTGGGAACGCCACCTCATATTCCCACTCTTTAGTCAGGACAAGGCAGGCTCAATCTGCAGGCTCCTGGGTGAGCTACCCAGTGGGGAGAGTTGAAATGGACTCTCCTGAAGATGAGTCTACTGTGGCTTGGTGGCCTGGGAGACCTTGGAATGTGGAGGTGGCTCAGGGACTCTGCAGGGTTCTCCAAACGGAGGTGTTTGACACAGCTCCAACAGGGAAGCTTCCCATGTGGAGACGAGAGGAGTTCTGTTCAGTGCCTCAGGAAAGCCCCATATCCTGTTCTTCGAACCAAAGCCTCTGAGGAGTGACACCTGGAACCCAAAGCAAGAGTTGAGATTAGGGCCTAAGGGCCTGTCCGGCTCAACCTTCTATCTCTGTTGACATCTGTTTGCATGCCTTCGTGGAGGTAGCTGCTCAGCTTGTGTCCGAATGCCCCTGTGTGTCCAGGTAGCCTCCCATTAGTGGGATGTCCTCGGGGGCCTTGAGGTTTCTCATATTCTGGAGGTGTGTGTCCAAAGGAATGGACACAGTTTCCCAGGAGAGAGCAGGCACGGTCCTGTGGTATGGCTCCAGAGGACCCAGCCTAGAGGCTGTGTTTGCCAGGGCTGTGGGGACAGATGTCTGAAAAAGCAAACTTGGCTCAGCTAGTGGCCAAGGTAATGGCAGGACTGATCTCCAGTCCGTGAGGGGAGATCCTCTGGATATCAAAGGAGGGCAAGTGGGAGGCAGTCACTCAGGATTTTGTCTCTGGGTGTTGCGTTCACAGTGTCCGGTCAGGGTAGGGGTTGTCTCAAAGGCCGAGGAAGAGCCTTGCTCTCGGGGGATTGTCCAAGCTCCCAAGTGTTTGGGTTCATTCTGTGGGAAGGGAAGAGTACTGTTTTCTGCCACAGGGGACCCCCAAGGAGAGGGACTCTAGAGCACAGCAGTGGGTTCCCTCAACTGGAATACACACCATCTAGTTAGTCCTGGGTGCCTATGGGCATGGCAAGCCACATATGCGGGCTCTTGGTCCAGTCACTGAGAGGCGTTACTTGAATAAGGTACTCACGCTGAGGGTCACAATGTGTGTTTGTGCCCAAGGCGGCCCTAACGCTTGGGCGTTGCCTCATGGGCCATGTCGTTTTTCCTACACTGAAGGTTTGACTCACTGCCAGCAGCAAGTTTTCTTGCCATGGGGAAGGAGGGGTTCTGATTTGTGCATCAGGTTCCCCCCTGTGCAGGGATTGGAGATAAGGTCTAGGATCCGATGACTGAAAACCCAGGTTGGGAATGGATGGTGGCCTAAGGCAGTGGCGGGTCCAATGTCCTAGGAGTGCAGCCAGCTGTGTCGGTGTCTGTTGGAAGGTCTGGGCTCAGGCTATTTGCGACAGAGCATCAGTGTTTAAGGTAGCCTATGCAATTGGGGTGTTGCCGAGGGCCAAGCAGTTTGATCCTCATTTGGGGTTTCTGGGCAGCACCATAGACAATGTTTTTCTCCTGGGAGGCAGGCAGAGTGCTTCTTTGTGGCCCCAGAATTCCCAGTAGGGAGGGTTTGTGGGCAAGGAGTGTGAGGACGGAAGTCTGAAAACACAAGCTAGGGTGAGTATTGGAGCAAAGGGCAGAGCAGGCCCACTCTGCAGAGGCTGAATCAAAATCTCCTGCATCTGAAGTCAGGCTGAGGATCAGACGTTGGCTGAGGCTGGAGTATGTGTCCATGATGGCACCTTCATGAAGCGGGGGCCTCATGAGGCCAAGGAAGTTTTCCCACGCTGAGTTTGGAGGTTGCCCCAAACCACAAGGTTTCCTTCTGTGGGACATTTGAGTCCTGTTGCATGGCTCCAGGACATACCATACGGAAGGACTGGAGAGCAGGGTTCGAAGGATGGATCCCTGTACAGCATTCCTCGCATTCCAATTGGCCATTAGCGACAAGATATGTTTGATCTGCTGCCTCTGGGTCACGCTACCCAGGGGGCTGAGTTGAAATGGCCTCTCCTGAGGATGCGTCATAATGTGCGTTTGGGTCCATGGAGACCTTGGAATGTGCTGGTTGTTCGGTGTCCTTGCGGAACTCTCCTACCTGAAGGGTTTGATACATCCCCAGTAAGAAAGCTGCCCATGTGGAGACGAGAGATGCTTGGTTTGGTGCCTCAGAAAAGCCCCATGTGCTGGTCTACGAAAACAGTCCTCTGAGAACGGACACATGGAAACAAAGCTAAGGTTCATATTAGGGCCTGGGGGCCTGTCCATTTCAACCTTCTGTCTCTGGGGACACTGTCTGAGAATCTAAGTGGAGATAGTTGCTCTGCTGGTGTCAGAGAGCCCCTCTTAGTCCAGGGTGGCCTACCTATTGATGGCCTCAGGGGCCTTGGAGCTTTTCCCTAACCTGTAGGGTTGTGGTCAATGGATTGGACACACTTTCCTTAGAGAGGGCCGGCACAATCTTTCGCTGTGGCTTCAGAGGGCCTAGCCTGGAGGTTGTGTGGGTCCATGCTGTGGGCAGAAGTCTTAAAACACAAAGTCAGCTTATGAGTGGCGCCTAGGGTATGACAGGCCGGATGTACAGCCCGAGAGGGAACTCCTGGGCCTCTGAAACAAGGGCGAGTGGAAGGCGTTCCTTCAGGCTTTTGTCTCTGGATGTTGTGTCCGGGATAGCCGTGGATTGGAGCGGTGGCCTCAGGGCCTGTGGACGAGTATCCCTCTCTGGGGATTTGTCCCAGCTCCCAAGAGTTTGGGGTCATTTTGAGGGAAGGGTGGAGTCGTGTTGTCTGGCTCATGGGTCTCTCCAAGAAAGGGATTCCAGAGCAGAGCCCAGGTACAGGTGGGGCGACTGGAAAACTCAAACACTGGTGAGGATTTGGTGCATAGGGGCTTGGCAAGCCCCATATGCGGGCTCTTGGTCCAGGTCCTGACAGGCCTTTCTTTGACATGGGGCTCATGCTGAGGGTCACAGTGTGAATTTGTGCCCAAGCAGCACTCAAGTTTGGGCGTGGCATCAGGGGCCATGAAGGTTTCTCCCACCCTGAAGGTGTGACTCCATGCCAAGAGCAAGCTTGACAGCCATGGGGAAGGAGGAGTTCTGTTTTGTGCTTGCGATACCCAGCTGTGTGGAGAATTGATATAATGTCTAGGTTCAGATATCTGAAAACCAAGGTTAGGAAGAGGTGACGGCATAAGACCATGGCGTGTCCGAAGTGCTGGGTGTGCGGCCATCTGTCTCCTTGTCTGTCTGGACGTCTGGCTTCAGGCTGTGTCAGACAGAGCATGAGTGCCCAGAGCATCCTATCCAGTTCGGGTACCGTCGAGGCCCGAGCAGGTTGATCCTCATCTGGGTTTTCTGGAGAGCCCCACAGGGAAACGTTTTTCTTCCTTTGGGCAGACACTGGGCTGGGTTTTGGTTCTGGACTTTCTGGTCCGGAGGGCTTGTTAGCCAGGAGTGTGAGGAAGGAAGTCTGAAAACACAAGGTAGCGTGAGGTTTGGGACCGAGGGCACGGCAGGCCCACTCTGCAGAGGCTGAATCGAGATCTCCTGCACTGAGGTCATGTCAACTATGAGACGTGCCTCAGGCTAGAGTTTTTGTCCAGCATGGCCTCTTCCTGAAGGGTGAGGGCTTCTTTAGGCCAAGGAGGTTTGCCTACGATGGGATTTGTGAATTACTCCAAACCGCAAGGTTTCCTTCTGCACGACAAACGAGTCCTATTGGATGGTTCCAGGAGGCCCCATACGGAAAGACTCGAGAGCAGGTGTCTAAGCATGGATGCCTGGGAACGCCACCTCATATTCCCACTCTTTAGACAGGACAAGGCAGGCTCAATCTGCAGGCTCCTGGGTGAGCTACCCAGAGGGGAGAGTTGAAATGGACTCTCCTGAAGATGAGTCCTACTGTGGCTTGGTGGCCTGGGAGACCTTGGAATGTGGAGGTGGCTCAGGGACTCTGCAGGGTTTTCCAAACTGAGGTGTTTGACACAGCATCAACAAGGAAGCTTCCCATGTGAAGATGAGAGGAGTTCTGTTCAGTGCCTCAGGAAAGGCCCATATCCTGTTCTTCGAACCAAAGCCTCTGAGGAGTAACACCTGGAACCCAAAGCAAGAGTTGACATTACGGCCTAAGGGCCTGTCCGGCTGAACCTTCTATCTCTGTTGACATCTGTGTGCATGCCTTCGTGGAGGTAGCTGCTCAGCTTGTGTCGGAATGCCCCTGTGTGTCCAGGGAGGCTCCCAGTAGTGGGATGTCCTCGGGGGCTTTGAGGTTTCTCATATTCTGGAGGTGTGTGTCCATAGGAATGGACACAGTTTCCAAGGAGAGAACAGGCACGGTCCTGTGGTATTGCTCCAGAGGACCCAGCCTAGAGGCTGTGTTTGCCAGGGCTGTGGGGACAGATGTCTGAAAAAGCAAACTTGGCTCAGCTAGTGGCCAAGGTAATGGCAGGACTGATCTCCAGTCTGTGAGGGGAGATCCTCTGGATATCAAAGGTGGGCAAGTGGGAGGCAGTCACTCAGGATTTTGTCTCTGGGTGTTGCGTTCACAGTGTCCGGTCAGGGTAGGGGTTGTCTCAGAGGCCGAGGAAGAGCCTTCCTCTCGGGGGATTGTGCAAGCTCCCAAGTGTTTGGATTCATTCTGTGGGAAGGGAAGAGTACTGTTTTCTGCCACAGGGGACCCCCCAGGAGAGGGACTCTAGAGCACAGCAGTGGGTTCCCTCAACGGGAATACACACCATCTAGTTAATCCTGGGTGCCTATGGGCATGGCAAGCCACATATGCGGGCTCTTGGTCCAGTCACTGAGAGGCGTTACTTGAATAAGGTACTCACGCTGAGGGTCACAATGTGTGTTTGTGCCCAAGGCGGCCCTAACGCTTGGGCGTTGCCTCATGGGCCATGCCGTTTTCTCCTACACTGAAGGTTTGACTCACTGCCAGCAGCAAGTTTTCTTGCCATGGGGAAGGAGGGGTTCTGTCTTGTGCATCAAGTTCCCCCCTGTGCAGGGATTGGAGATAAGGTCTAGGTTCCGATGACTGAAAACCCAGGTTGGGAATGGATGGTGGCCTAAAGCAGTGGCGGGTCCAATATGCTGGGTGTGCAGCCAGCTGGGTCGGTGTCTGTTGGAAGGTCTGGGCTCAGGCTATTTGCGACAGAGCATCAGTGTTTAAGGTAGCCTATGCAATTGGGGTGTTGCCGAGGGCCAAGCAGTTTGATCCTCATTTGGGGTTTCTGGGCAGCACCATAGACAATGTTTTTCTCCTGGGAGGCAGGCAGAGTGCTTCTTTGTGGCCCCAGAATTCCCAGTAGGGAGGGCTTGTGGGCCAGGAGTGAGAGGACAGAAGTCTGAAATAACAAGCTAGGGTGAGGATTGGAGCCAAGGGCAGAGCAGACCCACTCTGCAGAGGCTGAATCAAAATCTCCTGCATCTGAAGCCAGGCTGAGGATCAGACGTTGGCTGAGGCTGGAGTATGTGTCCATTATGGCACCTTCATGAAGCGGGGGCCTCATGAGGCCAAGGAAGTTTTCCCACGCTGAGTTTGGAGGTTGCCCCAAACCACAAGGTTTCCTTCTGTGGGACATTCGAGTCCTGTTGCATGGCTCCAGGACATACCATACGGAAGGACTGGAGAGCAGGGTTCGAAGGATGGATCCCTGTACAGCATGCCTCGCATTCCCATTGGCCATTAGCGAAAAGATATGTTTGACCTGCTGCCTCTGGGGCACGCTACCCAGGGGGCTGAGTTGAAATGGCCTCTCCTGAGGATGCGTCATAATGTGCGTTTGGGTCCATGGAGACCTTGGAATGTGCTGGTTGTTCAGTGGCCCTGTGGAACTCTCCTACCTGAATGGTTTGATACATCCCCAGTAAGAAAGCTGCCCATGTGGAGAGAGAGGTTTGGTTTGTAGCCTCAGAAAAGCCCCGTGTGCTGGTCTATGAAAACAGTCCTCTGAGGATGGACACATGGAAACCAAAGCTAAGGTTCAGATTAGGGCCTGGGGGCCTGTCCATTTCAACCTTCTGTCTCTGGGGACACTGTCTGAGAGTCTAAGTTGAGATAGTTGCTCCGCTGGTGTCAGAGAGCCCCTCTTAGTCCAGGGTGGCTTACACTATTGATGGCCTCAGGGCCTTGGAGCTTTTCCCTAACCTGTAGGTTTGTGGTCAATGGATTGGGCACACTTTTTTTGGAGAGGGCAGGCACAATCTTTCGCTGTGGCTCCAGAGGCCCTAGCCTGGAGGTGTGTGGGTCCAGGCTGTGGGCACAGAAGTCTGAAAACACAAAGTCAGCTTATGAGTGGCGCCTAGGGTATGGCAGGCCGGAGGTACAGCCCAAGAGGGAACTCCTGGGCCTCTGAAACAAGGGCGAGTGGGTGGCGTTCCTTCAGGCTTTTGTCTCTGAATGTTGTGTCCTGGATAGCCGTGGATTGGAGGGGTGGCCTCAGGGACTGTGGACGAGTATCCCTCTCTGGGGATTTGTCCCAGCTCCCAAGAGTTTGGGGTCATTTTGTGGGAAGGGTGGAGTCGTGTTGTCTGGCTCATGGGTCTCTCCAAGAAAGGGATTCCAGAACAGAGCCCCAGGTACGGGCGGGGCGACTGGAAAACTCAAACACTGGTGAGGATTGGGTGCATAAGGGCTTGGCAAGCCCCATATGCGGGCACTTGGTCCAGGCCCTGACAGGCCTTTCTTTGACATGGGGCTCATGCTGAGGGTCACAGTGTGAATTTGTGCCCAAGCAGCACTCAAGTTTGGGCGTGGCATCAGGGGCCATGAAGGTTTCTCCCACCCTGAAGGTGTGACTCCATGCCAAGAGCAAGCTTGACAGCCATGGGGAAGGAGGAGTTCTGTTTTGTGCTTGCTATACCCAGCTGTGTGGAGAATTGATATAATGTCTAGGTTCATATATCTGAAAACCAAGGTTAGGAAGAGGTGACGGCATAAGACCATGGCGTGTCCGAAGTGCTGGGTGTGCGGCCATCTGTCTCCTTGTCTGTCTGGACGTCTGGCTTCAGGCTGTGTCAGACAGAGCATGAGTGCCCAGAGCATCCTATCCAGTTCGGGTACCGTCGAGGCCCGAGCAGGTTGATCCTCATCTGGGTTTTCTGGAGAGCCCCACAGGGAAACGTTTTTCTTCCTTTGGGCAGACACTGGGCTGGGTTGTGGTTCTGGAGTTCCTAATCCGGAGGGCTTGTTTGCCAGGAGTGTGAGGAAGGAAGTCTGAAAACACAAGCTAGCATGAGGTTTGGGACCGAGGGCAAGGCAGGGCCAGTCTGCAGAGGCTGAATCGAGATCTCCTGCACTGAGGTCATGTCAACTATGAGACGTGCCTCAGGCTAGAGTTTTTGTCCAGCATGGCCTCTTCCTGATGGGTGTGGGGGCTTCATGAAGCCAGGGAGGTTTGCCTACGATGGGATTTGTGAACTACTCCAAACCTCAAGGTTTCCTTCTGCACGAGAGTCGAGTCCTATTGGATGGTTCCAGGAGGCCCCATACGGAAAGACTCGAGAGCAGATGTCTAAGCATGGATGCCTGGGAACGCCACCTCATATTCCCACTCTTTAGTCAGGACAAGGCAGGCTCAATCTTCAGGCTCCTGGGTGAGCTACCCAGAGGGGAGAGTTGAAATGGACTCTCCTGTAGATGAGTCCTACTGAGGCTTGGTGGCCTGGGAGACCTTGGAATGTGGAGGTGGCTCAGGAACTCTGCAGGGTTTTCCAAACTGAGGTTTTTGACACAGCTCCAACAAGGAAGCTTCCCATGTGGAGATGAGAGGAGTTCTGTTCAGTGCCTCAGGAAAGCCCCATATCCTGTTCTTCGAACCAAAGCCTCTGAGGAGTAACACCTGGAACCCAAAGCAAGAGTTGAGATTATGGCCTAAGGGCCTGTCCGGCTCAACCTTCTATCTCTGTTGACATCTGTTTGCATGCCTTCGTGGAGGTAGCTGCTCAGCTTGTGTCGGAATGCCCCTGTGTGTCCAGGGAGGCTCCCAGTAGTGGGATGTCCTCGGGGGCCTTGAGGTTTCTCATATTCTGGAGGTGTGTGTCCAAAGGAATGGACACAGTTTCCCAGGAGAGAGCAGGCACGGTCCTGTGGTATGGCTCCAGAGGACCCAGCCTAGAGGCTGTGTTTGCCAGGGCTGTGGGGACAGATGTCTGAAAAAGCAAACTTGGCTCAGCTAATGGCCAATGTAATGGCAGGCCTGAACTCCAGTCCGTGAGGGGAGATCCTCTGGAAATCAAAGTAGGGCAAGTGGGAGGCAGTCACTCAGGATTTACAGTGTCCGGTCAGGGTAGGGGTTGTCTCAGAGGCCGAGGAAGAGCCTTCCTCTCGGGGGATTGTCCAAGCTCCCAAGTGTTTGTGTTCATTCTGTGTGAATGAAGAGTACTGTTTTCTGCCACAGGCGACCCCCCAGGAGAGGGACTCTAGAGCATAGCAGTGGGTTCCCTCAACTGGAATACACACCATTTATTTAGTCCTGGGTTCCTATGGGCATGGCAAACCACATATGCGGGCTCTTGGTCCAGTCACTGAGAGGCGTTACTTGAATAAGGTACTCACGCTGAGGGTCACAATGTGTGTTTGTGCCCAAGGCGGCCCTCACGCATGTGCGTGGCCTCATGGGTCATGCCGTTTTCTCCAACACTGAAGGTTTGACTCACTGCCAGCAGCAAGGTTTCTTGCCATGGGGTAGGAGGGGTTCTGACTTGTGTGCATCAGAGGGGGTCCCCCCTGTGCAGGGATTGGATATAAGGTCTAGGTTCCGATGAATGAAAACCCAGGTTGGGAATAGATGGTGGCCTAAGGCAGTGGCGGGTCCAATGTGCTGGGTGTGCAGCCAGCTGTGTCGGTGTCTGTTGGAAGGTCTGGGCTCAGGCTATTTGCCTCAGAGCATCAGTGTTTAAGGTAGCCTATGCAATTGGGGTGTTGCCGAGGGCCAAGCAGTTTGATCCTCATTTGGGGTTTCTGGGCAGCACCATAGACAATGTTTTTCTCCTGGGAGGCAGGCAGAGTGCTTCATTGTGGCCCCAGAATTCCCAGTAGGGAGGGCTTGTGGGCCTGGAGTGAGAGGACGGAAGTCTGAAAACACAAGCTAGGGTGAGGATTGGAGCCAAGGGCAGAGCAGGCCCATTCTGCAGAGGCTGAATCAAAATCTCCTGCATCTGAAGTCAGGCTGAGGATCAGACGTTGGCTGAGGCTGGAGTATGTGTCCATGTTGGCACCTTCATGAAGCGGGGGCCTCATGAGGCCAAGGAATTTTTCCCAAGCTGAGTTTGGAGGTTGCCCCAAACCACAAGGTTTCCTTCTTCGGGACATTCGAGTCCTGTTGCATGGCTCCAGGACATACCATATGGAAGGACTGGAGAGCAGGGTTCGAAGGATGGATCCCCGTACAGCATGCCTCGCATTCCAATTGGCCATTAGCGATAAGATATGTTTGATCTGGGGCCTCTGGAACACGCGACCCAGGGGGCTGAGTTGAAATGGCCTCTCCTGAGGATGCGTCATAATGTGTGTTTGGGTCCATGGAGACCTTGGAATGTGCTGGTTGTTCAGTGGCCCTGCGGAACTCTTTTACCTGAAGGGTTTGATACATCCCCAGTAAGAAAGCTGCCCATGTGGAGATGAGAGATCCTTGGTTTGGTGCCTCAGAAAAGCCCCATGTGCTGGTCTACGAAAACAGTCCTCTGAGAACGGACACATGGAACAAAGATAAGGTTCATATTAGGGCCTGGGGGCCTGTCCATTTCAACCTTCTGTCTCTGGGGACACTTTCTGAGAGTCTAAGTGAAGATAGTTGCTCCGCTGATGTCAGAGAGCCCCTCTTAGTCCAGGGTGGCCTACACTATTGATGTCCTCAGGGGCCTTGGATCTTTTCCCTAACCTGTAGGGTTGTGGTCAATGGATTGGGCACACTTTCCTTGGAGAGGGCAGGCACAAACTTTCGCTGTGGCTCCATCGGCCCTAGCCTGGAGGTGTGTGGGTCCAGGCTGTGGGCACAGAAGTCTGAAAACACAAAGTCAGCTTATGAGTGGTGCATAGGGTATGGCAGGCCGGAGGTACAGCCCGAGAGGGAACTCCTGGGCCTCTGAAACAAGGGCGAGTGGGAGGCGTTCCTTCAGGCTTTTGTCTCTGGATGCTGTGTCCGGGATAGCCGTGGATTTGAGGGGTGGCCTCAGGGACTGTGGACGAGTATCCCTCTCTGAAGATTTGTCCCATCTTCCAAGATTGGGGTCATTTTGTGGGAAGGGTGGAGTCGTGTTGTCTGGCTCATGTGTCTCTCCAAGAAAGGGATTCCAGATCAGAGCCCCAGGTACGGGCGGGGCGACTGGAAATCTCAAACCCTGGTGAGGATTGGGTGCATAGGGGCTTGGCAAGCCCCATATGCGGGCTCTTTGTCCAGGCCCTGACAGGCCTTTCTTTGACATGGGGCTCATGCTAGGGTCACAGTGTGAATTTGTTCCCAATCAGCACTCAAGTGCTGCTTGGGCACTACCTGAAGGGTTTGATACATCCCCAGTAAGAAAGCTCCCCATGTGGAGACGAGAGGAGTTCTGTTCAGTGCCTCAGGAAAGCCCCATATCCTGTTCTTCGAACCAAAGCCTCTGAGGAGTAACACCTGGAACCCAAAGCAAGCCTAAGGGCCTCTCCGGCTCAACCTTCTATCTCTGTTGACATCTGTGTGCATGCCTTCGTGGAGGTAGCTGCTCAACTTGTGTCGGAATGCCCCTGTGTGTCCAGGGAGGCTCCCAGTAGTGGGATGTCCTCGGGGGCCTTGAGGTTTCTCATATTCTGGAGGTGTGTGTCCAAAGGAATGGACACAGTTTCCCAGGAGAGAGCAGGCACGGTCCTGTTGTATGGCTCCAGAGGACCCAGCCTAGAGGCTGTGTTTGCCAGGGCTGTGGGGACGGATGTCTGAAAAAGCAAACTTGGCTCAGGATGGGGCCAAGGTAATGGCAGGCCTGAACTCCAGTCCGTGAGGGGAGATTCTCTGGATATCAAAGGAGGGCAAATGGGAGGCAATTGCTCAGGCTTTTGTCTCTGGTTGTTGCGTTCACAGTGTCCGGTCAGGGTAGGGGTTGCCTCAGGGGCCGAGGAAGAGCCTTCCTCTCGGGGGATTGTCCAAGCTCCAAGTGTTTGGGTTCATTCTGTGGGAAGTGAAGAGTACTGTTTTCTGCCAGAAAGGACCCCCCAGGAGAGGGACTCTAGAGCACAGCAGTGGGTTCCTTCAACTGGAATACACACCATCTAGTTAGTCCTGGGTGCCTATGGGCATGGCAGGGACTATATGCAGAATCTTCGTCCCGAACCTGACAGGCCTTTCTTTGACATGGGGATCATGCTAGGGTAACAGTGTGAATTTGTGCCCAAGCAGCACTCATGTTTTGGCGTGGCATCAGGGGCCATGAAGGGTTCCCCACGTGAAGGTGTGACTCCATGTGAAGAACAAGCATTACAGCCATGTGGAAGGCAGAGTTCTGATTGTGATTCCGATACACAAACTCAGTTTTTTTGGGGGACGTCTGTATGGCAGGCCCAATATACAAACAATGAGAAGAACTCATGAAGATTTGAATATAGAGCGAGTCTGAGGCGCTTGCTCAGGCTTTTGTCTCTGGAATTTGTATCAGCAATGGCCGTAGAATGTCGGGGATGCTTCATGGGCCATGGACGAATCTACCTCTATGAGGATTTCGCCTGATTCCCAATTTATTTTCGTCAAACTGTGGGATGGGAGGACTCCTTTCAGTTTTGTTACCTCAGGTGTCCCACGAAAAGAGGAATTCAAGAGCAAAGCCGTGGGGAAGACTGAAGGGACCACGAGAACTATGGTTCAAAATTGGGGACTAGGGGCATGGCAAGCCCAATATGCTATCTCTTCATCCAGCCACTGAGAGGCCTTACTTGAGGACTTTGGTCAGGCTGAGGGTCACAATGTGTGTTTGTGACCAATGTAGCCTGCGAGCATGGCGGGGCCTCATGGGCAACACTGGATTCAACAACACTGAAAGTTGGACAACATGCCAACCACAAGGTATCTTGCCATGGGGAAGGAGTTCTGATTTCTGCATCCCGTTCAACCCTGGGCAGTGATTGGAGGTAAGGTCTAGAATCTAAAGCCTGAAATCCGAGGTTGGGAAGAGATGATGACCTAAGGCCATGGCGGCTCGATGTGCTCAGTGTGCGGTCAGCTGTCTGGGACGGGCCAGGGAGTCCAGGCTCAGGCTGTGTCAGAAAGGGCATTAGTGCCCTGGTCAGCCTATGTATTTGGGGTACAGCCAAGGTCGGTGCAGGTTGATCCTCATTTGGGGTTACTGGGTAGCCCCAGAGGACAATGTTTTTTATCTGGAGGGCAGGCAGAGTGCTGCATTGTAGTTCTGGATTGCCAAACTGGAGGGCTTGTGGGCCAGTAGTCTGACGACAAAAGTTTGAGAACACAAGCTAGGCTTAGGTTTCTGGGTGAGGCCAAGACAGGCACAATCTACAGTCCTGAATCGAGATCTCATGCATCTGAAGTCAGGGCGAGGATCAGACGATCGCTCAGGTTGGAGTTTCTGTCCCTGATGGCCCCTTCATGAATGGGGGGGGGATCACGAGGCCATGGGGATTTTCCCACGATGGGAGTTGTGAGAAGCTCCAAACTGCAGAGAGTCTTCGGCAGGACAATTGAGACCTGTTGTTTGGCTCCAGGCCAATGATTCTGAGCAGGGTTCTAAGGATGGATGGCTGGGTAGCCCACCTCGCATTCCAATTGTCTCCTAGCAACAAGACAGTTTAGATCTCCTGGATCTGTGGGGAGCTACCGAGGATGCTGAGTTGAAATGCACACCCCTGGGGATGGGTCCGAATGTGCTTTTGTGTCTATGGAGACCTTGGAATGAAGCGGTAGCTCTGGGGCCCTAAAGGGTTCTCCTAAACAGAGGCTTTGACACAGCTCCAACGTGCAAGTTTCCCATGTGTAGATGAGATGTTTTCTGATGGGTGAAACAAGAAACAGCTATATGCTGCTTTTGAAATCCAGGCCTCTGAGGAGAGATGCCTGGAAACCAAAGCAATGGATCTGATTAGTGCCTAGGGGCCTGTTCTTTCCTTTTTACCTCTGAGGACATCTGTCTATGGGTCTGAGTGCAGGTAGGGGCTCATTTGGGCTCAGATTGCCCCTGTTTTTCCTGGGAAGCTACCACTATTGAGATATATCAGGGACTTTGGAGGTTTATCCTATTAGAAGGGTTGTGGCCATTGGAATGGGCACACACAATTCCCTTGGAGAGGGCAAGTACAGTCCTCAGGTTTGGCTCCAGGGGCCTGAGCCTGTAGGTTGTGTCGTCCAGCCCTTTTTGGACAGTTGTCTGAAAACACAAACTCGGCTTATGTTTCAGGTCATAGGTATGGCAGGACTGATCTACAGACCATGAGGAGAACTTTTCGGGATTTGAAAGAAGGGCGAGTGTGAGGCTCCTGCTCAAGTTTTTGTCTCGGGATATCGTGTCACTCATGGTCGTGGAATTTCTGGGTGACTTCATGGGAAATGGACGAGTCTTACT
Source organism: Mustela nivalis (assembly GCF_964662115.1). Taxonomy (NCBI): domain Eukaryota; kingdom Metazoa; phylum Chordata; class Mammalia; order Carnivora; family Mustelidae; genus Mustela; species Mustela nivalis. Next base: position 544,292 of record NW_028136239.1, read on the forward strand.
CTCTGGTGGTTTGGCCCCGTCCAAAGAGTTTGGGTTCATTCTGTGGGCTGGAAGAAGTCCGTTTTATTTTGTTGTTGTTGTTGTTGCTGTTGTTTTCTTTTTTAACCTCAGGTGTCCCACCAAATGAGGGATTTCAGAGTAGAGCCCTAGGAGGGGCGACTGGACAATCAGAAATCTGGTTAAAAATTGGGCCTAGGGACATGTCAAGCCCATTATGACATCTAATGGTCCAGCCACTAAGAGGACTTACTAGAGGACAGGACTCATGCTGAGGGTCACAATGCGTGTGTATGCCCTCGTCGCACTCAAGAATGGGCGGGGCCTCAGGGTTTCTCCTACACTGATCGTTGGACAACGTGCCAACCACAAGGGTTCTTGCCATGGGTAAGGAGGAGTTCTGATTTCTGCATCAGACTCACCCCTGGGCAGTGATTGGAGATAAGGTCTCGGTTCTGAAGCCTGAAAACTGAGGTAGGGAAGAGATGATGACCTAAGGCCATGGCGGGTTTTATGTGCTCAGTGTGCGGTCAGCTTTCTGGGTGTTGGTCAGGAGGTCCGGGCTCAGGATGTGTTCGACAGTGCATTAGTGCCCAGGTTAGAATATATAATTTGGGTAAAGTCGAGTGCTGTGTAGGTTTACCCTCATTTAAGGTGCCTGGGCAGCTCATGAGGCAATAATTTTTTTCTCTAGAGGGCAGGCAGAGTGCTGCATTGTGGGTCCGGAATTGCCAAACTTGAGGGCTTTGGGGCCAGGAGTGTGAGGATGGAAGTCTGAGAAGACAAGCTAGACTTGGGTTTCAGGGCGAGGGCACGGCAGGTACCCCCTGCAGATCTGAAACAATAACTCATGCATCTGAAGTCAGGGCGAGGATCAGACTTTGGCTCAGGTGGGAGTTTCTGAGCATGACGGCCGCTTCATGAAGGGAGCGGAATCTCGAGACCATTGAGGTTTTCCCACGTTGGGAGTTGTGGGATGCCCCCTTCCAGGATTCCTTCTTCCGGACAATTGAGACCTGTTGGACAGCTCCAGGACATCCCATATGGAATGACTCCAGGGCACCGTTCGCGGATGGATGCCTGGGAAGCCCGCCTCGCATTCCAATTGTCTCCTAGCAACAAGACAGTTTAGATCTGATGGCTCTGCGGGAGCAACCTCGGTTGCTGAGTTGAAATGGACTTTCCTGTGGATGTGTCCTAATGTGTTTTTGTGTCCATGAGGGCCTTGGAATGGGGCGGTGGCACCGGCAACCTGAAGTACTTTCCTAAGCTTTGGACATGGCTCCCATGCACAGGTTTACTTGTGGAGACGAGATGAGTTCTGATGGGTGCCTCAGGAAAACCCCTATGCTCGTATTGGAATCAGGCTTTTGAGGACACATGCCTGTAACCCAAAGCAATGGATCCTATTATGGCCTAAAGTCCTGTCTGGTTCAATCTTCTTCTCTGGGGACATCCATCTATGGTATGAGTGGAGGTCGATTATCAGCTGGTGTCAGACACCCCTTGTTTGTTCCGGGTGACCCACACTATTGGGATGGCCTAAGGGTCGTTGGAGGTTTCTCCTAATTTGTACGATTTTGGACCATGGAATGGGCAGAATTCCCATGGATTGGTAGGCACAGTCCTAATATGTGGCTCCAGGGGCCCAGCCTGGAGGGTGTGTGGCCCAAGACTTTGAGGACAGAAGTCTGAAAACACAAACTCAGCTTAGGTTTGGGGACGTAGGTATGGCAGGCCCGATCTACAAACCATGAGAAGAACTCTACAGGATATGAAGAAAGTGCGAGTCTGTGGCGATTGCTCAGGCTTTTGTCTCTGGATTTTGTATCAGTGATGGCCGTGGAATGTCGGGGAGGCCTCATGGGCCATGGACGAATCTTCCTCTCTGAGGATTTGGCCCGATTCCCAATTGCTTTTCGTCAATCTGTGGGATGGGAGGACTCATTTCAGTTTTGTTACCTCAGGTGTCCCACCAAAAGAGGAATTCCAAAGCAAAGCCGTGGGGAAGACTGAAGGGACAATCCGAACTATGGTGAAAAATTGGGGCCTAGGGGCATGGCAAGCCCAATATGCTATCTCTTCATCCAGCCACTGAGTGGCCTTACTTGAGGACTGGGCTCAGCCTGAGGGTCACAAAGTGTGTTTGTGACCAATGTGGCCCGCGAGCATGGGCGGGGCCTCATGGGACACACTGGTTTCAACGACACTGAACGTTGGACAACATGCCAACCACAAGGTTTCTTGCCATGGGGAAGGAGTTCTGATTTCTGCATCACCTTCAACCTGGGCAGTGATTGGAGATAAGGTCTAGGTTCTGAAACCTGAAAACCGAGGTTGGGAAGAGATGACGACCTAAGGCCATGGCGGCTCGATGTGCTCAGTGTGCGGCCAGCTGTCTGGGAGGGGCCAGGGGGTCCAGGCTCAGGCTGTGTCAGAAAGGGCATTAGTGCCCTGGTCAGCCTATGTATTTGGGGTACAGCCAAGGTCGGTGCAGGTTGATCCTCATTTGGGGTTACTGGGTAGCCCCAGAGGACAATGTTTTTCTTCTGGAGGGCAGGCAGAGTGCTGCATTGTAGTTCTGGATTGCCAAACTGGAGGCCTTGTGGGCCAGTAGTCTGACGACAAATGTCTGAGAACACAAGCTAGGCTTAGTTTCTGGGTGAGGCCATGGCAGGCACAATCTACAGACCTGAATCGAGATCTCGTGCATCTGAAGTCAGGGCGAGGATCAGACGATCGCTCAGGTTGGAGTTTCTGTCCCTGATGGCCCCTTCATGAATGGGGGGGCATCACGAGGCCATGGGGGTTTTCCCATGATGGGAGTTGTGAGAAGCTCCAAACTGCAGAGAGTCTTCGGCAGGACAATTGAGACCTGTTGTTTGGCTCCAGGCCAATGATTCTGAGCAGGGTTCTTAGGATGGATGGCTGGGTAGCCCACCTCGCATTCCAATTGTCTCCTAGCAACAAGACAGTTTAGATCTCCTGGATCTGTGGGGAGCTACCGAGGATGCTGAGTTGAAATGCACACCCCTGGGGATGGGTCCGAATGTGCTTTTGTGTCTATGGAGACCTTGGAATGAAGCGGTGGCACTGGGGCCCTAAAGGGTTCTCCTAAACAGAGGCTTTGACACAGCTCCAACGTGCAAGTTTCCCATGTGTAGATGAGATGTTTTCTGATGGGTGAACAAGAAACAGCTATATGCTGCTTTTGAAATCCAGGCCTCTGAGGAGAGATGCCTGGAAACCAAAGCAATGGATCTGATTAGTGCCTAGGGGCCTGTTCTTTCCTTTTTACCTCTGAGGACATCTGTCTATGGGTCTGAGTGCAGGTAGGGGCTCATTTGGGCTCAGATTGCCCCTGTTTTTCCTGGGAAGCTACCACTATTGAGATATATCAGGGACTTTGGAGGTTTATCCTATTAGAAGGGTTGTGGCCATTGGAATGGGCACACACAATTCCCTTGGAGAGGGCAAGTACAGTCCTCAGGTTTGGCTCCAGGGGCCTGAGCCTGTAGGTTGTGTCGTCCAGCCCTTTTTGGACAGTTGTCTGAAAACACAAACTGGGCTTATGTTTCAGGTCTTAGGTATGGCAGGACTGATCTACAGACCATGAGGAGAACTTTTCGGGATTTGAAAGAAGGGCGAGTGTGAGGCTCCTGCTCAAGTTTTTGTCTCGGGATATCGTGTCACTCATGGTCGTGGAATTTCTGGGTGACTTCATGGGAAATGGACGAGTCTTACTCTCTGGTGGTTTGGCCCCGTCCAAAGAGTTTGGGTTCATTCTGTGGGCTGGAAGAAGTCCGTTTTATTTTGTTGTTGTTGTTGTTTTCTTTTTTAACCTCAGGTGTCCCACCAAATGAGGGATTTCAGAGTAGAGCCCTAGGAGGGGCGAAGGACAATCAGAAATCTGGTTAAAAATTGGGGCCTAGGGACATGTCAAGCCCATTATGACATCTAATGGTCCAGCCACTGAGAGGACTTACTAGAGGACAGGACTCATGCTGAGGGTCACAATGCGTGTGTATGCCCTCGTCGCACTCAAGAATGGGCGGGGCCTCAGGGTTTCTCCTACACTGATCGTTGGACAACGTGCCAACCACAAGGGTTCTTGCCATGGGTAAGGAGGAGTTCTGATTTCTGCATCACACTCACCCCTGGGCAGTGATTGGAGATAAGGTCTCGGTTCTGAAGCCTGAAAACTGAGGTAGGGAAGAGATGATGACCTAAGGCCATGGCGGGTTTTATGTGCTCAGTGTGCGGTCAGCTTTCTGGGTGTTGGTCAGGAGGTCCGGGCTCAGGATGTGTTCGACAGTGCATTAGTGCCCAGGTTAGACTATATAATTTGGGTAAAGTCGAGTGCTGTGTAGGTTTACCCTCATTTAAGGTGCCTGGGCAGCTCATGAGGCAATCATTTTTTTCTCTAGAGGGCAGGCAGAGTGCTGCATTGTGGGTCCGGAATTGCCAAACTTGAGGGCTTTGGGGCCAGGAGTGTGAGGATGGAAGTCTGAGAAGACAAGCTAGACTTGGGTTTCAGGGCGAGGGCACGGTAGGTACCCCCTGCAGATCTGAACCAATATCTCATGCATCTGAAGTCAGGGCGAGGATCAGACGTTGGCTCAGGTGGGAGTTTCTGAGCATGACGGCCGCTTCATGAAGGGAGCGGAATCTCGAGACCATTGACGTTTTCCCACGTTGGGAGTTGTGGGATGCCCCCTTCCAGGATTCCTTCTTCCGGACAATTGAGACCTGTTGGACAGCTCCAGGACATCCCATATGGAATGTCTCCAGAGCACCGTTCGCGGATGGATGCCTGGGAAGCCCGCCTCGCATTCCAATTGTCTCCTAGCAACAAGACAGTTTAGATCTGATGGCTCTGCGGGAGCAACCTCGGTGGCTGAGTTGAAATGGACTTTCCTGAGGATGTGTCCTAATGTGTTTTTGTGTCCATGAGGGCCTTGGAATGGGGCGGTGGCACCGGCAACCTGAAGTACTTTCCTAAGCTTTGGACATGGCTCCCATGCACAGGTTTACTTGTGGAGACGAGATGAGTTCTGATGGGTGCCTCAGGAAAACCCCTATGCTCGTATTGGAATCAGGCTTTTGAGGACACATGCCTGTAACCCATAGCAATGGATCCTATTATGGCCTAGGGTCCTGTCTGGTTCAATCTTCTTCTCTGGGGACATCCATCTATGGTATGAGTGGAGGTCGATTATCAGCTGGTGTCAGACACCCCTTGTTTGTTCCGGGTGACCCACACTATTGGGATGGCCTAAGGGTCGTTGGAGGTTTCTCCTAATTTGTACGATTTTGGACCATGGAATGGGCAGAATTCCCATGGATTGGTAGGCACAGTCCTAATGTGTGGCTCCAGGGGCCCAGCCTGGAGGGCGTGTGGCCCAAGACTTTGAGGACAGAAGTCTGAAAACACAAACTCAGCTTAGGTTTGGGGACGTAGGTATGGCAGGCCCGATCTACAAACCATGAGAAGAACTCTACAGGATATGAAGAAAGTGCGAGTCTGTGGCGATTGCTCAGGCTTTTGTCTCTGGATTTTGTATCAGTGATGGCCGTGGAATGTCGGGGAGGCCTCATGGGCCATGGACGAATCTCCCTCTCTGAGGATTTGGCCCGATTCCCAATTGCTTTTCGTCAATCTGTGGGATGGGAGGACTCATTTCAGTTTTGTTACCTCAGGTGTCCCACCAAAAGAGGAATTCCAAAGCAAAGCCGTGGGGAAGACTGAAGGGACAATCCGAACTATGGTGAAAAATTGGGGCCTAGGGGCATGGCAAGCCCAATATGCTATCTCTTCATCCAGCCACTGAGTGGCCTTACTTGAGGACTGGGCTCAGCCTGAGGGTCACAATGTGTGTTTGTGACCAATGTGGCCCGCGAGCATGGGCGGGGCCTCATGGGCCACACTGGTTTCAACGACACTGAACGTTGGACAACATGCCAACCACAAGGTTTCTTGCCATGGGGAAGGAGTTCTGATTTCTGCATCACCTTCAACATGGACAGTGATTGGAGATAAGGTCTAGGTTCTGAAACCTGAAAACCGAGGTTGGGAAGAGATGACGACCTAAGGCCATGGCGGCTCGATGTGCTCAGTGTGCGGCCAGCTGTCTGGGAGGGGCCAGGGGGTCCAGGCTCAGGCTGTGTCAGAAAGGGCATTAGTGCCCTGGTCAGCCTATGTATTTGGGGTACAGCCAAGGTCGGTGCAGGTTGATCCTCATTTGGGGTTACTGGGTAGCCCCAGAGGACAATGTTTTTTATCTGGAGGGCAGGCAGAGTGCTGCATTGTAGTTCTGGATTGCCAAACTGGAGGCCTTGTGGGCCAGTAGTCTGACGACAAAAGTCTGAGAACACAAGCTAGGCTTAGGTTTCTGGGTGAGGCCATGGCAGGCACCATCTACAGACCTGAATCGAGATCTCGTGCATCTGAAGTCAGGGCGAGGATCAGACGATCGCTCAGGTTGGAGTTTCTGTCCCTTATGGCCCCTTCATGAATGGGGGGGCATCACGAGGCCATGGGGGTTTTCCCATGATGGGAGTTGTGAGAAGCTCCAAACTGCAGAGAGTCTTTGGCAGGACAATTGAGACCTGTTGTTTGGCTCCAGGCCAATGATTCTGAGCAGGGTTCTAAGGATGGATGGCTGGGTAGCCCACCTCGCATTCCAATTGTCTCCTAGCAACAAGACAGTTTAGATCTCCTGGATCTGTGGGGAGCTACCGAGGATGCTGAGTTGAAATGCACACCCCTGGGGATGGGTCCGAATGTGCTTTTGTGTCTATGGAGACCTTGGAATGAAGCGGTGGCACTGGGGCCCTAAAGGGTTCTCCTAAACAGAGGCTTTGACACAGCTCCAACGTGCAAGTTTCCCATGTGTAGATGAGATGTTTTCTGATGGGTGAAACAAGAAACAGCTATATGCTGCTTTTGAAATCCAGGCCTCTGAGGAGAGATGCCTGGAAACCAAAGCAATGGATCTGATTAGTGCCTAGGGGCCTGTTCTTTCCTTTTTACCTCTGGGGACATCTGTCTATGGGTCTGAGTGCAGGTAGGGGCTCATTTGGGCTCAGATTGCCGCTGTTTTTCCTGGGAAGCTACCACTATTGAGATATATCAGGGACTTTGGAGGTTTATCCTATTAGAAGGGTTGTGGCCATTGGAATGGGCACACACAATTCCCTTGGAGAGGGCAAGTACAGTCCTCAGGTTTGGCTCCAGGGGCCTGAGCCTGTAGGTTGTGTCGTCCAGCCCTTTTTGGACAGTTGTCTGAAAACACAAACTCGGCTTATGTTTCAGGTCTTAGGTATGGCAGGACTGATCTACAGACCATGAGGAGAACTTTTCGGGATTTGAAAGAAGGGCGAGTGTGAGGCTCCTGCTCAAGTTTTTGTCTCGGGATATCGTGTCACTCATGGTCGTGGAATTTCTGGGTGACTTCATGGGAAATGGACGAGTCTTACTCTCTGGTGGTTTGGCCCCGTCCAAAGAGTTTGGGTTCATTCTGTGGGCTGGAAGAAGTCCGTTTTATTTTGTTGTTGTTGTTGTTTTCTTTTTTAACCTCAGGTGTCCCACCAAATGAGGAATTTCAGAGTAGAGCCCTAGGAGGGGCGACTGGACAATCAGAAATCTGGTTAAAAATTGGGGCCTAGGGAAATGTCAAGCCCATTATGACATCTAATGGTCCAGCCACTGAGAGGACTTACTAGAGGACAGGACTCATGCTGAGGGTCACAATGCGTGTGTATGCCCTCGTCGCACTCAAGAATGGGCGGGGCCTCAGGGTTTCTCCTACACTGATCGTTGGACAACGTGCCAACCACAAGGGTTCTTGCCATGGGTAAGGAGGAGTTCTGATTTCTGCATCACACTCACCCCTGGGCAGTGATTGGAGATAAGGTCTCGGTTCTGAAGCCTGAAAACTGAGGTAGGGAAGAGATGATGACCTAAGGCCATGGCGGGTTTTATGTGCTCAGTGTGCGGTCAGATTTCTGGGTGTTGGTCAGGAGGTCCGGGCTCAGGATGTGTTCGACAGTGCATTAGTGCCCAGGTTAGACTATATAATTTGGGTAAAGTCGAGTGCTGTGTAGGTTTACCCTCATTTAAGGTGCCTGGGCAGCTCATGAGGCAATCATTTTTTTCTCTAGAGGGCAGGCAGAGTGCTGCATTGTGGGTCCGGAATTGCCAAACTTGAGGGCTTTGGGGCCAGGAGTGTGAGGATGGAAGTCTGAGAAGACAAGCTAGACTTGGGTTTCAGGGCGAGGGCACGGCAGGTACCCCCTGCAGATCTGAGCCAATATCTCATGCATCTGAAGTCAGGGCGAGGATCAGACGTTGGCTCAGGTGGGAGTTTCTGAGCATGACGGCCGCTTCATGAAGGGAGCGGAATCTCGAGACCATTGAGGTTTTCCCACGTTGGGAGTTGTGGGATGCCCCCTTCCAGGATTCCTTCTTCCGGACAATTGAGACCTGTTGGACAGCTCCAGGACATCCCATATGGAATGACTCCAGAGCACCGTTCGCGGATGGATGCCTGGGAAGCCCGCCTCGCATTCCAATTGTCTCCTAGCAACAAGACAGTTTAGATCTGATGGCTCTGCGGGAGCAACCTCGGTGGCTGAGTTGAAATGGACTTTCCTGAGGATGTGTCCTAATGTGTTTTTGTGTCCATGAGGGCCTTGGAATGGGGCGGTGGCACCGGCAACCTGAAGTACTTTCCTAAGCTTTGGACATGGCTCCCATGCACAGGTTTACTTGTGGAGACGAGATGAGTTCTGATGGGTGCCTCAGGAAAACCCCTATGCTCGTATTGGAATCAGGCTTTTGAGGACACATGCCTGTAACCCATAGCAATGGATCCTATTATGGCCTAGGGTCCTGTCTGGTTCAATCTTCTTCTCTGGGGACATCCATCTATGGTATGAGTGGAGGTCGATTATCAGCTGGTGTCAGACACCCCTTGTTTGTTCCGGGTGACCCACACTATTGGGATGGCCTAAGGGTCGTTGGAGGTTTCTCCTAATTTGTACGATTTTGGACCATGGAATGGGCAGAATTCCCATGGATTGGTAGGCACAGTCCTAATGTGTGGCTCCAGGGGCCCAGCCTGGAGGGCGTGTGGCCCAAGACGTTGAGGACAGAAGTCTGAAAACACAAACTCAGCTTAGGTTTGGGGACGTAGGTATGGCAGGCCCGATCTACAAACCATGAGAAGAACTCTACAGGATATGAAGAAAGTGCGAGTCTGTGGCGATTGCTCAGGCTTTTGTCTCTGGATTTTGTATCAGTGATGGCCGTGGAATGTCGGGGAGGCCTCATGGGCCATGGACGAATCTTCCTCTCTGAGGATTTGGCCCGATTCCCAATTGCTTTTCGTCAATCTGTGGGATGGGAGGACTCATTTCAGTTTTGTTACCTCAGGTGTCCCACCAAAAGAGGAATTCCAAAGCAAAGCCGTGGGGAAGACTGAAGGGACAATCCGAACTATGGTGAAAAATTGGGGCCTAGGGGCATGGCAAGCCCAATATGCTATCTATTCATCCAGCCACTGAGTGGCCTTACTTGAGGACTGGGCTCAGCCTGAGGGTCACAATGTGTGTTTGTGACCAATGTGGCCCGCGAGCATGGGCGGGGCCTCATGGGCCACACTGGTTTCAACGACACTGAACGTTGGACAACATGCCAACCACAAGGTTTCTTGCCATGGGGAAGGAGTTCTGATTTCTGCATCACCTTCAACCCTGGGCAGTGATTGGAGATAAGGTCTAGGTTCTGAAACCTGAAAACCGAGGTTGGGAAGAGATGACGACCTAAGGCCATGGCGGCTCGATGTGCTCAGTGTGCGGCCAGCTGTCTGGGAGGGGCCAGGGGGTCCAGGCTCAGGCTGTGTCAGAAAGGGCATTAGTGCCCTGGTCAGCCTATGTATTTGGGGTACAGCCAAGGTCGGTGCAGGTTGATCCTCATTTGGGGTTACTGGGTAGCCCCAGAGGACAATGTTTTTTATCTGGAGGGCAGGCAGAGTGCTGCATTGTAGTTCTGGATTGCCAAACTGGAGGCCTTGTGGGCCAGTAGTCTGACGACAAATGTCTGAGAACACAAGCTAGGCTTAGGTTTCTGGGTGAGGCCATGGCAGGCACAATCTACAGACCTGAATCGAGATCTCGTGCATCTGAAGTCAGGGCGAGGATCAGACAATCGCTCAGGTTGGAGTTTCTGTCCCTGATGGCCCCTTCATGAATGGGGGGGCATCACGAGGCCATGGGGGTTTTCCCATGATGGGAGTTGTGAGAAGCTCCAAACTGCAGAGAGTCTTCGGCAGGACAATTGAGACCTGTTGTTTGGCTCCAGGCCAATGATTCTGAGCAGGGTTCTAAGGATGGATGGCTGGGTAGCCCACCTCGCATTCCAATTGTCTCCTAGCAACAAGACAGTTTAGATCTCCTGGATCTGTGGGGAGCTACCGAGGATGCTGAGTTGAAATGCACACCCCTGGGGATGGGTCCGAATGTGCTTTTGTGTCTATGGAGACCTTGGAATGAAGCGGTGGCACTGGGGCCCTAAAGGGTTCTCCTAAACAGAGGCTTTGACACAGCTCCAACGTGCAAGTTTCCCATGTGTAGATGAGATGTTTTCTGATGGGTGAAACAAGAAACAGCTATATGCTGCTTTTGAAATCCAGGCCTCTGAGGAGAGATGCCTGGAAACCAAAGCAATGGATCTGATTAGTGCCTAGGGGCCTGTTCTTTCCTTTTTCCCTCTGGGGACATCTGTCTATGGGTCTGAGTGCAGGTAGGGGCTCAGTTGGGCTCAGATTGCCCCTGTTTTTCCTGGGAAGCTACCACTATTGAGATATATCAGGGACTTTGGAGGTTTATCCTATTAGAAGGGTTGTGGCCATTGGAATGGGCACACACAATTCCCTTGGAGAGGGCAAGTACAGTCCTCAGGTTTGGCTCCAGGGGCCTGAGCCTGTAGGTTGTGTCGTCCAGCCCTTTTTGGACAGTTGTCTGAAAACACAAACTCGGCTTATGTTTCAGGTCTTAGGTCTGGCAGGACTGATCTACAGACCATGAGGAGAACTTTTCGGGATTTGAAAGAAGGGCGAGTGTGAGGCTCCTGCTCAAGTTTTTGTCTCGGGATATCGTGTCACTCATGGTCGTGGAATTTCTGGGTGACTTCATGGGAAATGGACGAGTCTTACTCTCTGGTGGTTTGGCCCCGTCCAAAGAGTTTGGGTTCATTCTGTGGGCTGGAAGAAGTCCGTTTTATTTTGTTGTTGTTGTTGTTGTTGTTGTTGTTGTTGTTTTCTTTTTTAACCTCAGGTGTCCCACCAAATGAGGGATTTCAGAGTAGAGCCCTAGGAGGGGCGACTGGACAATCAGAAATCTGGTTAAAAATTGGGGCCTAGGGACATGTCAAGCCCATTATGACATCTAATGGTCCAGCCACTGAGAGGACTTACTAGAGGACAGGACTCATGCTGAGGGTCACAATGCGTGTGTATGCCCTCGTCGCACTCAAGAATGGGCGGGGCCTCAGGGTTTCTCCTACACTGATCGTTGGACAACGTGCCAACCACAAGGGTTCTTGCCATGGGTAAGGAGGAGTTCTGATTTCTGCATCAGACTCACCCCTGGGCAGTGATTGGAGATAAGGTCTCGGTTCTGAAGCCTGAAAACTGAGGTAGGGAAGAGATGATGACCTAAGGCCATGGCGGGTTTTATGTGCTCAGTGTGCGGTCAGCTTTCTGGGTGTTGGTCAGGAGGTCCGGGCTCAGGATGTGTTCGACAGTGCATTAGTGCCCAGGTTAGACTATATAATTTGGGTAAAGTCGAGTGCTGTGTAGGTTTACCCTCATTTAAGGTGCCTGGGCAGCTCATGAGGCAATCATTTTTTTCTCTAGAGGGCAGGCAGAGTGCTGCATTGTGGGTCCGGAATTGCCAAACTTGAGGGCTTTGGGGCCAGGAGTGTGAGGATGGAAGTCTGAGAAGACAAGCTAGACTTGGGTTTCAGGGCGAGGGCACGGCAGGTACCCCCTGCAGATCTGAACCAATATCTCATGCATCTGAAGTCAGGGCGAGGATCAGACGTTGGCTCAGGTGGGAGTTTCTGAGCATGACGGGCGCTTCATGAAGGGAGCGGAATCTCGAGACCATTGAGGTTTTCCCACGTTGGGAGTTGTGGGATGCCCCCTTCCAGGATTCCTTCTTCCGGACAATTGAGACCTGTTGGACAGCTCCAGGACATCCCATATGGAATGACTCCAGAGCACCGTTCGCGGATGGATGCCTGGGAAGCCCGCCTCGCATTTCAATTGTCTCCTAGCAACAAGACAGTTTAGATCTGATGGCTCTGCGGGAGCAAACTCGGTGGCTGAGTTGAAATGGACTTTCCTGAGGATGTGTCCTAATGTGTTTTTGTGTCCATGAGGGCCTTGGAATGGGGCGGTGGCACCGGCAACCTGAAGTACTTTCCTAAGCTTTGGACATGGCTCCCATGCACAGGTTTACTTGTGGAGACGAGATGAGTTCTGATGGGTGCCTCAGGAAAACCCCTATGCTCGTATTGGAATCAGGCTTTTGAGGACACATGCCTGTAACCCATAGCAATGGATCCTATTATGGCCTAGGGTCCTGTCTGGTTCAATCTTCTTCTCTGGGGACATCCATCTATGGTATGAGTGGAGGTCGATTATCAGCTGGTGTCAGACACCCCTTGTTTGTTCCGGGTGACCCACACTATTGGGATGGCCTAAGGGTCGTTGGAGGTTTCTCCTAATTTGTACGATTTTGGACCATGGAATGGGCAGAATTCCCATGGATTGGTAGGCACAGTCCTAATGTGTGGCTCCAGGGGCCCAGCCTGGAGGGCGTGTGGCCCAAGACTTTGAGGACAGAAGTCTGAAAACACAAACTCAGCTTAGGTTTGGGGACGTAGGTATGGCAGGCCCGATCTACAAACCATGAGAAGAACTCTACAGGATATGAAGAAAGTGCGAGTCTGTGGCGATTGCTCAGGCTTTTGTCTCTGGATTTTGTATCAGTGATGGCCGTGGAATGTCGGGGAGGCCTCATGGGCCATGGACGAATCTTCCTCTCTGAGGATTTGGCCCGATTCCCAATTGCTTTTCGTCAATCTGTGGGATGGGAGGACTCATTTCAGTTTTGTTACCTCAGGTGTCCCACCAAAAGAGGAATTCCAAAGCAAAGCCGTGGGGAAGACTGAAGGGACAATCCGAACTATGGTGAAAAATTGGGGCCTAGGGGCATGGCAAGCCCAATATGCTATCTCTTCATCCAGCCACTGAGTGGCCTTACTTGAGGACTGGGCTCAGCCTGAGGGTCACAATGTGTGTTTGTGACCAATGTGGCCGGCGAGCATGGGCGGGGCCTCATGGGCCACACTGGTTTCAACGACACTGAACGTTGGACAACATGCCAACCACAAGGTTTCTTGCCATGGGGAAGGAGTTCTGATTTCTGCATCACCTTCAACCCTGGGCAGTGATTGGAGATAAGGTCTAGGTTCTGAAACCTGAAAACCGAGGTTGGGAAGAGATGACGACCTAAGGCCATGGCGGCTCGATGTGCTCAGTGTGCGGCCAGCTGTCTGGGAGGGGCCAGGGTGTCCAGGCTCAGGCTGTGTCAGAAAGGGCATTAGTGCCCTGGTCAGCCTATGTATTTGGGGTACAGCCAAGGTCGGTGCAGGTTGATCCTCATTTGGGGTTACTGGGTAGCCCCAGAGGACAATGTTTTTTATCTGGAGGGCAGGCAGAGTGCTGCATTGTAGTTCTGGATTGCCAAACTGGAGGCCTTGTGGGCCAGTAGTCTGACGACAAATGTCTGAGAACACAAGCTAGGCTTAGGTTTCTGGGTGAGGCCATGGCAGGCACCATCTACAGACCTGAATCGAGATCTCGTGCATCTGAAGTCAGGGCGAGGATCAGACGATCGCTCAGGTTGGAGTTTCTGTCCCTGATGGCCCCTTCATGAATGGGGGGGCATCACGAGGCCATGGGGGTTTTCCCATGATGGGAGTTGTGAGAAGCTCCAAACTGCAGAGAGTCTTCGGCAGGACAATTGAGACCTGTTGTTTGGCTCCAGGCCAATGATTCTGAGCAGGGTTCTAAGGATGGATGGCTGGGTAGCCCACCTCGCATTCCAATTGTCTCCTAGCAACAAGACAGTTTAGATCTCCTGGATCTGTGGGGAGCTACCGAGGATGCTGAGTTGAAATGCACACCCCTGGGGATGGGTCCGAATGTGCTTTTGTGTCTATGGAGACCTTGGAATGAAGCGGTGGCACTGGGGCCCTAAAGGGTTCTCCTAAACAGAGGCTTTGACACAGCTCCAACGTGCAAGTTTCCCATGTGTAGATGAGATGTTTTCTGATGGGTGAAACAAGAAACAGCTATATGCTGCTTTTGAAATCCAGGCCTCTGAGGAGAGATGCCTGGAAACCAAAGCAATGGATCTGATTAGTGCCTAGGGGCCTGTTCTTTCCTTTTTACCTCTGGGGACATCTGTCTATGGGTCTGAGTGCAGGTAGGGGCTCATTTGGGCTCAGATTGCCGCTGTTTTTCCTGGGAAGCTACCACTATTGAGATATATCAGGGACTTTGGAGGTTTATCCTATTAGAAGGGTTGTGGCCATTGGAATGGGCACACACAATTCCCTTGGAGAGGGCAAGTACAGTCCTCAGGTTTGGCTCCAGGGGCCTGAGCCTGTAGGTTGTGTCGTCCAGCCCTTTTTGGACAGTTGTCTGAAAACACAAACTCGGCTTATGTTTCAGGTCTTAGGTATGGCAGGACTGATCTACAGACCATGAGGAGAACTTTTCGGGATTTGAAAGAAGGGCGAGTGTGAGGCTCCTGCTCAAGTTTTTGTCTCGGGATATCGTGTCACTCATGGTCGTGGAATTTCTGGGTGACTTCATGGGAAATGGACGAGTCTTACTCTCTGGTGGTTTGGCCCCGTCCAAAGAGTTTGGGTTCATTCTGTGGGCTGGAAGAAGTCCGTTTTATTTTGTTGTTGTTGTTGTTGTTGTTGTTGTTGTTTTCTTTTTTAACCTCAGGTGTCCCACCAAATGAGGGATTTCAGAGTAGAGCCCTAGGAGGGGCGACTGGACAATCAGAAATCTGGTTAAAAATTGGGGCCTAGGGACATGTCAAGCCCATTATGACATCTAATGGTCCAGCCACTGAGAGGACTTACTAGAGGACAGGACTCATGCTGAGGGTCACAATGCGTGTGTATGCCCTCGTCGCACTCAAGAATGGGCGGGGCCTCAGGGTTTCTCCTACACTGATCGTTGGACAACGTGCCAACCACAAGGGTTCTTGCCATGGGTAAGGAGGAGTTCTGATTTCTGCATCACACTCACCCCTGGGCAGTGATTGGAGATAAGGTCTCGGTTCTGAAGCCTGAAAACTGAGGTAGGGAAGAGATGATGACCTAAGGCCATGGCGGGTTTTATGTGCTCAGTGTGCGGTCAGCTTTCTGGGTGTTGGTCAGGAGGTCCGGGCTCAGGATGTGTTCGACAGTGCATTAGTGCCCAGGTTAGACTATATAATTTGGGTAAAGTCGAGTGCTGTGTAGGTTTACCCTCATTTAAGGTGCCTGGGCAGCTCATGAGGCAATCATTTTTTTCTCTAGAGGGCAGGCAGAGTGCTGCATTGTGGGTCCGGAATTGCCAAACTTGAGGGCTTTGGGGCCAGGAGTGTGAGGATGGAAGTCTGAGAAGACAAGCTAGACTTGGGTTTCAGGGCGAGGGCACGGTAGGTACCCCCTGCAGATCTGAACCAATATCTCATGCATCTGAAGTCAGGGCGAGGATCAGACGTTGGCTCAGGTGGGAGTTTCTGAGCATGACGGCCGCTTCATGAAGGGAGCGGAATCTCGAGACCATTGAGGTTTTCCCACGTTGGGAGTTGTGGGATGCCCCCTTCCAGGATTCCTTCTTCCGGACAATTGAGACCTGTTGGACAGCTCCAGGACATCCCATATGGAATGTCTCCAGAGCACCGTTCGCGGATGGATGCCTGGGAAGCCCGCCTCGCATTCCAATTGTCTCCTAGCAACAAGACAGTTTAGATCTGATGGCTCTGCGGGAGAAACCTCGGTGGCTGAGTTGAAATGGACTTTCCTGAGGATGTGTCCTAATGTGTTTTTGTGTCCATGAGGGCCTTGGAATGGGGCGGTGGCACCGGCAACCTGAAGTACTTTCCTAAGCTTTGGACATGGCTCCCATGCACAGGTTTACTTGTGGAGACGAGATGAGTTCTGATGGGTGCCTCAGGAAAACCCCTATGCTCGTATTGGAATCAGGCTTTTGAGGACACATGCCTGTAACCCATAGCAATGGATCCTATTATGGCCTAGGGTCCTGTCCGGTTCAATCTTCTTCTCTGGGGACATCGATCTATGGTATGAGTGGAGGTCGATTATCAGCTGGTGTCAGACACCCCTTGTTTGTTCCGGGTGACCCACACTATTGGGATGGCCTAAGGGTCGTTGGAGGTTTCTCCTAATTTGTACGATTTTGGACCATGGAATGGGCAGAATTCCCATGGATTGGTAGGCACAGTCCTAATGTGTGGCTCCAGGGGCCCAGCCTGGAGGGCGTGTGGCCCAAGACTTTGAGGACAGAAGTCTGAAAACACAAACTCAGCTTAGGTTTGGGGACGTAGGTATGGCAGGCCCGATCTACAAACCATGAGAAGAACTCTACAGGATATGAAGAAAGTGCGAGTCTGTGGCGATTGCTCAGGCTTTTGTCTCTGGATTTTGTATCAGTGATGGCCGTGGAATGTCGGGGAGGCCTCATGGGCCATGGACGAATCTTCCTCTCTGAGGATTTGGCCCGATTCCCAATTGCTTTTCGTCAATCTGTGGGATGGGAGGACTCATTTCAGTTTTGTTACCTCAGGTGTCCCACCAAAAGAGGAATTCCAAAGCAAAGCCGTGGGGAAGACTGAAGGGACAATCCGAACTATGGTTAAAAATTGGGGCCTAGGGGCATGGCAAGCCCAATATGCTATCTCTTCATCCAGCCACTGAGTGGCCTTACTTGAGGACTGGGCTCAGCCTGAGGGTCACAATGTGTGTTTGTGACCAATGTGGCCCGCGAGCATGGGCGGGGCCTCATGGGCCACACTGGTTTCAACGACACTGAACGTTGGACAACATGCCAACCACAAGGTTTCTTGCCATGGGGAAGGAGTTCTGATTTCTGCATCACCTTCAACATGGACAGTGATTGGAGATAAGGTCTAGGTTCTGAAACCTGAAAACCGAGGTTGGGAAGAGATGACGACCTAAGGCCATGGCGGCTCGATGTGCTCAGTGTGCGGCCAGCTGTCTGGGAGGGGCCAGGGGGTCCAGGCTCAGGCTGTGTCAGAAAGGGCATTAGTGCCCTGGTCAGCCTATGTATTTGGGGTACAGCCAAGGTCGGTGCAGGTTGATCCTCATTTGGGGTTACTGGGTAGCCCCAGAGGACAATGTTTTTTATCTGGAGGGCAGGCAGAGTGCTGCATTGTAGTTCTGGATTGCCAAACTGGAGGCCTTGTGGGCCAGTAGTCTGACGACAAAAGTCTGAGAACACAAGCTAGGCTTAGGTTTCTGGGTGAGGCCATGGCAGGCACCATCTACAGACCTGAATCGAGATCTCGTGCATCTGAAGTCAGGGCGAGGATCAGACGATCGCTCAGGTTGGAGTTTCTGTCCCTTATGGCCCCTAATGAATGGGGGGGCATCACGAGGCCATGGGGGTTTTCCCATGATGGGAGTTGTGAGAAGCTCCAAACTGCAGAGAGTCTTTGGCAGGACAATTGAGACCTGTTGTTTGGCTCCAGGCCAATGATTCTGAGCAGGGTTCTAAGGATGGATGGCTGGGTAGCCCACCTCGCATTCCAATTGTCTCCTAGCAACAAGACAGTTTAGATCTCCTGGATCTGTGGGGAGCTACCGAGGATGCTGAGTTGAAATGCACACCCCTGGGGATGGGTCCGAATGTGCTTTTGTGTCTATGGAGACCTTGGAATGAAGCGGTGGCACTGGGGCCCTAAAGGGTTCTCCTAAACAGAGGCTTTGACACAGCTCCAACGTGCAAGTTTCCCATGTGTAGATGAGATGTTTTCTGATGGGTGAAACAAGAAACAGCTATATGCTGCTTTTGAAATCCAGGCCTCTGAGGAGAGATGCCTGGAAACCAAAGCAATGGATCTGATTAGTGCCTAGGGGCCTGTTCTTTCCTTTTTACCTCTGGGGACATCTGTCGATGGGTCTGAGTGCAGGTAGGGGCTCATTTGGGCTCAGATTGCCGCTGTTTTTCCTGGGAAGCTACCACTATTGAGATATATCAGGGACTTTGGAGGTTTATCCTATTAGAAGGGTTGTGGCCATTGGAATGGGCACACACAATTCCCTTGGAGAGGGCAAGTACAGTCCTCAGGTTTGGCTCCAGGGGCCTGAGCCTGTAGGTTGTGTCGTCCAGCCCTTTTTGGACAGTTGTCTGAAAACACAAACTCGGCTTATGTTTCAGGTCTTAGGTATGGCAGGACTGATCTACAGACCATGAGGAGAACTTTTCGGGATTTGAAAGAAGGGCGAGTGTGAGGCTCCTGCTCAAGTTTTTGTCTCGGGATATCGTGTCACTCATGGTCGTGGAATTTCTGGGTGACTTCATGGGAAATGGACGAGTCTTACTCTCTGGTGGTTTGGCCCCGTCCAAAGAGTTTGGGTTCATTCTGTGGGCTGGAAGAAGTCCGTTTTATTTTGTTGTTGTTGTTGTTTTCTTTTTTAACCTCAGGTGTCCCACCAAATGAGGGATTTCAGAGTAGAGCCCTAGGAGGGGCGACTGGACAATCAGAAATCTGGTTAAAAATTGGGGCCTAGGGACATGTCAAGCCCATTATGACATCTAATGGTCCAGCCACTGAGAGGACTTACTAGAGGACAGGACTCATGCTGAGGGTCACAATGCGTGTGTATGCCCTCGTCGCACTCAAGAATGGGCGGGGCCTCAGGGTTTCTCCTACACTGATCGTTGGACAACGTGCCAACCACAAGGGTTCTTGCCATGGGTAAGGAGGAGTTCTGATTTCTGCATCAGACTCACCCCTGGGCAGTGATTGGAGATAAGGTCTCGGTTCTGAAGCCTGAAAACTGAGGTAGGGAAGAGATGATGACCTAAGGCCATGGCGGGTTTTATGTGCTCAGTGTGCGGTCAGATTTCTGGGTGTTGGTCAGGAGGTCCGGGCTCAGGATGTGCTCGACAGTGCATTAGTGCCCAGGTTAGACTATATAATTTGGGTAAAGTCGAGTGCTGTGTAGGTTTACCCTCATTTAAGGTGCCTGGGCAGCTCATGAGGCAATAATTTTTTTCTCTAGAGGGCAGGCAGAGTGCTGCATTGTGGGTCCGGAATTGCCAAACTTGAGGGCTTTGGGGCCAGGAGTGTGAGGATGGAAGTCTGAGAAGACAAGCTAGACTTGGGTTTCAGGGCGAGGGCACGGCAGGTACCCCCTGCAGATCTGAACCAATATCTCATGCATCTGAAGTCAGGGCGAGGATCAGACGTTGGCTCAGGTGGGAGTTTCTGAGCATGACGGCCGCTTCATGAAGGGAGCGGAATCTCGAGACCATTGAGGTTTTCCCACGTTGGGAGTTGTGGGATGCCCCCTTCCAGGATTCCTTCTTCCGGACAATTGAGACCTGTTGGACAGCTCCAGGACATCCCATATGGAATGACTCCAGAGCACCGTTCGCGGATGGATGCCTGGGAAGCCCGCCTCGCATTCCAATTGTCTCCTAGCAACAAGACAGTTTAGATCTGATGGCTCTGCGGGAGCAACCTCGGTGGCTGAGTTGAAATGGACTTTCCTGAGGATGTGTCCTAATGTGTTTTTGTGTCCATGAGGGCCTTGGAATGGGGCGGTGGCACCGGCAACCTGAAGTACTTTCCTAAGCTTTGGACATGGCTCCCATGCACAGGTTTACTTGTGGAGACGAGATGAGTTCTGATGGGTGCCTCAGGAAAACCCCTATGCTCGTATTGGAATCAGGCTTTTGAGGACACATGCCTGTAACCCATAGCAATGGATCCTATTATGGCCTAGGGTCCTGTCTGGTTCAATCTTCTTCTCTGGGGACATCCATCTATGGTATGAGTGGAGGTCGATTATCAGCTGGTGTCAGACACCCCTTGTTTGTTCCGGGTGACCCACACTATTGGGATGGCCTAAGGGTCGTTGGAGGTTTCTCCTAATTTGTACGATTTTGGACCATGGAATGGGCAGAATTCCCATGGATTGGTAGGCACAGTCCTAATGTGTGGCTCCAGGGGCCCAGCCTGGAGGGCGTGTGGCCCAAGACGTTGAGGACAGAAGTCTGAAAACACAAACTCAGCTTAGGTTTGGGGACGTAGGTATGGCAGGCCCGATCTACAAACCATGAGAAGAACTCTACAGGATATGAAGAAAGTGCGAGTCTGTGGCGATTGCTCAGGCTTTTGTCTCTGGATTTTGTATCAGTGATGGCCGTGGAATGTCGGGGAGGCCTCATGGGCCATGGACGAATCTTCCTCTCTGAGGATTTGGCCCGATTCCCAATTGCTTTTCGTCAATCTGTGGGATGGGAGGACTCATTTCAGTTTTGTTACCTCAGGTGTCCCACCAAAAGAGGAATTCCAAAGCAAAGCCGTGGGGAAGACTGAAGGGACAATCCGAACTATGGTTAAAAATTGGGGCCTAGGGGCATGGCAAGCCCAATATGCTATCTCTTCATCCAGCCACTGAGTGGCCTTACTTGAGGACTGGGCTCAGCCTGAGGGTCACAATGTGTGTTTGTGACCAATGTGGCCCGCGAGCATGGGCGGGGCCTCATGGGCCACACTGGTTTCAACGACACTGAACGTTGGACAACATGCCAACCACAAGGTTTCTTGCCATGGGGAAGGAGTTCTGATTTCTGCATCACCTTCAACCCTGGGCAGTGATTGGAGATAAGGTCTAGGTTCTGAAACCTGAAAACCGAGGTTGGGAAGAGATGACGACCTAAGGCCATGGCGGCTCGATGTGCTCAGTGTGCGGCCAGCTGTCTGGGAGGGGCCAGGGTGTCCAGGCTCAGGCTGTGTCAGAAAGGGCATTAGTGCCCTGGTCAGCCTATGTATTTGGGGTACAGCCAAGGTCGGTGCAGGTTGATCCTCATTTGGGGTTACTGGGTAGCCCCAGAGGACAATGTTTTTTATCTGGAGGGCAGGCAGAGTGCTGCATTGTAGTTCTGGATTGCCAAACTGGAGGCCTTGTGGGCCAGTAGTCTGACGACAAATGTCTGAGAACACAAGCTAGGCTTAGGTTTCTGGGTGAGGCCATGGCAGGCACCATCTACAGACCTGAATCGAGATCTCGTGCATCTGAAGTCAGGGCGAGGATCAGACGATCGCTCAGGTTGGAGTTTCTGTCCCTGATGGCCCCTTCATGAATGGGGGGGCATCACGAGGCCATGGGTGTTTTCCCATGATGGGAGTTGTGAGAAGCTCCAAACTGCAGAGAGTCTTCGGCAGGACAATTGAGACCTGTTGTTTGGCTCCAGGCCAATGATTCTGAGCAGGGTTCTAAGGATGGATGGCTGGGTAGCCCACCTCGCATTCCAATTGTCTCCTAGCAACAAGACAGTTTAGATCTCCTGGATCTGTGGGGAGCTACCGAGGATGCTGAGTTGAAATGCACACCCCTGGGGATGGGTCCGAATGTGCTTTTGTGTCTATGGAGACCTTGGAATGAAGCGGTGGCACTGGGGCCCTAAAGGGTTCTCCTAAACAGAGGCTTTGACACAGCTCCAACGTGCAAGTTTCCCATGTGTAGATGAGATGTTTTCTGATGGGTGAAACAAGAAACAGCTATATGCTGCTTTTGAAATCCAGGCCTCTGAGGAGAGATGCCTGGAAACCAAAGCAATGGATCTGATTAGTGCCTAGGGGCCTGTTCTTTCCTTTTTCCCTCTGGGGACATCTGTCTATGGGTCTGAGTGCAGGTAGGGGCTCAGTTGGGCTCAGATTGCCCCTGTTTTTCCTGGGAAGCTACCACTATTGAGATATATCAGGGACTTTGGAGGTTTATCCTATTAGAAGGGTTGTGGCCATTGGAATGGGCACACACAATTCCCTTGGAGAGGGCAAGTACAGTCCTCAGGTTTGGCTCCAGGGGCCTGAGCCTGTAGGTTGTGTCGTCCAGCCCTTTTTGGACAGTTGTCTGAAAACACAAACTCGGCTTATGTTTCAGGTCTTAGGTATGGCAGGACTGATCTACAGACCATGAGGAGAACTTTTCGGGATTTGAAAGAAGGGCGAGTGTGAGGCTCCTGCTCAAGTTTTTGTCTCGGGATATCGTGTCACTCATGGTCGTGGAATTTCTGGGTGACTTCATGGGAAATGGACGAGTCTTACTCTCTGGTGGTTTGGCCCCGTCCAAAGAGTTTGGGTTCATTCTGTGGGCTGGAAGAAGTCCGTTTTATTTTGTTGTTGTTGTTGTTGTTGTTGTTGTTGTTTTCTTTTTTAACCTCAGGTGTCCCACCAAATGAGGGATTTCAGAGTAGAGCCCTAGGAGGGGCGACTGGACAATCAGAAATCTGGTTAAAAATTGGGGCCTAGGGACATGTCAAGCCCATTATGACATCTAATGGTCCAGCCACTGAGAGGACTTACTAGAGGACAGGACTCATGCTGAGGGTCACAATGCGTGTGTATGCCCTCGTCGCACTCAAGAATGGGCGGGGCCTCAGGGTTTCTCCTACACTGATCGTTGGACAACGTGCCAACCACAAGGGTTCTTGCCATGGGTAAGGAGGAGTTCTGATTTCTGCATCACACTCACCCCTGGGCAGTGATTGGAGATAAGGTCTCGGTTCTGAAGCCTGAAAACTGAGGTAGGGAAGAGATGATGACCTAAGGCCATGGCGGGTTTTATGTGCTCAGTGTGCGGTCAGCTTTCTGGGTGTTGGTCAGGAGGTCCGGGCTCAGGATGTGTTCGACAGTGCATTAGTGCCCAGGTTAGACTATATAATTTGGGTAAAGTCGAGTGCTGTGTAGGTTTACCCTCATTTAAGGTGCCTGGGCAGCTCATGAGGCAATCATTTTTTTCTCTAGAGGGCAGGCAGAGTGCTGCATTGTGGGTCCGGAATTGCCAAACTTGAGGGCTTTGGGGCCAGGAGTGTGAGGATGGAAGTCTGAGAAGACAAGCTAGACTTGGGTTTCAGGGCGAGGGCACGGTAGGTACCCCCTGCAGATCTGAACCAATATCTCATGCATCTGAAGTCAGGGCGAGGATCAGACGTTGGCTCAGGTGGGAGTTTCTGAGCATGACGGCCGCTTCATGAAGGGAGCGGAATCTCGAGACCATTGAGGTTTTCCCACGTTGGGAGTTGTGGGATGCCCCCTTCCAGGATTCCTTCTTCCGGACAATTGAGACCTGTTGGACAGCTCCAGGACATCCCATATGGAATGTCTCCAGAGCACCGTTCGCGGATGGATGCCTGGGAAGCCCGCCTCGCATTCCAATTGTCTCCTAGCAACAAGACAGTTTAGATCTGATGGCTCTGCGGGAGAAACCTCGGTGGCTGAGTTGAAATGGACTTTCCTGAGGATGTGTCCTAATGTGTTTTTGTGTCCATGAGGGCCTTGGAATGGGGCGGTGGCACCGGCAACCTGAAGTACTTTCCTAAGCTTTGGACATGGCTCCCATGCACAGGTTTACTTGTGGAGACGAGATGAGTTCTGATGGGTGCCTCAGGAAAACCCCTATGCTCGTATTGGAATCAGGCTTTTGAGGACACATGCCTGTAACCCATAGCAATGGATCCTATTATGGCCTAGGGTCCTGTCTGGTTCAATCTTCTTCTCTGGGGACATCCATCTATGGTATGAGTGGAGGTCGATTATCAGCTGGTGTCAGACACCCCTTGTTTGTTCCGGGTGACCCACACTATTGGGATGGCCTAAGGGTCGTTGGAGGTTTCTCCTAATTTGTACGATTTTGGACCATGGAATGGGCAGAATTCCCATGGATTGGTAGGCACAGTCCTAATGTGTGGCTCCAGGGGCCCAGCCTGGAGGGCGTGTGGCCCAAGACTTTGAGGACAGAAGTCTGAAAACACAAACTCAGCTTAGGTTTGGGGACGTAGGTATGGCAGGCCCGATCTACAAACCATGAGAAGAACTCTACAGGATATGAAGAAAGTGCGAGTCTGTGGCGATTGCTCAGGCTTTTGTCTCTGGATTTTGTATCAGTGATGGCCGTGGAATGTCGGGGAGGCCTCATGGGCCATGGACGAATCTTCCTCTCTGAGGATTTGGCCCGATTCCCAATTGCTTTTCGTCAATCTGTGGGATGGGAGGACTCATTTCAGTTTTGTTACCTCAGGTGTCCCACCAAAAGAGGAATTCCAAAGCAAAGCCGTGGGGAAGACTGAAGGGACAATCCGAACTATGGTTAAAAATTGGGGCCTAGGGGCATGGCAAGCCCAATATGCTATCTCTTCATCCAGCCACTGAGTGGCCTTACTTGAGGACTGGGCTCAGCCTGAGGGTCACAATGTGTGTTTGTGACCAATGTGGCCCGCGAGCATGGGCGGGGCCTCATGGGCCACACTGGTTTCAACGACACTGAACGTTGGACAACATGCCAACCACAAGGTTTCTTGCCATGGGGAAGGAGTTCTGATTTCTGCATCACCTTCAACATGGACAGTGATTGGAGATAAGGTCTAGGTTCTGAAACCTGAAAACCGAGGTTGGGAAGAGATGACGACCTAAGGCCATGGCGGCTCGATGTGCTCAGTGTGCGGCCAGCTGTCTGGGAGGGGCCAGGGGGTCCAGGCTCAGGCTGTGTCAGAAAGGGCATTAGTGCCCTGGTCAGCCTATGTATTTGGGGTACAGCCAAGGTCGGTGCAGGTTGATCCTCATTTGGGGTTACTGGGTAGCCCCAGAGGACAATGTTTTTTATCTGGAGGGCAGGCAGAGTGCTGCATTGTAGTTCTGGATTGCCAAACTGGAGGCCTTGTGGGCCAGTAGTCTGACGACAAAAGTCTGAGAACACAAGCTAGGCTTAGGTTTCTGGGTGAGGCCATGGCAGGCACCATCTACAGACCTGAAT
Source organism: Mustela nivalis (assembly GCF_964662115.1). Classification (NCBI taxonomy): domain Eukaryota; kingdom Metazoa; phylum Chordata; class Mammalia; order Carnivora; family Mustelidae; genus Mustela; species Mustela nivalis. Next base: position 569,451 of record NW_028136239.1, read on the forward strand.
CAAGATCTCGTGCATCTGAAGTCAGGGCGAGGATCAGACGATCGCTCAGGTTGGAGTTTCTGTCCCTGATGGCCCCTTCATGAATGGGGGGGCATCACGAGGCCATGGGGGTTTTCCCATGATGGGAGTTGTGAGAAGCTCCAAACTGCAGAGAGTCTTCGGCAGGACAATTGAGACCTGTTGTTTGGCTCCAGGCCAATGATTCTGAGCAGGGTTCTAAGGATGGATGGCTGGGTAGCCCACCTCGCATTCCAATTGTCTCCTAGCAACAAGACAGTTTAGATCTCCTGGATCTGTGGGGAGCTACCGAGGATGCTGAGTTGAAATGCACACCCCTGGGGATGGGTCCGAATGTGCTTTTGTGTCTATGGAGACCTTGGAATGAAGCGGTGGCACTGGGGCCCTAAAGGGTTCTCCTAAACAGAGGCTTTGACACAGCTCCAACGTGCAAGTTTCCCATGTGTAGATGAGATGTTTTCTGATGGGTGAAACAAGAAACAGCTATATGCTGTTTTTGAAATCCAGGCCTCTGAGGAGAGATGCCTGGAAACCAAAGCAATGGATCTGATTAGTGCCTAGGGGCCTGTTCTTTCCTTTTTACCTCTGGGGACATCTGTCTATGGGTCTGAGTGCAGGTAGGGGCTCATTTGGGCTCAGATTGCCGCTGTTTTTCCTGGGAAGCTACCACTATTGAGATATATCAGGGACTTTGGAAGTTTATCCTATTAGAAGGGTTGTGGCCATTGGAATGGGCACACACAATTCCCTTGGAGAGGGCAAGTACAGTCCTCAGGTTTGGCTCCAGGGGCCTGAGCCTGTAGGTTGTGTCGTCCAGCCCTTTTTGGACAGTTGTCTGAAAACACAAACTCGGCTTATGTTTCAGGTCTTAGGTATGGCAGGACTGATCTACAGACCATGAGGAGAACTTTTCGGGATTTGAAAGAAGGGCGAGTGTGAGGCTCCTGCTCAAGTTTTTGTCTCGGGATATCGTGTCACTCATGGTCGTGGAATTTCTGGGTGACTTCATGGGAAATGGACGAGTCTTACTCTCTGGTGGTTTGGCCCCGTCCAAAGAGTTTGGGTTCATTCTGTGGGCTGGAAGAAGTCCGTTTTATTTTGTTGTTGTTGTTGTTTTCTTTTTTAACCTCAGGTGTCCCACCAAATGAGGAATTTCAGAGTAGAGCCCTAGGAGGGGCGACTGGACAATCAGAAATCTGGTTAAAAATTGGGGCCTAGGGACATGTCAAGCCCATTATGACATCTAATGGTCCAGCCACTGAGAGGACTTACTAGAAGACAGGACTCATGCTGAGGGTCACAATGCGTGTGTATGCCCTCGTCGCACTCAAGAATGGCCGGGGCCTCAGGGTTTCTCCTACACTGATCGTTGGACAACGTGCCAACCACAAGGGTTCTTGCCATGGGTAAGGAGGAGTTCTGATTTCTGCATCAGACTCACCCCTGGGCAGTGATTGGAGATAAGGTCTCGGTTCTGAAGCCTGAAAACTGAGGTAGGGAAGAGATGATGACCTAAGGCCATGGCGGGTTTTATGTGCTCAGTGTGCGGTCAGCTTTCTGCGTGTTGGTCAGGAGGTCCGGGCTCAGGATGTGTTCGACAGTGCATTAGTGCCCAGGTTAGACTATATAATTTGGGTAAAGTCGAGTGCTGTGTAGGTTTACCCTCATTTAAGGTGCCTGGGCAGCTCATGAGGCAATCATTTTTTTTCTAGAGGGCAGGCAGAGTGCTGCATTGTGGGTCCGGAATTGCCAAACTTGAGGGCTTTGGGGCCAGGAGTGTGAGGATGGAAGTCTGAGAAGACAAGCTAGACTTGGGTTTCAGGGCGAGGGCACGGCAGGTACCCCCTGCAGATCTGAACCAATATCTCATGCATCTGAAGTCAGGGCGAGGATCAGACGTTGGCTCAGGTGGGAGTTTCTGAGCATGACGGCCGCTTCATGAAGGGAGCGGAATCTCGAGACCATTGAGGTTTTCCCACGTTGGGAGTTGTGGGATGCCCCCTTCCAGGATTCCTTCTTCCGGACAATTGAGACCTGTTGGACAGCTCCAGGACATCCCATATGGAATGACTCCAGAGCACCGTTCGCGGATGGATGCCTGGGAAGCCCGCCTCGCATTCCAATTGTCTCCTAGCAACAAGACAGTTTAGATCTGATGGCTCTGCGGGAGCAACCTCGGTGGCTGAGTAGAAATGGACTTTCCTGAGGATGTGTCCTAATGTGTTTTTGTGTCCATGAGGGCCTTGGAATGGGGCGGTGGCACCGGCAACCTGAAGTACTTTCCTAAGCTTTGGACATGGCTCCCATGCACAGGTTTACTTGTGGAGACGAGATGAGTTCTGATGGGTGCCTCAGGAAAACCCCTATGCTCGTATTGGAATCAGGCTTTTGAGGACACATGCCTGTAACCCATAGCAATGGATCCTATTATGGCCTAGGGTCCTGTCTGGTTCAATCTTCTTCTCTGGGGACATCCATCTATGGTATGAGTGGAGGTCGATTATCAGCTGGTGTCAGACACCCCTTGTTTGTTCCGGGTGACCCACACTATTGGGATGGCCTAAGGGTCGTTGGAGGTTTCTCCTAATTTGTACGATTTTGGACCATGGAATGGGCAGAATTCCCATGGATTGGTAGGCACAGTCCTAATGTGTGGCTCCAGGGGCCCAGCCTGGAGGGCGTGTGGCCCAAGACTTTGAGGACAGAAGTCTGAAAACACAAACTCAGCTTAGGTTTGGGGACGTAGGTATGGCAGGCCCGATCTACAAACCATGAGAAGAACTCTACAGGATATGAAGAAAGTGCGAGTCTGTGGCGATTGCTCAGGCTTTTGTCTCTGGATTTTGTATCAGTGATGGCCGTGGAATGTTGGGGAGGCCTCATGGGCCATGGACGAATCTTCCTCTCTGAGGATTTGGCCCGATTCCCAATTGCTTTTCGTCAATCTGTGGGATGGGAGGACTCATTTCAGTTTTGTTACCTCAGGTGTCCCACCAAAAGAGGAATTCCAAAGCAAAGCCGTGGGGAAGACTGAAGGGACAATCCGAACTATGGTTAAAAATTGGGGCCTAGGGGCATGGCAAGCCCAATATGCTATCTCTTCATCCAGCCACTGAGTGGCCTTACTTGAGGACTGGGCTCAGCCTGAGGGTCACAATGTGTGTTTGTGACCAATGTGGCACGCGAGCATGGGCGGGGCCTCATGGGCCACACTGGTTTCAACGACACTGAACGTTGGACAACATGCCAACCACAAGGTTTCTTGCCATGGGGAAGGAGTTCTGATTTCTGCATCACCTTCAACCCTGGGCAGTGATTGGAGATAAGGTCTAGGTTCTGAAACCTGAAAACCGAGGTTGGGAAGAGATGACGACCTAAGGCCATGGCGGCTCGATGTGCTCAGTGTGCGGCCAGCTGTCTGGGAGGGGCCAGGGGGTCCAGGCTCAGGCTGTGTCAGAAAGGGCATTAGTGCCCTGATCAGCCTATGTATTTGGGATACAGCCAAGGTCGGTGCAGGTTGATCCTCATTTGGGGTTACTGGGTAGCCCCAGAGACAATGTTTTTTATCTGGAGGGCAGGCAGAGTGCTGCATTGTAGTTCTGGATTGCCAAACTGGAGGCCTTGTGGGCCAGTAGTCTGACGACAAAAGTCTGAGAACACAAGCTAGGCTTAGGTTTCTGGGTGAGGCCATGGCAGGCACAATCTACAGACCTGCATCGAGATCTCGTGCATCTGAAGTCAGGGCGAGGATCAGACGATCGCTCAGGTTGGAGTTTCTGTCCCTGATGGCCCCTTCATGAATGGGGGGGCATCACGAGGCCATGGGGGTTTTCCCATGATGGGAGTTGTGAGAAGCTCCAAACTGCAGAGAGTCTTCGGCAGGACAATTGAGACCTGTTGTTTGGCTCCAGGCCAATGATTCTGAGCAGGGTTCTAAGGATGGATGGCTGGGTAGCCCACCTCGCATTCCAATTGTCTCCTAGCAACAAGACAGTTTAGATCTCCTGGATCTGTGGGGAGCTACCGAGGATGCTGAGTTGAAATGCACACCCCTGGGGATGGGTCCGAATGTGCTTTTGTGTCTATGGAGACCTTGGAATGAAGCGGTGGCACTGGGGCCCTAAAGGGTTCTCCTAAACAGAGGCTTTGACACAGCTCCAACGTGCAAGTTTCCCATGTGTAGATGAGATGTTTTCTGATGGGTGAAACAAGAAACAGCTATATGCTGCTTTTGAAATCCAGGCCTCTGAGGAGAGATGCCTGGAAACCAAAGCAATGGATCTGATTAGTGCCTAGGGGCCTGTTCTTTCCTTTTTACCTCTGGGGACATCTGTCGATGGGTCTGAGTGCAGGTAGGGGCTCATTTGGGCTCAGATTGCCCCTGTTTTTCCTGGGAAGCTACCACTATTGAGATATATCAGGGACTTTGGAGGTTTATCCTATTAGAAGGGTTGTGGCCATTGGAATGGGCACACACAATTCCCTTGGAGAGGGCAAGTACAGTCCTCAGGTTTGGCTCCAGGGGCCTGAGCCTGTAGGTTGTGTCGTCCAGCCCTTTTTGGACAGTTGTCTGAAAACACAAACTCGGCTTATGTTTCAGGTCTTAGGTATGGCAGGACTGATCTACAGACCATGAGGAGATCTTTTCGGGATTTGAAAGAAGGGCGAGTGTGAGGCTCCTGCTCAAGTTTTTGTCTCGGGATATCGTGTCAATCATGGTCGTGGAATTTCTGGGTGACTTCATGGGAAATGGACGAGTCTTACTCTCTGGTGGTTTGGCCCCGTCCAAAGAGTTTGGGTTCATTCCGTGGGCTGGAAGAAGTCCGTTTTATTTTGTTGTTGTTGTTGTTGTTGTTGTTTTCTTTTTTAACCTCAGGTGTCCCACCAAATGAGGGATTTCAGAGTAGAGCCCTAGGAGGGGCGACTGGACAATCAGAAATCTGGTTAAAAATTGGGGCCTAGGGACATGTCAAGCCCATTATGACATCTAATGGTCCAGCCACTGAGAGGTCTTACTAGAGGACAGGACTCATGCTGAGGGTCACAATGCGTGTGTATGCCCTCGTCGCACTCAAGAATGGGCGGGGCCTCAGGGTTTCTCCTACACTGATCGTTGGACAACGTGCCAACCACAAGGGTTCTTGCCATGGGTAAGGAGGAGTTCTGATTTCTGCATCAGACTCACCCCTGGGCAGTGATTGGAGATAAGGTCTCGGTTCTGAAGCCTGAAAACTGAGGTAGGGAAGAGATGATGACCTAAGGCCATGGCGGGTTTTATGTGCTCAGTGTGCGGTCAGCTTTCTGGGTGTTGGTCAGGAGGTCCGGGCTCAGGATGTGTTCGACAGTGCATTAGTGCCCAGGTTAGACTATATAATTTGGGTAAAGTCGAGTGCTGTGTAGGTTTACCCTCATTTAAGGTGCCTGGGCAGCTCATGAGGCAATCATTTTTTTTCTAGAGGGCAGGCAGAGTGCTGCATTGTGGGTCCGGAATTGCCAAACTTGAGGGCTTTGGGGCCAGGAGTGTGAGGATGGAAGTCTGAGAAGACAAGCTAGACTTGGGTTTCAGGGCGAGGGCACGGCAGGTACCCCCTGCAGATCTGAACCAATATCTCATGCATCTGAAGTCAGGGCGAGGATCAGACGTTGGCTCAGGTGGGAGTTTCTGAGCATGACGGCCGCTTCATGAAGGGAGCGGAATCTCGAGACCATTGAGGTTTTCCCACGTTGGGAGTTGTGGGATGCCCCCTTCCAGGATTCCTTCTTCCGGACAATTGAGACCTGTTGGACAGCTCCAGGACATCCCATATGGAATGACTCCAGAGCACCGTTCGCGGATGGATGCCTGGGAAGCCCGCCTCGCATTCCAATTGTCTCCTAGCAACAAGACAGTTTAGATCTGATGGCTCTGCGGGAGCAACCTCGGTGGCTGAGTTGAAATGGACTTTCCTGAGGATGTGTCCTAATGTGTTTTTGTGTCCATGAGGGCCTTGGAATGGGGCGGTGGCACCGGCGACCTGAAGTACTTTCCTAAGCTTTGGACATGGCTCCCATGCACAGGTTTACTTGTGGAGACGAGATGAGTTCTGATGGGTGCCTCAGGAAAACCCCTATGCTCGTATTGGAATCAGGCTTTTGAGGACACATGCCTGTAACCCATAGCAATGGATCCTATTATGGCCTAGGGTCCTGTCTGGTTCAATCTTCTTCTCTGGGGACATCCATCTATGGTATGAGTGGAGGTCAATTATCAGCTGGTGTCAGACACCCCTTGTTTGTTCCGGGTGACCCACACTATTGGGATGGCCTAAGGGTCGTTGGAGGTTTCTCCTAATTTGTACGATTTTGGACCATGGAATGGGCAGAATTCCCATGGATTGGTAGGCACAGTCCTAATGTGTGGCTCCAGGGGCCCAGCCTGGAGGGTGTGTGGCCCAAGACTTTGAGGACAGAATTCTGAAAACACAAACTCAGCTTAGGTTTGGGGACGTAGGTATGGCAGGCCCGATCTACAAACCATGAGAAGAACTCTACAGGATATGAAGAAAGTGCGAGTCTGTGGCGATTGCTCAGGCTTTTGTCTCTGGATTTTGTATCAGTGATGGCCGTGGAATGTCGGGGAGGCCTCATGGGCCATGGACGAATCTTCCTCTCTGAGGATTTGGCCCGATTCCCAATTGCTTTTCGTCAATCTGTGGGATGGGAGGACTCATTTCAGTTTTGTTACCTCAGGTGTCCCACCAAAAGAGGAATTCCAAAGCCAAGCCGTGGGGAAGACTGAAGGGACAATCCGAACTATGGTTAAAAATTGGGGCCTAGGGGCATGGCAAGCCCAATATGCTATCTCTTCATCCAGCCACTGAGTGGCCTTACTTGAGGACTGGGCTCAGCCTGAGGGTCACAATGTGTGTTTGTGACCAATGTGGCCCACGAGCATGGGCGGGGCCTCATGGGCCACACTGGTTTCAACGACACTGAACGTTGGACAACATGCCAACCACAAGGTTTCTTGCCATGGGGAAGGAGTTCTGATTTCTGCATCACCTTCAACATGGACAGTGATTGGAGATAAGGTCTAGGTTCTGAAACCTGAAAACCGAGGTTGGGAAGAGATGACGACCTAAGGCCATGGCGGCTCGATGTGCTCAGTGTGCGGCCAGCTGTCTTGGAGGGGCCAGGGGGTCCAGGCTCAGGCTGTGTCAGAAAGGGCATTAGTGCCCTGGTCAGCCTATGTATTTGGGGTACAGCCAAGGTCGGTGCAGGTTGATCCTCATTTGGGGTTACTGGGTAGCCCCAGAGGACAATGTTTTTTATCTGGAGGGCAGGCAGAGTGCTGCATTGTAGTTCTGGATTGCCAAACTGGAGGCCTTGTGGGCCAGTAGTCTGACGACAAAAGTCTGAGAACACAAGCTAGGCTTAGGTTTCTGGGTGAGGCCATGGCAGGCACCATCTACAGACCTGAATCGAGATCTCGTGCATCTGAAGTCAGGGCGAGGATCAGACGATCGTTCAGGTTGGAGTTTCTGTCCCTGATGGCCCCTTCATGAATGGGGGGGCATCACGAGGCCATGGGGGTTTTCCCATGATGGGAGTTGTGAGAAGCTCCAAACTGCAGAGAGTCTTCGGCAGGACAATTGAGACCTGTTGTTTGGCTCCAGGCCAATGATTCTGAGCAGGGTTCTAAGGATGGATGGCTGGGTAGCTCACCTCGCATTCCAATTGTCTCCTAGCAACAAGACAGTTTAGATCTCCTGGATCTGTGGGGAGCTACCGAGGATGCTGAGTTGAAATGCACACCCCTGGGGATGGGTCCGAATGTGCTTTTGTGTCTATGGAGACCTTGGAATGAAGCGGTGGCACTGGGGCCCTAAAGGGTTCTCCTAAACAGAGGCTTTGACACAGCTCCAACGTGCAAGTTTCCCATGTGTAGATGAGATGTTTTCTGATGGGTGAAACAAGAAACAGCTATATGCTGCTTTTGAAATCCAGGCCTCTGAGGAGAGATGCCTGGAAACCAAAGCAATGGATCTGATTAGTGCCTAGGGGCCTGTTCTTTCCTTTTTACCTCTGGGGACATCTGTCGATGGGTCTGAGTGCAGGTAGGGGCTCATTTGGGCTCAGATTGCCCCTGTTTTTCCTGGGAAGCTACCACTATTGAGATATATCAGGGACTTTGGAGGTTTATCCTATTAGAAGGGTTGTGGCCATTGGAATGGGCACACACAATTCCCTTGGAGAGGGCAAGTACAGTCCTCAGGTTTGGCTCCAGGGGCCTGAGCCTGTAGGTTGTGTCGTCCAGCCCTTTTTGGACAGTTGTCTGAAAACACAAACTCGTCTTATGTTTCAGGTCATAGGTATGGCAGGACTGATCTACAGACCATGAGGAGAACTTTTCGGGATTTGAAAGAAGGGCGAGTGTGAGGCTCCTCCTCAAGTTTTTGTCTCGGGATACCTTGTCACTCATGGTCGTGGAATTTCTGGGTGACTTCATGGGAAATGGACGAGTCTTACTCTCTGGTGGTTTGGCCCCGTCCAAAGAGTTTGGGTTCATTCTGTGGGCTGGAAGAAGTCCGTTTTATTTTGTTGTTGTTGTTGTTTTCTTTTTTAACCTCAGGTGTCCCACCAAATGAGGGATTTCAGAGTAGAGCCCTAGGAGGGGCGACTGGACAATCAGAAATCTGGTTAAAAATTGGGGCCTAGGGACATGTCAAGCCCATTATGACATCTAATGGTCCAGCCACTGAGAGGACTTACTAGAGGACAGGACTCATGCTGAGGGTCACAATGCGTGTGTAAGCCCTCGTCGCACTCAAGAATGGGCGGGGCCTCAGGGTTTCTCCTACACTGATCAACGTGCCAACCACAAGGGTTCTTGCCATGGGTAAGGAGGAGTTCTGATTTCTGCATCAGACTCACCCCTGGGCAGTGATTGGAGATAAGGTCTCGGTTCTGAAGCCTGAAAACTGAGGTAGGGAAGACATGATGACCTAAGGCCATGGCGGGTTTTATGTGCTCAGTGTGCGGTCAGCTTTCTGGGTGTTGGTCAGGATTCCGTGCTCAGGATGTGTTCGACAGTGCATTAGTGCCCAGGTTAGACTATATAATTTGGGTAAAGTCGAGTGCTGTGTAGTTTTACCCTCATTTAAGGTGCCTGGGCAGCTCATGAGGCAATCATTTTTTTCTCTAGAGGGCAGGCAGAGTGCTGCATTGTGGGTCCGGAATTGCCAAACTTGAGGGCTTTGGGGCCAGGAGTGTGAGGATGGAAGTCTGAGAAGACAAGCTAGACTTGGGTTTCAGGGCGAGGGCACGGCAGGTACCCCCTGCAGATCTGAACCAATATCTCATGCATCTGAAGTCAGGGCGAGGATCAGACGTTGGCTCAGGTGGGAGTTTCTGAGCATGAGGGCCGCTTCATGAAGGGAGCGGAATCTCGAGACCATTGAGGTTTTCCCACGTTGGGAGTTGTGGGATGCCCCCTTCCAGGATTCCTTCTTCCGGACAATTGAGACCTGTTGGACAGCTCCAGGACATCCCATATGGAATGTCTCCAGAGCAACGTTCGCGGATGGATGCCTGGGAAGCCCGCCTCGCATTCCAATTGTCTCCTAGCAACAAGACAGTTTAGATCTGATGGCTCTGCGGGAGCAACCTCGGTGGCTGTGTTGAAATGGACTTTCCTGAGGATGTGTCCTAATGTGTTTTTGTGTCCATGAGGGCCTTGGAATGGGGCGGTGGCACCGGCAACCTGAAGTACTTTCCTAAGCTTTGGACATGGCTCCCATGCACAGGTTTACTTGTGGAGACGAGATGAGTTCTGATGGGTGCCTCAGGAAAACCCCTATGCTCGTATTGGAATCAGGCTTTTGAGGACACATGCCTGTAACCCATAGCAATGGATCCTATTATGGCCTAGGGTCCTGTCTGGTTCAATCTTCTTCTCTGGGGACATCCATCTATGGTATGAGTGGAGGTCGATTATCAGCTGGTGTCAGACACCCCTTGTTTGTTCCGGGTGACCCACACTATTGGGATGGCCTAAGGGTCGTTGGAGGTTTCTCCTAATTTGTACGATTTTGGACCATGGAATGGGCAGAATTCCCATGGATTGGTAGGCACAGTCCTAATGTGTGGCTCCAGGGGCCCAGCCTGGAGGGTGTGTGGCCCAAGACTTTGAGGACAGAAGTCTGAAAACACAAACTCAGCTTAGGTTTGGGGACGTAGGTATGGCAGGCCCGATCTACAAACCATGAGAAGAACTCTTCAGGATATGAACAAAAAGCGAGTCTGTGACGATTGCTCAGGCTTTTGTCTCTGGATTTTGTATCAGTGATGGCCGTGGAATGTCGGGGAGGCCTCATGGGCCATGGACGAATCTTCCTCTCTGAGGATTTGGCCCGATTCCCAATTGCTTTTCGTCCATCTGTGGGATGGGAGGACTCATTTCAGTTTTGTTACCTCAGGTGTCCCACCAAAAGAGGAATTCCAAAGCAAAGCCGTGGGGAAGACTGAAGGGACAATCCGAACTATGGTGAAAAATTGGGGCCTAGGGGCATGGCAAGCCCAATATGCTATCTCTTCATCCAGCCACTGAGTGGCCTTACTTGAGGACTGGGCTCAGCCTGAGGGTCACAAAGTGTGTTTGTGACCAATGTGGCATGCGAGCATGGGCGGGGCCTCATGGGACACACTGGTTTCAACGACACTGAACGTTGGACAACATGCCAACCACAAGGTTTCTTGCCATGGGGAAGGAGTTCTGATTTCTGCATCACCTTCAACATGGACAGTGATTGGAGATAAGGTCTAGGTTCTGAAACCTGAAAACCGAGGTTGGGAAGAGATGACGACCTAAGGCCATGGCGGCTTGATGTGCTCAGTGTGCGGCCTGCTGTCTGGGAGGGGCCAGGGGGTCCAGGCTCAGGCTGTGTCAGAAAGGGCATTAGTGCCCTGGTCAGCCTATGTATTTGGGGTACAGCCAAGGTCGGTGCAGGTTGATCCTCATTTGGGGTTACTTGGTAGCCCCAGAGGACAATGTTTTTTATCTGGAGGGCAGGCAGAGTGCTGCATTGTAGTTCTGGATTGCCAAACTGGAGGCCTTGTGGGCCAGTAGTCTGACGACAAAAGTCTGAGAACACAAGCTAGGCTTAGGTTTCTGGGTGAGGCCATGGCAGGCACCATCTACAGACCTGAATCGAGATCTCGTGCATCTGAAGTCAGGGCGAGGATCAGACGATCGCTCAGGTTGGAGTTTCTGTCCCTGATGGCCCCTTCATGAATGGGGGGGCATCACGAGGCCATGGGGGTTTTCCCATGATGGGAGTTGTGAGAAGCTCCAAACTGCAGAGAGTCTTCGGCAGGACAATTGAGACCTGTTGTTTGGCTCCAGGCCAATGATTCTGAGCAGGGTTCTAAGGATGGATGGCTGGGTAGCCCACCTCGCATTCCAATTGTCTCCTAGCAACAAGACAGTTTAGATCTCCTGGATCTGTGGGGAGCTACCGAGGATGCTGAGTTGAAATGCACACCCCTGGGGATGGGTCCGAATGTGCTTTTGTGTCTATGGAGACCTTGGAATGAAGCGGTGGCACTGGGGCCCTAAAGGGTTCTCCTAAACAGAGGCTTTGACACAGCTCCAACGTGCAAGTTTCCCATGTGTAGATGAGATGTTTTCTGATGGGTGAAACAAGAAACAGCTATATGCTGCTTTTGAAATCCAGGCCTCTGAGGAGAGATGCCTGGAAACCAAAGCAATGGATCTGATTAGTGCCTAGGGGCCTGTTCTTTCCTTTTTACCTCTGGGGACATCTGTCTATGGGTCTGAGTGCAGGTAGGGGCTCATTTGGGCTCAGATTGCCCCTGTTTTTCCTGGGAAGCTACCACTATTGAGATATATCAGGGACTTTGGAGGTTTATCCTATTAGAAGGGTTGTGGCCATTGGAATGGGCACACACAATTCCCTTGGAGAGGGCAAGTACAGTCCTCAGGTTTGGCTCCAGGGGCCTGAGCCTGTAGGTTGTGTCGTCCAGCCCTTTTTGGACAGTTGTCTGAAAACACAAACTCGGCTTATGTTTCAGGTCTTAGGTATGGCAGGACTGATCTACAGACCATGAGGAGAACTTTTCGGGATTTGAAAGAAGGGCGAGTGTGAGGCTCCTGCTCAAGTTTTTGTCTCTGGATATCGTGTCACTCATGGTCGTGGAATTTCTGGGTGACTTCATGGGAAATGGACGAGTCTTACTCTCTGGTGGTTTGGCCCCGTCCAAAGAGTTTGGGTTCATTCTGTGGGCTGGAAGAAGTCCGTTTTATTTTGTTGTTGTTGTTGTTTTCTTTTTTAACCTCAGGTGTCCCACCAAATGAGGGATTTCAGAGTAGAGCCCTAGGAGGGGCGACTGGACAATCAGAAATCTGGTTAAAAATTGGGGCCTAGGGACATGTCAAGCCCATTATGACATCTAATGGTCCAGCCACTGAGAGGACTTACTAGAGGACAGGACTCATGCTGAGGGTCACAATGCGTGTGTAAGCCCTCGTCGCATTCAAGAATGGGCGGGGCCTCAGGGTTTCTCCTACACTGATCCTTGGACAACGTGCCAACCACAAGGGTTCTTGCCATGGGTAAGGAGGAGTTCTGATTTCTGCATCAGACTCACCCCTGGGCAGTGATTGGAGATAAGGTCTCGGTTCTGAAGCCTGAAAACTGAGGTAGGGAAGAGATGATGACCTAAGGCCATGGCGGGATTTATGTGCTCAATGTGCGGTCAGCTTTCTGGGTGTTGGTCAGGAGGTCTGGGCTCAGGATGTGTTCGACATTGCATTAGTGCCCAGGTTAGACTATATAATTTGGGTAAAGTCGAGTGCTGTGTAGGTTTACCCTCATTTAAGGTGCCTGGGCAGCTCATGAGGCAATCATTTTTTTATCTAGAGGGCAGGCAGAGTGCTGCATTGTGGGTCCGGAATTGCCAAACTTGAGGGCTTTGGGGCCAGGAGTGTGAGGATGGAAGTCTGAGAAGACAAGCTAGACTTGGGTTTCAGGGCGAGGGCACGGCAGGTACCCCCTGCAGATCTGAACCAATATCTCATGCATCTGAAGTCAGGGCGAGGATTAGACGTTGGCTCAGGTGGGAGTTTCTGAGCATGACGGCCGCTTCATGAAGGGAGCGGAATCTCGAGACCATTGAGGTTTTCCCACGTTGGGAGTTTTGGGATGCCCCCTTCCAGGATTCCTTCTTCCGGACAATTGAGACCTGTTGGACAGCTCCAGGACATCCCATATGGAATGACTCCAGAGCACCGTTCGCGGATGGATGCCTGGGAAGCCCGCCTCGCTTTCCAATTGTCTCCTAGCAACAAGACAGTTTAGATCTGATGGCTCTGCGGGAGCAACCTCGGTGGCTGAGTTGAAATGGACTCTCCTGAGGATGTGTCCTAATATGTTTTTGTGTCCATGAGGGCCTTGGAATGGGGCGGTGGCACCGGCAACCTGAAGTACTTTCCTAAGCTTTGGACATGGCTCCCATGCACAGGTTTACTTGTGGAGACGAGATGAGTTCTGATGGGTGCCTCAGGAAAACCCCTATGCTCGTATTGGAATCAGGCTTTTGAGGACACATGCCTGTAACCCATAGCAATGGATCCTATTATGGCCTAGGGTCCTGTCCGGTTCAATCTTCTTCTCTGGGGACATCGATCTATGGTATGAGTGGAGGTCGATTATCAGCTGGTGTCAGACACCCCTTGTTTGTTCCGGGTGACCCACACTATTGGGATGGCCTAAGGGTCGTTGGAGGTTTCTCCTAATTTGTACGATTTTGGACCATGGAATGGGCAGAATTCCCATGGATTGGTAGGCACAGTCCTAATGTGTGGCTCCAGGGGCCCAGCCTGGCGGGCGTGTGGCCCAAGACTTTGAGGACAGAAGTCTGAAAACACAAACTCAGCTTAGGTTTGGGGACGTAGGTATGGCAGGCCCGATCTACAAACCATGAGAAGAACTCTAAAGGATATGAAGAAAGTGCGAGTCTGTGGCGATTGCTCAGGCTTTTGTCTCTGGATTTTGTATCAGTGATGGCCGTGGAATGTCGGGAAGGCCTCATGGGCCATGGACGAATCTTCCTCTCTGAGGATTTGGCCCGATTCCCAATTGCTTTTCGTCAATCTGTGGGATGGGAGGACTCATTTCAGTTTTGTTACCTCAGGTGTCCCACCAAAAGAGGAATTCTAAAGCAAAGCCGTGGGGAAGACTGAAGGGACAATTCGAACAATGGTTAAAAATTGGGGCCTAGGGGCATGGCAAGCCCAATATGCTATCTCTTCATCCAGCCACTGAGTGGCCTTACTTGAGGACTGGGCTCAGCCTGAGGGTCACAATGTGTGTTTGTGACCAATGTGGCCCGCGAGCATGGGCGGGGCCTCATGGGACACACTGGTTTCAATGACACTGAACGTTGGACAACATGCCAACCACAAGGTTTCTTGCCATGGGGAAGGAGTTCTGATTTCTGCATCACCTTCAACCCTGGGCAGTGATTGGAGATAAGGTTTAGGTTCTGAAACCTGAAAACCGAGGTTGGGAAGAGATGACGACCTAAGGCCATGGCGGCTCGATGTGCTCAGCTGTCTGGGAGGGGCCAGTGGGTCCAGGCTCAGGCTGTGTCAGAAAGGGCATTAGTGCCCTGATCAGCCTATGTATTTGGGGTACAGCCAAGGTCGGTGCAGGTTGATCCTCATTTGGGGTTACTGGGTAGCCCCAGAGGACAATGTTTTTTATCTGGAGGGCAGGCAGAGTGCTGCATTGTAGTTCTGGATTGCCAAACTGGAGGCCTTGTGGGCCAGTAGTCTGACGACAAAAGTCTGAGAACACAAGCTAGGCTTAGGTTTCTGGGTGAGGCCATGGCAGGCACAATCTACAGACCTGCATCGAAATCTCGTGCATCTGAAGTCAGGGCGAGGATCAGACGATCGCTCAGGTTGGAGTTTCTGTCCCTGATGGCCCCTTCATGAATGGGGGGGCATCACGAGGCCATGGGGGTTTTCCCATGATGGGAGTTGTGAGAAGCTCCAAACTGCAGAGAGTCTTCGGCAGGACAATTGAGACCTGTTGTTTGGCTCCAGGCCAATGATTCTGAGCAGGGTTCTAAGGATGGATGGCTGGGTAGCCCACCTCGCATTCCAATTGTCTCCTAGCAACAAGACAGTTTAGATCTCCTGGATCTGTGGGGAGCTACCGAGGATGCTGAGTTGAAATGCACACCCCTGGGGATGGGTCCGAATGTGCTTTTGTGTCTATGGAGACCTTGGAATGAAGCGGTGGCACTGGGGCCCTAAAGGGTTCTCCTAAACAGAGGCTTTGACACAGCTCCAACGTGCACGTTTCCCATGTGTAGATGAGATGTTTTCTGATGGGTGAAACAAGAAACAGCTATATGCTGCTTTTGAAATCCAGGCCTCTGAGGAGAGATGCCTGGAAACCAAAGCAATGGATCTGATTAGTGCCTAGGGGCCTGTTCTTTCCTTTTTACCTCTGGGGACATCTGTCTATGGGTCTGAGTGCAGGTAGGGGCTCATTTGGGCTCAGATTGCCCCTGTTTTTCCTGGGAAGCTACCACTATTGAGATATATCAGGGACTTTGGAGGTTTATCCTATTAGAAGGGTTGTGGCCATTGGAATGGGCACACACAATTCCCTTGGAGAGGGCAAGTACAGTCCTCAGGTTTGGCTCCAGGGGCCTGAGCCTGTAGGTTGTGTCGTCCAGCCCTTTTTGGACAGTTGTCTGAAAACACAAACTCGGCTTATGTTTCAGGTCATAGGTATGGCAGGACTGATCTACAGACCATGAGGAGAACTTTTCGGGATTTGAAAGAAGGGCGAGTGTGAGGCTCCTGCTCAAGTTTTTGTCTCGGGATATCGTGTCACTCATGGTCGTGGAATTTCTGGGTGACTTCATGGGAAATGGACGAGTCTTACTCTCTGGTGGTTTGGCCCCGTCCAAAGAGTTTGGGTTCATTCTGTGGGCTGGAAGAAGTCCGTTTTATTTTGTTGTTGTTGTTGTTTTCTTTTTTAACCTCAGGTGTCCCACCAAATGAGGGATTTCAGAGTAGAGCCCTAGGAGGGGCGACTGGACAATCAGAAATCTGGTTAAAAATTGGGGCCTAGGGACATGTCAAGCCCATTATGACATCTAATGGTCCAGCCACTGAGAGGACTTACTAGAGGACAGGACTCATGCTGAGGGTCACAATGCGTGTGTAAGCCCTCGTCGCATTCAAGAATGGGCGGGGCCTCAGGGTTTCTCCTACACTGATCCTTGGACAACGTGCCAACCACAAGGGTTCTTGCCATGGGTAAGGAGGAGTTCTGATTTCTGCATCAGACTCACCCCTGGGCAGTGATTGGAGATAAGGTCTCGGTTCTGAAGCCTGAAAACTGAGGTAGGGAAGAGATGATGACCTAAGGCCATGGCGGGTTTTATGTGCTCAATGTGCGGTCAGCTTTCTGGGTGTTGGTCAGGAGGTCTGGGCTCAGGATGTGTTCGACAGTGCATTAGTGCCCAGGTTAGACTATATAATTTGGGTAGGTCGAGTGCTGTGTAGGTTTACCCTCATTTAAGGTGCCTGGGCAGCTCATGAGGCAATCATTTTTTTCTCTAGAGGGCAGGCAGAGTGCTGCATTGTGGGTCCGGAATTGCCAAACTTGAGGGCTTTGGGGCCAGGAGTGTGAGGATGGAAGTCTGAGAAGACAAGCTAGACTTGGGTTTCAGGGCGAGGGCACGGCAGGTACCCCCTGCAGATCTGAACCAATATCTCATGCATCTGAAGTCAGGGCGAGGATTAGACGTTGGCTCAGGTGGGAGTTTCTGAGCATGACGGCCGCTTCATGAAGGGAGCGGAATCTCGAGACCATTGAGGTTTTCCCACGTTGGGAGTTGTGGGATGCCCCCTTCCAGGATTCCTTCTTCCGGACAATTGAGACCTGTTGGACAGCTCCAGGACATCCCATATGGAATGACTCCAGAGCACCGTTCGCGGATGGATGCCTGGGAAGCCCGCCTCGCATTCCAATTGTCTCCTAGCAACAAGACAGTTTAGATCTGATGGCTCTGCGGGAGCAACCTCGGTGGCTGAGTTGAAATGGACTTTCCTGAGGATGTGTCCTAATGTGTTTTTGTGTCCATGAGGGCCTTGGAATGGGGCGGTGGCACCGGCAACCTGAAGTACTTTCCTAAGCTTTGGACATGGCTCCCATGCACAGGTTTACTTGTGGAGACGAGATGAGTTCTGATGGGTGCCTCAGGAAAACCCCTATGCTCGTATTGGAATCAGGCTTTTGAGGACACATGCCTGTAACCCATAGCAATGGATCCTATTATGGCCTAGGGTCCTGTCCGGTTCAATATTCTTCTTTGGGGACATCCATCTATGGTATGATTGGAGGTCGATTATCAGCTGGTGTCAGACACCCCTTGTTTGTTCCGGGTGACCCACACTATTGGGATGG
The DNA here is from genome assembly GCF_964662115.1 of Mustela nivalis. Classification (NCBI taxonomy): domain Eukaryota; kingdom Metazoa; phylum Chordata; class Mammalia; order Carnivora; family Mustelidae; genus Mustela; species Mustela nivalis. Next base: position 586,961 of record NW_028136239.1, read on the forward strand.
CCTAAGGGTCGTTGGAGGTTTCTCCTAATTTGTACGATTTTGGACCATGGAATGGGCAGAATTCCCATGGATTGGTAGGCACAGTCCTAATGTGTGGCTCCAGGGGCCCAGCCTGGAGGGCGTGTGGCCCAAGACGTTGAGGACAGAAGTCTGAAAACACAAACTCAGCTTAGGTTTGGGGACGTAGGTATGGCAGGCCCGATCTACAAACCATGAGAAGAACTCTACAGGATATGAAGAAAGTGCGAGTCTGTGGCGATTGCTCAGGCTTTTGTCTCTGAATTTTGTATCAGTGATGGCCGTGGAATGTCGGGAAGGCCTCATGGGCCATGGACGAATCTTCCTCTCTGAGGATTTGGCCCGATTCCCAATTGCTTTTCGTCAATCTGTGGGATGGGAGGACTCATTTCAGTTTTGTTACCTCAGGTGTCCCACCAAAAGAGGAATTCCAAAGCAAAGCCGTGGGGAAGACTGAAGGGACAATCCGAACAATGGTTAAAAATTGGGGCCTAGGGGCATGGCAAGCCCAATATGCTATCTCTTCAACCAGCCACTGAGTGGCCTTACTTGAGGACTGGGCTCAGCCTGAGGGTCACAATGTGTGTTTGTGACCAATGTGGCCCGCGAGCATGGGCGGGGCCTCATGGGACACACTGGTTTCAATGACACTGAACGTTGGACAACATGCCAACCACAAGGTTTCTTGCCATGGGGAAGGAGTTCTGATTTCTGCATCACCTTCAACCCTGGGCAGTGATTGGAGATAAGGTTTAGGTTCTGAAACCTGAAAACCGAGGTTGGGAAGAGATGACGACCTAAGGCCATGGCGGCTCGATGTGCTCAGCTGTCTGGGAGGGGCCAGTGGGTCCAGGCTCAGGCTGTGTCAGAAAGGGCATTAGTGCCCTGATCAGCCTATGTATTTGGGGTACAGCCAAGGTCGGTGCAGGTTGATCCTCATTTGGGGTTACTGGGTAGCCCCAGAGGACAATGTTTTTTATCTGGAGGGCAGGCAGAGTGCTGCATTGTAGTTCTGGATTGCCAAACTGGAGGCCTTGTGGGCCAGTAGTCTGACGACAAAAGTCTGAGAACACAAGCTAGGCTTAGGTTTCTGGGTGAGGCCATGGCAGGCACAATCTACAGACCTGCATCGAGATCTCGTGCATCTGAAGTCAGGGCGAGGATCAGACGATCGCTCAGGTTGGAGTTTCTGTCCCTGATGGCCCCTTCATGAATGGGGGGGCATCACGAGGCCATGGGGGTTTTCCCATGATGGGTGTTGTGAGAAGCTCCAAACTGCAGAGAGTCTTCGGCAGGACAATTGAGACCTGTTGTTTGGTTCCAGGCCAATGATTCTGAGCAGGGTTCTAAGGATGGATGGCTGGGTAGCCCACCTCGCATTCCAATTGTCTCCTAGCAACAAGACAGTTTAGATCACTTGGATCTGTGGGGAGCTACCGAGGATGCTGAGTTGAAATGCACACCCCTGGGGATGGGTCCGAATGTGCTTTTGTGTCTATGGAGACCTTGGAATGAAGCGGTGGCACTGGGGCCCTAAAGGGTTCTCCTAAACAGAGGCTTTGACACAGCTCCAACGTGCAAGTTTCCCATGTGTAGATGAGATGTTTTCTGATGGGTGAAACAAGAAACAGCTATATGCTGCTTTTGAAATCCAGGCCTCTGAGGAGAGATGCCTGGAAACCAAAGCAATGGATCTGATTAGTGCCTAGGGGCCTGTTCTTTCCTTTTTACCTCTGGGGACATCTGTCTATGGGTCTGAGTGCAGGTAGGGGCTCATTTGGGCTCAGATTGCCCCTGTTTTTCCTGGGAAGCTACCACTATTGAGATATATCAGGGACTTTGGAGGTTTATCCTATTAGAAGGGTTGTGGCCATTGGAATGGGCACACACAATTCCCTTGGAGAAGGCAAGTACAGTCCTCAGGTTTGGCTCCAGGGGCCTGAGCCTGTAGGTTGTGTCATCCAGCCCTTTTTGGACAGTTGTCTGAAAACACAAACTCGGCTTATGTTTCAGGTCATAGGTATGGCAGGACTGATCTACAGACCATGAGGAGAACTTTTCGGGATTTGAAAGAAGGGCGAGTGTGAGGCTCCTGCTCAAGTTTTTGTCTCGGGATATCGTGTCACTCATGGTCGTGGAATTTCTGGGTGACTTCATGGGAAATGGACGAGTCTTACTCTCTGGTGGTTTGGCCCCGTCCAAAGAGTTTGGGTTCATTCTGTGGGCTGGAAGAAGTCCGTTTTATTTTGTTGTTGTTGTTGTTTTCTTTTTTAACCTCAGGTGTCCCACCAAATGAGGGATTTCAGAGTAGAGCCCTAGGAGGGGCGACTGGACAATCAGAAATCTGGTTAAAAATTGGGGCCTAGGGACATGTCAAGCCCATTATGACATCTAATGGTCCAGCCACTGAGAGGACTTACTAGAGGACAGGACACATGCTGAGGGTCACAATGCGTGTGTAAGCCCTCGTCGCATTCAAGAATGGGCGGGGCCTCAGGGTTTCTCCTACACTGATCCTTGGACAACGTGCCAACCACAAGGGTTCTTGCCATGGGTAAGGAGGAGTTCTGATTTCTGCATCAGACTCACCCCTGGGCAGTGATTGGAGATAAGGTCTCGGTTCTGAAGCCTGAAAACTGAGGTAGGGAAGAGATGATGACCTAAGGCCATGGCGGGATTTATGTGCTCAATGTGCGGTCAGCTTTCTGGGTGTTGGTCAGGAGGTCTGGGCTCAGGATGTGTTCGACAGTGCATTAGTGCCCAGGTTAGACTATATAATTTGGGTAAAGTCGAGTGCTGTGTAGGTTTACCCTCATTTAAGGTGCCTGGGCAGCTCATGAGGCAATCATTTTTTTCTCTAGAGGGCAGGCAGAGTGCTGCATTGTGGGTCCGGAATTGCCAAACTTGAGGGCTTTGGGGCCAGGAGTGTGAGGATGGAAGTCTGAGAAGACAAGCTAGACTTGGGTTTCAGGGCGAGGGCCCGGCAGGTACCCCCTGCAGATCTGAACCAATATCTCATGCATCTGAAGTCAGGGCGAGGATCAGACGTTGGCTCAGGTGGGAGTTTCTGAGCATGACGGCCGCTTCATGAAGGGAGCGGAATCTCGAGACCATTGAGGTTTTCCCACGTTGGGAGTTATGGGATGCCCCCTTCCAGGATTCCTTCTTCCGGACAATTGAGACCTGTTGGACAGCTCCAGGACATCCCATATGGAATGACTCCAGAGCACCGTTCGCGGATGGATGCCTGGGAAGCCCGCCTCGCTTTCCAATTGTCTCCTAGCAACAAGACAGTTTAGATCTGATGGCTCTGCGGGAGCAACCTCGGTGGCTGAGTTGAAATGGACTCTCCTGAGGATGTGTCCTAATGTGTTTTTGTGTCCATGAGGGCCTTGGAATGGGGCGGTGGCACCGGCAACCTGAAGTACTTTCCTAAGCTTTGGACATGGCTCCCATGCACAGGTTTACTTGTGGAGACGAGATGAGTTCTGATGGGTGCCTCAGGAAAACCCCTATGCTCGTATTGGAATCAGGCTTTTGAGGACACATGCCTGTAACCCATAGCAATGGATCCTATTATGGCCTAGGGTCCTGTCCGGTTCAATCTTCTTCTCTGGGGACATCCATCTATGGTATGAGTGGAGGTCGATTATCACCTGGTGTCAGACACCCCTTGTTTGTTCCGGGTGACCCACACTATTGGGATGGCCTAAGGGTCGTTGGAGGTTTCTCCTAATTTGTACGATTTTGGACCATGGAATGGGCAGAATTCCCATGGATTGGTAGGCACAGTCCTAATGTGTGGCTCCAGGGGCCCAGCCTGGCGGGCGTGTGGCCCAAGACTTTGAGGACAGAAGTCTGAAAACACAAACTCAGCTTAGGTTTGGGGACGTAGGTATGGCAGGCCCGATCTACAAACCATGAGAAGAACTCTACAGGATATGAAGAAAGTGCGAGTCTGTGGCGATTGCTCAGGCTTTTGTCTCTGGATTTTGTATCAGTGATGGCCGTGGAATGTCGGGAAGGCCTCATGGGCCATGGACGAATCTTCCTCTCTGAGGATTTGGCCCGATTCCCAATTGCTTTTCGTCAATCTGTGGGATGGGAGGACTCATTTCAGTTTTGTTACCTCAGGTGTCCCACCAAAAGAGGAATTCCAAAGCAAAGCCGTGGGGAAGACTGAAGGGACAATCCGAACTATGGTGAAAAATTGGGGCCTAGGGGCATGGCAAGCCCAATATGCTATCTCTTCATCCAGCCACTGAGTGGCCTTACTTGAGGACTGGGCTCAGCCTGAGGGTCACAATGTGTGTTTGTGACCAATGTGGCCCGCGAGCATGGGCGGGGCCTCATGGGACACACTGGTTTCAATGACACTGAACGTTGGACAACATGCCAACCACAAGGTTTCTTGCCATGGGGAAGGAGTTCTGATTTCTGCATCACCTTCAACCCTGGGCAGTGATTGGAGATAAGGTCTAGGTTCTGAAACCTGAAAACCGAGGTTGGGAAGAGATGTCGACCTAAGGCCATGGCGGCTGGATGTGCTCAGTGTGCGTCCAGCTGTCTGGGAGGGGCCAGGGGGTCCAGGCTCAGGCTGTGTCAGAAAGGGCATTAGTGCCCTGGTCAGCCTATGTATTTGGGGAACAGCCAAGGTCGGTGCAGGTTGATCCTCATTTGGGGTTACTGGGTAGCCCCAGAGGACAATGTTTTTTATCAGGAGGGCAGGCAGAGTGCTGCATTGTAGTTCTGGGTTGCCAAACTGGAGGCCTTGTGGGCCAGTAGTCTGACGACAAAAGTCTGAGAACACAAGCTAGGCTTAGGTTTCTGGGTGAGGCCAGGGCAGGCACAATCTACAGACCTGCATCGAGATCTCGTGCATCTGAAGTCAGGGCGAGGATCAGACGATCGCTCAGGTTGGAGTTTCTGTCCCTGATGGCCCCTTCATGAATGGGGGGGCATCACGAGGCCATGGGGGTTTTCCCATGATGGGAGTTGTGAGAAGCTCCAAACTGCAGAGAGTCTTCGGCAGGACAATTGAGACCTGTTGTTTGGCTCCAGGCCAATGATTCTGAGCAGGGTTCTAAGGATGGATGCCTGGGTAGCCCACCTCGCATTCCAATTGTCTCCTAGCAACAAGACAGTTTAGATCTCCTGGATCTGTGGGGAGCTACCGAGGATGCTGAGTTGAAATGCACACCCCTGGGGATGGGTCCGAATGTGCTTTTGTGTCTATGGAGACCTTGGAATGAAGCGGTGGCACTGGGGCCCTAAAGGGTTCTCCTAAACAGAGGCTTTGACACAGCTCCAACGTGCAAGTTTCCCATGTGTAGATGAGATGTTTTCTGATGGGTGAAACAAGAAACAGCTATATGCTGCTTTTGAAATCCAGGCCTCTGAGGAGAGATGCCTGGAAACCAAAGCAATGGATCTGATTAGTGCCTAGGGGCCTGTTCTTTCCTTTTTACCTCTGGGGACATCTGTCTATGGGTCTGAGTGCAGGTAGGGGCTCATTTGGGCTCAGATTGCCCCTGTTTTTCCTGGGAAGCTACCACTATTGAGATATATCAGGGACTTTGGAGGTTTATCCTATTAGAAGGGTTGTGGCCATTGGAATGGGCACACACAATTCCCTTGGAGAGGGCAAGTACAGTCCTCAGGTTTGGCTCCAGGGGCCTGAGCCTGTAGGTTGTGTCGTCCAGCCCTTTTTGGACAGTTGTCTGAAAACACAAACTCGGCTTATGTTTCAGGTCATAGGTATGGCAGGACTGATCTACAGACCATGAGGAGAACTTTTCGGGATTTGAAAGAAGGGCGAGTGTGAGGCTCCTGCTCAAGTTTTTGTCTCGGGATATCGTGTCACTCATGGTCGTGGAATTTCTGGGTGACTTCATGGGAAATGGACGAGTCTTACTCTCTGGTGGTTTGGCCCCGTCCAAAGAGTTTGGGTTCATTCTGTGGGCTGGAAGAAGTCCGTTTTATTTTGTTGTTGTTGTTGTTGTTGTTGTTGTTTTCTTTTTTAACCTCAGGTGTCCCACCAAATGAGGGATTTCAGAGTAGAGCCCTAGGAGGGGCGACTGGACAATCAGAAATCTGGTTAAAAATTGGGGCCTAGGGACATGTCAAGCCCATTATGACATCTAATGGTCCAGCCACTGAGAGGACTTACTAGAGGACAGGACTCATGCTGAGGGTCACAATGCGTGTGTATGCCCTCGTCGCACTCAAGAATGGGCGGGGCCTCAGGGTTTCTCCTACACTGATCCTTGGACAACGTGCCAACCACAAGGGTTCTTGCCATGGGTAAGGAGGAGTTCTGATTTCTGCATCAGACTCACCCCTGGGCAGTGATTGGAGATAAGGTCTCGGTTCTGAAGCCTGAAAACTGAGGTAGGGAAGAGATGATGACCTAAGGCCATGGCGGGTTTTATGTGCTCAGTGTGCGGTCAGCTTTCTGCGTGTTGGTCAGGAGGTCCGGGCTCAGGATGTGTTCGACAGTGCATTAGTGCCCAGGTTAGACTATATAATTTGGGTAAAGTCGAGTGCTGTGTAGGTTTACCCTCATTTAAGGTGCCTGGGCAGCTCATGAGGCAATCATTTTTTTCTCTAGAGGGCAGGCAGAGTGCTGCATTGTGGGTCCGGAATTGCCAAACTTGAGGGCTTTGGGGCCAGGAGTGTGAGGATGGAAGTCTGAGAAGACAAGCTAGACTTGGGTTTCAGGGCGAGGGCACGGCAGGTACCCCCTGCAGATCTGAACCAATATCTCATGCATCTGAAGTCAGGGCGAGGATCAGACGTTGGCTCAGGTGGGAGTTTCTGAGCATGACGGCCGCTTCATGAAGGGAGCGGAATCTCGAGACCATTGAGGTTTTCCCACGTTGGGAGTTGTGGGATGCCCCCTTCCAGGATTCCTTCTTCCGGACAATTGAGACCTGTTGGACAGCTCCAGGACATCCCATATGGAATGACTCCAGAGCACCGTTCGCGGATGGATGCCTGGGAAGCCCGCCTCGCATTCCAATTGTCTCCTAGCAACAAGACAGTTTAGATCTGATGGCTCTGCGGGAGCAACCTCGGTGGCTGAGTTGAAATGGACTTTCCTGAGGATGTGTCCTAATGTGTTTTTGTGTCCATGAGGGCCTTGGAATGGGGCGGTGGCACCGGCAACCTGAAGTACTTTCCTAAGCTTTGGACATGGCTCCCATGCACAGGTTTACTTGTGGAGACGAGATGAGTTCTGATGGGTGCCTCAGGAAAACCCCTATGCTCGTATTGGAATCAGGCTTTTGAGGACACATGCCTGTAACCCAAAGCAATGGATCCTATTATGGCCTAGGGTCCTGTCTGGTTCAATCTTCTTCTCTGGGGACATCCATCTATGGTATGAGTGGAGGTCGATTATCAGCTGGTGTCAGACACCCCTTGTTTGTTCCGGGTGACCCACACTATTGGGATGGCCTAAGGGTCGTTGGAGGTTTCTCCTAATTTGTACGATTTTGGACCATGGAATGGGCAGAATTCCCATGGATTGGTAGGCACAGTCCTAATGTGTGGCTCCAGGGGCCCAGCCTGGAGGGCGTGTGGCCCAAGACGTTGAGGACAGAAGTCTGAAAACACAAACTCAGCTTAGGTTTGGGGACGTAGGTATGGCAGGCCCGATCTACAAACCATGAGAAGAACTCTACAGGATATGAAGAAAGTGCGAGTCTGTGGCGATTGCTCAGGCTTTTGTCTCTGGATTTTGTATCAGTGATGGCCGTGGAATGTCGGGGAGGCCTCATGGTCCATGGACGAATCTTCCTCTCTGAGGATTTGGCCCGATTCCCAATTGCTTTTCGTCAATCTGTGGGATGGGAGGACTCATTTCAGTTTTGTTACCTCAGGTGTCCCACCAAAAGAGGAATTCCAAAGCAAAGCCGTGGGGAAGACTGAAGGGACAATCCGAACTATGGTTAAAAATTGGGGCCTAGGGGCATGGCAAGCCCAATATGCTATCTCTTCATCCAGCCACTGAGTGGCCTTACTTGAGGACTGGGCTCAGCCTGAGGGTCACAATGTGTGTTTGTGACCAATGTGGCCCGCGAGCATGGGCGGGGCCTCATGGGCCACACTGGTTTCAACGACACTGAACGTTGGACAACATGCCAACCACAAGGTTTCTTGCCATGGGGAAGGATTTCTGATTTCTGCATCACCTTCAACCCTGGGCAGTGATTGGAGATAAGGTCTAGGTTCTGAAACCTGAAAACCGAGGTTGGGAAGAGATGACGACCTAAGGCCATGGCGGCTCGATGTGCTCAGTGTGCGGCCAGCTGTCTGGGAGGGGCCAGGGGGTCCAGGCTCAGGCTGTGTCAGAAAGGGCATTAGTGCCCTGGTCAGCCGATGTATTTGGGGTACAGCCAAGGTCGGTGCAGGTTGATCCTCATTTGGGGTTACTGGGTAGCCCCAGAGGACTATGTTTTTTATCAGGAGGGCAGGCAGAGTGCTGCATTGTAGTTCTGGATTGCCAAACTGGAGGCCTTGTGGGCCAGTAGTCTGACGACAAAAGTCTGAGAACACAAGCTAGGCTTAGGTTTCTGGGTGAGGCCATGGCAGGCACAATCTACAGACCTGCATCGAGATCTCGTGCATCTGAAGTCAGGGCGAGGATCAGACGATCGCTCAGGTTGGAGTTTCTGTCCCTGATGGCCCCTTCATGAATGGGGGGGCATCACGAGGCCATGGGGGTTTTCCCATGATGGGAGTTGTGAGAAGCTCCAAACTGCAGAGAGTCTTCGGCAGGACAATTGAGACCTGTTGTTTGGCTCCAGGCCAATGATTCTGAGCAGGGTTCTAAGGATGGATGGCTGGGTAGCCCACCTCGCATTCCAATTGTCTCCTAGCAACAAGACAGTTTAGATCACCTGGATCTGTGGGGAGCTACCGAGGATGCTGAGTTGAAATGCACACCCCTGGGGATGGGTCCGAATGTGCTTTTGTGTCTATGGAGACCTTGGAATGAAGCGGTGGCACTGGGGCCCTAAAGGGTTCTCCTAAACAGAGGCTTTGACACAGCTCCAACGTGCAAGTTTCCCATGTGTAGATGAGATGTTTTCTGATGGGTGAAACAAGAAACAGCTATATGCTGCTTTTGAAATCCAGGCCTCTGAGGAGAGATGCCTGGAAACCAAAGCAATGGATCTGATTAGTGCCTAGGGGCCTGTTCTTTCCTTTTTACCTCTGGGGACATCTGTCTATGGGTCTGAGTGCAGGTAGGGGCTCATTTGGGCGCAGATTGCCCCTGTTTTTCCTGGGAAGCTACCACTATTGAGATATATCAGGGACTTTGGAGGTTTATCCTATTAGAAGGGTTGTGGCCATTGGAATGGGCACACACAATTCCCTTGGAGAGGGCAAGTACAGTCCTCAGGTTTGGCTCCAAGGGCCTGAGCCTGTAGGTTGTGTCGTCCAGCCCTTTTTGGACAGTTGTCTGAAAACACAAACTCGGCTTATGTTTCAGGTCATTGGTATGGCAGGACTGATCTACAGACCATGAGGAGAACTTTTCGGGATTTGAAAGAAGGGCGAGTGTGAGGCTCCTGCTCAAGTTTTTGTCTCGGGATATCGTGTCACTCATGGTCGTGGAATTTCTGGGTGACTTCATGGGAAATGGACGAGTCTTACTCTCTGGTGGTTTGGCCCCGTCCAAAGAGTTTGGGGTCATTCTGTCGGCTGGAAGAAGTCCGTTTTATTTTGTTGTTGTTGTTGTTTTCTTTTTTAACCTCAGGTGTCCCACCAAATGAGGGATTTCAGAGTAGAGCCCTAGGAGGGGCGACTAGACAATCAGAAATCTGGTTAAAAATTGGGGCCTAGGGACATGTCAAGCCCATTATGATATCTAATGGTCCAGCCACTGAGAGGACTTACTAGAGGACAGGACTCATGCTGAGGGTCACAATGCGTGTGTATGCCCTCGTCGCACTCAAGAATGGGCGGGGCCTCAGGGTTTCTCCTACACTGATCGTTGGACAACGTGCCAACCACAAGGGTTCTTGCCATGGGTAAGGAGGAGTTCTGATTTCTGCATCAGACTCACCCCTGGGCAGTGATTGGAGATAAGGTCTCGGTTCTGAAGCCTGAAAACTGAGGTAGGGAAGAGATGATGACCTAAGGCCATGGCGGGTTTTATGTGCTCAGTGTGCGGTCAGCTTTCTGGGTGTTGGTCAGGAGGTCCGGGCTCAGGATGTGTTCGACAGTGCATTAGTGCCCAGGTTAGACTATATAATTTGGGTAAAGTCGAGTGCTGTGTAGGTTTACCCTCATTTAAGGTGCCTGGGCAGCTCATGAGGCAATCATTTTTTTCTCTAGAGGGCAGGCAGAGTGCTGCATTGTGGGTCCGGAATTGCCAAACTTGAGGGCTTTGGGGCCAGGAGTGTGAGGATGGAAGTCTGAGAAGACAAGCTAGACTTGGGTTTCAGGGCGAGGGCACGGCAGGTACCCCCTGCAGATCTGAACCAATATCTCATGCATCTGAAGTCAGGGCGAGGATCAGACGTTGGCTCAGGTGGGAGTTTCTGAGCATGACGGCCGCTTCATGAAGGGAGCGGAATCTCGAGACCATTGAGGTTTTCCCACGTTGGGAGTTGTGGGATGCCCCCTTCCAGGATTCCTTCTTCCGGACAATTGAGACCTGTTGGACAGCTCCAGGACATCCCATATGGAATGACTCCAGAGCACCGTTCGCGGATGGATGCCTGGGAAGCCCGCCTCGCATTCCAATTGTCTCCTAGCAACAAGACAGTTTAGATCTGATGGCTCTGCGGGAGCAACCTCGGTGGCTGAGTTGAAATGGACTTTCCTGAGGATGTGTCCTAATGTGTTTTTGTGTCCATGAGGGCCTTGGAATGGGGCGGTGGCACCGGCAACCTGAAGTACTTTCCTAAGCTTTGGACATGGCTCCCATGCACAGGTTTACTTGTGGAGACGAGATGAGTTCTGATGGGTGCCTCAGGAAAACCCCTATGCTCGTATTGGAATCAGGCTTTTGAGGACACATGCCTGTAACCCATAGCAATGGATCCTATTATGGCCTAGGGTCCTGTCTGGTTCAATCTTCTTCTCTGGGGACATCCATCTATGGTATGAGTGGAGGTCGATTATCAGCTGGTGTCAGACACCCCTTGTTTGTTCCGGGTGACCCACACTATTGGGATGGCCTAAGGGTCGTTGGAGGTTTCTCCTAATTTGTACGATTTTGGACCATGGAATGGGCAGAATTCCCATGGATTGGTAGGCACAGTCCTAATGTGTGGCTCCAGGGGCCCAGCCTGGAGGGCGTGTGGCCCAAGACGTTGAGGACAGAAGTCTGAAAACACAAACTCAGCTTAGGTTTGGGGACGTAGGTATGGCAGGCCCGATCTACAAACCATGAGAAGAACTCTACAGGATATGAAGAAAGTGCGAGTCTGTGGCGATTGCTCAGGCTTTTGTCTCTGGATTTTGTATCAGTGATGGCCGTGGAATGTCGGGGAGGCCTCATGGGCCATGGACGAATCTTCCTCTCTGAGGATTTGGCCCGATTCCCAATTGCTTTTCGTCAATCTGTGGGATGGGAGGACTCATTTCAGTTTTGTTACCTCAGGTGTCCCACCAAAAGAGGAATTCCAAAGCAAAGCCGTGGGGAAGACTGAAGGGACAATCCGAACTATGGTTAAAAATTGGGGCCTAGGGGCATGGCAAGCCCAATATGCTATCTCTTCATCCAGCCACTGAGTGGCCTTACTTGAGGACTGGGCTCAGCCTGAGGGTCACAATGTGTGTTTGTGACCAATGTGGCCCGCGAGCATGGGCGGGGCCTCATGGGCCACACTGGTTTCAACGACACTGAACGTTGGAGAACATGCCAACCACAAGGTTTCTTGCCATGGGGAAGGAGTTCTGATTTCTGCATCACCTTCAACCCTGGGCAGTGATTGGAGATAAGGTCTAGGTTCTGAAACCTGAAAACCGAGGTTGGGAAGAGATGACGACCTAAGGCCATGGCGGCTCGATGTGCTCAGTGTGCGGCCAGCTGTCTGGGAGGGGCCAGGGGGTCCAGGCTCAGGCTGTGTCAGAAAGGGCATTAGTGCCCAGGTCAGCCGATGTATTGGGGTACAGCCAAGGTCGGTGCAGTTTGATCCTCATTTGGGGTTACTGGGTAGCCCCAGAGGACAATGTTTTTTATCTGGAGGGCAGGCAGAGTGCTGCATTGTAGTTCTGGATTGCCAAACTGGAGGCCTTGTGGGCCAGTAGTCTGACGACAAAAGTCTGAGAACACAAGCTAGGCTTAGGTTTCTGGGTGAGGCCATGGCAGGCACCATCTACAGACCTGAATCGAGATCTCGTGCATCTGAAGTCAGGGCGAGGATCAGACGATCGCTCAGGTTGGAGTTTCTGTCCCTGATGGCCCCTTCATGAATGGGGGGGCATCACGAGGCCATGGGGGTTTTCCCATGATGGGAGTTGTGAGAAGCTCCAAACTGCAGAGAGTCTTCGGCAGGACAATTGAGACCTGTTGTTTGGCTCCAGGCCAATGATTCTGAGCAGGGTTCTAAGGATGGATGGCTGGGTAGCCCACCTCGCATTCCAATTGTCTCCTAGCAACAAGACAGTTTAGATCACCTGGATCTGTGGGGAGCTACCGAGGATGCTGAGTTGAAATGCACACCCCTGGGGATGGGTCCGAATGTGCTTTTGTGTCTATGGAGACCTTGGAATGAAGCGGTGGCACTGGGGCCCTAAAGGGTTCTCCTAAACAGAGGCTTTGACACAGCTCCAACGTGCAAGTTTCCCATGTGTAGATGAGATGTTTTCTGATGGGTGAAACAAGAAACAGCTATATGCTGCTTTTGAAATCCAGGCCTCTGAGGAGAGATGCCTGGAAACCAAAGCAATGGATCTGATTAGTGCCTAGGGGCCTGTTCTTTCCTTTTTACCTCTGGGGACATCTGTCTATGGGTCTGAGTGCAGGTAGGGGCTCATTTGGGCTCAGATTGCCCCTGTTTTTCCTGGGAAGCTACCACTATTGAGATATATCAGGGACTTTGGAGGTTTATCCTATTAGAAGGGTTGTGGCCATTGGAATGGGCACACACAATTCCCTTGGAGAGGGCAAGTACAGTCCTCAGGTTTGGCTCCAAGGGCCGGAGCCTGTAGGTTGTGTCGTCCAGCCCTTTTTGGACAGTTGTCTGAAAACACAAACTCGGCTTATGTTTCAGGTCATTTGTATGGCAGGACTAATCTACAGACCATGAGGAGAACTTTTCGGGATTTGAAAGAAGGGCGAGTGTGAGGCTCCTGCTCAAGTTTTTGTCTCGGGATATCGTGTCACTCATGGTCGTGGAATTTCTGGGTGACTTCATGGGAAATGGACGAGTCTTACTCTCTGGTGGTTTGGCCCCGTCCAAAGAGTTTGGGGTCATTCTGTCGGCTGGAAGAAGTCCGTTTTATTTTGTTGTTGTTGTTGTTTTCTTTTTTAACCTCAGGTGTCCCACCAAATGAGGGATTTCAGAGTAGAGCCCTAGGAGGGGCGACTGGACAATCAGAAATCTGGTTAAAAATTGGGGCCTAGGGACATGTCAAGCCCATTATGACATCTAATGGTCCAGCCACTGAGAGGACTTACTAGAGGACAGGACTCATGCTGAGGGTCACAATGCGTGTGTATGCCCTCGTCGCACTCAAGAATGGGCGGGGCCTCAGGGTTTCTCCTACACTGATCGTTGGACAACGTGCCAACCACAAGGGTTCTTGCCATGGGTAAGGAGGAGTTCTGATTTCTGCATCAGACTCACCCCTGGGCAGTGATTGGAGATAAGGTCTCGGTTCTGAAGCCTGAAAACTGAGGTAGGGAAGAGATGATGACCTAAGGCCATGGCGGGTTTTATGTGCTCAGTGTGCGGTCAGCTTTCTGGGTGTTGGTCAGGAGGTCCGGGCTCAGGATGTGTTCGACAGTGCATTAGTGCCCAGGTTAGACTATATAATTTGGGTAAAGTCGAGTGCTGTGTAGGTTTACCCTCATTTAAGGTGCCTGGGCAGCTCATGAGGCAATCATTTTTTTCTCTAGAGGGCAGGCAGAGTGCTGCATTGTGGGTCCGGAATTGCCAAACTTGAGGGCTTTGGGGCCAGGAGTGTGAGGATGGAAGTCTGAGAAGACAAGCTAGACTTGGGTTTCAGGGCGAGGGCACGGCAGGTACCCCCTGCAGATCTGAACCAATATCTCATGCATCTGAAGTCAGGGCGAGGATCAGACGTTGGCTCAGGTGGGAGTTTCTGAGCATGACGGCCGCTTCATGAAGGGAGCGGAATCTCGAGACCATTGAGGTTTTCCCACGTTGGGAGTTGTGGGATGCCCCCTTCCAGGATTCCTTCTTCCGGACAATTGAGACCTGTTGGACAGCTCCAGGACATCCCATATGGAATGACTCCAGAGCACCGTTCGCGGATGGATGCCTGGGAAGCCCGCCTCGCATTCCAATTGTCTCCTAGCAACAAGACAGTTTAGATCTGATGGCTCTGCGGGAGCAACCTCGGTGGCTGAGTTGAAATGGACTTTCCTGAGGATGTGTCCTAATGTGTTTTTGTGTCCATGAGGGCCTTGGAATGGGGCGGTGGCACCGGCAACCTGAAGTACTTTCCTAAGCTTTGGACATGGCTCCCATGCACAGGTTTACTTGTGGAGACGAGATGAGTTCTGATGGGTGCCTCAGGAAAACCCCTATGCTCGTATTGGAATCAAGCTTTTGAGGACACATGCCTGTAACCCATAGCAATGGATCCTATTATGGCCTAGGGTCCTGTCTGGTTCAATCTTCTTCTCTGGGGACATCCATCTATGGTATGAGTGGAGGTCGATTATCAGCTGGTGTCAGACACCCCTTGTTTGTTCCGGGTGACCCACACTATTGGGATGGCCTAAGGGTCGTTGGAGGTTTCTCCTAATTTGTACGATTTTGGACCATGGAATGGGCAGAATTCCCATGGATTGGTAGGCACAGTCCTAATGTGTGGCTCCAGGGGCCCAGCCTGGAGGGCGTGTGGCCCAAGACGTTGAGGACAGAAGTCTGAAAACACAAACTCAGCTTAGGTTTGGGGACGTAGGTATGGCAGGCCCGATCTACAAACCATGAGAAGAACTCTACAGGATATGAAGAAAGTGCGAGTCTGTGGCGATTGCTCAGGCTTTTGTCTCTGGATTTTGTATCAGTGATGGCCGTGGAATGTCGGGGAGGCCTCATGGGCCATGGACGAATCTTCCTCTCTGAGGATTTGGCCCGATTCCCAATTGCTTTTCGTCAATCTGTGGGATGGGAGGACTCATTTCAGTTTTGTTACCTCAGGTGTCCCACCAAAAGAGGAATTCCAAAGCAAAGCCGTGGGGAAGACTGAAGGGACAATCCGAACTATGGTTAAAAATTGGGGCCTAGGGGCATGGCAAGCCCAATATGCTATCTCTTCATCCAGCCACTGAGTGGCCTTACTTGAGGACTGGGCTCAGCCTGAGGGTCACAATGTGTGTTTGTGACCAATGTGGCCCGCGAGCATGGGCGGGGCCTCATGGGCCACACTGGTTTCAACGACACTGAACGTTGGACAACATGCCAACCACAAGGTTTCTTGCCATGGGGAAGGAGTTCTGATTTCTGCATCACCTTCAACCCTGGGCAGTGATTGGAGATAAGGTCTAGGTTCTGAAACCTGAAAACCGAGGTTGGGAAGAGATGACGACCTAAGGCCATGGCGGCTCGATGTGCTCAGTGTGCGGCCAGCTGTCTGGGAGGGGCCAGGGGGTCCAGGCTCAGGCTGTGTCAGAAAGGGCATTAGTGCCCTGGTCAGCCGATGTATTTGGGGTACAGCCAAGGTCGGTGCAGGTTGATCCTCATTTGGGGTTACTGGGTAGCCCCAGAGGACAATGTTTTTTATCTGGAGGGCAGGCAGAGTGCTGCATTGTAGTTCTGGATTGCCAAACTGGAGGCCTTGTGGGCCAGTAGTCTGACGACAAAAGTCTGAGAACACAAGCTAGGCTTAGGTTTCTGGGTGAGGCCATGGCAGGCACCATCTACAGACCTGCATCGAGATCTCGTGCATCTGAAGTCAGGGCGAGGATCAGACGATCGCTCAGGTTGGAGTTTCTGTCCCTGATGGCCCCTTCATGAATGGGGGGGCATCACGAGGCCATGGGGGTTTTCCCATGATGGGAGTTGTGAGAAGCTCCAAACTGCAGAGAGTCTTCGGCAGGACAATTGAGACCTGTTGTTTGGCTCCAGGCCAATGATTCTGAGCAGGGTTCTAAGGATGGATGGCTGGGTAGCCCACCTCGCATTCCAATTGTCTCCTAGCAACAAGACAGTTTAGATCACCTGGATCTGTGGGGAGCTACCGAGGATGCTGAGTTGAAATGCACACCCCTGGGGATGGGTCCGAATGTGCTTTTGTGTCTATGGAGACCTTGGAATGAAGCGGTGGCACTGGGGCCCTAAAGGGTTCTCCTAAACAGAGGCTTTGACACAGCTCCAACGTGCAAGTTTCCCATGTGTAGATGAGATGATTTCTGATGGGTGAAACAAGAAACAGCTATATGCTGCTTTTGAAATCCAGGCCTCTGAGGAGAGATGCCTGGAAACCAAAGCAATGGATCTGATTAGTGCCTAGGGGCCTGTTCTTTCCTTTTTACCTCTGGGGACATCTGTCTATGGGTCTGAGTGCAGGTAGGGGCTCATTTGGGCGCAGATTGCCCCTGTTTTTCCTGGGAAGCTACCACTATTGAGATATATCAGGGACTTTGGAGGTTTATCCTATTAGAAGGGTTGTGGCCATTGGAATGGGCACACACAATTCCCTTGGAGAGGGCAAGTACAGTCCTCAGGTTTGGCTCCAGGGGCCTGAGCCTGTAGGTTGTGTCGTCCAGCCCTTTTTGGACAGTTGTCTGAAAACACAAACTCGGCTTATGTTTCAGGTCATAGGTATGGCAGGACTGATCTACAGACCATGAGGAGAACTTTTCGGGATTTGAAAGAAGGGCGAGTGTGAGGCTCCTGCTCAAGTTTTTGTCTCGGGATATCGTGTCACTCATGGTCGTGGAATTTCTGGGTGACTTCATGGGAAATGGACGAGTCTTACTCTCTGGTGGTTTGGCCCCATCCAAAGAGTTTGGGGTCATTCTGTCGGCTGGAAGAAGTCCGTTTTATTTTGTTGTTGTTGTTGTTTTCTTTTTTAACCTCAGGTGTCCCACCAAATGAGGGATTTCAGAGTAGAGCCCTAGGAGGGGCGACTGGACAATCAGAAATCTGGTTAAAAATTGGGGCCTAGGGACATGTCAAGCCCATTATGACATCTAATGGTCCAGCCACTGAGAGGACTTACTAGAGGACAGGACTCATGCTGAGGGTCACAATGCCTGTGTATGCCCTCGTCGCACTCAAGAATGGGCGGGGCCTCAGGGTTTCTCCTACACTGATCGTTGGACAACGTGCCAACCACAAGGGTTCTTGCCATGGGTAAGGAGGAGTTCTGATTTCTGCATCAGACTCACCCCTGGGCAGTGATTGGAGATAAGGTCTCGGTTCTGAAGCCTGAAAACTGAGGTAGGGAAGAGATGATGACCTAAGGCCATGGCGGGTTTTATGTGCTCAGTGTGCGGTCAGCTTTCTGCGTGTTGGTCAGGAGGTCCGGGCTCAGGATGTGTTCGACAGTGCATTAGTGCCCAGGTTAGACTATATAATTTGGGTAAAGTCGAGTGCTGTGTAGGTTTACCCTCATTTAAGGTGCCTGGGCAGCTCATGAGGCAATCATTTTTTTCTCTAGAGGGCAGGCAGAGTGCTGCATTGTGGGTCCGGAATTGCCAAACTTGAGGGCTTTGGGGCCAGGAGTGTGAGGATGGAAGTCTGAGAAGACAAGCTAGACTTGGGTTTCAGGGCGAGGGCACGGCAGGTACCCCCTGCAGATCTGAACCAATATCTCATGCATCTGAAGTCAGGGCGAGGATCAGACGTTGGCTCAGGTGGGAGTTTCTGAGCATGACGGCCGCTTCATGAAGGGAGCGGAATCTCGAGACCATTGAGGTTTTCCCACGTTGGGAGTTGTGGGATGCCCCCTTCCAGGATTCCTTCTTCCGGACAATTGAGACCTGTTGGACAGCTCCAGGACATCCCATATGGAATGACTCCAGAGCACCGTTCGCGGATGGATGCCTGGGAAGCCCGCCTCGCATTCCAATTGTCTCCTAGCAACAAGACAGTTTAGATCTGATGGCTCTGTGGGAGCAACCTCGGTGGCTGAGTTGAAATAGACTTTCCTGAGGATGTGTCCTAATGTGTTTTTGTGTCCATGAGGGCCTTGGAATGGGGCGGTGGCACCGGCAACCTGAAGTACTTTCCTAAGCTTTGGACATGGCTCCCATGCACAGGTTTACTTGTGGAGACGAGATGAGTTCTGATGGGTGCCTCAGGAAAACCCCTATGCTCGTATTGGAATCAGGCTTTTGAGGACACATGCCTGTAACCCATAGCAATGGATCCTATTATGGCCTAGGGTCCTGTCTGGTTCAATCTTCTTCTCTGGGGACATCCATCTATGGTATGAGTGGAGGTCGATTATCAGCTGGTGTCAGACACCCCTTGTTTGTTCCGGGTGACCCACACTATTGGGATGGCCTAAGGGTCGTTGGAGGTTTCTCCTAATTTGTACGATTTTGGACCATGGAATGGGCAGAATTCCCATGGATTGGTAGGCACAGTCCTAATGTGTGGCTCCAGGGGCCCAGCCTGGAGGGCGTGTGGCCCAAGACGTTGAGGACAGAAGTCTGAAAACACAAACTCAGCTTAGGTTTGGGGACGTAGGTATGGCAGGCCCGATCTACAAACCATGAGAAGAACTCTACAGGATATGAAGAAAGTGCGAGTCTGTGGCGATTGCTCAGGCTTTTGTCTCTGGATTTTGTATCAGTGATGGCCGTGGAATGTCGGTGAGGCCTCATGGTCCATGGACGAATCTTCCTCTCTGAGGATTTGGCCCGATTCCCAATTGCTTTTCGTCAATCTGTGGGATGGGAGGACTCATTTCAGTTTTGTTACCTCAGGTGTCCCACCAAAAGAGGAATTCCAAAGCAAAGCCGTGGGGAAGACTGAAGGGACAATCCGAACTATGGTGAAAAATTGGGGCCTAGGGGCATGGCAAGCCCAATATGCTATCTCTTCATCCAGCCACTGAGTGGCCTTACTTGAGGACTGGGCTCAGCCTGAGGGTCACAATGTGTGTTTGTGACCAATGTGGCCCGCGAGCATGGGCGGGGCCTCATGGGCCACACTGGTTTCAACGACACTGAACGTTGGACAACATGCCAACCACAAGGTTTCTTGCCATGGGGAAGGATTTCTGATTTCTGCATCACCTTCAACCCTGGGCAGTGATTGGAGATAAGGTCTAGGTTCTGAAACCTGAAAACCGAGGTTGGGAAGAGATGACGACCTAAGGCCATGGCGGCTCGATGTGCTCAGTGTGCGGCCAGCTGTCTGGGAGGGGCCAGGGGGTCCAGGCTCAGGCTGTGTCAGAAAGGGCATTAGTGCCCTGGTCAGCCGATGTATTTGGGGTACAGCCAAGGTCGGTGCAGGTTGATCCTCATTTGGGGTTACTGGGTAGCCCCAGAGGACAATGTTTTTTATCTGGAGGGCAGGCAGAGTGCTGCATTGTAGTTCTGGATTGCCAAACTGGAGGCCTTGTGGGCCAGTAGTCTGACGACAAAAGTCTGAGAACACAAGCTAGGCTTAGGTTTCTGGGTGAGGCCATGGCAGGCACCATCTACAGACCTGCATCGAGATCTCGTGCATCTGAAGTCAGGGCGAGGATCAGACGATCGCTCAGGTTGGAGTTTCTGTCCCTGATGGCCCCTTCATGAATGGGGGGGCATCACGAGGCCATGGGGGTTTTCCCATGATGGGAGTTGTGAGAAGCTCCAAACTGCAGAGAGTCTTCGGCAGGACAATTGAGACCTGTTGTTTGGCTCCAGGCCAATGATTCTGAGCAGGGTTCTAAGGATGGATGGCTGGGTAGCCCACCTCGCATTCCAATTGTCTCCTAGCAACAAGACAGTTTAGATCACCTGGATCTGTGGGGAGCTACCGAGGATGCTGAGTTGAAATGCACACCCCTGGGGATGGGTCCGAATGTGCTTTTGTGTCTATGGAGACCTTGGAATGAAGCGGTGGCACTGGGGCCCTAAAGGGTTCTCCTAAACAGAGGCTTTGACACAGCTCCAACGTGCAAGTTTCCCATGTGTAGATGAGATGATTTCTGATGGGTGAAACAAGAAACAGCTATATGCTGCTTTTGAAATCCAGGCCTCTGAGGAGAGATGCCTGGAAACCAAAGCAATGGATCTGATTAGTGCCTAGGGGCCTGTTCTTTCCTTTTTACCTCTGGGGACATCTGTCTATGGGTCTGAGTGCAGGTAGGGGCTCATTTGGGCTCAGATTGCCCCTGTTTTTCCTGGGAAGCTACCACTATTGAGATATATCAGGGACTTTGGAGGTTTATCCTATTAGAAGGGTTGTGGCCATTGGAATGGGCACACACAATTCCCTTGGAGAGGGCAAGTACAGTCCTCAGGTTTGGCTCCAGGGGCCTGAGCCTGTAGGTTGTGTCGTCCAGCCCTTTTTGGACAGTTGTCTGAAAACACAAACTCGGCTTATGTTTCAGGTCATAGGTATGGCAGGACTGATCTACAGACCATGAGGAGAACTTTTCGGGATTTGAAAGAAGGGCGAGTGTGAGGCTCCTGCTCAAGTTTTTGTCTCGGGATATCGTGTCACTCATGGTCGTGGAATTTCTGGGTGACTTCATGGGAAATGGACGAGTCTTACTCTCTGGTGGTTTGGCCCCATCCAAAGAGTTTGGGGTCATTCTGTCGGCTGGAAGAAGTCCGTTTTATTTTGTTGTTGTTGTTGTTTTCTTTTTTAACCTCAGGTGTCCCACCAAATGAGGGATTTCAGAGTAGAGCCCTAGGAGGGGCGACTGGACAATCAGAAATCTGGTTAAAAATTGGGGCCTAGGGACATGTCAAGCCCATTATGACATCTAATGGTCCAGCCACTGAGAGGACTTACTAGAGGACAGGACTCATGCTGAGGGTCACAATGCCTGTGTATGCCCTCGTCGCACTCAAGAATGGGCGGGGCCTCAGGGTTTCTCCTACACTGATCGTTGGACAACGTGCCAACCACAAGGGTTCTTGCCATGGGTAAGGAGGAGTTCTGATTTCTGCATCAGACTCACCCCTGGGCAGTGATTGGAGATAAGGTCTCGGTTCTGAAGCCTGAAAACTGAGGTAGGGAAGAGATGATGACCTAAGGCCATGGCGGGTTTTATGTGCTCAGTGTGCGGTCAGCTTTCTGCGTGTTGGTCAGGAGGTCCGGGCTCAGGATGTGTTCGACAGTGCATTAGTGCCCAGGTTAGACTATATAATTTGGGTAAAGTCGAGTGCTGTGTAGGTTTACCCTCATTTAAGGTGCCTGGGCAGCTCATGAGGCAATCATTTTTTTCTCTAGAGGGCAGGCAGAGTGCTGCATTGTGGGTCCGGAATTGCCAAACTTGAGGGCTTTGGGGCCAGGAGTGTGAGGATGGAAGTCTGAGAAGACAAGCTAGACTTGGGTTTCAGGGCGAGGGCACGGCAGGTACCCCCTGCAGATCTGAACCAATATCTCATGCATCTGAAGTCAGGGCGAGGATCAGACGTTGGCTCAGGTGGGAGTTTCTGAGCATGACGGCCGCTTCATGAAGGGAGCGGAATCTCGAGACCATTGAGGTTTTCCCACGTTGGGAGTTGTGGGATGCCCCCTTCCAGGATTCCTTCTTCCGGACAATTGAGACCTGTTGGACAGCTCCAGGACATCCCATATGGAATGACTCCAGAGCACCGTTCGCGGATGGATGCCTGGGAAGCCCGCCTCGCATTCCAATTGTCTCCTAGCAACAAGACAGTTTAGATCTGATGGCTCTGCGGGAGCAACCTCGGTGGCTGAGTTGAAATGGACTTTCCTGAGGATGTGTCCTAATGTGTTTTTGTGTCCATGAGGGCCTTGGAATGGGGCGGTGGCACCGGCAACCTGAAGTACTTTCCTAAGCTTTGGACATGGCTCCCATGCACAGGTTTACTTGTGGAGACGAGATGAGTTCTGATGGGTGCCTCAGGAAAACCCCTATGCTCGTATTGGAATCAGGCTTTTGAGGACACATGCCTGTAACCCATAGCAATGGATCCTATTATGGCCTAGGGTCCTGTCTGGTTCAATCTTCTTCTCTGGGGACATCCATCTATGGTATGAGTGGAGGTCGATTATCAGCTGGTGTCAGTCACCCCTTGTTTGTTCCGGGTGACCCACACTATTGGGATGGCCTAAGGGTCGTTGGAGGTTTCTCCTAATTTGTACGATTTTGGACCATGGAATGGGCAGAATTCCCATGGATTGGTAGGCACAGTCCTAATGTGTGGCTCCAGGGGCCCAGCCTGGAGGGCGTGTGGCCCAAGACGTTGAGGACAGAAGTCTGAAAACACAAACTCAGCTTAGGTTTGGGGACGTAGGTATGGCAGGCCCGATCTACAAACCATGAGAAGAACTCTACAGGATATGAAGAAAGTGCGAGTCTGTGGCGATTGCTCAGGCTTTTGTCTCTGGATTTTGTATCAGTGATGGCCGTGGAATGTCGGTGAGGCCTCATGGTCCATGGACGAATCTTCCTCTCTGAGGATTTGGCCCGATTCCCAATTGCTTTTCGTCAATCTGTGGGATGGGAGGACTCATTTCAGTTTTGTTACCTCAGGTGTCCCACCAAAAGAGGAATTCCAAAGCAAAGCCGTGGGGAAGACTGAAGGGACAATCCGAACTATGGTGAAAAATTGGGGCCTAGGGGCATGGCAAGCCCAATATGCTATCTCTTCATCCAGCCACTGAGTGGCCTTACTTGAGGACTGGGCTCAGCCTGAGGGTCACAATGTGTGTTTGTGACCAATGTGGCCCGCGAGCATGGGCGGGGCCTCATGGGCCACACTGGTTTCAACGACACTGAACGTTGGACAACATGCCAACCACAAGGTTTCTTGCCATGGGGAAGGATTTCTGATTTCTGCATCACCTTCAACCCTGGGCAGTGATTGGAGATAAGGTCTAGGTTCTGAAACCTGAAAACCGAGGTTGGGAAGAGATGACGACCTAAGGCCATGGCGGCTCGATGTGCTCAGTGTGCGGCCAGCTGTCTGGGAGGGGCCAGGGGGTCCAGGCTCAGGCTGTGTCAGAAAGGGCATTAGTGCCCTGGTCAGCCGATGTATTTGGGGTACAGCCAAGGTCGGTGCAGGTTGATCCTCATTTGGGGTTACTGGGTAGCCCCAGAGGACAATGTTTTTTATCTGGAGGGCAGGCAGAGTGCTGCATTGTAGTTCTGGATTGCCAAACTGGAGGCCTTGTGGGCCAGTAGTCTGACGACAAAAGTCTGAGAACACAAGCTAGGCTTAGGTTTCTGGGTGAGGCCATGGCAGGCACCATCTACAGACCTGCATCGAGATCTCGTGCATCTGAAGTCAGGGCGAGGATCAGACGATCGCTCAGGTTGGAGTTTCTGTCCCTGATGGCCCCTTCATGAATGGGGGGGCATCACGAGGCCATGGGGGTTTTCCCATGATGGGAGTTGTGAGAAGCTCCAAACTGCAGAGAGTCTTCGGCAGGACAATTGAGACCTGTTGTTTGGCTCCAGGCCAATGATTCTGAGCAGGGTTCTAAGGATGGATGGCTGGGTAGCCCACCTCGCATTCCAATTGTCTCCTAGCAACAAGACAGTTTAGATCACCTGGATCTGTGGGGAGCTACCGAGGATGCTGAGTTGAAATGCACACCCCTGGGGATGGGTCCGAATGTGCTTTTGTGTCTATGGAGACCTTGGAATGAAGCGGTGGCACTGGGGCCCTAAAGGGTTCTCCTAAACAGAGGCTTTGACACAGCTCCAACGTGCAAGTTTCCCATGTGTAGATGAGATGTTTTCTGATGGGTGAAACAAGAAACAGCTATATGCTGCTTTTGAAATCCAGGCCTCTGAGGAGAGATGCCTGGAAACCAAAGCAATGGATCTGATTAGTGCCTAGGGGCCTGTTCTTTCCTTTTTACCTCTGGGGACATCTGTCTATGGGTCTGAGTGCAGGTAGGGGCTCATTTGGGCTCAGATTGCCCCTGTTTTTCCTGGGAAGCTACCACTATTGAGATATATCAGGGACTTTGGAGGTTTATCCTATTAGAAGGGTTGTGGCCATTGGAATGGGCACACACAATTCCCTTGGAGAGGGCAAGTACAGTCCTCAGGTTTGGCTCCAAGGGCCGGAGCCTGTAGGTTGTGTCGTCCAGCCCTTTTTGGACAGTTGTCTGAAAACACAAACTCGGCTTATGTTTCAGGTCATTGGTATGGCAGGACTGATCTACAGACCATGAGGAGAACTTTTCGGGATTTGAAAGAAGGGCGAGTGTGAGGCTCCTGCTCAAGTTTTTGTCTCGGGATATCGTGTCACTCATGGTCGTGGAATTTCTGGGTGACTTCATGGGAAATGGACGAGTCTTACTCTCTGGTGGTTTGGCCCCGTCCAAAGAGTTTGGGGTCATTCTGTCGGCTGGAAGAAGTCCGTTTTATTTTGTTGTTGTTGTTGTTTTCTTTTTTAACCTCAGGTGTCCCACCAAATGAGGGATTTCAGAGTAGAGCCCTAGGAGGGGCGACTGGACAATCAGAAATCTGGTTAAAAATTGGGGCCTAGGGACATGTCAAGCCCATTATGACATCTAATGGTCCAGCCACTGAGAGGACTTACTAGAGGACAGGACTCATGCTGAGGGTCACAATGCGTGTGTATGCCCTCGTCGCACTCAAGAATGGGCGGGGCCTCAGGGTTTCTCCTACACTGATCGTTGGACAACGTGCCAACCACAAGGGTTCTTGCCATGGGTAAGGAGGAGTTCTGATTTCTGCATCAGACTCACCCCTGGGCAGTGATTGGAGATAAGGTCTCGGTTCTGAAGCCTGAAAACTGAGGTAGGGAAGAGATGATGACCTAAGGCCATGGCGGGTTTTATGTGCTCAGTGTGCGGTCAGCTTTCTGGGTGTTGGTCAGGAGGTCCGGGCTCAGGATGTGTTCGACAGTGCATTAGTGCCCAGGTTAGACTATATAATTTGGGTAAAGTCGAGTGCTGTGTAGGTTTACCCTCATTTAAGGTGCCTGGGCAGCTCATGAGGCAATCATTTTTTTCTCTAGAGGGCAGGCAGAGTGCTGCATTGTGGGTCCGGAATTGCCAAACTTGAGGGCTTTGGGGCCAGGAGTGTGAGGATGGAAGTCTGAGAAGACAAGCTAGACTTGGGTTTCAGGGCGAGGGCACGGCAGGTACCCCCTGCAGATCTGAACCAATATCTCATGCATCTGAAGTCAGGGCGAGGATCAGACGTTGGCTCAGGTGGGAGTTTCTGAGCATGACGGCCGCTTCATGAAGGGAGCGGAATCTCGAGACCATTGAGGTTTTCCCACGTTGGGAGTTGTGGGATGCCCCCTTCCAGGATTCCTTCTTCCGGACAATTGAGACCTGTTGGACAGCTCCAGGACATCCCATATGGAATGACTCCAGAGCACCGTTCGCGGATGGATGCCTGGGAAGCCCGCCTCGCATTCCAATTGTCTCCTAGCAACAAGACAGTTTAGATCTGATGGCTCTGCGGGAGCAACCTCGGTGGCTGAGTTGAAATGGACTTTCCTGAGGATGTGTCCTAATGTGTTTTTGTGTCCATGAGGGCCTTGGAATGGGGCGGTGGCACCGGCAACCTGAAGTACTTTCCTAAGCTTTGGACATGGCTCCCATGCACAGGTTTACTTGTGGAGACGAGATGAGTTCTGATGGGTGCCTCAGGAAAACCCCTATGCTCGTATTGGAATCAGGCTTTTGAGGACACATGCCTGTAACCCATAGCAATGGATCCTATTATGGCCTAGGGTCCTGTCTGGTTCAATCTTCTTCTCTGGGGACATCCATCTATGGTATGAGTGGAGGTCGATTATCAGCTGGTGTCAGACACCCCTTGTTTGTTCCGGGTGACCCACACTATTGGGATGGCCTAAGGGTCGTTGGAGGTTTCTCCTAATTTGTACGATTTTGGACCATGGAATGGGCAGAATTCCCATGGATTGGTAGGCACAGTCCTAATGTGTGGCTCCAGGGGCCCAGCCTGGAGGGCGTGTGGCCCAAGACGTTGAGGACAGAAGTCTGAAAACACAAACTCAGCTTAGGTTTGGGGACGTAGGTATGGCAGGCCCGATCTACAAACCATGAGAAGAACTCTACAGGATATGAAGAAAGTGCGAGTCTGTGGCGATTGCTCAGGCTTTTGTCTCTGGATTTTGTATCAGTGATGGCCGTGGAATGTCGGTGAGGCCTCATGGTCCATGGACGAATCTTCCTCTCTGAGGATTTGGCCCGATTCCCAATTGCTTTTCGTCAATCTGTGGGATGGGAGGACTCATTTCAGTTTTGTTACCTCAGGTGTCCCACCAAAAGAGGAATTCCAAAGCAAAGCCGTGGGGAAGACTGAAGGGACAATCCGAACTATGGTGAAAAATTGGGGCCTAGGGGCATGGCAAGCCCAATATGCTATCTCTTCATCCAGCCACTGAGTGGCCTTACTTGAGGACTGGGCTCAGCCTGAGGGTCACAATGTGTGTTTGTGACCAATGTGGCCCGCGAGCATGGGCGGGGCCTCATGGGCCACACTGGTTTCAACGACACTGAACGTTGGACAACATGCCAACCACAAGGTTTCTTGCCATGGGGAAGGATTTCTGATTTCTGCATCACCTTCAACCCTGGGCAGTGATTGGAGATAAGGTCTAGGTTCTGAAACCTGAAAACCGAGGTTGGGAAGAGATGACGACCTAAGGCCATGGCGGCTCGATGTGCTCAGTGTGCGGCCAGCTGTCTGGGAGGGGCCAGGGGGTCCAGGCTCAGGCTGTGTCAGAAAGGGCATTAGTGCCCTGGTCAGCCGATGTATTTGGGGTACAGCCAAGGTTGGTGCAGGTTGATCCTCATTTGGGGTTACTGGGTAGCCCCAGAGGACAATGTTTTTTATCTGGAGGGCAGGCAGAGTGCTGCATTGTAGTTCTGGATTGCCAAACTGGAGGCCTTGTGGGCCAGTAGTCTGACGACAAAAGTCTGAGAACACAAGCTAGGCTTAGGTTTCTGGGTGAGGCCATGGCAGGCACCATCTACAGACCTGCATCGAGATCTCGTGCATCTGAAGTCAGGGCGAGGATCAGACGATCGCTCAGGTTGGAGTTTCTGTCCCTGATGGCCCCTTCATGAATGGGGGGGCATCACGAGGCCATGGGGGTTTTCCCATGATGGGAGTTGTGAGAAGCTCCAAACTGCAGAGAGTCTTCGGCAGGACAATTGAGACCTGTTGTTTGGCTCCAGGCCAATGATTCTGAGCAGGGTTCTAAGGATGGATGGCTGGGTAGCCCACCTCGCATTCCAATTGTCTCCTAGCAACAAGACAGTTTAGATCACCTGGATCTGTGGGGAGCTACCGAGGATGCTGAGTTGAAATGCACACCCCTGGGGATGGGTCCGAATGTGCTTTTGTGTCTATGGAGACCTTGGAATGAAGCGGTGGCACTGGGGCCCTAAAGGGTTCTCCTAAACAGAGGCTTTGACACAGCTCCAACGTGCAAGTTTCCCATGTGTAGATGAGATGTTTTCTGATGGGTGAAACAAGAAACAGCTATATGCTGCTTTTGAAATCCAGGCCTCTGAGGAGAGATGCCTGGAAACCAAAGCAATGGATCTGATTAGTGCCTAGGGGCCTGTTCTTTCCTTTTTACCTCTGGGGACATCTGTCTATGGGTCTGAGTGCAGGTAGGGGCTCATTTGGGCTCAGATTGCCCCTGTTTTTCCTGGGAAGCTACCACTATTGAGATATATCAGGGACTTTGGAGGTTTATCCTATTAGAAGGGTTGTGGCCATTGGAATGGGCACACACAATTCCCTTGGAGAGGGCAAGTACAGTCCTCAGGTTTGGCTCCAAGGGCCGGAGCCTGTAGGTTGTGTCGTCCAGCCCTTTTTGGACAGTTGTCTGAAAACACAAACTCGGCTTATGTTTCAGGTCATTGGTATGGCAGGACTGATCTACAGACCATGAGGAGAACTTTTCGGGATTTGAAAGAAGGGCGAGTGTGAGGCTCCTGCTCAAGTTTTTGTCTCGGGATATCGTGTCACTCATGGTCGTGGAATTTCTGGGTGACTTCATGGGAAATGGACGAGTCTTACTCTCTGGTGGTTTGGCCCCGTCCAAAGAGTTTGGGGTCATTCTGTCGGCTGGAAGAAGTCCGTTTTATTTTGTTGTTGTTGTTGTTTTCTTTTTTAACCTCAGGTGTCCCACCAAATGAGGGATTTCAGAGTAGAGCCCTAGGAGGGGCGACTGGACAATCAGAAATCTGGTTAAAAATTGGGGCCTAGGGACATGTCAAGCCCATTATGACATCTAATGGTCCAGCCACTGAGAGGACTTACTAGAGGACAGGACTCATGCTGAGGGTCACAATGCGTGTGTATGCCCTCGTCGCACTCAAGAATGGGCGGGGCCTCAGGGTTTCTCCTACACTGATCGTTGGACAACGTGCCAACCACAAGGGTTCTTGCCATGGGTAAGGAGGAGTTCTGATTTCTGCATCAGACTCACCCCTGGGCAGTGATTGGAGATAAGGTCTCGGTTCTGAAGCCTGAAAACTGAGGTAGGGAAGAGATGATGACCTAAGGCCATGGCGGGTTTTATGTGCTCAGTGTGCGGTCAGCTTTCTGGGTGTTGGTCAGGAGGTCCGGGCTCAGGATGTGTTCGACAGTGCATTAGTGCCCAGGTTAGACTATATAATTTGGGTAAAGTCGAGTGCTGTGTAGGTTTACCCTCATTTAAGGTGCCTGGGCAGCTCATGAGGCAATCATTTTTTTCTCTAGAGGGCAGGCAGAGTGCTGCATTGTGGGTCCGGAATTGCCAAACTTGAGGGCTTTGGGGCCAGGAGTGTGAGGATGGAAGTCTGAGAAGACAAGCTAGACTTGGGTTTCAGGGCGAGGGCACGGCAGGTACCCCCTGCAGATCTGAACCAATATCTCATGCATCTGAAGTCAGGGCGAGGATCAGACGTTGGCTCAGGTGGGAGTTTCTGAGCATGACGGCCGCTTCATGAAGGGAGCGGAATCTCGAGACCATTGAGGTTTTCCCACGTTGGGAGTTGTGGGATGCCCCCTTCCAGGATTCCTTCTTCCGGACAATTGAGACCTGTTGGACAGCTCCAGGACATCCCATATGGAATGACTCCAGAGCACCGTTCGCGGATGGATGCCTGGGAAGCCCGCCTCGCATTCCAATTGTCTCCTAGCAACAAGACAGTTTAGATCTGATGGCTCTGCGGGAGCAACCTCGGTGGCTGAGTTGAAATGGACTTTCCTGAGGATGTGTCCTAATGTGTTTTTGTGTCCATGAGGGCCTTGGAATGGGGCGGTGGCACCGGCAACCTGAAGTACTTTCCTAAGCTTTGGACATGGCTCCCATGCACAGGTTTACTTGTGGAGACGAGATGAGTTCTGATGGGTGCCTCAGGAAAACCCCTATGCTCGTATTGGAATCAGGCTTTTGAGGACACATGCCTGTAACCCATAGCAATGGATCCTATTATGGCCTAGGGTCCTGTCTGGTTCAATCTTCTTCTCTGGGGACATCCATCTATGGTATGAGTGGAGGTCGATTATCAGCTGGTGTCAGACACCCCTTGTTTGTTCCGGGTGACCCACACTATTGGGATGGCCTAAGGGTCGTTGGAGGTTTCTCCTAATTTGTACGATTTTGGACCATGGAATGGGCAGAATTCCCATGGATTGGTAGGCACAGTCCTAATGTGTGGCTCCAGGGGCCCAGCCTGGAGGGCGTGTGGCCCAAGACGTTGAGGACAGAAGTCTGAAAACACAAACTCAGCTTAGGTTTGGGGACGTAGGTATGGCAGGCCCGATCTACAAACCATGAGAAGAACTCTACAGGATATGAAGAAAGTGCGAGTCTGTGGCGATTGCTCAGGCTTTTGTCTCTGGATTTTGTATCAGTGATGGCCGTGGAATGTCGGTGAGGCCTCATGGTCCATGGACGAATCTTCCTCTCTGAGGATTTGGCCCGATTCCCAATTGCTTTTCGTCAATCTGTGGGATGGGAGGACTCATTTCAGTTTTGTTACCTCAGGTGTCCCACCAAAAGAGGAATTCCAAAGCAAAGCCGTGGGGAAGACTGAAGGGACAATCCGAACTATGGTGAAAAATTGGGGCCTAGGGGCATGGCAAGCCCAATATGCTATCTCTTCATCCAGCCACTGAGTGGCCTTACTTGAGGACTGGGCTCAGCCTGAGGGTCACAATGTGTGTTTGTGACCAATGTGGCCCGCGAGCATGGGCGGGGCCTCATGGGCCACACTGGTTTCAACGACACTGAACGTTGGACAACATGCCAACCACAAGGTTTCTTGCCATGGGGAAGGATTTCTGATTTCTGCATCACCTTCAACCCTGGGCAGTGATTGGAGATAAGGTCTAGGTTCTGAAACCTGAAAACCGAGGTTGGGAAGAGATGACGACCTAAGGCCATGGCGGCTCGATGTGCTCAGTGTGCGGCCAGCTGTCTGGGAGGGGCCAGGGGGTCCAGGCTCAGGCTGTGTCAGAAAGGGCATTAGTGCCCTGGTCAGCCGATGTATTTGGGGTACAGCCAAGGTCGGTGCAGGTTGATCCTCATTTGGGGTTACTGGGTAGCCCCAGAGGACAATGTTTTTTATCTGGAGGGCAGGCAGAGTGCTGCATTGTAGTTCTGGATTGCCAAACTGGAGGCCTTGTGGGCCAGTAGTCTGACGACAAAAGTCTGAGAACACAAGCTAGGCTTAGGTTTCTGGGTGAGGCCATGGCAGGCACAATCTACAGACCTGCATCGAGATCTCGTGCATCTGAAGTCAGGGCGAGGATCAGACGATCGCTCAGGTTGGAGTTTCTGTCCCTGATGGCCCCTTCATGAATGGGGGGGCATCACGAGGCCATGGGGGTTTTCCCATGATGGGAGTTGTGAGAAGCTCCAAACTGCAGAGAGTCTTCGGCAGGACAATTGAGACCTGTTGTTTGGCT
This sequence comes from Mustela nivalis, assembly GCF_964662115.1. Lineage (NCBI taxonomy): Eukaryota > Metazoa > Chordata > Mammalia > Carnivora > Mustelidae > Mustela > Mustela nivalis. The sequence continues at coordinate 618,206 of NW_028136239.1, forward strand.
CCAGGCCAATGATTCTGAGCAGGGTTCTAAGGATGGATGGCTGGGTAGCCCACCTCGCATTCCAATTGTCTCCTAGCAACAAGACAGTTTAGATCACCTGGATCTGTGGGGAGCTACCGAGGATGCTGAGTTGAAATGCACACCCCTGGGGATGGGTCCGAATGTGCTTTTGTGTCTATGGAGACCTTGGAATGAAGCGGTGGCACTGGGGCCCTAAAGGGTTCTCCTAAACAGAGGCTTTGACACAGCTCCAACGTGCAAGTTTCCCATGTGTAGATGAGATGATTTCTGATGGGTGAAACAAGAAACAGCTATATGCTGCTTTTGAAATCCAGGCCTCTGAGGAGAGATGCCTGGAAACCAAAGCAATGGATCTGATTAGTGCCTAGGGGCCTGTTCTTTCCTTTTTACCTCTGGGGACATCTGTCTATGGGTCTGAGTGCAGGTAGGGGCTCATTTGGGCTCAGATTGCCCCTGTTTTTCCTGGGAAGCTACCACTATTGAGATATATCAGGGACTTTGGAGGTTTATCCTATTAGAAGGGTTGTGGCCATTGGAATGGGCACACACAATTCCCTTGGAGAGGGCAAGTACAGTCCTCAGGTTTGGCTCCAGGGGCCTGAGCCTGTAGGTTGTGTCGTCCAGCCCTTTTTGGACAGTTGTCTGAAAACACAAACTCGGCTTATGTTTCAGGTCATAGGTATGGCAGGACTGATCTACAGACCATGAGGAGAACTTTTCGGGATTTGAAAGAAGGGCGAGTGTGAGGCTCCTGCTCAAGTTTTTGTCTCGGGATATCGTGTCACTCATGGTCGTGGAATTTCTGGGTGACTTCATGGGAAATGGACGAGTCTTACTCTCTGGTGGTTTGGCCCCATCCAAAGAGTTTGGGGTCATTCTGTCGGCTGGAAGAAGTCCGTTTTATTTTGTTGTTGTTGTTGTTTTCTTTTTTAACCTCAGGTGTCCCACCAAATGAGGGATTTCAGAGTAGAGCCCTAGGAGGGGCGACTGGACAATCAGAAATCTGGTTAAAAATTGGGGCCTAGGGACATGTCAAGCCCATTATGACATCTAATGGTCCAGCCACTGAGAGGACTTACTAGAGGACAGGACTCATGCTGAGGGTCACAATGCGTGTGTATGCCCTCGTCGCACTCAAGAATGGGCGGGGCCTCAGGGTTTCTACTACACTGATCGTTGGACAACGTGCCAACCACAAGGGTTCTTGCCATGGGTAAGGAGGAGTTCTGATTTCTGCATCAGACTCACCCCTGGGCAGTGATTGGAGATAAGGTCTCGGTTCTGAAGCCTGAAAACTGAGGTAGGGAAGAGATGATGACCTAAGGCCTTGGCGGGTTTTATGTGCTCAGTGTGCGGTCAGCTTTCTGCGTGTTGGTCAGGAGGTCCGGGCTCAGGATGTGTTCGACAGTGCATTAGTGCCCAGGTTAGACTATATAATTTGGGTAAAGTCGAGTGCTGTGTAGGTTTACCCTCATTTAAGGTGCCTGGGCAGCTCATGAGGCAATCATTTTTTTCTCTAGAGGGCAGGCAGAGTGCTGCATTGTGGGTCCGGAATTGCCAAACTTGAGGGCTTTGGGGCCAGGAGTGTGAGGATGGAAGTCTGAGAAGACAAGCTAGACTTGGGTTTCAGGGCGAGGGCACGGCAGGTACCCCCTGCAGATCTGAACCAATATCTCATGCATCTGAAGTCAGGGCGAGGATCAGACGTTGGCTCAGGTGGGAGTTTCTGAGCATGACGGCCGCTTCATGAAGGGAGCGGAATCTCGAGACCATTGAGGTTTTCCCACGTTGGGAGTTGTGGGATGCCCCCTTCCAGGATTCCTTCTTCCGGACAATTGAGACCTGTTGGACAGCTCCAGGACATCCCATATGGAATGACTCCAGAGCACCGTTCACGGATGGATGCCTGGGAAGCCCGCCTCGCATTCCAATTGTCTCCTAGCAACAAGACAGTTTAGATCTGATGGCTCTGCGGGAGCAACCTCGGTGGCTGAGTTGAAATGGACTTTCCTGAGGATGTGTCCATATGTGTTTTTGTGTCCATGAGGGCCTTGGAATGGGGCGGTGGCACCGGCAACCTGAAGTACTTTCCTAAGCTTTGGACATGGCTCCCATGCACAGGTTTACTTGTGGAGACGAGATGAGTTCTGATGGGTGCCTCAGGAAAACCCCTATGCTCGTATTGGAATCAGGCTTTTGAGGACACATGCCTGTAACCCATAGCAATGGATCCTATTATGGCCTAGGGTCCTGTCTGGTTCAATCTTCTTCTCTGGGGACATCCATCTATGGTATGAGTGGAGGTCGATTATCAGCTGGTGTCAGACACCCCTTGTTTGTTCCGGGTGACCCACACTATTGGGATGGCCTAAGGGTCGTTGGAGGTTTCTCCTAATTTGTACGATTTTGGACCATGGAATGGGCAGAATTCCCATGGATTGGTAGGCACAGTCCTAATGTGTGGCTCCAGGGGCCCAGCCTGGAGGGCGTGTGGCCCAAGACGTTGAGGACAGAAGTCTGAAAACACAAACTCAGCTTAGGTTTGGGGACGTAGGTATGGTAGGCCCGATCTACAAACCATGAGAAGAACTCTACAGGATATGAAGAAAGTGCGAGTCTGTGGCGATTGCTCAGGCTTTTGTCTCTGGATTTTGTATCAGTGATGGCCGTGGAATGTCGGTGAGGCCTCATGGTCCATGGACGAATCTTCCTCTCTGAGGATTTGGCCCGATTCCCAATTGCTTTTCGTCAATCTGTGGGATGGGAGGACTCATTTCAGTTTTGTTACCTCAGGTGTCCCACCAAAAGAGGAATTCCAAAGCAAAGCCGTGGGGAAGACTGAAGGGACAATCCGAACTATGGTGAAAAATTGGGGCCTAGGGGCATGGCAAGCCCAATATGCTATCTCTTCATCCAGCCACTGAGTGGCCTTACTTGAGGACTGGGCTCAGCCTGAGGGTCACAATGTGTGTTTGTGACCAATGTGGCCCGCGAGCATGGGCGGGGCCTCATGGGCCACACTGGTTTCAACGACACTGAACGTTGGACAACATGCCAACCACAAGGTTTCTTGCCATGGGGAAGGATTTCTGATTTCTGCATCACCTTCAACCCTGGGCAGTGATTGGAGATAAGGTCTAGGTTCTGAAACCTGAAAACCGAGGTTGGGAAGAGATGACGACCTAAGGCCATGGCGGCTCGATGTGCTCAGTGTGCGGCCAGCTGTCTGGGAGGGGCCAGGGGGTCCAGGCTCAGGCTGTGTCAGAAAGGGCATTAGTGCCCTGGTCAGCCGATGTATTTGGGGTACAGCCAAGGTCGGTGCAGGTTGATCCTCATTTGGGGTTACTGGGTAGCCCCAGAGGACAATGTTTTTTATCTGGAGGGCAGGCAGAGTGCTGCATTGTAGTTCTGGATTGCCAAACTGGAGGCCTTGTGGGCCAGTAGTCTGACGACAAAAGTCTGAGAACACAAGCTAGGCTTAGGTTTCTGGGTGAGGCCATGGCAGGCACCATCTACAGACCTGAATCGAGATCTCGTGCATCTGAAGTCAGGGCGAGGATCAGACGATCGCTCAGGTTGGAGTTTCTGTCCCTGATGGCCCCTTCATGAATGGGGGGGCATCACGAGGCCATGGGGGTTTTCCCATGATGGGAGTTGTGAGAAGCTCCAAACTGCAGAGAGTCTTCGGCAGGACAATTGAGACCTGTTGTTTGGCTCCAGGCCAATGATTCTGAGCAGGGTTCTAAGGATGGATGGCTGGGTAGCCCACCTCGCATTCCAATTGTCTCCTAGCAACAAGACAGTTTAGATCTCCTGGATCTGTGGGGAGCTACCGAGGATGCTGAGTTGAAATGCACACCCCTGGGGATGGGTCCGAATGTGCTTTTGTGTCTATGGAGACCTTGGAATGAAGCGGTGGCACTGGGGCCCTAAAGGGTTCTCCTAAACAGAGGCTTTGACACAGCTCCAACGTGCAAGTTTCCCATGTGTAGATGAGATGTTTTCTGATGGGTGAAACAAGAAACAGCTATATGCTGCTTTTGAAATCCAGGCCTCTGAGGAGAGATGCCTGGAAACCAAAGCAATGGATCTGATTAGTGCCTAGGGGCCTGTTCTTTCCTTTTTACCTCTGGGGACATCTGTCGATGGGTCTGAGTGCAGGTAGGGGCTCATTTGGGCTCAGATTGCCCCTGTTTTTCCTGGGAAGCTACCACTATTGAGATATATCAGGGACTTTGGAGGTTTATCCTATTAGAAGGGTTGTGGCCATTGGAATGGGCACACACAATTCCCTTGGAGAGGGCAAGTACAGTCCTCAGGTTTGGCTCCAGGGGCCTGAGCCTGTAGGTTGTGTCGTCCAGCCCTTTTTGGACAGTTGTCTGAAAACACAAACTCGGCTTATGTTTCAGGTCATAGGTATGGCAGGACTGATCTACAGACCATGAGGAGAACTTTTCGGGATTTGAAAGAAGGGCGAGTGTGAGGCTCCTGCTCAAGTTTTTGTCTCTGGATATCGTGTCACTCATGGTCGTGGAATTTCTGGGTGACTTCATGGGAAATGGACGAGTCTTACTCTCTGGTGGTTTGGCCCCGTCCAAAGAGTTTGGGTTCATTCTGTGGGCTGGAAGAAGTCCGTTTTATTTTGTTGTTGTTGTTGTTTTCTTTTTTAACCTCAGTTGTCCCACCAAATGAGGGATTTCAGAGTAGAGCCCTAGGACTGGCGACTGGACAATCAGAAATCTGGTTAAAAATTGGGGCCTAGGGACATGTCAAGCCCATTATGACATCTAATGGTCCAGCCACTGAGAGGACTTACTAGAGGACAGGACTCATGCTGAGGGTCACAATGCGTGTGTATGCCCTCGTCGCACTCAAGAATGGGCGGGGCCTCAGGGTTTCTCCTACACTGATCGTTGGACAACGTGCCAACCACAAGGGTTCTTGCCATGGGTAAGGAGGAGTTCTGATTTCTGCATCAGACTCACCCCTGGGCAGTGATTGGAGATAAGGTCTCGGTTCTGAAGCCTGAAAACTGAGGTAGGGAAGAGATGATGACCTAAGGCCATGGCGGGTTTTATGTGCTCAGTGTGCGGTCAGCTTTCTGAGTGTTGGTCAGGAGGTCCGGGCTCAGGATGTGTTCGACAGTGCATTAGTGCCCAGGTTAGACTATATAATTTGGGTAAAGTCGAGTGCTGTGTAGGTTTACCCTCATTTAAGGTGCCTGGGCAGCTCATGAGGCAATCATTTTTTTCTCTAGAGGGCAGGCAGAGTGCTGCATTGTGGGTCCGGAATTGCCAAACTTGAGGGCTTTGGGGCCAGGAGTGTGAGGATGGAAGTCTGAGAAGACAAGCTAGACTTGGGTTTCAGGGCGAGGGCACGGCAGGTACCCCCTGCAGATCTGAACCAATATCTCATGCATCTGAAGTCAGGGCGAGGATCAGACGTTGGCTCAGGTGGGAGTTTCTGAGCATGACGGCCGCTTCATGAAGGGAGCGGAATCTCGAGACCATTGAGGTTTTCCCACGTTGGGAGTTGTGGGATGCCCCCTTCCAGGATTCCTTCTTCCGGACAATTGAGACCTGTTGGACAGCTCCAGGACATCCCATATGGAATGACTCCAGAGCACCGTTCGCGGATGGATGCCTGGGAAGCCCGCCTCGCATTCCAATTGTCTCCTAGCAACAAGACAGTTTAGATCGGATGGCTCTGCGGGAGCAACCTCGGTGGCTGAGTTGAAATGGACTTTCCTGAGGATGTGTCCTAATGTGTTTTTGTGTCCATGAGGGCCTTGGAAAGGGGCGGTGGCACCGGCAATCTAAAGTACTTTCCTAAGCTTTGGACATGGCTCCCATGCACAGGTTTACTTGTGGAGACGAGATGAGTTCTGATGGGTGCCTCAGGAAAACCCCTATGCTCGTATTGGAATCAGGCTTTTGAGGACACATGCCTGTAACCCATAGCAATGGATCCTATTATGGCCTAGGGTCCTGTCTGGTTCAATCTTCTTCTCTGGGGACATCCATCTATGGTATGAGTGGAGGTCGATTATCAGCTGGTGTCAGACACCCCTTGTTTGTTCCGGGTGACCCACACTATTGGGATGGCCTAAGGGTCGTTGGAGGTTTCTCCTAATTTGTACGATTTTGGACCATGGAATGGGCAGAATTCCCATGGATTGGTAGGCACAGTCCTAATGTGTGGCTCCAGGGGCCCAGCCTGGAGGGCGTGTGGCCCAAGACTTTGAGGACAGAAGTCTGAAAACACAAACTCAGCTTAGGTTTGGGGACGTAGGTATGGCAGGCCCGATCTACAAACCATGAGAAGAACTCTACAGGATATGAAGAAAGTGCGAGTCTGTGGCGATTGCTCAGGCTTTTGTCTCTGGATTTTGTATCAGTGATGGCCGTGGAATGTCGGTGAGGCCTCATGGTCCATGGACGAATCTTCCTCTCTGAGGATTTGGCCCGATTCCCAATTGCTTTTCGTCAATCTGTGGGATGGGAGGACTCATTTCAGGTTTGTTACCTCAGGTGTCCCACCAAAAGAGGAATTCCAAAGCAAAGCCGTGGGGAAGACTGAAGGGACAATCCGAACTATGGTGAAAAATTGGGGCCTAGGGGCATGGCAAGCCCAATATGCTATCTCTTCATCCAGCCACTGAGTGGCCTTACTTGAGGACTGGGCTCAGCCTGAGGGTCACAATGTGTGTTTGTGACCAATGTGGCCCGCGAGCATGGGCGGGGCCTCATGGGCCACACTGGTTTCAGCGACACTGAACGTTGGACAACATGCCAACCACAAGGTTTCTTGCCATGGGGAAGGATTTCTGATTTCTGCATCACCTTCAACCCTGGGCAGTGATTGGAGATAAGGTCTAGGTTCTGAAACCTGAAAACCGAGGTTGGGAAGAGATGACGACCTAAGGCCATGGCGGCTCGATGTGCTCAGTGTGCGGCCAGCTGTCTGGGAGGGGCCAGGGGGTCCAGGCTCAGGCTGTGTCAGAAAGGGCATTAGTGCCCTGGTCAGCCTATGTATTTGGGGTACAGCCAAGGTCGGTGCAGGTTGATCCTCCTTTGGGGTTACTGGGTAGCCCCAGAGGACAATGTTTTTTATCTGGAGGGCAGGCAGAGTGCTGCATTGTAGTTCTGGATTGCCAAACTGGAGGCCTTGTGGGCCAGTAGTCTGACGACAAAAGTCTGAGAACACAAGCTAGGCTTAGGTTTCTGGGTGAGGCCATGGCAGGCACCATCTACAGACCTGAATCGAGATCTCGTGCATCTGAAGTCAGGGCGAGGATCAGACGATCGCTCAGGTTGGAGTTTCTGTCCCTGATGGCCCCTTCATTAATGGGGGGGCATCACGAGGCCATGGGGGTTTTCCCATGATGGGAGTTGTGAGAAGCTCCAAACTGCAGAGAGTCTTCGGCAGGACAATTGAGACCTGTTATTTGGCTCCAGGACAATGATTCTGAGCAGGGTTCTAAGGATGGATGGCTGGGTAGCCCACCTCGCATTCCAATTGTCTCCTAGCAACAAGACAGTTTAGATCACCTGGATCTGTGGGGAGCTACCGAGGATGCTGAGTTGAAATGCACACCCCTGGGGATGGGTCCGAATGTGCTTTTGTGTCTATGGAGACCTTGGAATGAAGCGGTGGCACTGGGGCCCTAAAGGGTTCTCCTAAACAGAGGCTTTGACACAGCTCCAACGTGCAAGTTTCCCATGTGTAGATGAGATGTTTTCTGATGGGTGAAACAAGAAACAGCTATATGCTGCTTTTGAAATCCAGGCCTCTGAGGAGAGATGCCTGGAAACCAAAGCAATGGATCTGATTAGTGCCTAGGGGCCTGTTCTTTCCTTTTTACCTCTGGGGACATCTGTCTATGGGTCTGAGTGCAGGTAGGGGCTCATTTGGGCTCAGATCGCCCCTGTTTTTCCTGGGAAGCTACCACTATTGAGATATATCAGGGACTTTGGAGGTTTATCCTATTAGAAGGGTTGTGGCCATTGGAATGGGCACACACAATTCCCTTGGAGAGGGCAAGTACAGTCCTCAGGTTTGGCTCCAGGGGCCTGAGCCTGTAAGTTGTGTCGTCAGGCCTTTTTGGACAGTTGTCTGAAAACACAAACTCGGCTTATGTTTCAGGTCATAGGTATGGCAGGACTGATCTACAGACCATGAGGAGAACTTTTCGGGATTTGAAAGAAGGGCGAGTGTGAGGCTCCTGCTCAAGTTTTTGTCTCTGGATATCGTGTCACTCATGGTCGTGGAATTTCTGGGTGACTTCATGGGAAATGGACGAGTCTTACTCTCTGGTGGTTTGGCCCCGTCCAAAGAGTTTGGGTTCATTCTGTGGGCTGGAAGAAGTCCGTTTTATTTTGTTGTTGTTGTTGTTTTCTTTTTTAACCTCAGTTGTCCCACCAAATGAGGGATTTCAGAGTAGAGCCCTAGGACTGGCGACTGGACAATCAGAAATCTGGTTAAAAATTGGGGCCTAGGGACATGTCAAGCCCATTATGACATCTAATGGTCCAGCCACTGAGAGGACTTACTAGAGGACAGGACTCATGCTGAGGGTCACAATGCGTGTGTATGCCCTCGTCGCACTCAAGAATGGGCGGGGCCTCAGGGTTTCTCCTACACTGATCGTTGGACAACGTGCCAACCACAAGGGTTCTTGCCATGGGTAAGGAGGAGTTCTGATTTCTGCATCAGACTCACCCCTGGGCAGTGATTGGAGATAAGGTCTCGGTTCTGAAGCCTGAAAACTGAGGTAGGGAAGAGATGATGACCTAAGGCCATGGCGGGTTTTATGTGCTCAGTGTGCGGTCAGCTTTCTGAGTGTTGGTCAGGAGGTCCGGGCTCAGGATGTGTTCGACAGTGCATTAGTGCCCAGGTTAGACTATATAATTTGGGTAAAGTCGAGTGCTGTGTAGGTTTACCCTCATTTAAGGTGCCTGGGCAGCTCATGAGGCAATCATTTTTTTCTCTAGAGGGCAGGCAGAGTGCTGCATTGTGGGTCCGGAATTGCCAAACTTGAGGGCTTTGGGGCCAGGAGTGTGAGGATGGAAGTCTGAGAAGACAAGCTAGACTTGGGTTTCAGGGCGAGGGCACGGCAGGTACCCCCTGCAGATCTGAACCAATATCTCATGCATCTGAAGTCAGGGCGAGGATCAGACGTTGGCTCAGGTGGGAGTTTCTGAGCATGACGGCCGCTTCATGAAGGGAGCGGAATCTCGAGACCATTGAGGTTTTCCCACGTTGGGAGTTGTGGGATGCCCCCTTCCAGGATTCCTTCTTCCGGACAATTGAGACCTGTTGGACAGCTCCAGGACATCCCATATGGAATGACTCCAGAGCACCGTTCGCGGATGGATGCCTGGGAAGCCCGCCTCGCATTCCAATTGTCTCCTAGCAACAAGACAGTTTAGATCGGATGGCTCTGCGGGAGCAACCTCGGTGGCTGAGTTGAAATGGACTTTCCTGAGGATGTGTCCTAATGTGTTTTTGTGTCCATGAGGGCCTTGGAATGGGGCGGTGGCACCGGCAATCTGAAGTACTTTCCTAAGCTTTGGACATGGCTCCCATGCACAGGTTTACTTGTGGAGACGAGATGAGTTCTGATGGGTGCCTCAGGAAAACCCCTATGCTCGTATTGGAATCAGGCTTTTGAGGACACATGCCTGTAACCCATAGCAATGGATCCTATTATGGCCTAGGGTCCTGTCTGGTTCAATCTTCTTCTCTGGGGACATCCATCTATGGTATGAGTGGAGGTCGATTATCAGCTGGTGTCAGACACCCCTTGTTTGTTCCGGGTGACCCACACTATTGGGATGGCCTAAGGGTCGTTGGAGGTTTCTCCTAATTTGTACGATTTTGGACCATGGAATGGGCAGAATTCCCATGGATTGGTAGGCACAGTCCTAATGTGTGGCTCCAGGGGCCCAGCCTGGAGGGCGTGTGGCCCAAGACTTTGAGGACAGAAGTCTGAAAACACAAACTCAGCTTAGGTTTGGGGACGTAGGTATGGCAGGCCCGATCTACAAAACATGAGAAGAACTCTACAGGATATGAAGAAAGTGCGAGTCTGTGGCGATTGCTCAGGCTTTTGTCTCTGGATTTTGTATCAGTGATGGCCGTGGAATGTCGGTGAGGCCTCATGGTCCATGGACGAATCTTCCTCTCTGAGGATTTGGCCCGATTCCCAATTGCTTTTCGTCAATCTGTGGGATGGGAGGACTCATTTCAGGTTTGTTACCTCAGGTGTCCCACCAAAAGAGGAATTCCAAAGCAAAGCCGTGGGGAAGACTGAAGGGACAATCCGAACTATGGTGAAAAATTGGGGCCTAGGGGCATGGCAAGCCCAATATGCTATCTCTTCATCCAGCCACTGAGTGGCCTTACTTGAGGACTGGGCTCAGCCTGAGGGTCACAATGTGTGTTTGTGACCAATGTGGCCCGCGAGCATGGGCGGGGCCTCATGGGCCACACTGGTTTCAGCGACACTGAACGTTGGACAACATGCCAACCACAAGGTTTCTTGCCATGGGGAAGGATTTCTGATTTCTGCATCACCTTCAACCCTGGGCAGTGATTGGAGATAAGGTCTAGGTTCTGAAACCTGAAAACCGAGGTTGGGAAGAGATGACGACCTAAGGCCATGGCGGCTCGATGTGCTCAGTGTGCGGCCAGCTGTCTGGGAGGGGCCAGGGGGTCCAGGCTCAGGCTGTGTCAGAAAGGGCATTAGTGCCCTGGTCAGCCTATGTATTTGGGGTACAGCCAAGGTCGGTGCAGGTTGATCCTCCTTTGGGGTTACTGGGTAGCCCCAGAGGACAATGTTTTTTATCTGGAGGGCAGGCAGAGTGCTGCATTGTAGTTCTGGATTGCCAAACTGGAGGCCTTGTGGGCCAGTAGTCTGACGACAAAAGTCTGAGAACACAAGCTAGGCTTAGGTTTCTGGGTGAGGCCATGGCAGGCACCATCTACAGACCTGAATCGAGATCTCGTGCATCTGAAGTCAGGGCGAGGATCAGACGATCGCTCAGGTTGGAGTTTCTGTCCCTGATGGCCCCTTCATTAATGGGGGGGCATCACGAGGCCATGGGGGTTTTCCCATGATGGGAGTTGTGAGAAGCTCCAAACTGCAGAGAGTCTTCGGCAGGACAATTGAGACCTGTTATTTGGCTCCAGGACAATGATTCTGAGCAGGGTTCTAAGGATGGATGGCTGGGTAGCCCACCTCGCATTCCAATTGTCTCCTAGCAACAAGACAGTTTAGATCACCTGGATCTGTGGGGAGCTACCGAGGATGCTGAGTTGAAATGCACACCCCTGGGGATGGGTCCGAATGTGCTTTTGTGTCTATGGAGACCTTGGAATGAAGCGGTGGCACTGGGGCCCTAAAGGGTTCTCCTAAACAGAGGCTTTGACACAGCTCCAACGTGCAAGTTTCCCATGTGTAGATGAGATGTTTTCTGATGGGTGAAACAAGAAACAGCTATATGCTGCTTTTGAAATCCAGGCCTCTGAGGAGAGATGCCTGGAAACCAAAGCAATGGATCTGATTAGTGCCTAGGGGCCTGTTCTTTCCTTTTTACCTCTGGGGACATCTGTCTATGGGTCTGAGTGCAGGTAGGGGCTCATTTGGGCTCAGATCGCCCCTGTTTTTCCTGGGAAGCTACCACTATTGAGATATATCAGGGACTTTGGAGGTTTATCCTATTAGAAGGGTTGTGGCCATTGGAATGGGCACACACAATTCCCTTGGAGAGGGCAAGTACAGTCCTCAGGTTTGGCTCCAGGGGCCTGAGCCTGTAAGTTGTGTCGTCAGGCCTTTTTGGACAGTTGTCTGAAAACACAAACTCGGCTTATGTTTCAGGTCATAGGTATGGCAGGACTGATCTACAGACCATGAGGAGAACTTTTCGGGATTTGAAAGAAGGGCGAGTGTGAGGCTCCTGCTCAAGTTTTTGTCTCTGGATATCGTGTCACTCATGGTCGTGGAATTTCTGGGTGACTTCATGGGAAATGGACGAGTCTTACTCTCTGGTGGTTTGGCCCCGTCCAAAGAGTTTGGGTTCATTCTGTGGGCTGGAAGAAGTCCGTTTTATTTTGTTGTTGTTGTTGTTTTCTTTTTTAACCTCAGTTGTCCCACCAAATGAGGGATTTCAGAGTAGAGCCCTAGGACTGGCGACTGGACAATCAGAAATCTGGTTAAAAATTGGGGCCTAGGGACATGTCAAGCCCATTATGACATCTAATGGTCCAGCCACTGAGAGGACTTACTAGAGGACAGGACTCATGCTGAGGGTCACAATGCGTGTGTATGCCCTCGTCGCACTCAAGAATGGGCGGGGCCTCAGGGTTTCTCCTACACTGATCGTTGGACAACGTGCCAACCACAAGGGTTCTTGCCATGGGTAAGGAGGAGTTCTGATTTCTGCATCAGACTCACCCCTGGGCAGTGATTGGAGATAAGGTCTCGGTTCTGAAGCCTGAAAACTGAGGTAGGGAAGAGATGATGACCTAAGGCCATGGCGGGTTTTATGTGCTCAGTGTGCGGTCAGCTTTCTGCGTGTTGGTCAGGAGGTCCGGGCTCAGGATGTGTTCGACAGTGCATTAGTGCCCAGGTTAGACTATATAATTTGGGTAAAGTCGAGTGCTGTGTAGGTTTACCCTCATTTAAGGTGCCTGGGCAGCTCATGAGGCAATCATTTTTTTCTCTAGAGGGCAGGCAGAGTGCTGCATTGTGGGTCCGGAATTGCCAAACTTGAGGGCTTTGGGGCCAGGAGTGTGAGGATGGAAGTCTGAGAAGACAAGCTAGACTTGGGTTTCAGGGCGAGGGCACGGCAGGTACCCCCTGCAGATCTGAACCAATATCTCATGCATCTGAAGTCAGGGCGAGGATCAGACGTTGGCTCAGGTGGGAGTTTCTGAGCATGACGGCCGCTTCATGAAGGGAGCGGAATCTCGAGACCATTGAGGTTTTCCCACGTTGGGAGTTGTGGGATGCCCCCTTCCAGGATTCCTTCTTCCGGACAATTGAGACCTGTTGGACAGCTCCAGGACATCCCATATGGAATGACTCCAGAGCACCGTTCGCGGATGGATGCCTGGGAAGCCCGCCTCGCATTCCAATTGTCTCCTAGCAACAAGACAGTTTAGATCGGATGGCTCTGCGGGAGCAACCTCGGTGGCTGAGTTGAAATGGACTTTCCTGAGGATGTGTCCTAATGTGTTTTTGTGTCCATGAGGGCCTTGGAATGGGGCGGTGGCACCGGCAACCTGAAGTACTTTCCTAAGCTTTGGACATGGCTCCCATGCACAGGTTTACTTGTGGAGACGAGATGAGTTCTGATGGGTTCCTCAGGAAAACCCCTATGCTCGTATTGGAATCAGGCTTTTGAGGACACATGCCTGTAACCCATAGCAATGGATCCTATTATGGCCTAGGGTCCTGTCTGGTTCAATCTTCTTCTCTGGGGACATCCATCTATGGTATGAGTGGAGGTCGATTATCAGCTGGTGTCAGACACCCCTTGTTTGTTCCGGGTGACCCACACTATTGGGATGGCCTAAGGGTCGTTGGAGGTTTCTCTTAATTTGTACGATTTTGGACCATGGAATGGGCAGAATTCCCATGGATTGGTAGGCACAGTCCTAATGTGTGGCTCCAGGGGCCCAGCCTGGAGGGCGTGTGGCCCAAGACTTTGAGGACAGAAGTCTGAAAACACAAACTCAGCTTAGGTTTGGGGACGTAGGTATGGCAGGCCCGATCTACAAACCATGAGAAGAACTCTACAGGATATGAAGAAAGTGCGAGTCTGTGGCGATTGCTCAGGCTTTTGTCTCCGGATTTTGTATCAGTGATGGCCGTGGAATGTCGGTGAGGCCTCATGGTCCATGGACGAATCTTCCTCTCTGAGGATTTGGCCCGATTCCCAATTGCTTTTCGTCAATCTGTGGGATGGGAGGACTCATTTCAGGTTTGTTACCTCAGGTGTCCCACCAAAAGAGGAATTCCAAAGCAAAGCCGTGGGGAAGACTGAAGGGACAATCCGAACTATGGTGAAAAATTGGGGCCTAGGGGCATGGCAAGCCCAATATGCTATCTCTTCATCCAGCCACTGAGTGGCCTTACTTGAGGACTGGGCTCAGCCTGAGGGTCACAATGTGTGTTTGTGACCAATGTGGCCCGCGAGCATGGGCGGGTCCTCATGGGCCACACTGGTTTCAGCGACACTGAACGTTGGACAACATGCCAACCACAAGGTTTCTTGCCATGGGGAAGGAGTTCTGATTTCTGCATCACCTTCAACCCTGGGCAGTGATTGGAGATAAGGTCTAGGTTCTGAAACCTGAAAACCGAGGTTGGGAAGAGATGACGACCTAAGGCCATGGCGGCTCGATGTGCTCAGTGTGCGGCCAGCTGTCTGGGAGGGGCCAGGGGGTCCAGGCTCAGGCTGTGTCAGAAAGGGCATTAGTGCCCTGGTCAGCCTATGTATTTGGGGTACAGCCAAGGTCGGTGCAGGTTGATCCTCCTTTGGGGTTACTGGGTAGCCCCAGAGGACAATGTTTTTTATCTGGAGGGCAGGCAGAGTGCTGCATTGTAGTTCTGGATTGCCAAACTGGAGGCCTTGTGGGCCAGTAATCTGACGACAAAAGTCTGAGAACACAAGCTAGGCTTAGGTTTCTGGGTGAGGCCATGGCAGGCACCATCTACAGACCTGAATCGAGATCTCGTGCATCTGAAGTCAGGGCGAGGATCAGACGATCGCTCAGGTTGGAGTTTCTGTCCCTGATGGCCCCTTCATGAATGGGGGGGCATCACGAGGCCATGGGGGTTTTCCCATGATGGGAGTTGTGAGAAGCTCCAAACTGCAGAGAGTCTTCGGCAGGACAATTGAGACCTGTTGTTTGGCTCCAGGGCAATGATTCTGAGCAGGGTTCTAAGGATGGATGGCTGGGTAGCCCACCTCGCATTCCAATTGTCTCCTAGCAACAAGACAGTTTAGATCTCCTGGATCTGTGGGGAGCTACCGAGGATGCTGAGTTGAAATGCACACCCCTGGGGATGGGTCCGAATGTGCTTTTGTGTCTATGGAGACCTTGGAATGAAGTGGTGGCACTGGGGCCCTAAAGGGTTCTCCTAAACAGAGGCTTTGACACAGCTCCAACGTGCAAGTTTCCCATGTGTAGATGAGATGTTTTCTGATGGGTGAAACAAGAAACAGCTATATGCTGCTTTTGAAATCCAGGCCTCTGAGGAGAGATGCCTGGAAACCAAAGCAATGGATCTGATTAGTGCCTAGGGGCCTGTTCTTTCCTTTTTACCTCTGGGGACATCTGTCTATGGGTCTGAGTGCAGGTAGGGGCTCATTTGGGCGCAGATTGCCCCTGTTTTTCCTGGGAAGCTACCACTATTGAGATATATCAGGGACTTTGGAGGTTTATCCTATTAGAAGGGTTGTGGCCATTGGAATGGGCACACACAATTCCCTTGGAGAGGGCAAGTACAGTCCTCAGGTTTGGCTCCAGGGTCCTGAGCCTGTAAGTTGTGTCGTCCAGCCCTTTTTGGACAGTTGTCTGAAAACACAAACTCGGCTTATGTTTCAGGTCATAGGTATGGCAGGACTGATCTACAGACCATGAGGAGAACTTTTCGGGATTTGAAAGAAGGGCGAGTGTGAGGCTCCTGCTCAAGTTTTTGTCTCGGGATATCGTGTCACTCATGGTCGTGGAATTTCTGGGTGACTTCATGGGAAATGGACGAGTCTTACTCTCTGGTGGTTTGGCCCCGTCCAAAGAGTTTGGGGTCATTCTGTCGGCTGGAAGAAGTCCGTTTTATTTTGTTGTTGTTGTTGTTTTCTTTTTTAACCTCAGGTGTCCCACCAAATGAGGGATTTCAGAGTAGAGCCCTAGGAGGGGCGACTGGACAATCAGAAATCTGGTTAAAAATTGGGGCCTAGGGACATGTCAAGCCCATTATGACATCTAATGGTCCAGCCACTGAGAGGACTTACTAGAGGACAGGACTCATGCTGAGAATCACAATGCGTGTGTATGCCCTCGTCGCACTCAAGAATGGGCGGGGCCTCAGGGTTTCTCCTACACTGATCGTTGGACAACGTGCCAACCACAAGGGTTCTTGCCATGGGTAAGGAGGAGTTCTGATTTCTGCATCAGACTCACCCCTGGGCAGTGATTGGAGATAAGGTCTCGGTTCTGAAGCCTGAAAACTGAGGTAGGGAAGAGATGATGACCTAAGGCCATGGCGGGTTTTATGTGCTCAGTGTGCGGTCAGCTTTCTGGGTGTTGGTCAGGAGGTCCGGGCTCAGGATGTGTTCGACAGTGCATTAGTGCCCAGGTTAGACTATATAATTTGGGTAAAGTCGAGTGCTGTGTAGGTTTACCCTCATTTAAGGTGCCTGGGCAGCTCATGAGGCAATCATTTTTTTCTCTAAAGGGCAGGCAGAGTGCTGCATTGTGGGTCCGGAATTGCCAAACTTGAGGGCTTTGGGGCCAGGAGTGTGAGGATGGAAGTCTGAGAAGACAAGCTAGACTTGGGTTCAGGGCGAGGGCACGGCAGGTACCCCCTGCAGATCTGAACCAATATCTCATGCATCTGAAGTCAGGGCGAGGATCAGACGTTGGCTCAGGTGGGAGTTTCTGAGCATGACGGCCGCTTCATGAAGGGAGCGGAATCTCGAGACCATTGAGGTTTTCCCACGTTGGGAGTTGTGGGATGCCCCCTTCCAGGATTCCTTCTTCCGGACAATTGAGACCTGTTGGACAGCTCCAGGACATCCCATATGGAATGACTCCAGAGCACCGTTCGCGGATGGATGCCTGGGAAGCCCGCCTCGCATTCCAATTGTCTCCTAGCAACAAGACAGTTTAGATCTGATGGCTCTGCGGGAGCAACCTCGGTGGCTGAGTTGAAATGGACTTTCCTGAGGATGTGTCCTAATGTGTTTTTGTGTCCATGAGGGCCTTGGAATGGGGCGGTGGCACCGGCAACCTGAAGTACTTTCCTAAGCTTTGGACATGGCTCCCATGCACAGGTTTACTTGTGGAGACGAGATGAGTTCTGATGGGTGCCTCAGGAAAACCCCTATGCTCGTATTGGAATCAGGCTTTTGAGGACACATGCCTGTAACCCATAGCAATGGATCCTATTATGGCCTAGGGTCCTGTCTGGTTCAATCTTCTTCTCTGGGGACATCCATCTATGGTATGAGTGGAGGTCGATTATCAGCTGGTGTCAGACACCCCTTGTTTGTTCCGGGTGACCCACACTATTGGGATGGCCTAAGGGTCGTTGGAGGTTTCTCCTAATTTGTACGATTTTGGACCATGGAATGGGCAGAATTCCCATGGATTGGTAGGCACAGTCCTAATGTGTGGCTCCAGGGGCCCAGCCTGGAGGGCGTGTGGCCCAAGACGTTGAGGACAGAAGTCTGAAAACACAAACTCAGCTTAGGTTTGGGGACGTAGGTATGGCAGGCCCGATCTACAAACCATGAGAAGAACTCTACAGGATATGAAGAAAGTGCGAGTCTGTGGCGATTGCTCAGGCTTTTGTCTCTGGATTTTGTATCAGTGATGGCCGTGGAATGTCGGTGAGGCCTCATGGTCCATGGACGAATCTTCCTCTATGAGGATTTGGCCCGATTCCCAATTGCTTTTCGTCAATCTGTGGGATGGGAGGACTCATTTCAGTTTTGTTACCTCAGGTGTCCCACCAAATGAGGAATTCCAAAGCAAAGCCGTGGGGAAGACTGAAGGGACAATCCGAACTATGGTGAAAAATTGGGGCCTAGGGGCATGGCAAGCCCAATATGCTATCTCTTCATCCAGCCACTGAGTGGCCTTACTTGAGGACTGGGCTCAGCCTGAGGGTCACAATGTGTGTTTGTGACAAATGTGGCCCGCGAGCATGGGTGGGGCCTCATGGGCCACACTGGTTTCAACGACACTGAACGTTGGACAACATGCCAACCGCAAGGTTTCTTGCCATGGGGAAGGAGTTCTGATTTCTGCATCACCTTCAACCCTGGGCAGTGATTGGAGATAAGGTCTAGGTTCTGAAACCTGAAAACCGAGGTTGGGAAGAGATGACGACCTAAGGCCATGGCGGCTGGATGTGCTCAGTGTGCGGCCAGCTGTCTGGGAGGGGCCAGGGGGTCCAGGCTCAGGCTGTGTCAGAAAGGGCATTAGTGCCCTGGTCAGCCTATGTATTTGGGGTACAGCCAAGGTCGGTGCAGGTTGATCCTCCTTTGGGGTTACTGGGTAGCCCCAGAGGACAATGTTTTTTATCTGGAGGGCAGGCAGAGTGCTGCATTGTAGTTCTGGATTGCCAAACTGGAGGCCTTGTGGGCCAGTAGTCTGACGACAAAAGTCTGAGAACACAAGCTAGGCTTAGGTTTCTGGGTGAGGCCATGGCAGGCACCATCTACAGACCTGAATCGAGATCTCGTGCATCTGAAGTCAGCGCGAGGATCAGACGATCGCTCAGGTTGGAGTTTCTGTCCCTGATGGCCCCTTCATGAATGGGGGGGCATCACGAGGCCATGGGGGTTTTCCCATGATGGGAGTTGTGAGAAGCTCCAAACTGCAGAGAGTCTTCGGCAGGACAATTGAGACCTGTTGTTTGGCTCCAGGCCAATGATTCTGAGCAGGGTTCTAAGGATGGATGGCTGGGTAGCCCACCTCGCATTCCAATTGTCTCCTAGCAACAAGACAGTTTAGATCTCCTGGATCTGTGGGGAGCTACCGAGGATGCTGAGTTGAAATGCACACCCCTGGGGATGGGTCCGAATGTGCTTTTGTGTCTATGGAGACCTTGGAATGAAGCGGTGGCACTGGGGCCCTAAAGGGTTCTCCTAAACAGAGGCTTTGACACAGCTCCAACGTGCAAGTTTCCCATGTGTAGATGAGATGTTTTCTGATGGGTGAAACAAGAAACAGCTATATGCTGCTTTTGAAATCCAGGCCTCTGAGGAGAGATGCCTGGAAACCAAAGCAATGGATCTGATTAGTGCCTAGGGGCCTGTTCTTTCCTTTTTACCTCTGGGGACATCTGTCTATGGGTCTGAGTGCAGGTAGGGGCTCATTTGGGCTCAGATTGCCCCTGTTTTTCCTGGGAAGCTACCACTATTGAGATATATCAGGGACTTTGGAGGTTTATCCTATTAGAAGGGTTGTGGCCATTGGAATGGGCACACACAATTCCCTTGGAGAGGGCAAGTACAGTCCTCAGGTTTGGCTCCAGGGGCCTGAGCCTGTAGGTTGTGTCGTCCAGCCCTTTTTGGACAGTTGTCTGAAAACACAAACTCGGCTTATGTTTCAGGTCATAGGTATGGCAGGACTGATCTACAGACCATGAGGAGAACTTTTCGGGATTTGAAAGAAGGGCGAGTGTGAGGCTCCTGCTCAAGTTTTTGTCTCGGGATATCGTGTCACTCATGGTCGTGGAATTTCTGGGTGACTTCATGGGAAATGGACGAGTCTTACTTTCTGGTGGTTTGGCCCCGTCCAAAGAGTTTGGGTTCATTCTGTGGGCTGGAAGAAGTCCGTTTTATTTTGTTGTTGTTGTTGTTTTCTTTTTTAACCTCAGGTGTCCCACCAAATGAGGGATTTCAGAGTAGAGCCCTAGGAGGGGCGACTGGACAATCAGAAATCTGGTTAAAAATTGGGGCCTAGGGACATGTCAAGCCCATTATGACATCTAATGGTCCAGCCACTGAGAGGATTTACTAGAGGACAGGACTCATGCTGAGGGTCACAATGCGTGTGTATGCCCTCGTCGCACTCAAGAATGGGCGGGGCCTCAGGGTTTCTCCTACACAGATCGTTGGACAACGTGCCAACCACAAGGGTTCTTGCCATGGTTAAGGAGGAGTTCTGATTTCTGCATCAGATTCACCCCTGGGCAGTGATTGGAGATAAGGTCTCGGTTCTGAAGCCTGAAAACTGAGGTAGGGAAGAGATGATGACCTAAGGCCATGGCGGGTTTTATGTGCTCAGTGTGCGGTCAGCTTTCTGGGTGTTGGTCAGGAGGTCCGGGCTCAGGATGTGTTCGACAGTGCATTAGTGCCCAGGTTAGACTATATAATTTGGGTAAAGTCGAGTGCTGTGTAGGTTTACCCTCATTTAAGGTGCCTGGGCAGCTCATGAGGCAATCATTTTTTTCTCTAGAGGGCAGGCAGAGTGCTGCATTGTGGGTCCGGAATTGCCAAACTTGAGGGCTTTGGGGCCAGGAGTGTGAGGATGGAAGTCTGAGAAGACAAGCTAGACTTGGGTTTCAGGGCGAGGGCACGGCGGGTACCCCCTGCAGATCTGAACCAATATCTCATGCATCTGAAGTCAGGGCGAGGATCAGACGTTGGCTCAGGTGGGAGTTTCTGAGCATGACGGCCGCTTCATGAAGGGAGCGGAATCTCGAGACCATTGAGGTTTTCCCACGTTGGGAGTTGTGGGATGCCCCCTTCCAGGATTCCTTCTTCCGGACAATTGAGACCTGTTGGACAGCTCCAGGACATCCCATATGGAATGACTCCAGAGCACCGTTCACGGATGGATGCCTGGGAAGCCCGCCTCGCATTCCAATTGTCTCCTAGCAACAAGACAGTTTAGATCTGATGGCTCTGCGGGAGCAACCTCGGTGGCTGAGTTGAAATGGACTTTCCTGAGGATGTGTCCTAATGTGTTTTTGTGTCCATGAGGGCCTTGGAATGGGGCGGTGGCACCGGCAACCTGAAGTACTTTCCTAAGCTTTGGACATGGCTCCCATGCACAGGTTTACTTGTGGAGACGAGATGAGTTCTGATGGGTTCCTCAGGAAAACCCCTATGCTCGTATTGGAATCAGGCTTTTGAGGACACATGCCTGTAACCCATAGCAATGGATCCTATTATGGCCTAGGGTCCTGTCTGGTTCAATCTTCTTCTCTGGGGACATCCATCTATGGTATGAGTGGAGGTCGATTATCAGCTGGTGTCAGACACCCCTTGTTTGTTCCGGGTGACCCACACTATTGGGATGGCCTAAGGGTCGTTGGAGGTTTCTCCTAATTTGTACGATTTTGGACCATGGAATGGGCAGAATTCCCATGGATTGGTAGGCACAGTCCTAATATGTGGCTCCAGGGGCCCAGCCTGGAGGGCGTGTGGCCCTAGACGTTGAGGACAGAAGTCTGAAAACACAAACTCAGCTTAGGTTTTGGGACGTAGGTATGGCAGGCCCGATCTACAAACCATGAGAAGAACTCTACAGGATATGAAGAAAGTGCGAGTCTGTGGCGATTGCTCAGGCTTTTGTCTCTGGATTTTGTATCAGTGATGGCCGTGGAATGTCGGGGAGGCCGCATGGGCCATGGACGAATCTTCCTCTCTGAGGATTTGGCCCGATTCCCAATTGCTTTTCGTCAATCTGTGGGATGGGAGGACTCATTTCAGTTTTGTTACCTCAGGTGTCCCACCAAAAGAGGAATTCCAAAGCAAAGCCGTGGGGAAGACTGAAGGGACAATCCGAACTATGGTGAAAAATTGGGGCCTAGGGGCATGGCAAGCCCAATATGCTATCTCTTCATCCAGCCACTGAGTGGCCTTACTTGAGGACTGGGCTCAGCCTGAGGGTCACAATGTGTGTTTGTGACCAATGTGGCACGCGAGCATGGGCGGGGCCTCATGGGCCACACTGGTTTCAACGACACTGAACGTTGGACAACATGCCAACCACAAGGTTTCTTGCCATGGGGAAGGAGTTCTGATTTCTGCTTCACCTTCAACCCTGGGCAGTGATTGGAGATAAGGTCTAGGTTCTGAAACCTGAAAACCGAGGTTGGGAAGAGATGACGACCTAAGGCCATGGCGGCTGGATGTGCTCAGTGTGCGGCCAGCTGTCTGGGAGGGGCCAGGGGGTCCAGGCTCAGGCTGTGTCAGAAAGGGCATTAGTGCCCTGGTCAGTCTATGTATTTGGGGTACAGCCAAGGTCGGTGCAGGTTGATCCTCCTTTGGGGTTACTGGGTAGCCCCAGAGGACAATGTTTTTTATCTGGAGGGCAGGCAGAGTGCTGCATTGTAGTTCTGGATTGCCAAACTGGAGGCCTTGTGGGCCAGTAGTCTGACGACAAAAGTCTGAGAACACAAGCTAGGCTTAGGTTTCTGGGTGAGGCCATGGCAGGCACCATCTACAGACCTGCATCGAAATCTCGTGCATCTGAAGTCAGGGCGAGGATCAGACGATCGCTCAGGTTGGAGTTTCTGTCCCTGATGGCCCCTTCATGAATGGGGGGGCATCACGAGGCCATGGGGGTTTTCCCATGATGGGAGTTGTGAGAAGCTCCAAACTGCAGAGAGTCTTCGGCAGGACAATTGAGACCTGTTGTTTGGCTCCAGGCCAATGATTCTGAGCAGGGTTCTAAGGATGGATGGCTGGGTAGCCCACCTCGCATTCCAATTGTCTCCTAGCAACAAGACAGTTTAGATCTCCTGGATCTGTGGGGAGCTACCGAGGATGCTGAGTTGAAATGCACACCCCTGGGGATGGGTCCGAATGTGCTTTTGTGTCTATGGAGACCTTGGAATGAAGCGGTGGCACTGGGGCCCTAAAGGGTTCTCCTAAACAGAGGCTTTGACACAGCTCCAACGTGCAAGTTTCCCATGTGTAGATGAGATGTTTTCTGATGGGTGAAACAAGAAACAGCTATATGCTGCTTTTGAAATCCAGGCCTCTGAGGAGAGATGCCTGGAAACCAAAGCAATGGATCTGATTAGTGCCTAGGGGCCTGTTCTTTCCTTTTTACCTCTGGGGACATCTGTCTATTGGTCTGAGTGCAGGTAGGGGCTCATTTGGGCGCAGATTGCCCCTGTTTTTCCTGGGAAGCTACCACTATTGAGATATATCAGGGACTTTGGAGGTTTATCCTATTAGAAGGGTTGTGGCCATTGGAATGGGCACACACAATTCCCTTGGAGAGGGCAAGTACAGTCCTCAGGTTTGGCTCCAGGGGCCTGAGCCTGTAAGTTGTGTCGTCCAGCCCTTTTTGGACAGTTGTCTGAAAACACAAACTCGGCTTATGTTTCAGGTCATAGGTATGGCAGGACTGATCTACAGACCATGAGGAGAACTTTTCGGGATTTGAAAGAAGGGCGAGTGTGAGGCTCCTGCTCAAGTTTTTGTCTCGGGATATCGTGTCACTCATGGTCGTGGAATTTCTGGGTGACTTCATGGGAAATGGACGAGTCTTACTCTCTGGTGGTTTGGCCCCGTCCAAAGAGTTTGGGGTCATTCTGTCGGCTGGAAGAAGTCCGTTTTATTTTGTTGTTGTTGTTGTTTTCTTTTTTAACCTCAGGTGTCCCACCAAATGAGGGATTTCAGAGTAGAGCCCTAGGAGGGGCGACTGGACAATCAGAAATCTGGTTAAAAATTGGGGCCTAGGGACATGTCAAGCCCATTATGACATCTAATGGTCCAGCCACTGAGAGGACTTACTAGAGGACAGGACTCATGCTGAGAATCACAATGCGTGTGTATGCCCTCGTCGCACTCAAGAATGGGCGGGGCCTCAGGGTTTCTCCTACACTGATCGTTGGACAACGTGCCAACCACAAGGGTTCTTGCCATGGGTAAGGAGGAGTTCTGATTTCTGCATCAGACTCACCCCTGGGCAGTGATTGGAGATAAGGTCTCGGTTCTGAAGCATGAAAACTGAGGTAGGGAAGAGATGATGACCTAAGGCCATGGCGGGTTTTATGTGCTCAGTGTGCGGTCAGCTTTCTGGGTGTTGGTCAGGAGGTCCGGGCTCAGGATGTGTTCGACAGTGCATTAGTGCCCAGGTTAGACTATATAATTTGGGTAAAGTCGAGTGCTGTGTAGGTTTACCCTCATTTAAGGTGCCTGGGCAGCTCATGAGGCAATCATTTTTTTCTCTAAAGGGCAGGCAGAGTGCTGCATTGTGGGTCCGGAATTGCCAAACTTGAGGGCTTTGGGGCCAGGAGTGTGAGGATGGAAGTCTGAGAAGACAAGCTAGACTTGGGTTTCAGGGCGAGGGCACGGCAGGTACCCCCTGCAGATCTGAACCAATATCTCATGCATCTGAAGTCAGGGCGAGGATCAGACGTTGGCTCAGGTGGGAGTTTCTGAGCATGACGGCCGCTTCATGAAGGGAGCGGAATCTCGAGACCATTGAGGTTTTCCCACGTTGGGAGTTGTGGGATGCCCCCTTCCAGGATTCCTTCTTCCGGACAATTGAGACCTGTTGGACAGCTCCAGGACATCCCATATGGAATGACTCCAGAGCACCGTTCGCGGATGGATGCCTGGGAAGCCCGCCTCGCATTCCAATTGTCTCCTAGCAACAAGACAGTTTAGATCTGATGGCTCTGCGGGAGCAACCTCGGTGGCTGAGTTGAAATGGACTTTCCTGAGGATGTGTCCTAATGTGTTTTTGTGTCCATGAGGGCCTTGGAATGGGGCGGTGGCACCGGCAACCTGAAGTACTTTCCTAAGCTTTGGACATGGCTCCCATGCACAGGTTTACTTGTGGAGACGAGATGAGTTCTGATGGGTGCCTCAGGAAAACCCCTATGCTCGTATTGGAATCAGGCTTTTGAGGACACATGCCTGTAACCCATAGCAATGGATCCTATTATGGCCTAGGGTCCTGTCTGGTTCAATCTTCTTCTCTGGGGACATCCATCTATGGTATGAGTGGAGGTCGATTATCAGCTGGTGTCAGACACCCCTTGTTTGTTCCGGGTGACCCACACTATTGGGATGGCCTAAGGGTCGTTGGAGGTTTCTCCTAATTTGTACGATTTTGGACCATGGAATGGGCAGAATTCCCATGGATTGGTAGGCACAGTCCTAATGTGTGGCTCCAGGGGCCCAGCCTGGAGGGCGTGTGGCCCAAGACGTTGAGGACAGAAGTCTGAAAACACAAACTCAGCTTAGGTTTGGGGACGTAGGTATGGCAGGCCCGATCTACAAACCATGAGAAGAACTCTACAGGATATGAAGAAAGTGCGAGTCTGTGGCGATTGCTCAGGCTTTTGTCTCTGGATTTTGTATCAGTGATGGCCGTGGAATGTCGGTGAGGCCTCATGGTCCATGGACGAATCTTCCTCTATGAGGATTTGGCCCGATTCCCAATTGCTTTTCGTCAATCTGTGGGATGGGAGGACTCATTTCAGTTTTGTTACCTCAGGTGTCCCACCAAATGAGGAATTCCAAAGCAAAGCCGTGGGGAAGACTGAAGGGACAATCCGAACTATGGTGAAAAATTGGGGCCTAGGGGCATGGCAAGCCCAATATGCTATCTCTTCATCCAGCCACTGAGTGGCCTTACTTGAGGACTGGGCTCAGCCTGAGGGTCACAATGTGTGTTTGTGACAAATGTGGCCCGCGAGCATGGGTGGGGCCTCATGGGCCACACTGGTTTCAACGACACTGAACGTTGGACAACATGCCAACCGCAAGGTTTCTTGCCATGGGGAAGGAGTTCTGATTTCTGCATCACCTTCAACCCTGGGCAGTGATTGGAGATAAGGTCTAGGTTCTGAAACCTGAAAACCTAGGTTGGGAAGAGATGACGACCTAAGGCCATGGCGGCTGGATGTGCTCAGTGTGCGGCCAGCTGTCTGGGAGGGGCCAGGGGGTCCAGGCTCAGGCTGTGTCAGAAAGGGCATTAGTGCCCTGGTCAGCCTATGTATTTGGGGTACAGCCAAGGTCGGTGCAGGTTGATCCTCCTTTGGGGTTACTGGGTAGCCCCAGAGGACAATGTTTTTTATCTGGAGGGCAGGCAGAGTGCTGCATTGTAGTTCTGGATTGCCAAACTGGAGGCCTTGTGGGCCAGTAGTCTGACGACAAAAGTCTGAGAACACAAGCTAGGCTTAGGTTTCTGGGTGAGGCCATGGCAGGCACCATCTACAGACCTGAATCGAGATCTCGTGCATCTGAAGTCAGCGCGAGGATCAGACGATCGCTCAGGTTGGAGTTTCTGTCCCTGATGGCCCCTTCATGAATGGGGGGGCATCACGAGGCCATGGGGGTTTTCCCATGATGGGAGTTGTGAGAAGCTCCAAACTGCAGAGAGTCTTCGGCAGGACAATTGAGACCTGTTGTTTGGCTCCAGGCCAATGATTCTGAGCAGGGTTCTAAGGATGGATGGCTGGGTAGCCCACCTCGCATTCCAATTGTCTCCTAGCAACAAGACAGTTTAGATCTCCTGGATCTGTGGGGAGCTACCGAGGATGCTGAGTTGAAATGCACACCCCTGGGGATGGGTCCGAATGTGCTTTTGTGTCTATGGAGACCTTGGAATGAAGCGGTGGCACTGGGGCCCTAAAGGGTTCTCCTAAACAGAGGCTTTGACACAGCTCCAACGTGCAAGTTTCCCATGTGTAGATGAGATGTTTTCTGATGGGTGAAACAAGAAACAGCTATATGCTGCTTTTGAAATCCAGGCCTCTGAGGAGAGATGCCTGGAAACCAAAGCAATGGATCTGATTAGTGCCTAGGGGCCTGTTCTTTCCTTTTTACCTCTGGGGACATCTGTCTATGGGTCTGAGTGCAGGTAGGGGCTCATTTGGGCTCAGATTGCCTCTGTTTTTCCTGGGAAGCTACCACTATTGAGATATATCAGGGACTTTGGAGGTTTATCCTATTAGAAGGGTTGTGGCCATTGGAATGGGCACACACAATTCCCTTGGAGAGGGCAAGTACAGTCCTCAGGTTTGGCTCCAGGGGCCTGAGCCTGTAGGTTGTGTCGTCCAGCCCTTTTTGGACAGTTGTCTGAAAACACAAACTCGGCTTATGTTTCAGGTCATAGGTATGGCAGGACTGATCTACAGACCATGAGGAGAACTTTTCGGGATTTGAAAGAAGGGCGAGTGTGAGGCTCCTGCTCAAGTTTTTGTCTCGGGATATCGTGTCACTCATGGTCGTGGAATTTCTGGGTGACTTCATGGGAAATGGACGAGTCTTACTCTCTGGTGGTTTGGCCCCGTCCAAAGAGTTTGGGTTCATTCTGTGGGCTGGAAGAAGTCCGTTTTATTTTGTTGTTGTTGTTGTTTTCTTTTTTAACCTCAGGTGTCCCACCAAATGAGGGATTTCAGAGTAGAGCCCTAGGAGGGGCGACTGGACAATCAGAAATCTGGTTAAAAATTGGGGCCTAGGGACATGTCAAGCCCATTATGACATCTAATGGTCCAGCCACTGAGAGGATTTACTAGAGGACAGGACTCATGCTGAGGGTCACAATGCGTGTGTATGCCCTCGTCGCACTCAAGAATGGGCGGGGCCTCAGGGTTTCTCCTACACTGATCGTTGGACAACGTGCCAACCACAAGGGTTCTTGCCATGGTTAAGGAGGAGTTCTGATTTCTGAATCAGATTCCCCCTGGGCAGTGATTGGAGATAAGGTCTCGGTTCTGAAGCCTGAAAACTGAGGTAGGGAAGAGATGATGACCTAAGGCCATGGCGGGTTTTATGTGCTCAGTGTGCGGTCAGCTTTCTGGGTGTTGGTCAGGAGGTCCGGGCTCAGGATGTGTTCGACAGTGCATTAGTGCCCAGGTTAGACTATATAATTTGGGTAAAGTCGAGTGCTGTGTAGGTTTACCCTCATTTAAGGTGCCTGGGCAGCTCATGAGGCAATCATTTTTTTCTCTAGAGGGCAGGCAGAGTGCTGCATTGTGGGTCCGGAATTGCCAAACTTGAGGGCTTTGGGGCCAGGAGTGTGAGGATGGAAGTCTGAGAAGACAAGCTAGACTTGGGTTTCAGGGCGAGGGCACGGCGGGTACCCCCTGCAGATCTGAACCAATATCTCATGCATCTGAAGTCAGGGCGAGGATCAGACGTTGGCTCAGGTGGGAGTTTCTGAGCATGACGGCCGCTTCATGAAGGGAGCGGAATCTCGAGACCATTGAGGTTTTCCCACGTTGGGAGTTGTGGGATGCCCCCTTCCAGGATTCCTTCTTCCGGACAATTGAGACCTGTTGGACAGCTCCAGGACATCCCATATGGAATGACTCCAGAGCACCGTTCACGGATGGATGCCTGGGAAGCCCGCCTCGCATTCCAATTGTCTCCTAGCAACAAGACAGTTTAGATCTGATGGCTCTGCGGGAGCAACCTCGGTGGCTGAGTTGAAATGGACTTTCCTGAGGATGTGTCCTAATGTGTTTTTGTGTCCATGAGGGCCTTGGAATGGGGCGGTGGCACCGGCAACCTGAAGTACTTTCCTAAGCTTTGGACATGGCTCCCATGCACAGGTTTACTTGTGGAGACGAGATGAGTTCTGATGGGTTCCTCAGGAAAACCCCTATGCTCGTATTGGAATCAGGCTTTTGAGGACACATGCCTGTAACCCATAGCAATGGATCCTATTATGGCCTAGGGTCCTGTCTGGTTCAATCTTCTTCTCTGGGGACATCCATCTATGGTATGAGTGGAGGTCGATTATCAGCTGGTGTCAGACACCCCTTGTTTGTTCCGGGTGACCCACACTATTGGGATGGCCTAAGGGTCGTTGGAGGTTTCTCCTAATTTGTACGATTTTGGACCATGGAATGGGCAGAATTCCCATGGATTGGTAGGCACAGTCCTAATATGTGGCTCCAGGGGCCCAGCCTGGAGGGCGTGTGGCCCTAGACGTTGAGGACAGAAGTCTGAAAACACAAACTCAGCTTAGGTTTTGGGACGTAGGTATGGCAGGCCCGATCTACAAACCATGAGAAGAACTCTACAGGATATGAAGAAAGTGCGAGTCTGTGGCGATTGCTCAGGCTTTTGTCTCTGGATTTTGTATCAGTGATGGCCGTGGAATGTCGGGGAGGCCGCATGGGCCATGGACGAATCTTCCTCTCTGAGGATTTGGCCCGATTCCCAATTGCTTTTCGTCAATCTGTGGGATGGGAGGACTCATTTCAGTTTTGTTACCTCAGGTGTCCCACCAAAAGAGGAATTCCAAAGCAAAGCCGTGGGGAAGACTGAAGGGACAATCCGAACTATGGTGAAAAATTGGGGCCTAGGGGCATGGCAAGCCCAATATGCTATCTCTTCATCCAGCCACTGAGTGGCCTTACTTGAGGACTGGGCTCAGCCTGAGGGTCACAATGTGTGTTTGTGACCAATGTGGCACGCGAGCATGGGCGGGGCCTCATGGGCCACACTGGTTTCAACGACACTGAACGTTGGACAACATGCCAACCACAAGGTTTCTTGCCATGGGGAAGGAGTTCTGATTTCTGCTTCACCTTCAACCCTGGGCAGTGATTGGAGATAAGGTCTAGGTTCTGAAACCTGAAAACCGAGGTTGGGAAGAGATGACGACCTAAGGCCATGGCGGCTGGATGTGCTCAGTGTGCGGCCAGCTGTCTGGGAGGGGCCAGGGGGTCCAGGCTCAGGCTGTGTCAGAAAGGGCATTAGTGCCCTGGTCAGTCTATGTATTTGGGGTACAGCCAAGGTCGGTGCAGGTTGATCCTCCTTTGGGGTTACTGGGTAGCCCCAGAGGACAATGTTTTTTATCTGGAGGGCAGGCAGAGTGCTGCATTGTAGTTCTGGATTGCCAAACTGGAGGCCTTGTGGGCCAGTAGTCTGACGACAAAAGTCTGAGAACACAAGCTAGGCTTAGGTTTCTGGGTGAGGCCATGGCAGGCACCATCTACAGACCTGCATCGAAATCTCGTGCATCTGAAGTCAGGGCGAGGATCAGACGATCGCTCAGGTTGGAATTTCTGTCCCTGATGGCCCCTTCATGAATGGGGGGGCATCACGAGGCCATGGGGGTTTTCCCATGATGGGAGTTGTGAGAAGCTCCAAACTGCAGAGAGTCTTCGGCAGGACAATTGAGACCTGTTGTTTGGCTCCAGGCCAATGATTCTGAGCAGGGTTCTAAGGATGGATGGCTGGGTAGCCCACCTCGCATTCCAATTGTCTCCTAGCAACAAGACAGTTTAGATCTCCTGGATCTGTGGGGAGCTACCGAGGATGCTGAGTTGAAATGCACACCCCTGGGGATGGGTCCGAATGTGCTTTTGTGTCTATGGAGACCTTGGAATGAAGCGGTGGCACTGGGGCCCTAAAGGGTTCTCCTAAACAGAGGCTTTGACACAGCTCCAACGTGCAAGTTTCCCATGTGTAGATGAGATGATTTCTGATGGGTGAAACAAGAAACAGCTATATGCTGCTTTTGAAATCCAGGCCTCTGAGGAGAGATGCCTGGAAACCAAAGCAATGGATCTGATTAGTGCCTAGGGGCCTGTTCTTTCCTTTTTACCTCTGGGGACATCTGTCTATGGGTCTGAGTGCAGGTAGGGGCTCATTTGGGCTCAGATTGCCCCTGTTTTTCCTGGGAAGCTACCACTATTGAGATATATCAGGGACTTTGGAGGTTTATCCTATTAGAAGGGTTGTGGCCATTGGAATGGGCACACACAATTCCCTTGGAGAGGGCAAGTACAGTCCTCAGGTTTGGCTCCAGGGGCCTGAGCCTGTAGGTTGTGTCGTCCAGCCCTTTTTGGACAGTTGTCTGAAAACACAAACTCGGCTTATGTTTCAGGTCATAGGTATGGCAGGACTGATCTACAGACCATGAGGAGAACTTTTCGGGATTTGAAAGAAGGGCGAGTGTGAGGCTCCTGCTCAAGTTTTTGTCTCGGGATATCGTGTCACTCATGGTCGTGGAATTTCTGGGTGACTTCATGGGAAATGGACGAGTCTTACTCTCTGGTGGTTTGGCCCCGTCCAAAGAGTTTGGGTTCATTCTGTGGGCTGGAAGAAGTCCGTTTTATTTTGTTGTTGTTGTTGTTTTCTTTTTTAACCTCAGGTGTCCCACCAAATGAGGGATTTCAGAGTAGAGCCCTAGGAGGGGCGACTGGACAATCAGAAATCTGGTTAAAAATTGGGGCCTAGGGACATGTCAAGCCCATTATGACATCTAATGGTCCAGCCACTGAGAGGACTTACTAGAGGACAGGACTCATGCTGAGGGTCACAATGTGTGTGTATGCCCTCGTCGCACTCAAGAATGGGCGGGGCCTCAGGGTTTCTCCTACACTGATCGTTGGACAACGTGCCAACCACAAGGGTTCTTGCCATGGGTAAGGAGGAGTTCTGATTTCTGCATCAGATTCACCCCTGGGCAGTGATTGGAGATAAGGTCTCGGTTCTGAAGCCTGAAAACTGAGGTAGGGAAGAGATGATGACCTAAGGCCATGGCGGGTTTTATGTGCTCAGTGTGCGGTCAGCTTTCTGGGTGTTGGTCAGGAGGTCCGGGCTCAGGATGTGTTCGACAGTGCATTAGTGCCCAGGTTAGACTATATAATTTGGGTAAAGTCGAGTGCTGTGTAGGTTTACCCTCATTTAAGGTGCCTGGGCAGCTCATGAGGCAATCATTTTTTTCTCTAGAGGGCAGGCAGAGTGCTGCATTGTGGGTCCGGAATTGCCAAACTTGAGGGCTTTGGGGCCAGGAGTGTGAGGATGGAAGTCTGAGAAGACAAGCTAGACTTGGGTTTCAGGGCGAGGGCACGGCAGGTACCCCCTGCAGATCTGAACCAATATCTCATGCATCTGAAGTCAGGGCGAGGATCAGACGTTGGCTCAGGTGGGAGTTTCTGAGCATGACGGCCGCTTCATGAAGGGAGCGGAATCTCGAGACCATTGAGGTTTTCCCACGTTGGGAGTTGTGGGATGCCCCCTTCCAGGATTCCTTCTTCCGGACAATTGAGACCTGTTGGACAGCTCCAGGACATCCCATATGGAATGACTCCAGAGCACCGTTCACGGATGGATGCCTGGGAAGCCCGCCTCGCATTCCAATTGTCTCCTAGCAACAAGACAGTTTAGATCTGATGGCTCTGCGGGAGCAACCTCGGTGGCTGAGTTGAAATGGACTTTCCTGAGGATGTGTCCTAATGTGTTTTTGTGTCCATGAGGGCCTTGGAATGGGGCGGTGGCACCGGCAACCTGAAGTACTTTCCTAAGCTTTGGACATGGCTCCCATGCACAGGTTTACTTGTGGAGACGAGATGAGTTCTGATGGGTTCCTCAGGAAAACCCCTATGCTCGTATTGGAATCAGGCTTTTGAGGACACATGCCTGTAACCCATAGCAATGGATCCTATTATGGCCTAGGGTCCTGTCTGGTTCAATCTTCTTCTCTGGGGACATCCATCTATGGTATGAGTGGAGGTCGATTATCAGCTGGTGTCAGACACCCCTTGTTTGTTCCGGGTGACCCACACTATTGGGATGGCCTAAGGGTCGTTGGAGGTTTCTCCTAATTTGTACGATTTTGGACCATGGAATGGGCAGAATTCCCATGGATTGGTAGGCACAGTCCTAATGTGTGGCTCCAGGGGCCCAGCCTGGAGGGCGTGTGGCCCAAGACTTTGAGGACAGAAGTCTGAAAACACAAACTCAGCTTAGGTTTGGGGACGTAGGTATGGCAGGCCCGATCTACAAACCATGAGAAGAACTCTACAGGATATGAAGAAAGTGCGAGTCTGTGGCGATTGCTCAGGCTTTTGTCTCTGGATTTTGTATCAGTGATGGCCGTGGAATGTCGGGGAGGCCTCATGGGCCATGGACGAATCTTCCTCTCTGAGGATTTGGCCCGATTCCCAATTGCTTTTCGTCAATCTGTGGGATGGGAGGACTCATTTCAGTTTTGTTACCTCAGGTGTCCCACCAAAAGAGGAATTCCAAAGCAAAGCCGTGGGGAAGACTGAAGGGACAATCCGAACTATGGTTAAAAATTGGGGCCTAGGGGCATGGCAAGCCCAATATGCTATCTCTTCATCCAGCCACTGAGTGGCCTTACTTGAGGACTGGGCTCAGCCTGAGGGTCACAATGTGTGTTTGTGACCAATGTGGCACGCGAGCATGGGCGGGGCCTCATGGGCCACACTGGTTTCAACGACACTGAACGTTGGACAACATGCCAACCACAAGGTTTCTTGCCATGGGGAAGGAGTTCTGATTTCTGCTTCACCTTCAACCCTGGGCAGTGATTGGAGATAAGGTCTAGGTTCTGAAACCTGAAAACCGAGGTTGGGAAGAGATGACGACCTAAGGCCATGGCGGCTCGATGTGCTCAGTGTGCGGCCAGCTGTCTGGGAGGGGCCAGGGGGTCCAGGCTCAGGCTGTGTCAGAAAGGGCATTAGTGTCCTGGTCAGCCTATGTATTTGGGGTACAGCCAAGGTCGGTGCAGGTTGATCCTCCTTTGGGGTTACTGGGTAGCCCCAGAGGACAATGTTTTTTATCTGGAGGGCAGGCAGAGTGCTGCATTGTAGTTCTGGATTGCCAAACTGGAGGCCTTGTGGGCCAGTAGTCTGACGACAAAAGTCTGAGAACACAAGCTAGGCTTAGGTTTCTGGGTGAGGCCATGGCAGGCACCATCTACAGACCTGAATCGAGATCTCGTGCATCTGAAGTCAGGGCGAGGATCAGACGATCGCTCAGGTTGGAGTTTCTGTCCCTGATGGCCCCTTCATGAATGGGGGGGCATCACGAGGCCATGGGGGTTTTCCCATGATGGGAGTTGTGAGAAGCTCCAAACTGCAGAGAGTCTTCGGCAGGACAATTGAGACCTGTTGTTTGGCTCCAGGCCAATGATTCTGAGCAGGGTTCTAAGGATGGATGGCTGGGTAGCCCACCTCGCATTCCATTTGTCTCCTAGCAACAAGACAGTTTAGATCTCCTGGATCTGTGGGGAGCTACCGAGGATGCTGAGTTGAAATACACACCCCTGGGGATGGGTCCGAATGTGCTTTTGTGTCTATGGAGACCTTGGAATGAAGCGGTGGCACTGGGGCCCTAAAGGGTTCTCCTAAACAGAGGCTTTGACACAGCTCCAACGTGCAAGTTTCCCATGTGTAGATGAGATGTTTTCTGATGGGTGAAACAAGAAACAGCTATATGCTGCTTTTGAAATCCAGGCCTCTGAGGAGAGATGCCTGGAAACCAAAGCAATGGATCTGATTAGTGCCTAGGGGCCTGTTCTTTCCTTTTTACCTCTGAGGACATCTGTCTATGGGTCTGAGTGCAGGTAGGGGCTCATTTGGGCTCAGATTGCCCCTGTTTTTCCTGGGAAGCTACCACTATTGAGATATATCAGGGACTTTGGAGGTTTATCCTATTAGAAGGGTTGTGGCCATTGGAATGGGCACACACAATTCCCTTGGAGAGGGCAAGTACAGTCCTCAGGTTTGGCTCCAGGGGCCTGAGCCTGTAGGTTGTGTCGTCCAGCCCTTTTTGGACAGTTGTCTGAAAACACAAACTCGGCTTATGTTTCAGGTCATAGGTATGGCAGGACTGATCTACAGACCATGAGGAGAACTTTTCGGGATTTGAAAGAAGGGCGAGTGTGAGGCTCCTGCTCAAGTTTTTGTCTCGGGATATCGTGTCACTCATGGTCGTGGAATTTCTGGGTGACTTCATGGGAAATGGACGAGTCTTACTCTCTGGTGGTTTGGCCCCGTCCAAAGAGTTTGGGTTCATTCTGTGGGCTGGAAGAAGTCCGTTTTATTTTGTTGTTGTTGTTGTTTTCTTTTTTAACCTCAGGTGTCCCACCAAATGAGGGATTTCAGAGTAGAGCCCTAGGAGGGGCGACTGGACAATCAGAAATCTGGTTAAAAATTGGGGCCTAGGGACATGTCAAGCCCATTATGACATCTAATGGTCCAGCCACTGAGAGGACTTACTAGAGGACAGGACTCATGCTGAGGGTCACAATGCGTGTGTATGCCCTCGTCGCACTCAAGAATGGGCGGCGCCTCAGGGTTTCTCCTACACTGATCGTTGGACAACGTGCCAACCACAAGGGTTCTTGCCATGGGTAAGGAGGAGTTCTGATTTCTGCATCAGACTCACCCCTGGGCAGTGATTGGAGATAAGGTCTCGGTTCTGAAGCCTGAAAACTGAGGTAGGGAAGAGATGATGACCTAAGGCCATGGCAGGTTTTATGTGCTCAGTGTGCGGTCAGCTTTCTGGGTGTTGGTCAGGAGGTCCGGGCTCAGGATGTGTTCGACAGTGCATTAGTGCCCAGGTTAGACTATATAATTTGGGTAAAGTCGAGTGCTGTGTAGGTTTACCCTCATTTAAGGTGCCTGGGCAGCTCATGAGGCAATCATTTTTTTCTCTAGAGGGCAGGCAGAGTGCTGCATTGTGGGTCTGGAATTGCCAAACTTGAGGGCTTTGGGGCCAGGAGTGTGAGGATGGAAGTCTGAGAAGACAAGCTAGACTTGGGTTTCAGGGCGAGGGCACGGTAGGTACCCCCTGCAGATCTGAACCAATATCTCATGCATCTGAAGTCAGGGCGAGGATCAGACGTTGGCTCAGGTGGGAGTTTCTGAGCATGACGGCCGCTTCATGAAGGGAGCGGAATCTCGAGACCATTGAGGTTTTCCCACGTTGGGAGTTGTGGGATGCCCCCTTCCAGGATTCCTTCTTCCGGACAATTGAGACCTGTTGGACAGCTCCAGGACATCCCATATGGAATGACTCCAGAGCACCGTTCGCGGATGGATGCCTGGGAAGCCCGCCTCGCATTCCAATTGTCTCCTAGCAACAAGACAGTTTAGATCTGATGGCTCTGCGGGAGCAACCTCGGTGGCTGAGTTGAAATGGACTTTCCTGAGGATGTGTCCTAATGTGTTTTTGTGTCCATGAGGGCCTTGGAATGGGGCGGTGGCACCGGCAACCTGAAGTACTTTCCTAAGCTTTGGACATGGCTCCCATGCACAGGTTTACTTGTGGAGACGAGATGAGTTCTGATGGGTGCCTCAGGAAAACCCCTATGCTCGTATTGGAATCAGGCTTTTGAGGACACATGCCTGTAACCCATAGCAATGGATCCTATTATGGCCTAGGGTCCTGTCTGGTTCAATCTTCTTCTCTGGGGACATCCATCTATGGTATGAGTGGAGGTCGATTATCAGCTGGTGTCAGACACCCCTTGTTTGTTCCGGGTGACCCACACTATTGGGATGGCCTAAGGGTCGTTGGAGGTTTCTCCTAATTTGTACGATTTTGGACCATGGAATGGGCAGAATTCCCATGGATTGGTAGGCACAGTCCTAATGTGTGGCTCCAGGGGCCCAGCCTGGAGGGCGTGTGGCCCAAGACTTTGAGGACAGAAGTCTGAAAACACAAACTCAGCTTAGGTTTGGGGACGTAGGTATGGCAGGCCCGATCTACAAACCATGAGAAGAACTCTACAGGATATGAAGAAAGTGCGAGTCTGTGGCGATTGCTCAGGCTTTTGTCTCTGGTTTTTGTATCAGTGATGGCCGTGGAATGTCGGGGAGGCCTCATGGGCCATGGACGAATCTTCCTCTCTGAGGATTTGGCCCGATTCCCAATTGCTTTTCGTCAATCTGTGGGATGGGAGGACTCATTTCAGTTTTGTTACCTCAGGTGTCCCACCAAAAGAGGAATTCCAAAGCAAAGCCGTGGGGAAGACTGAAGGGACAATCCGAACTATGGTTAAAAATTGGGGCCTAGGGGCATGGCAAGCCCAATATGCTATCTCTTCATCCAGCCACTGAGTGGCCTTACTTGAGGACTGGGCTCAGCCTGAGGGTCACAATGTGTGTTTGTGACCAATGTGGCACGCGAGCATGGGCGGGGCCTCATGGGCCACACTGGTTTCAACGACACTGAACGTTGGACAACATGCCAACCACAAGGTTTCTTGCCATGGGGAAGGAGTTCTGATTTCTGCATCACCTTCAACCCTGGGCAGTGATTGGAGATAAGGTCTAGGTTCTGAAACCTGAAAACCGAGGTTGGGAAGAGATGACGACCTAAGGCCATGGCGGCTTGATGTGCTCAGTGTGCGGCCAGCTGTCTGGGAGGGGCCAGGGGGTCCAGGCTCAGGCTGTGTCAGAAAGGGCATTAGTGCCCTGGTCAGCCTATGTATTTGGGGTACAGCCAAGGTCGGTGCAGGTTGATCCTCCTTTGGGGTTACTGGGTAGCCCCAGAGGACAATGTTTTTTATCTGGAGGGCAGGCAGAGTGCTGCATTGTAGTTCTGGATTGCCAAACTGGAGGCCTTGTGGGCCAGTAGTCTGACGACAAAAGTCTGAGAACACAAGCTAGGCTTAGGTTTCTGGGTGAGGCCATGGCAGGCACCATCTACAGACCTGAATCGAGATCTCGTGCATCTGAAGTCAGGGCGAGGATCAGACGATCGCTCAGGTTGGAGTTTCTGTCCCTGATGGCCCCTTCATGAATGGGGGGGCATCACGAGGCCATGGGGGTTTTCCCATGATGGGAGTTGTGAGAAGCTCCATACTGCAGAGAGTCTTCGGCAGGACAATTGAGACCTGTTGTTTGGCTCCAGGCCAATGATTCTGAGCAGGGTTCTAAGGATGGATGGCTGGGTAGCCCACCTCGCATTCCAATTGTCTCCTAGCAACAAGACAGTTTAGATCTCCTGGATCTGTGGGGAGCTACCGAGGATGCTGAGTTGAAATACACACCCCTGGGGATGGGTCCGAATGTGCTTTTGTGTCTATGGAGACCTTGGAATGAAGCGGTGGCACTGGGGCCCTAAAGGGTTCTCCTAAACAGAGGCTTTGACACAGCTCCAACGTGCAAGTTTCCCATGTGTAGATGAGATGTTTTCTGATGGGTGAAACAAGAAACAGCTATATGCTGCTTTTGAAATCCAGGCCTCTGAGGAGAGATGCCTGGAAACCAAAGCAATGGATCTGATTAGTGCCTAGGGGCCTGTTCTTTCCTTTTTACCTCTGGGGACATCTGTCTATGGGTCTGAGTGCAGGTAGGGGCTCATTTGGGCTCAGATTGCCCCTGTTTTTCCTGGGAAGCTACCACTATTGAGATATATCAGGGACTTTGGAGGTTTATCCTATTAGAAGGGTTGTGGCCATTGGAATGGGCACACACAATTCCCTTGGAGAGGGCAAGTACAGTCCTCAGGTTTGGCTCCAGGGGCCTGAGCCTGTAGGTTGTGTCGTCCAGCCCTTTTTGGACAGTTGTCTGAAAACACAAACTCGGCTTATGTTTCAGGTCATAGGTATGGCAGGACTGATCTACAGACCATGAGGAGAACTTTTCGGGATTTGAAAGAAGGGCGAGTGTGAGGCTCCTGCTCAAGTTTTTGTCTCGGGATATCGTGTCACTCATGGTCGTGGAATTTCTGGGTGACTTCATGGGAAATGGACGAGTCTTACTCTCTGGTGGTTTGGCCCCGTCCAAAGAGTTTGGGTTCATTCTGTGGGCTGGAAGAAGTCCGTTTTATTTTGTTGTTGTTGTTGTTTTCTTTTTTAACCTCAGGTGTCCCACCAAATGAGGGATTTCAGAGTAGAGCCCTAGGAGGGGCGACTGGACAATCAGAAATCTGGTTAAAAATTGGGGCCTAGGGACATGTCAAGCCCATTATGACATCTAATGGTCCAGCCACTGAGAGGACTTACTAGAGGACAGAACTCATGCTGAGGGTCACAATGCGTGTGTATGCCATCGTCGCACTCAAGAATGGGCGGGGCCTCAGGGTTTCTCCTACACTGATCGTTGGACAACGTGCCAACCACAAGGGTTCTTGCCATGGGTAAGGAGGAGTTCTGATTTCTGCATCACACTCACCCCTGGGCAGTGATTGGAGATAAGGTCTCGGTTCTGAAGCCTGAAAACTGAGGTAGGGAAGAGATGATGACCTAAGGCCATGGCGGGTTTTATGTGCTCAGTGTGCGGTCAGCTTTCTGGGTGTTGGTCAGGAGGTCCGGGCTCAGGATGTGTTCGACAGTGCATTAGTGCCCAGGTTAGACTATATAATTTGGGTAAAGTCGAGTGCTGTGTAGGTTTACCCTCATTTAAGGTGCCTGGGCAGCTCATGAGGCAATCATTTTTTTCTCTAGAGGGCAGGCAGAGTGCTGCATTGTGGGTCCGGAATTGCCAAACTTGAGGGCTTTGGGGCCAGGAGTGTGAGGATGGAAGTCTGAGAAGACAAGCTAGACTTGGGTTTCAGGGCGAGGGCACGGTAGGTACCCCCTGCAGATCTGAAC
This sequence comes from Mustela nivalis, assembly GCF_964662115.1. Taxonomy (NCBI): domain Eukaryota; kingdom Metazoa; phylum Chordata; class Mammalia; order Carnivora; family Mustelidae; genus Mustela; species Mustela nivalis. Next base: position 657,260 of record NW_028136239.1, read on the forward strand.
CAATATCTCATGCATCTGAAGTCAGGGCGAGGATCAGACGTTGGCTCAGGTGGGAGTTTCTGAGCATGACGGCCGCTTCATGAAGGGAGCGGAATCTCGAGACCATTGAGGTTTTCCCACGTTGGGAGTTGTGGGATGCCCCCTTCCAGGATTCCTTCTTCCGGACAATTGAGACCTGTTGGACAGCTCCAGGACATCCCATATGGAATGACTCCAGAGCACCGTTCGCGGATGGATGCCTGGGAAGCCCGCCTCGCATTCCAATTGTCTCCTAGCAACAAGACAGTTTAGATCTGATGGCTCTGCGGGAGCAACCTCGGTGGCTGAGTTGAAATGGACTTTCCTGAGGATGTGTCCTAATGTGTTTTTGTGTCCATGAGGGCCTTGGAATGGGGCGGTGGCACCGGCAACCTGAAGTACTTTCCTAAGCTTTGGACATGGCTCCCATGCACAGGTTTACTTGTGGAGACGAGATGAGTTCTGATGGGTGCCTCAGGAAAACCCCTATGCTCGTATTGGAATCAGGCTTTTGAGGACACATGCCTGTAACCCATAGCAATGGATCCTATTATGGCCTAGGGTCCTGTCTGGTTCAATCTTCTTCTCTGGGGACATCCATCTATGGTATGAGTGGAGGTCGATTATCAGCTGGTGTCAGACACCCCTTGTTTGTTCCGGGTGACCCACACTATTGGGATGGCCTAAGGGTCGTTGGAGGTTTCTCCTAATTTGTACGATTTTGGACCATGGAATGGGCAGAATTCCCATGGATTGGTAGGCACAGTCCTAATGTGTGGCTCCAGGGGCCCAGCCTGGAGGGCGTGTGGCCCAAGACTTTGAGGACAGAAGTCTGAAAACACAAACTCAGCTTAGGTTTGGGGACGTAGGTATGGCAGGCCCGATCTACAAACCATGAGAAGAACTCTACAGGATATGAAGAAAGTGCGAGTCTGTGGCGATTGCTCAGGCTTTTGTCTCTGGATTTTGTATCAGTGATGGCCGTGGAATGTCGGGGAGGCCTCATGGGCCATGGACGAATCTTCCTCTCTGAGGATTTGGCCCGATTCCCAATTGCTTTTCGTCAATCTGTGGGATGGGAGGACTCATTTCAGTTTTGTTACCTCAGGTGTCCCACCAAAAGAGGAATTCCAAAGCAAAGCCGTGGGGAAGACTGAAGGGACAATCTGAACTATGGTTAAAAATTGGGGCCTAGGGGCATGGCAAGCCCAATATGCTATCTCTTCATCCAGCCACTGAGTGGCCTTACTTGAGGACTGGGCTCAGCCTGAGGGTCACAATGTGTGTTTGTGACCAATGTGGCACGCGAGCATGGGCGGGGCCTCATGGGCCACACTGGTTTCAACGACACTGAACGTTGGACAACATGCCAACCACAAGGTTTCTTGCCATGGGGAAGGAGTTCTGATTTCTTCATCACCTTCAACCCTGGGCAGTGATTGGAGATAAGGTCTAGGTTCTGAAACCTGAAAACCGAGGTTGGGAAGAGATGACGACCTAAGGCCATGGCGGCTTGATGTGCTCAGTGTGCGGCCAGCTGTCTGGGAGGGGCCAGGGGGTCCAGGCTCAGGCTGTGTCAGAAAGGGCATTAGTGCCCTGGTCAGCCTATGTATTTGGGGTACAGCCAAGGTCGGTGCAGGTTGATCCTCCTTTGGGGTTACTGGGTAGCCCCAGAGGACAATGTTTTTTATCTGGAGGGCAGGCAGAGTGCTGCATTGTAGTTCTGGATTGCCAAACTGGAGGCCTTGTGGGCCAGTAGTCTGACGACAAAAGTCTGAGAACACAAGCTAGGCTTAGGTTTCTGGGTGAGGCCATGGCAGGCACCATCTACAGACCTGAATCGAGATCTCGTGCATCTGAAGTCAGGGCGAGGATCAGACGATCGCTCAGGTTGGAGTTTCTGTCCCTGATGGCCCCTTCATGAATGGGGGGGCATCACGAGGCCATGGGGGTTTTCCCATGATGGGAGTTGTGAGAAGCTCCAAACTGCAGAGAGTCTTCGGCAGGACAATTGAGACCTGTTGTTTGGCTCCAGGCCAATGATTCTGAGCAGGGTTCTAAGGATGGATGGCTGGGTAGCCCACCTCGCATTCCAATTGTCTCCTAGCAACAAGACAGTTTAGATCTCCTGGATCTGTGGGGAGCTACCGAGGATGCTGAGTTGAAATACACACCCCTGGGGATGGGTCCGAATGTGCTTTTGTGTCTATGGAGACCTTGGAATGAAGCGGTGGCACTGGGGCCCTAAAGGGTTCTCCTAAACAGAGGCTTTGACACAGCTCCAACGTGCAAGTTTCCCATGTGTAGATGAGATGTTTTCTGATGGGTGAAACAAGAAACAGCTATATGCTGCTTTTGAAATCCAGGCCTCTGAGGAGAGATGCCTGGAAACCAAAGCAATGGATCTGATTAGTGCCTAGGGGCCTGTTCTTTCCTTTTTACCTCTGGGGACATCTGTCTATGGGTCTGAGTGCAGGTAGGGGCTCATTTGGGCTCAGATTGCCCCTGTTTTTCCTGGGAAGCTACCACTATTGAGATATATCAGGGACTTTGGAGGTTTATCCTATTAGAAGGGTTGTGGCCATTGGAATGGGCACACACAATTCCCTTGGAGAGGGCAAGTACAGTCCTCAGGTTTGGCTCCAGGGGCCTGAGCCTGTAGGTTGTGTCGTCCAGCCCTTTTTGGACAGTTGTCTGAAAACACAAACTCGGCTTATGTTTCAGGTCATAGGTATGGCAGGACTGATCTACAGACCATGAGGAGAACTTTTCGGGATTTGAAAGAAGGGCGAGTGTGAGGCTCCTGCTCAAGTTTTTGTCTCGGGATATCGTGTCACTCATGGTCGTGGAATTTCTGGGTGACTTCATGGGAAATGGACGAGTCTTACTCTCTGGTGGTTTGGCCCCGTCCAAAGAGTTTGGGTTCATTCTGTGGGCTGGAAGAAGTCCGTTTTATTTTGTTGTTGTTGTTGTTTTCTTTTTTAACCTCAGGTGTCCCACCAAATGAGGGATTTCAGAGTAGAGCCCTAGGAGGGGCGACTGGACAATCAGAAATCTGGTTAAAAATTGGGGCCTAGGGACATGTCAAGCCCATTATGACATCTAATGGTCCAGCCACTGAGAGGACTTACTAGAGGACAGAACTCATGCTGAGGGTCACAATGCGTGTGTATGCCATCGTCGCACTCAAGAATGGGCGGCGCCTCAGGGTTTCTCCTACACTGATCGTTGGACAACGTGCCAACCACAAGGGTTCTTGCCATGGGTAAGGAGGAGTTCTGATTTCTGCATCACACTCACCCCTGGGCAGTGATTGGAGATAAGGTCTCGGTTCTGAAGCCTGAAAACTGAGGTAGGGAAGAGATGATGACCTAAGGCCATGGCGGGTTTTATGTGCTCAGTGTGCGGTCAGCTTTCTGGGTGTTGGTCAGGAGGTCCGGGCTCAGGATGTGTTCGACAGTGCATTAGTGCCCAGGTTAGACTATATAATTTGGGTAAAGTCGAGTGCTGTGTAGGTTTACCCTCATTTAAGGTGCCTGGGCAGCTCATGAGGCAATCATTTTTTTCTCTAGAGGGCAGGCAGAGTGCTGCATTGTGGGTCCGGAATTGCCAAACTTGAGGGCTTTGGGGCCAGGAGTGTGAGGATGGAAGTCTGAGAAGACAAGCTAGACTTGGGTTTCAGGGCGAGGGCACGGTAGGTACCCCCTGCAGATCTGAACCAATATCTCATGCATCTGAAGTCAGGGCAAGGATCAGACGTTGGCTCAGGTGGGAGTTTCTGAGCATGACGGCCGCTTCATGAAGGGAGCGGAATCTCGAGACCATTGAGGTTTTCCCACGTTGGGAGTTGTGGGATGCCCCCTTCCAGGATTCCTTCTTCCGGACAATTGAGACCTGTTGGACAGCTCCAGGACATCCCATATGGAATGACTCCAGAGCACCGTTCGCGGATGGATGCCTGGGAAGCCCGCCTCGCATTCCAATTGTCTCCTAGCAACAAGACAGTTTAGATCTGATGGCTCTGCGGGAGCAACCTCGGTGGCTGAGTTGAAATGGACTTTCCTGAGGATGTGTCCTAATGTGTTTTTGTGTCCATGAGGGCCTTGGAATGGGGCGGTGGCACCGGCAACCTGAAGTACTTTCCTAAGCTTTGGACATGGCTCCCATGCACAGGTTTACTTGTGGAGACGAGATGAGTTCTGATGGGTGCCTCAGGAAAACCCCTATGCTCGTATTGGAATCAGGCTTTTGAGGACACATGCCTGTAACCCATAGCAATGGATCCTATTATGGCCTAGGGTCCTGTCTGGTTCAATCTTCTTCTCTGGGGACATCCATCTATGATATGAGTGGAGGTCGATTATCAGCTGGTGTCAGACACCCCTTGTTTGTTCCGGGTGACCCACACTATTGGGATGGCCTAAGGGTCGTTGGAGGTTTCTCCTAATTTGTACGATTTTGGACCATGGAATGGGCAGAATTCCCATGGATTGGTAGGCACAGTCCTAATGTGTGGCTCCAGGGGCCCAGCCTGGAGGGCGTGTGGCCCAAGACTTTGAGGACAGAAGTCTGAAAACACAAACTCAGCTTAGGTTTGGGGACGTAGGTATGGCAGGCCCGATCTACAAACCATGAGAAGAACTCTACAGGATATGAAGAAAGTGCGAGTCTGTGGCGATTGCTCAGGCTTTTGTCTCTGGATTTTGTATCAGTGATGGCCGTGGAATGTCGGGGAGGCCTCATGGGCCATGGACGAATCTTCCTCTCTGAGGATTTGGCCCGATTCCCAATTGCTTTTCGTCAATCTGTGGGATGGGAGGACTCATTTCAGTTTTGTTACCTCAGGTGTCCCACCAAAAGAGGAATTCCAAAGCAAAGCCGTGGGGAAGACTGAAGGGACAATCCGAACTATGGTTAAAAATTGGGGCCTAGGGGCATGGCAAGCCCAATATGCTATCTCTTCATCCAGCCACTGAGTGGCCTTACTTGAGGACTGGGCTCAGCCTGAGGGTCACAATGTGTGTTTGTGACCAATGTGGCCCGCGAGCATGGGCGGGGCCTCATGGGCCACACTGGTTTCAACGACACTGAACGTTGGACAACATGCCAACCACAAGGTTTCTTGCCATGGGGAAGGATTTCTGATTTCTGCATCACCTTCAACCCTGGGCAGTGATTGGAGATAAGGTCTAGGTTCTGAAACCTGAAAACCGAGGTTGGGAAGAGATGACGACCTAAGGCCATGGCGGCTGGATGTGCTCAGTGTGCGGCCAGCTGTCTGGGAGGGGCCAGGGGGTCCAGGCTCAGGCTGTGTCAGAAAGGGCATTAGTGCCCTGGTCAGCCTATGTATTTGGGGTACAGCCAAGGTCGGTGCAGGTTGATCCTCATTTGGGGTTACTGGGTAGCCCCAGAGGACAATGTTTTTTATCTGGAGGGCAGGCAGAGTGCTGCATTGCAGTTCTGGATTGCCAACCTGAGGGCTTGTGGGCCAGTAGTCTGACGACAAAAGTCTGAGAACACAAGCTAGGCTTAGGTTTCTGGGTGAGGCCATGGCAGGCACCATCTACAGACCTGAATCGAGATCTCGTGCATCTGAAGTCAGGGCGAGGATCAGACGATCGCTCAGGTTGGAGTTTCTGTCCCTGATGGCCCTTTCATGAATGGGGGGGCATCACGAGGCCATGGGGGTTTTCCCATGATGGGAGTTGTGAGAAGCTCCAAACTGCAGAGAGTCTTCGGCAGGACAATTGAGACCTGTTGTTTGGCTCCAGGCCAATGATTCTGAGCAGGGTTCTAAGGATGGATGGCTGGGTAGCCCACCTCGCATTCCAATTGTCTCCTAGCAACAAGACAGTTTAGATCTCCTGGATCTGTGGGGAGCTACCGAGGATGCTGAGTTGAAATACACACCCCTGGGGATGGGTCCGAATGTGCTTTTGTGTCTATGGAGACCTTGGAATGAAGCGGTGGCACTGGGGCCCTAAAGGGTTCTCCTAAACAGAGGCTTTGACACAGCTCCAACGTGCAAGTTTCCCATGTGTAGATGAGATGTTTTCTGATGGGTGAAACAAGAAACAGCTATATGCTGCTTTTGAAATCCAGGCCTCTGAGGAGAGATGCCTGGAAACCAAAGCAATGGATCTGATTAGTGCCTAGGGGCCTGTTCTTTCCTTTTTACCTCTGGGGACATCTATCTATGGGTCTGAGTGCAGGTAGGGGCTCATTTGGGCTCAGATTGCCCCTGTTTTTCCTGGGAAGCTACCACTATTGAGATATATCAGGGACTTTGGAGGTTTATCCTATTAGAAGGGTTGTGGCCATTGGAATGGGCACACACAATTCCCTTGGAGAGGGCAAGTACAGTCCTCAGGTTTGGCTCCAGGGGCCTGAGCCTGTAGGTTGTGTCGTCCAGCCCTTTTTGGACAGTTGTCTGAAAACACAAACTCGGCTTATGTTTCAGGTCATAGGTATGGCAGGACTGATCTACAGACCATGAGGAGAACTTTTCGGGATTTGAAAGAAGGGCGAGTGTGAGGCTCCTGCTCAAGTTTTTGTCTCGGGATATCGTGTCACTCATGGTCGTGGAATTTCTGGGTGACTTCATGGGAAATGGACGAGTCTTACTCTCTGGTGGTTTGGCCCCGTCCAAAGAGTTTGGGTTCATTCTGTGGGCTGGAAGAAGTCCGTTTTATTTTGTTGTTGTTGTTGTTTTCTTTTTTAACCTCAGGTGTCCCACCAAATGAGGGATTTCAGAGTAGAGCCCTAGGAGGGGCGACTGGACAATCAGAAATCTGGTTAAAAATTGGGGCCTAGGGACATGTCAAGCCCATTATGACATCTAATGGTCCAGCCACTGAGAGGACTTACTAGAGGACAGAACTCATGCTGAGGGTCACAATGCGTGTGTATGCCATCGTCGCACTCAAGAATGGGCGGCGCCTCAGGGTTTCTCCTACACTGATCGTTGGACAACGTGCCAACCACAAGGGTTCTTGCCATGGGTAAGGAGGAGTTCTGATTTCTGCATCACACTCACCCCTGGGCAGTGATTGGAGATAAGGTCTCGGTTCTGAAGCCTGAAAACTGAGGTAGGGAAGAGATGATGACCTAAGGCCATGGCGGGTTTTATGTGCTCAGTGTGCGGTCAGCTTTCTGGGTGTTGGTCAGGAGGTCCGGGCTCAGGATGTGTTCGACAGTGCATTAGTGCCCAGGTTAGACTATATAATTTGGGTAAAGTCGAGTGCTGTGTAGGTTTACCCTCATTTAAGGTGCCTGGGCAGATCATGAGGCAATCATTTTTTTCTCTAGAGGGCAGGCAGAGTGCTGCATTGTGGGTCCGGAATTGCCAAACTTGAGGGCTTTGGGGCCAGGAGTGTGAGGATGGAAGTCTGAGAAGACAAGCTAGACTTGGGTTTCAGGGCGAGGGCACGGTAGGTACCCCCTGCAGATCTGAACCAATATCTCATGCATCTGAAGTCAGGGCGAGGATCAGACGTTGGCTCAGGTGGGAGTTTCTGAGCATGACGGCCGCTTCATGAAGGGAGCGGAATCTCGAGACCATTGAGGTTTTCCCACGTTGGGAGTTGTGGGATGCCCCCTTCCAGGATTCCTTCTTCCGGACAATTGAGACCTGTTGGACAGCTCCAGGACATCCCATATGGAATGACTCCAGAGCACCGTTCGCGGATGGATGCCTGGGAAGCCCGCCTCGCATTCCAATTGTCTCCTAGCAACAAGACAGTTTAGATCTGATGGCTCTGCGGGAGCAACCTCGGTGGCTGAGTTGAAATGGACTTTCCTGAGGATGTGTCCTAATGTGTTTTTGTGTCCATGAGGGCCTTGGAATGGGGCGGTGGCACCGGCAACCTGAAGTACTTTCCTAAGCTTTGGACATGGCTCCCATGCACAGGTTTACTTGTGGAGACGAGATGAGTTCTGATGGGTGCCTCAGGAAAACCCCTATGCTCGTATTGGAATCAGGCTTTTGAGGACACATGCCTGTAACCCATAGCAATGGATCCTATTATGGCCTAGGGTCCTGTCTGGTTCAATCTTCTTCTCTGGGGACATCCATCTATGGTATGAGTGGAGGTCGATTATCAGCTGGTGTCAGACACCCCTTGTTTGTTCCGGGTGACCCACACTATTGGGATGGCCTAAGGGTCGTTGGAGGTTTCTCCTAATTTGTACGATTTTGGACCATGGAATGGGCAGAATTCCCATGGATTGGTAGGCACAGTCCTAATGTGTGGCTCCAGGGGCCCAGCCTGGAGGGCGTGTGGCCCAAGACTTTGAGGACAGAAGTCTGAAAACACAAACTCAGCTTAGGTTTGGGGACGTAGGTATGGCAGGCCCGATCTACAAACCATGAGAAGAACTCTACAGGATATGAAGAAAGTGCGAGTCTGTGGCGATTGCTCAGGCTTTTGTCTCTGGATTTTGTATCAGTGATGGCCGTGGAATGTCGGGGAGGCCTCATGGGCCATGGACGAATCTTCCTCTCTGAGGATTTGGCCCGATTCCCAATTGCTTTTCGTCAATCTGTGGGATGGGAGGACTCATTTCAGTTTTGTTACCTCAGGTGTCCCACCAAAAGAGGAATTCCAAAGCAAAGCCGTGGGGAAGACTGAAGGGACAATCCGAACTATGGTTAAAAATTGGGGCCTAGGGGCATGGCAAGCCCAATATGCTATCTCTTCATCCAGCCACTGAGTGGCCTTACTTGAGGACTGGGCTCAGCCTGAGGGTCACAATGTGTGTTTGTGACCAATGTGGCACGCGAGCATGGGCGGGGCCTCATGGGCCACACTGGTTTCAACGACACTGAACGTTGGACAACATGCCAACCACAAGGTTTCTTGCCATGGGGAAGGAGTTCTGATTTCTGCATCACCTTCAACCCTGGGCAGTGATTGGAGATAAGGTCTAGGTTCTGAAACCTGAAAACCTAGGTTGGGAAGAGATGACGACCTAAGGCCATGGCGGCTGGATGTGCTCAGTGTGCGGCCAGCTGTCTGGGAGGGGCCAGGGGGTCCAGGCTCAGGCTGTGTCAGAAAGGGCATTAGTGCCCTGGTCAGCCTATGTATTTGGGGTACAGCCAAGGTCGGTGCAGGTTGATCCTCCTTTGGGGTTACTGGGTAGCCCCAGAGGACAATGTTTTTTATCTGGAGGGCAGGCAGAGTGCTGCATTGTAGTTCTGGATTGCCAAACTGGAGGCCTTGTGGGCCAGTAGTCTGACGACAAAAGTCTGAGAACACAAGCTAGGCTTAGGTTTCTGGGTGAGGCCATGGCAGGCACAATCTACAGACCTGAATCGAGATCTCGTGCATCTGAAGTCAGGGCGAGGATCAGACGATCGCTCAGGTTGGAGTTTCTGTCCCTGATGGCCCCTTCATGAATGGGGGGGCATCACGAGGCCATGGGGGTTTTCCCATGATGGGAGTTGTGAGAAGCTCCAAACTGCAGAGAGTCTTCGGCAGGACAATTGAGACCTGTTGTTTGGCTCCAGGCCAATGATTCTGAGCAGGGTTCTAAGGATGGATGGCTGGGTAGCCCACCTCGCATTCCAATTGTCTCCTAGCAACAAGACAGTTTAGATCTCCTGGATCTGTGGGGAGCTACCGAGGATGCTGAGTTGAAATGCACACCCCTGGGGATGGGTCCGAATGTGCTTTTGTGTCTATGGAGACCTTGGAATGAAGCGGTGGCACTGGGGCCCTAAAGGGTTCTCCTAAACAGAGGCTTTGACACAGCTCCAACGTGCAAGTTTCCCATGTGTAGATGAGATGTTTTCTGATGGGTGAAACAAGAAACAGCTATATGCTGCTTTTGAAATCCAGGCCTCTGAGGAGAGATGCCTGGAAACCAAAGCAATGGATCTGATTAGTGCCTAGGGGCCTGTTCTTTCCTTTTTACCTCTGGGGACATCTGTCTATGGGTCTGAGTGCAGGTAGGGGCTCATTTGGGCTCAGATTGCCCCTGTTTTTCCTGGGAAGCTACCACTATTGAGATATATCAGGGACTTTGGAGGTTTATCCTATTAGAAGGGTTGTGGCCATTGGAATGGGCACACACAATTCCCTTGGAGAGGGCAAGTACAGTCCTCAGGTTTGGCTCCAGGGGCCTGAGCCTGTAGGTTGTGTCGTCCAGCCCTTTTTGGACAGTTGTCTGAAAACACAAACTCGGCTTATGTTTCAGGTCTTAGGGATGGCAGGACTGATCTACAGACCATGAGGAGAACTTTTCGGGATTTGAAAGAAGGGCGAGTGTGAGGCTCCTGCTCAAGTTTTTGTCTCGGGATATCGTGTCACTCATGGTCGTGGAATTTCTGGGTGACTTCATGGGAAATGGACGAGTCTTACTCTCTGGTGGTTAGGCCCCGTCCAAAGAGTTTGGGTTAATTCTGTGGGCTGGAAGAAGTCCGTTTTATTTTGTTGTTGTTGTTGTTTTCTTTTTTAACCTCAGGTGTCCCACCAAATGAGGGATTTCAGAGTAGAGCCCTAGGAGGGGCGACTGGACAATCAGAAATCTGGTTAAAAATTGGGGCCTAGGGACATGTCAAGCCCATTATGACATCTAATGGTCCAGCCACTGAGAGGACTTACTAGAGGACAGGACTCATGCTGAGGGTCACAATGCGTGTGTATGCCCTCGTCGCACTCAAGAATGGGCGGGGCCTCAGGGTTTCTCCTACACTGATCGTTGGACAACGTGCCAACCACAAGGGTTCTTGCCATGGGTAAGGAGGAGTTCTGATTTCTGCATCAGACTCACCCCTGGGCAGTGATTGGAGATAAGGTCTCGGTTCTGAAGCCTGAAAACTGAGGTAGGGAAGAGATGATGACCTAAGGCCATGGCGGGTTTTATGTGCTCAGTGTGCGGTCAGCTTTCTGGGTGTTGGTCAGGAGGTCCGGGCTCAGGATGTGTTCGACAGTGCATTAGTGCCCAGGTTAGACTATATAATTTGGGTAAAGTCGAGTGCTGTGTAGGTTTACCCTCATTTAAGGTGCCTGGGCAGCTCATGAGGCAATCATTTTTTTCTCTAGAGGGCAGGCAGAGTGCTGCATTGTGGGTCCGGAATTGCCAAACTTGAGGGCTTTGGGGCCAGGAGTGTGAGGATGGAAGTCTGAGAAGACAAGCTAGACTTGGGTTTCAGGGCGAGGGCACGGCAGGTACCCCCTGCAGATCTGAACCAATATCTCATGCATCTGAAGTCAGGGCGAGGATCAGACGTTGGCTCAGGTGGGAGTTTCTGAGCATGACGGCCGCTTCATGAAGGGAGCGGAATCTCGAGACCATTGAGGTTTTCCCACGTTGGGAGTTGTGGGATGCCCCCTTCCAGGATTCCTTCTTCCGGACAATTGAGACCTGTTGGACAGCTCCAGGACATCCCATATGGAATGACTCCAGAGCACCGTTCGCGGATGGATGCCTGGGAAGCCCGCCTCGCATTCCAATTGTCTCCTAGCAACAAGACAGTTTAGATCTGATGGCTCTGCGGGAGCAACCTCGGTGGCTGAGTTGAAATGGACTTTCCTGAGGATGTGTCCTAATGTGTTTTTGTGTCCATGAGGGCCTTGGAATGGGGCGGTGGCACCGGCAACCTGAAGTACTTTCCTAAGCTTTGGACATGGCTCCCATGCACAGGTTTACTTGTGGAGACGAGATGAGTTCTGATGGGTGCCTCAGGAAAACCCCTATGCTCGTATTGGAATCAGGCTTTTGAGGACACATGCCTGTAACCCATAGCAATGGATCCTATTATGGCCTAGGGTCCTGTCCGGTTCAATATTCTTCTTTGGGGACATCCATCTATGGTATGATTGGAGGTCGATTATCAGCTGGTGTCAGACACCCCTTGTTTGTTCCGGGTGACCCACACTATTGGGATGGCCTAAGGGTCGTTGGAGGTTTCTCCTAATTTGTACGATTTTGGACCATGGAATGGGCAGAATTCCCATGGATTGGTAGGCACAGTCCTAATGTGTGGCTCCAGGGGCCCAGCCTGGAGGGCGTGTGGCCCAAGACGTTGAGGACAGAAGTCTGAAAACACAAACTCAGCTTAGGTTTGGGGACGTAGGTATGGCAGGCCCGATCTACAAACCATGAGAAGAACTCTACAGGATATGAAGAAAGTGCGCGTCTGTGGCGATTGCTCAGGCTTTTGTGTCTGGATTTTGTATCAGTGATGGCCGTGGAATGTCGGGGAGGCCTCATGGGCCATGGACGAATCTTCCTCTCTGAGGATTTGGCCCGATTCCCAATTGCTTTTCGTCAATCTGTGGGATGGGAGGACTCATTTCAGTTTTGTTACCTCAGGTGTCCCACCAAAAGAGGAATTCCAAAGCAAAGCCGTGGGGAAGACTGAACGGACAATCCGAACTATGGTTAAAAATTGGGGCCTAGGGGCATGGCAAGCCCAATATGCTATCTCTTCATCCAGCCACTGAGTGGCCTTACTTGAGGACTGGGCTCAGCCTGAGGGTCACAATGTGTGTTTGTGACCAATGTGGCACGCGAGCATGGGCGGGGCCTCATGGGACACACTGGTTTCAACGACACTGAATGTTGGACAACATGCCAACCACAAGGTTTCTTGCCATGGGGAAGGAGTTCTGATTTCTGCATCACCTTCAACCCTGGGCAGTGATTGGAGATAAGGTCTAGGTTCTGAAACCTGAAAACCGAGGTTGGGAAGAGATGACGACCTAAGGCCATGGCGGCTCGATGTGCTCAGTGTGCGGCCAGCTGTCTGGGAGGGGCCAGGGGGTCCAGGCTCAGGCTGTGTCAGAAAGGGCATTAGTGCCCTGGTCAGCCTATGTATTTGGGGTACAGCCAAGGTCGGTGCAGGTTGATCCTCATTTGGGGTTACTGGGTAGCCCCAGAGGACAATGTTTTTTATCTGGAGGGCAGGCAGAGTGCTGCATTGTAGTTCTGGATTGCCAAACTGGAGGCCTTGTGGGCCAGTAGTCTGACGACAAAAGTCTGAGAACACAAGCTAGGCTTAGGTTTCTGGGTCAGGCCATGGCAGGCACCATCTACAGACCTGAATCGAGATCTCGTGCATCTGAAGTCAGGGCGAGGATCAGACGATCGCTCAGGTTGGAGTTTCTGTCCCTGATGGCCCCTTCATGAATGGGGGGGCATCACGAGGCCATGGGGGTTTTCCCATGATGGGAGTTGTGAGAAGCTCCAAACTGCAGAGAGTCTTCGGCAGGACAATTGAGACCTGTTGTTTGGCTCCAGGCCAATGATTCTGAGCAGGGTTCTAAGGATGGATGGCTGGGTAGCCCACCTCGCATTCCAATTGTCTCCTAGCAACAAGACAGTTTAGATCTCCTGGATCTGTGGGGAGCTACCGAGGATGCTGAGTTGAAATGCACACCCCTGGGGATGGGTCCGAATGTGCTTTTGTGTCTATGGAGACCTTGGAATGAAGCGGTGGCACTGGGGCCCTAAAGGGTTCTCCTAAACAGAGGCTTTGACACAGCTCCAACGTGCAAGTTTCCCATGTGTAGATGACATGTTTTCTGATGGGTGAAACAAGAAACAGCTATATGCTGCTTTTGAAATCCAGGCCTCTGAGGAGAGATGCCTGGAAACCAAAGCAATGGATCTGATTAGTGCCTAGGGGCCTGTTCTTTCCTTTTTACCTCTGGGGACATCTGTCTATGGGTCTGAGTGCAGGTAGGGGCTCATTTGGGCTCAGATTGCCCCTGTTTTTCCTGGGAAGCTACCACTATTGAGATATATCAGGGACTTTGGAGGTTTATCCTATTAGAAGGGTTGTGGCCATTGGAATGGGCACACACAATTCCCTTGGAGAGGGCAAGTACAGTCCTCAGGTTTGGCTCCAGGGGCCTGAGCCTGTAGGTTGTGTCGTCCAGCCCTTTTTGGACAGTTGTCTGAAAACACAAACTCGGCTTATGTTTCAGGTCATAGGTATGGCAGGACTGATCTACAGACCATGAGGAGAACTTTTCGGGATTTGAAAGAAGGGCGAGTGTGAGGCTCCTGCTCAAGTTTTTGTCTCGGGATATCGTGTCACTCATGGTCGTGGAATTTCTGGGTGACTTCATGGGAAATGGACGAGTCTTACTCTCTGGTGGTTTGGCCCCGTCCAAAGAGTTTGGGTTCATTCTGTGGGCTGGAAGAAGTCCGTTTTATTTTGTTGTTGTTGTTGTTTTCTTTTTTAACCTCAGGTGTCCCACCAAATGAGGGATTTCAGAGTAGAGCCCTAGGAGGGGCGACTGGACAATCAGAAATCTGGTTAAAAATTGGGGCCTAGGGACATGTCAAGCCCATTATGACATCTAATGGTCCAGCCACTGAGAGGTCTTACTAGAGGACAGGACTCATGCTGAGGGTCACAATGCGTGTGTATGCCCTCGTCGCACTCAAGAATGGGCGGGGCCTCAGGGTTTCTCCTTCACTGATCGTTGGACAACGTGCCAACCACAAGGGTTCTTGCCATGGGTAAGGAGGAGTTCTGATTTCTGCATCAGACTCACCCCTGGGCAGTGATTGGAGATAAGGTCTCGGTTCTGAAGCCTGAAAACTGAGGTAGGGTAGAGATGATGACCTAAGGCCATGGCGGGTTTTATGTGCTCAGTGTGCGGTCAGCTTTCTGGGTGTTGGTCAGGAGGTCCGGGCTCAGGATGTGTTCGACAGTGCATTAGTGCCCAGGTTAGACTATATAATTTGGGTAAAGTCGAGTGCTGTGTAGGTTTACCCTCATTTAAGGTGCCTGGGCAGCTCATGAGGCAATCATTTTTTTTCTAGAGGGCAGGCAGAGTGCTGCATTGTGGGTCCGGAATTGCCAAACTTGAGGGCTTTGGGGCCAGGAGTGTGAGGATGGAAGTCTGAGAAGACAAGCTAGACTTGGGTTTCAGGGCGAGGGCACGGCAGGTACCCCCTGCAGATCTGAACCAATATCTCATGCATCTGAAGTCAGGGCGAGGATCAGACGTTGGCTCATGTGGGAGTTTCTGAGCATGACGGCCGCTTCATGAAGGGAGCGGAATCTCGAGACCATTGAGGTTTTCCCACGTTGGGAGTTGTGGGATGCCCCCTTCCAGGATTCCTTCTTCCGGACAATTGAGACCTGTTGGACAGCTCCAGGACATCCCATATGGAATGACTCCAGAGCACCATTCGCGGATGGATGCCTGGGAAGCCCGCCTCGCATTCCAATTGTCTCCTAGCAACAAGACAGTTTAGATCTGATGGCTCTGCGGGAGCAACCTCGGTGGCTGAGTTGAAATGGACTTTCCTGAGGATGTGTCCTAATGTGTTTTTGTGTCCATGAGGGCCTTGGAATGGGGCGGTGGCACCGGCAACCTGAAGTACTTTCCTAAGCTTTGGACATGGCTCCCATGCACAGGTTTACTTGTGGAGACGAGATGAGTTCTGATGGGTGCCTCAGGAAAACCCCTATGCTCGTATTGGAATCAGGCTTTTGAGGACACATGCCTGTAACCCATAGCAATGGATCCTATTATGGCCTAGGGTCCTGTCTGGTTCAATCTTCTTCTCTGGGGACATCCATCTATGGTATGAGTGGAGGTCGATTATCAGCTGGTGTCAGACACCCCTTGTTTGTTCCGGGTGACCCACACTATTGGGATGGCCTAAGGGTCGTTGGAGGTTTCTCCTAATTTGTACGATTTTGGACCATGGAATGGGCACAATTCCCATGGATTGGTAGGCACAGTCCTAATGTGTGGCTCCAGGGGCCCAGCCTGGAGGGCGTGTGGCCCAAGACTTTGAGGACAGAAGTCTGAAAACACAAACTCAGCTTAGGTTTGGGGACGTAGGTATGGCAGGCCCGATCTACAAACCATGAGAAGAACTCTACAGGATATGAAGAAAGTGCGAGTCTGTGGCGATTGCTCAGGCTTTTGTCTCTGGATTTTGTATCAGCGATGGCCGTGGAATGTCGGGGAGGCCTCATGGGCCATGGACGAATCTTCCTCTCTGAGGATTTGGCCCGATTCCCAATTGCTTTTCGTCAATCTGTGGGATGGGAGGACTCATTTCAGTTTTGTTACCTCAGGTGTCCCACCAAAAGAGGAATTCCAAAGCCAAGCCGTGGGGAAGACTGAAGGGACAATCCGAACTATGGTTAAAAATTGGGGCCTAGGGGCATGGCAAGCCCAATATGCTATCTCTTCATCCAGCCACTGAGTGGCCTTACTTGAGGACTGGGCTCAGCCTGAGGGTCACAATGTGTGTTTGTGACCAATGTGGCACGCGAGCATGGGCGGGGCCTCATGGGACACACTGGTTTCAACGACACTGAATGTTGGACAACATGCCAACCACAAGGTTTCTTGCCATGGGGAAGGAGTTCTGATTTCTGCATCACCTTCAACCCTGGGCAGTGATTGGAGATAAGGTCTAGGTTCTGAAACCTGAAAACCGAGGTTGGGAAGAGATGACGACCTAAGGCCATGGCGGCTCTATGTGCTCAGTGTGCGGCCAGCTGTCTGGCAGGGGCCAGGGGGACCAGGCTCAGGCTGTGTCAGAAAGGGCATTAGTGCCCTGGTCAGCCTATGTATTTGGGGTACAGCCAAGGTCGGTGCAGGTTGATCCTCATTTGGGGTTACTGGGTAGCCCCAGAGGACAATGTTTTTTATCTGGAGGGCAGGCAGAGTGCTGCATTGTAGTTCTGGATTGCCAAACTGGAGGCCTTGTGGGCCAGTAGTCTGACGACAAAAGTCTGAGAACACAAGCTAGGCTTAGGTTTCTGGGTGAGGCCATGGCAGGCTCCATCTACAGACCTGAATCGAGATCTCGTGCATCTGAAGTCAGGGCGAGGATCAGACGATCGCTCAGGTTGGAGTTTCTGTCCCTGATGGCCCCTTCATGAATGGGGGGGCATCACGAGGCCATGGGGGTTTTCCCATGATGGGAGTTGTGAGAAGCTCCAAACTGCAGAGAGTCTTCGGCAGGACAATTGAGACCTGTTGTTTGGCTCCAGGCCAATGATTCTGAGCAGGGTTCTAAGGATGGATGGCTGGGTAGCCCACCTCGCATTCCAATTGTCTCCTAGCAACAAGACAGTTTAGATCTCCTGGATCTGTGGGGAGCTACCGAGGATGCTGAGTTGAAATGCACACCCCTGGGGATGGGTCCGAAAGTGCTTTTGTGTCTATGGAGACCTTGGAATGAAGCGGTGGCACTGGGGCCCTAAAGGGTTCTCCTAAACAGAGGCTTTGACACAGCTCCAACGTGCAAGTTTCCCATGTGTAGATGAGATGTTTTCTGATGGGTGAAACAAGAAACAGCTATATGCTGCTTTTGAAATCCAGGCCTCTGAGGAGAGATGCCTGGAAACCAAAGCAATGGATCTGATTAGTGCCTAGGGGCCTGTTCTTTCCTTTTTACCTCTGGGGACATCTGTCTATGGGTCTGAGTGCAGGTAGGGGCTCATTTGGGCTCAGATTGCCCCTGTTTTTCCTGGGAAGCTACCACTATTGAGATATATCAGGGACTTTGGAGGTTTATCCTATTAGAAGGGTTGTGGCCATTGGAATGGGCACACACAATTCCCTTGGAGAGGGCAAGTACAGTCCTCAGGTTTGGCTCCAGGGGCCTGAGCCTGTAGGTTGTGTCGTCCAGCCCTTTTTGGACAGTTGTCTGAAAACACAAACTCGGCTTATGTTTCAGGTCATAGGTATGGCACGACTCATCTACAGACCATGAGGAGAACTTTTCGGGATTTGAAAGAAGGGCGAGTGTGAGGCTCCTGCTCAAGTTTTTGTCTCGGGATATCGTGTCACTCATGGTCGTGGAATTTCTGGGTGACTTCATGGGAAATGGACGAGTCTTACTCTCTGGTGGTTTGGCCCCGTCCAAAGAGTTTGGGGTCATTCTGTGGGCTGGAAGAAGTCCGTTTTATTTTGTTGTTGTTGTTGTTTTCTTTTTTAACCTCAGGTGTCCCACCAAATGAGGGATTTCAGAGTAGAGCCCTAGGAGGGGCGACTGGACAATCAGAAATCTGGTTAAAAATTGGGGCCTAGGGACATGTCAAGCCCATTATGACATCTAATGGTCCAGCCACTGAGAGGTCTTACTAGAGGACAGGACTCATGCTGAGGGTCACAATGCGTGTGTATGCCCTCGTCGCACTCAAGAATGGGCGGGGCCTCAGGGTTTCTCCTACACTGATCGTTGGACAACGTGCCAACCACAAGGGTTCTTGCCATGGGTAAGGAGGAGTTCTGATTTCTGCATCAGACTCACCCCTGGGCAGTGATTGGAGATAAGGTCTCGGTTCTGAAGCCTGAAAACTGAGGTAGGGAAGAGATGATGACCTAAGGCCATGGCGGGTTTTATGTGCTCAGTGTGCGGTCAGCTTTCTGGGTGTTGGTCAGGAGGTCCGGGCTCAGGATGTGTTCGACAGTGCATTAGTGCCCAGGTTAGACTATATAATTTGGGTAAAGTCGAGTGCTGTGTAGGTTTACCCTCATTTAAGGTGCCTGGGCAGCTCATGAGGCAATCATTTTTTTTCTAGAGGGCAGGCAGAGTGCTGCATTGTGGGTCCGGAATTGCCAAACTTGAGGGCTTTGGGGCCAGGAGTGTGAGGATGGAAGTCTGAGAAGACAAGCTAGACTTGGGTTTCAGGGCGAGGGCACGGCAGGTACCCCCTGCAGATCTGAACCAATATCTCATGCATCTGAAGTCAGGGCGAGGATCAGACGTTGGCTCAGGTGGGAGTTTCTGAGCATGACGGCCGCTTCATGAAGGGAGCGGAATCTCGAGACCATTGAGGTTTTCCCACGTTGGGAGTTGTGGGATGCCCCCTTCCAGGATTCCTTCTTCCGGACAATTGAGACCTGTTGGACAGCTCCAGGACATCCCATATGGAATGACTCCAGAGCACCGTTCGCGGATGGATGCCTGGGAAGCCCGCCTCGCATTCCAATTGTCTCCTAGCAACAAGACAGTTTAGATCTGATGGCTCTGCGGGAGCAACCTCGGTGGCTGAGTTGAAATGGACTTTCCTGAGGATGTGTCCTAATGTGTTTTTGTGTCCATGAGGGCCTTGGAATGGGGCGGTGGCACCGGCAACCTGAAGTACTTTCCTAAGCTTTGGACATGGCTCCCATGCACAGGTTTACTTGTGGAGACGAGATGAGTTCTGATGGGTGCCTCAGGAAAACCCCTATGCTCGTATTGGAATCAGGCTTTTGAGGACACATGCCTGTAACCCATAGCAATGGATCCTATTATGGCCTAGGGTCCTGTCTGGTTCAATCTTCTTCTCTGGGGACATCCATCTATGGTATGAGTGGAGGTCGATTATCAGCTGGTGTCAGACACCCCTTGTTTGTTCCGGGTGACCCACACTATTGGGATGGCCTAAGGGTCGTTGGAGGTTTCTCCTAATTTGTACGATTTTGGACCATGGAATGGGCAGAATTCCCATGGATTGGTAGGCACAGTCCTAATGTGTGGCTCCAGGGGCCCAGCCTGGTGGGCGTGTGGCCCAAGACTTTGAGGACAGAAGTCTGAAAACACAAACTCAGCTTAGGTTTGGGGACGTAGGTATGGCAGGCCCGATCTACAAACCATGAGAAGAACTCTACAGGATATGAAGAAAGTGCGAGTCTGTGGCGATTGCTCAGGCTTTTGTCTCTGGATTTTGTATCAGCGATGGCCGTGGAATGTCGGGGAGGCCTCATGGGCCATGGACGAATCTCCCTCTCTGAGGATTTGGCCCGATTTCCAATTGCTTTTCGTCAATCTGTGGGATGGGAGGATTCATTTCAGTTTTGTTACCTCAGGTGTCCCACCAAAAGAGGAATTCCAAAGCCAAGCCGTGGGGAAGACTGAAGGGACAATCCGAACTATGGTTAAAAATTGGGGCCTAGTGGCATGGCAAGCCCAATATGCTATCTCTTCATCCAGCCACTGAGTGGCCTTACTTGAGGACTGGGCTCAGCCTGAGGGTCACAATGTGTGTTTGTGACCAATGTGGCACGCGAGCATGGGCGGGGCCTCATGGGACACAGTGGTTTCAACGACACTGAACGTTGGACAACATGCCAACCACAAGGTTTCTTGCCATGGGGAAGGAGTTCTGATTTCTGCATCACCTTCAACCCTGGGCAGTGATTGGAGATAAGGTCTAGGTTCTGAATACTGAAAACCGAGGTTGGGAAGAGATGACGACCTAAGGCCATGGCGGCTCGATGTGCTCAGTGTGCGGCCAGCTGTCTGGGAGGGGCCAGGGGGTCCAGGCTCAGGCTGTGTCAGAAAGGGCATTAGTGCCCTGGTCAGCCTATGTATTTGGGGTACAGCCAAGGTCGGTGCAGGTTGATCCTCATTTGGGGTTACTGGGTAGCCCCAGAGGACAATGTTTTTTATCTGGAGGGCAGGCAGAGTGCTGCATTGTAGTTCTGGATTGCCAAACTGGAGGCCTTGTGGGCCAGTAGTCTGACGACAAAAGTCTGAGAACACAAGCTAGGCTTAGGTTTCTGGGTGAGGCCATGGCAGGCACCATCTACAGACCTGAATCGAGATCTCGTGCATCTGAAGTCAGGGCGAGGATCAGACGATCGCTCAGGTTGGAGTTTCTGTCCCTGATGGCCCCTTCATGAATGGGGGGGCATCACGAGGCCATGGGGGTTTTCCCATGATGGGAGTTGTGAGAAGCTCCAAACTGCAGAGAGTCTTCGGCAGGACAATTGAGACCTGTTGTTTGGCTCCAGGCCAATGATTCTGAGCAGGGTTCTAAGGATGGATGGCTGGGTAGCCCACCTCGCATTCCAATTGTCTCCTAGCAACAAGACAGTTTAGATCTCCTGGATCTGTGGGGAGCTACCGAGGATGCTGAGTTGAAATGCACACCCCTGGGGATGGGTCCGAAAGTGCTTTTGTGTCTATGGAGACCTTGGAATGAAGCGGTGGCACTGGGGCCCTAAAGGGTTCTCCTAAACAGAGGCTTTGACACAGCTCCAACGTGCAAGTTTCCCATGTGTAGATGAGATGTTTTCTGATGGGTGAAACAAGAAACAGCTATATGCTGCTTTTGAAATCCAGGCCTCTGAGGAGAGATGCCTGGAAACCAAAGCAATGGATCTGATTAGTGCCTAGGGGCCTGTTCTTTCCTTTTTACCTCTGGGGACATCTGTCTATGGGTCTGAGTGCAGGTAGGGGCTCATTTGGGCTCAGATTGCCCCTGTTTTTCCTGGGAAGCTACCACTATTGAGATATATCAGGGACTTTGGAGGTTTATCCTATTAGAAGGGTTGTGGCCATTGGAATGGGCACACACAATTCCCTTGGAGAGGGCAAGTACAGTCCTCAGGTTTGGCTCCAGGGGCCTGAGCCTGTAGGTTGTGTCGTCCAGCCCTTTTTGGACAGTTGTCTGAAAACACAAACTCGGCTTATGTTTCAGGTCATAGGTATGGCAGGACTGATCTACAGACCATGAGGAGAACTTTTCGGGATTTGAAAGAAGGGCGAGTGTGAGGCTCCTGCTCAAGTTTTTGTCTCTGGATATCGTGTCACTCATGGTCGTGGAATTTCTGGGTGACTTCATGGGAAATGGACGAGTCTTACTCTCTGGTGGTTTGGCCCCGTCCAAAGAGTTTGGGTTCATTCTGTGGGCTGGAAGAAGTCCGTTTTATTTTGTTGTTGTTGTTGTTTTCTTTTTTAACCTCAGGTGTCCCACCAAATGAGGGATTTCAGAGTAGAGCCCTAGGAGGGGCGACTGGACAATCAGAAATCTGGTTAAAAATTAAGGCCTAGAAACATGTCAAGCCCATTATGACATCTAATGGTCCAGCCACTGAGAGGACTTACTAGAGGACAGGACTCATGCTGAGGGTCACAATGCGTGTGTATGCCCTCGTCGCACTCAAGAATGGGCGGCGCCTCAGGGTTTCTCCTACACTGATCGTTGGACAACGTGCCAACCACAAGGGTTCTTGCCATGGGTAAGGAGGAGTTCTGATTTCTGCATCAGACTCACCCCTGGGCAGTGATTGGAGATAAGGTCTCGGTTCTGAAGCCTGAAAACTGAGGTAGGGAAGAGATGATGACCTAAGGCCATGGCGGGTTTTATGTGCTCAGTGTGCGGTCAGCTTTCTGGGTGTTGGTCAGGAGGTCCGGGCTCAGGATGTGTTCGACAGTGCATTAGTGCCCAGGTTAGACTATATAATTTGGGTAAAGTCGAGTGCTGGGTAGGTTTACCCTCATTTAATGTGCCTGGGCAGCTCATGAGGCAATCATTTTTTTCTCTAGAGGGCAGGCAGAGTGCTGCATTGTGGGTCCGGAATTGCCAAACTTGAGGGCTTTAGGGCCAGGAGTGTGAGGATGGAAGTCTGAGAAGACAAGCTAGACTTGGGTTTCAGGGCGAGGGCACGGCAGGTACCCCCTGCAGATCTGAACCAATATCTCATGCATCTGAAGTCAGGGCGAGGATCAGACGTTGGCTCAGGTGGGAGTTTCTGAGCATGACGGCCGCTTCATGAAGGGAGCGGAATCTCGAGACCATTGAGGTTTTCCCACGTTGGGAGTTGTGGGATGCCCCCTTCCAGGATTCCTTCTTCCGGACAATTGAGACCTGTTGGACAGCTCCAGGACATCCCATATGGAATGACTTCAGAGCACCGTTCGCGGATGGATGCCTGGGAAGCCCGCCTCGCATTCCAATTGTCTCCTAGCAACAAGACAGTTTAGATCTGATGGCTCTGCGGGAGCAACCTCGGTGGCTGAGTTGAAATGGACTTTCCTGAGGATGTGTCCTAATGTGTTTTTGTGTCCATGAGGGCCTTGGAATGGGGCGGTGGCACCGGCAACCTGAAGTACTTTCCTAAGCTTTGGACATGGCTCCCATGCACAGGTTTACTTGTGGAGACGAGATGAGTTCTGATGGGTGCCTCAGGAAAACCCCTATGCTCGTATTGGAATCAGGCTTTTGAGGACACATGCCTGTAACCCATAGCAATGGATCCTATTATGGCCTAGGGTCCTGTCTGGTTCAATCTTCTTCTCTGGGGACATCCATCTATGGTATCAGTGGAGGTCGATTATCAGCTGGTGTCAGACACCCCTTGTTTGTTCCGGGTGACCCACACTATTGGGATGGCCTAAGGGTCGTTGGAGGTTTCTCCTAATTTGTACGATTTTGGACCATGGAATGGGCAGAATTCCCATGGATTGGTAGGCACAGTCCTAATGTGTGGCTCCAGGGGCCCAGCCTGGAGGGTGTGTGGCCCAAGACTTTGAGGACAGAAGTCTGAAAACACAAACTCAGCTTAGGTTTGGGGACGTAGGTATGGCAGGCCCGATCTACAAACCATGAGAAGAACTCTACAGGATATGAAGAGTGTGCGAGTCTGTGGCGATTGCTCAGGCTTTTGTCTCTGGATTTTGTATCAGCGATGGCCGTGGAATGTCGGGGAGGCCTCATGGGCCATGGACGAATCTTCCTCTCTGAGGATTTGGCCCGATTCCCAATTGCTTTTCGTCAATCTGTGGGATGGGAGGACTCATTTCAGTTTTGTTACCTCAGGTGTCCCACCAAAAGAGGAATTCCAAAGCCAAGCCGTGGGGAAGACTGAAGGGACAATCCGAACTATGGTTAAAAATTGGGGCCTAGGGGCATGGCAAGCCCAATATGCTATCTCTTCATCCAGCCACTGAGTGGCCTTACTTGAGGACTGGGCTCAGCCTGAGGGTCACAATGTGTGTTTGTGACCAATGTGGAACGCGAGCATGGGCGGGGCCTCATGGGACACACTGGTTTCAACGACACTGAACGTTGGACAACATGCCAACCACAAGGTTTCTTGCCATACAGAAGGAGTTCTGATTTCTGCATCACCTTCAACCTGGGCAGTGATTGGAGATAAGGTCTAGGTTCTGAAACCTGAAAACCGAGGTTGGGAAGAGATGACGACCTAAGGCCATGGCGGCTCGATGTGCTCAGTGTGCGGCCAGCTGTCTGGGAGGGGCCAGGGGGTCCAGGCTCAGGCTGTGTCAGAAAGGGCATTAGTGTCCTGGTCAGCCTATGTATTTGGGGTACAGCCAAGGTCGGTGCAGGTTGATCCTCATTTGGGGTTACTGGGTAGCCCCAGAGGACAATATTTTTTATCTGGAGGGCAGGCAGAGTGCTGCATTGTAGTTCTGGATTGCCAAACTGGAGGGCTTGTGGGCCAGTAGTCTGACGACAAAAGTCTGAGAACACAAGCTAGGCTTAGGTTTCTGGGTGAGGCCATGGCAGGCACAATCTACAGACCTGAATCGAGATCTCGTGCATCTGAAGTCAGGGCGAGGATCAGACGATCGCTCAGGTTGGAGTTTCTGTCCCTGATGGCCCCTTCATGAATGGGGGGGCATCACGAGGCCATGGGGGTTTTCCCATGATGGGAGTTGTGAGAAGCTCCAAACTGCAGAGAGTCTTCGGCAGGACAATTGAGACCTGTTGTTTGGCTCCAGGCCAATGATTCTGAGCAGGGTTCTAAGGATGGATGGCTGGGTAGCCCACCTCGCATTCCAATTGTCTCCTAGCAACAAGACAGTTTAGATCTCCTGGATCTGTGGGGAGCTACCGAGGATGCTGAGTTGAAATGCACACCCCTGGGGATGGGTCCGAAAGTGCTTTTGTGTCTATGGAGACCTTGGAATGAAGCGGTGGCACTGGGGCCCTAAAGGGTTCTCCTAAACAGAGGCTTTGACACAGCTCCAACGTGCAAGTTTCCCATGTGTAGATGAGATGTTTTCTGATGGGTGAAACAAGAAAAAGCTATATGCTGCTTTTGAAATCCAGGCCTCTGAGGAGAGATGCCTGGAAACCAAAGCAATGGATCTGATTAGTGCCTAGGGGCCTGTTCTTTCCTTTTTACCTCTGGGGACATCTGTCTATGGGTCTGAGTGCAGGTAGGGGCTCAGTTGGGCTCAGATTGCCCCTGTTTTTCCTGGGAAGCTACCACTATTGAGATATATCAGGGACTTTGGAGGTTTATCCTATTAGAAGGGTTGTGGCCATTGGAATGGGCACACACAATTCCCTTGGAGAGGGCAAGTACAGTCCTCAGGTTTGGCTCCAGGGGCCTGAGCCTGTAGGTTGTGTCGTCCAGCCCTTTTTGGACAGTTGTCTGAAAACACAAACTCGGCTTATGTTTCAGGTCATAGGTATGGCAGGACTGATCTACAGACCATGAGGAGAACTTTTCGGGATTTGAAAGAAGGGCGAGTGTGAGGCTCCTGCTCAAGTTTTTGTCTCGGGATATCGTGTCACTCATGGTCGTGGAATTTCTGGGTGACTTCATGGGAAATGGACGAGTCTTACTCTCTGGTGGTTTGGCCCCGTCCAAAGAGTTTGGGTTCATTCTGTGGGCTGGAAGAAGTCCGTTTTATTTTGTTGTTGTTGTTGTTTTCTTTTTTAACCTCAGGTGTCCCACCAAATGAGGGATTTCAGAGTAGAGCCCTAGGAGGGGCGACTGGACAATCAGAAATCTGGTTAAAAATTGGGGCCTAGAAACATGTCAAGCCCATTATGACATCTAATGGTCCAGCCACTGAGAGGACTTACTAGAGGACAGGACTCATGCTGAGGGTCACAATGCGTGTGTATGCCCTCGTCGCACTCAAGAATGGGCGGCGCCTCAGGGTTTCTCCTACACTGATCGTTGGACAACGTGCCAACCACAAGGGTTCTTGCCATGGGTAAGGAGGAGTTCTGATTTCTGCATCAGACTCACCCCTGGGCAGTGATTGGAGATAAGGTCTCGGTTCTGAAGCCTGAAAACTGAGGTAGGGAAGAGATGATGACCTAAGGCCATGGTGGGTTTTATGTGCTCAGTGTGCGGTCAGCTTTCTGGGTGTTGGTCAGGAGGTCCGTGCTCAGGATGTGTTCGACAGTGCATTAGTGCCCAGGTTAGACTATATAATTTGGGTAAAGTCGAGTGCTGGGTAGGTTTACCCTCATTTAAGGTGCCTGGGCAGCTCATGAGGCAATCATTTTTTTCTCTAGAGGGCAGGCAGAGTGCTGCATTGTGGGTCCGGAATTGCCAAACTTGAGGGCTTTGGGGCCAGGAGTGTGAGGATGGAAGTCTGAGAAGACAAGCTAGACTTGGGTTTCAGGGCGAGGGCACGGCAGGTACCCCCTGCAGATCTGAACCAATATCTCATGCATCTGAAGTCAGGGCGAGGATCAGACGTTGGCTCAGGTGGGAGTTTCTGAGCATGACGGCCGCTTCATGAAGGGAGCGGAATCTCGAGACCATTGAGGTTTTCCCACGTTGGGAGTTGTGGGATGCCCCCTTCCAGGATTCCTTCTTCCGGACAATTGAGACCTGTTGGACAGCTCCAGGACATCCCATATGGAATG
Source organism: Mustela nivalis (assembly GCF_964662115.1). NCBI lineage: Eukaryota > Metazoa > Chordata > Mammalia > Carnivora > Mustelidae > Mustela > Mustela nivalis. Next base: position 683,625 of record NW_028136239.1, read on the forward strand.
ACTCCAGAGCACCGTTCGCGGATGGATGCCTGGGAAGCCCGCCTCGCATTCCAATTGTCTCCTAGCAACAAGACAGTTTAGATCTGATGGCTCTGCGGGAGCAACCTCGGTGGCTGAGTTGAAATGGACTTTCCTGAGGATGTATCCTAATGTGTTTTTGTGTCCATGAGGGCCTTGGAATGGGGCGGTGGCACCGGCAACCTGAAGTACTTTCCTAAGCTTTGGACATGGCTCCCATGCACAGGTTTACTTGTGGAGACGAGATGAGTTCTGATGGGTGCCTCAGGAAAACCCCTATGCTCGTATTGGAATCAGGCTTTTGAGGACACATGCCTGTAACCCATAGCAATGGATCCTATTATGGCCTAGGGTCCTGTCTGGTTCAATCTTCTTCTCTGGGGACATCCATCTATGGTATGAGTGGAGGTCGATTATCAGCTGGTGTCAGACACCCCTTGTTTGTTCCGGGTGACCCACACTATTGGGATGGCCTAAGGGTCGTTGGAGGTTTCTCCTAATTTGTACGATTTTGGACCATGGAATGGGCAGAATTCCCATGGATTGGTAGGCACAGTCCTAATGTGTGGCTCCAGGGGCCCAGCCTGGAGGGCGTGTGGCCCAAGACTTTGAGGACAGAAGTCTGAAAACACAAACTCAGCTTAGGTTTGGGGACGTAGGTATGGCAGGCCCGATCTACAAACCATGAGAAGAACTCTACAGGATATGAAGAAAGTGCGAGTCTGTGGCGATTGCTCAGGCTTTTGTCTCTGGATTTTGTATCAGTGATGGCCGTGGAATGTCGGGGAGGCCTCATGGGCCATGGACGAATCTCCCTCTCTGAGGATTTGGCCCGATTCCCAATTGCTTTTCGTCAATCTGTGGGATGGGAGGACTCATTTCAGTTTTGTTACCTCAGGTGTCCCACCAAAAGAGGAATTCCAAAGCAAAGCCGTGGGGAAGACTGAACGGACAATCCGAACTATGGTTAAAATTTGGGGCCTAGGGGCATGGCAAGCCCAATATGCTATCTCTTCATCCAGCCACTGAGTGGCCTTACTTGAGGACTGGGCTCAGCCTGAGGGTCACAATGTGTGTTTGTGACCAATGTGGCACGCGAGCATGGGCGGGGCCTCATGGGACACACTGGTTTCAACGACACTGAACGTTGGACAACATGCCAACCACAAGGTTTCTTGCCATGGGGAAGGAGTTCTGATTTCTGCATCACCTTCAACCCTGGGCAGTGATTGGAGATAAGGTCTAGGTTCTGAAACCTGAAAACCGAGGTTGGGAAGAGATGACGACCTAAGGCCATGGCGGCTCGATGTGCTCAGTGTGCGGCCAGCTGTCTGGGAGGGGCCAGGGGGTCCAGGCTCAGGCTGTGTCAGAAAGGGCATTAGTGCCCTGGTCAGCCTATGTATTTGGGGTACAGCCAAGGTCGGTGCAGGTTGATCCTCATTTGGGGTTACTGGGTAGCCCCAGAGGACAATGTTTTTTATCTGGAGGGCAGGCAGAGTGCTGCATTGTAGTTCTGGATTGCCAAACTGGAGGCCTTGTGGGCCAGTAGTCTGACGACAAAAGTCTGAGAACACAAGCTAGGCTTAGGTTTCTGGGTCAGGCCATGGCAGGCACCATCTACAGACCTGAATCGAGATCTCGTGCATCTGAAGTCAGGGCGAGGATCAGACGATCGCTCAGGTTGGAGTTTCTGTCCCTGATGGCCCCTTCATGAATGGGGGGGCATCACGAGGCCATGGGGGTTTTCCCATGATGGGAGTTGTGAGAAGCTCCAAACTGCAGAGAGTCTTCGGCAGGACAATTGAGACCTGTTGTTTGGCTCCAGGCCAATGATTCTGAGCAGGGTTCTAAGGATGGATGGCTGGGTAGCCCACCTCGCATTCCAATTGTCTCCTAGCAACAAGACAGTTTAGATCTCCTGGATCTGTGGGGAGCTACCGAGGATGCTGAGTTGAAATGCACACCCCTGGGGATGGGTCCGAATGTGCTTTTGTGTCTATGGAGACCTTGGAATGAAGCGGTGGCACTGGGGCCCTAAAGGGTTCTCCTAAACAGAGGCTTTGACACAGCTCCAACGTGCAAGTTTCCCATGTGTAGATGAGATGTTTTCTGATGGGTGAAACAAGAAACAGCTATATGCTGCTTTTGAAATCCAGGCCTCTGAGGAGAGATGCCTGGAAACCAAAGAAATGGATCTGATTAGTGCCTAGGGGCCTGTTCTTTCCTTTTTACCTCTGGGGACATCTGTCTATGGGTCTGAGTGCAGGTAGGGGCTCAGTTGGGCTCAGATTGCCCCTGTTTTTCCTGGGAAGCTACCACTATTGAGATATATCAGGGACTTTGGAGGTTTATCCTATTAGAAGGGTTGTGGCCATTGGAATGGGCACACACAATTCCCTTGGAGAGGGCAAGTACAGTCCTCAGGTTTGGCTCCAGGGGCCTGAGCCTGTAGGTTGTGTCGTCCAGCCCTTTTTGGACAGTTGTCTGAAAACACAAACTCGGCTTATGTTTCAGGTCATAGGTATGGCAGGACTGATCTACAGACCATGAGGAGAACTTTTCGGGATTTGAAAGAAGGGCGAGTGTGAGGCTCCTGCTCAAGTTTTTGTCTCGGGATATCGTGTCACTCATGGTCGTGGAATTTCTGGGTGACTTCATGGGAAATGGACGAGTCTTACTCTCTGGTGGTTTGGCCCCGTCCAAAGAGTTTGGGTTCATTCTGTGGGCTGGAAGAAGTCCGTTTTATTTTGTTGTTGTTGTTGTTGTTGTTTTCTTTTTTAACCTCAGGTGTCCCACCAAATGAGGGATTTCAGAGTAGAGCCCTAGGAGGGGCGACTGGACAATCAGAAATCTGGTTAAAAATTGGGGCCTAGAAACATGTCAAGCCCATTATGACATCTAATGGTCCAGCCACTGAGAGGACTTACTAGAGGACAGGACTCATGCTGAGGGTCACAATGCGTGTGTATGCCCTCGTCGCACTCAAGAATGGGCGGCGCCTCAGGGTTTCTCCTACACTGATCCTTGGACAACGTGCCAACCACAAGGGTTCTTGCCATGGGTAAGGAGGAGTTCTGATTTCTGCATCAGACTCACCCCTGGGCAGTGATTGGAGATAAGGTCTCGGTTCTGAATCCTGAAAACTGAGGTAGGGAAGAGATGATGACCTAAGGCATTGGCGGGTTTTATGTGCTCAGTGTGCGGTCAGCTTTCTGGGTGTTGGTCAGGAGGTCTGGGCTCAGGATGTGTTCGACAGTGCATTAGTGCCCAGGTTAGACTATATAATTTGGGTAAAGTCGAGTGCTGTGTAGGTTTACCCTCATTTAAGGTGCCTGGGCAGATCATGAGGCAATCATTTTTTTCTCTAGAGGGCAGGCAGAGTGCTGCATTGTGGGTCCGGAATTGCCAAACTTGAGGGCTTTGGGGCCAGGAGTGTGAGGATGGAAGTCTGAGAAGACAAGCTAGACTTGAGTTTCAGGGCAAGGGCACGGCAGGTACCCCCTGCAGATCTGAACCAATATCTCATGCATCTGAAGTCAGGGCGAGGATCAGACGTTGGCTCAGGTGGGAGTTTCTGAGCATGACGGCCGCTTCATGAAGGGAGCGGAATCTCGAGACCATTGAGGTTTTCCCACGTTGGGAGTTGTGGGATGCCCCCTTCCAGGATTCCTTCTTCCGGACAATTGAGACCTGTTGGACAGCTCCAGGACATCCCATATGGAATGACTCCAGAGCACCGTTCGCGGATGGATGCCTGGGAAGCTCGCCTCGCATTCCAATTGTCTCCTAGCAACAAGACAGTTTAGATCTGATGGCTCTGCGGGAGCAACCTCGGTGGCTGAGTTGAAATGGACTTTCCTGAGGATGTGTCCTAATGTGTTTTTGTGTCCATGAGGGCCTTGGAATGGGGCGGTGGCACCGGCAACCTGAAGTACTTTCCTAAGCTTTGGACATGGCTCCCATGCACAGGTTTACTTGTGGAGACGAGATGAGTTCTGATGGGTGCCTCAGGAAAACCCCTATGCTCGTATTGGAATCAGGCTTTTGAGGACACATGCCTGTAACCCAAAGCAATGGATCCTATTATGGCCTAGGGTCCTGTCTGGTTCAATCTTCTTCTCTGGGGACATCCATCTATGGTATGAGTGGAGGTCGATTATCAGCTGGTGTCAGACACCCCTTGTTTGTTCCGGGTGACCCACACTATTGGGATGGCCTAAGGGTCGTTGGAGGTTTCTCCTAATTTGTACGATTTTGGACCATGGAATGGGCAGAATTCCCATGGATTGGTAGGCACAGTCCTAATGTGTGGCTCCAGGGGCCCAGCCTGGAGGGCGTGTGGCCCAAGACTTTGAGGACAGAAGTCTGAAAACACAAACTCAGCTTAGGTTTGGGGACGTAGGTATGGCAGGCCCGATCTACAAACCATGAGAAGAACTCTACAGGATATGAAGAAAGTGCGAGTCTGTGGCGATTGCTCAGGCTTTTGTCTCTGGATTTTGTATCAGTGATGGCCGTGGAATGTCCCGGAGGCCTCATGGGCCATGGACGAATCTTCCTCTCTGAGGATTTGGCCCGATTCCCAATTGCTTTTCGTCAATCTGTGGGATGGGAGGACTCATTTCAGTTTTGTTACCTCAGGTGTCCCACCAAAAGAGGAATTCCAAAGCCAAGCCGTGGGGAAGACTGAAGGGACAATCCAAACTATGGTTAAAAATTGGGGCCTAGGGGCATGGCAAGCCCAATATGCTATCTCTTCATCCAGCCACTGAGTGGCCTTACTTGAGGACTGGGCTCAGCCTGAGGGTCACAATGTGTGTTTGTGACCAATGTGGCACGCGAGCATGGGCGGGGCCTCATGGGCCACACTGGTTTCAACGACACTGAACGTTGGACAACATGCCAACCACAAGGTTTCTTGCCATGGGGAAGGAGTTCTGATTTCTGCATCACCTTCAACATGGACAGTGATTGGAGATAAGGTCTAGGTTCTGAAACCTGAAAACCGAGGTTGGGAAGAGATGACGACCTAAGGCCATGGCGGCTCGATGTGCTCAGTGTGCGGCCAGCTGTCTGGGAGGGGCCAGGGGGTCCAGGCTCAGGCTGTGTCAGAAAGGGCATTAGTGCCCTGGTCAGCCTATGTATTTGGGGTACAGCCAAGGTCGGTGCAGGTTGATCCTCATTTGGGGTTACTGGGTAGCCCCAGAGGACAATGTTTTTTATCTGGAGGGCAGGCAGAGTGCTGCATTGTAGTTCTGGATTGCCAAACTGGAGGCCTTGTGGGCCAGTAGTCTGACGACAAAAGTCTGAGAACACAAGCTAGGCTTAGGTTTCTGGGTGAGGCCATGGCAGGCACAATCTACAGACCTGAATCGAGATCTCGTGCATCTGAAGTCAGGGCGAGGATCAGACGATCGCTCAGGTTGGAGTTTCTGTCCCTGATGGCCCCTTCATGAATGGGGGGGCATCACGAGGCCATGGGGGTTTTCCCATGATGGGAGTTGTGAGAAGCTCCAAACTGCAGAGAGTCTTCGGCAGGACAATTGAGACCTGTTGTTTGGCTCCAGGCCAATGATTCTGAGCAGGGTTCTAAGGATGGATGGCTGGGTAGCCCACCTCGCGTTCCAATTGTCTCCTAGCAACAAGACAGTTTAGATCTCCTGGATCTGTGGGGAGCTACCGAGGATGCTGAGTTGAAATGCACACCCCTGGGGATGGGTCCGAATGTGCTTTTGTGTCTATGGAGACCTTGGAATGAAGCGGTGGCACTGGGGCCCTAAAGGGTTCTCCTAAACAGAGGCTTTGACACAGCTCCAACGTGCAAGTTTCCCATGTGTAGATGAGATGTTTTCTGATGGGTGAAACAAGAAACAGCTATATGCTGCTTTTGAAATCCAGGCCTCTGAGGAGAGATGCCTGGAAACCAAAGCAATGGATCTGATTAGTGCCTAGGGGCCTGTTCTTTCCTTTTTACCTCTGAGGACATCTGTCTATGGGTCTGAGTACAGGTAGGGCCTCATTTGGGCTCAGATTGCCCCTGTTTTTCCTGGGAAGCTACCACTATTGAGATATATCAGGGACTTTGGAGGTTTATCCTATTAGAAGGGTTGTGGCCATTGGAATGGGCACACACAATTCCCTTGGAGAGGGCAAGTACAGTCCTCAGGTTTGGCTCCAGGGGCCTGAGCCTGTAGGTTGTGTAGTCCAGCCCTTTTTGGACAGTTGTCTGAAAACACAAACTCGGCTTATGTTTCAGGTCATAGGTATGGCAGGACTGATCTACAGACCATGAGGAGAACTTTTCGGGATTTGAAAGAAGGGCGAGTGTGAGGCTCCTGCTCAAGTTTTTGTCTCTGGATATCGTGTCACTCATGGTCGTGGAATTTCTGGGTGACTTCATGGGAAATGGACGAGTCTTACTCTCTGGTGGTTTGGCCCCGTCCAAAGAGTTTGGGTTCATTCTGTGGGCTGGAAGAAGTCCGTTTTATTTTGTTGTTGTTGTTGTTGTTGTTTTCTTTTTTAACCTCAGGTGTCCCACCAAATGAGGGATTTCAGAGTAGAGCCCTAGGAGGGGCGACTGGACAATCAGAAATCTGGTTAAAAATTGGGGCCTAGGGACATGTCATGCCCATAATGACATCTAATGGTCCAGCCACTGAGAGGACTTACTAGAGGACAGGACTCATGCTGAGGGTCACAATGCGTGTGTATGCCCTCGTCGCACTCAAGAATGGGCGGGGCCTCAGGGTTTCTCCTACACTGATCCTTGGACAACGTGCCAACAACAAGGGTTCTTGCCATGGGTAAGGAGGAGTTCTGATTTCTGCATCAGACTCACCCCTGGGCAGTGATTGGAGATAAGGTCTCGGTTCTGAAGCCTGAAAACTGAGGTAGGGAAGAGATGATGACCTAAGGCCATGGCGGGTTTTATGTGCTCAGTGTGCGGTCAGCTTTCTGGGTGTTGGTCAGGAGGTCCGGGCTCAGGATGTGTTCGACAGTGCATTAGTGCCCAGGTTAGACTATATAATTTGGGTAAAGTCGAGTGCTGTGTAGGTTTACCCTCATTTAAGGTGCCTGGGCAGATCATGAGGCAATCATTTTTTTCTCTAGAGGGCAGGCAGAGTGCTGCATTGTGGGTCCGGAATTGCCAAACTTGAGGGCTTTGGGGCCAGGAGTGTGAGGATGGAAGTCTGAGAAGACAAGCTAGACTTGGGTTTCAGGGCGAGGGCACGGCAGGTACCCCCTGCAGATCTGAACCAATATCTCATGCATCTGAAGTCAGGGCGAGGATCAGACGTTGGCTCAGGTGGGAGTTTCTGAGCATGACGGCCGCTTCATGAAGGGAGCGGAATCTCGAGACCATTGAGGTTTTCCCACGTTGGGAGTTGTGGGATGCCCCCTTCCAGGATTCCTTCTTCCGGACAATTGAGACCTGTTGGACAGCTCCAGGACATCCCATATGGAATGACTCCAGAGCACCGTTCGCGGATGGATGCCTGGGAAGCCCGCCTCGCATTCCAATTGTCTCCTAGCAACAAGACAGTTTAGATCTGATGGCTCTGCGGGAGCAACCTCGGTGGCTGAGTTGAAACGGACTTTCCTGAGGATGTGTCCTAATGTGTTTTTGTGTCCATGAGGGCCTTGGAATGGGGCGGTGGCACCGGCAACCTGAAGTACTTTCCTAAGCTTTGGACATGGCTCCCATGCACAGGTTTACTTGTGGAGACGAGATGAGTTCTGATGGGTGCCTCAGGAAAACCCCTATGCTCGTATTGGAATCAGGCTTTTGAGGACACATGCCTGTAACCCAAAGCAATGGATCCTATTATGGCCTAGGGTCCTGTCTGGTTCAATGTTCTTCTCTGGGGACATCCATCTATGGTATGAGTGGAGGTCGATTATCAGCTGGTGTCAGACACCCCTTGTTTGTTCCGGGTGACCCACACTATTGGGATGGCCTAAGGGTCGTTGGAGGTTTCTCCTAATTTGTACGATTTTGGACCATGGAATGGGCACAATTCCCATGGATTGGTAGGCACAGTCCTAATGTGTGGCTCCAGGGGCCCAGCCTGGAGGGTGTGTGGCCCAAGACTTTGAGGACAGAAGTCTGAAAACACAAACTCAGCTTAGGTTTGGGGACGTAGGTATGGCAGGCCCGATCTACAAACCATGAGAAGAACTCTACAGGATATGAAGAAAGTGCGAGTCTGTGGCGATTGCTCAGGCTTTTGTCTCTGGATTTTGTATCAGTGATGGCTGTGGAATGTCGGGGAGGCCTCATGGGCCATGGACGAATCTTCCTCTCTGAGGATTTGGCCCGATTCCCAATTGCTTTTCGTCAATCTGTGGGATGGGAGGACTCATTTCAGTTTTGTTACCTCAGGTGTCCCACCAAAAGAGGAATTCCAAAGCCAAGCCGTGGGGAAGACTGAAGGGACAATCCGAACAATGGTTAAAAATTGGGGCCTAGGGGCATGGCAAGCCCAATATGCTATCTCTTCATCCAGCCACTGAGTGGCCTTACTTGAGGACTGGGCTCAGCCTGAGGGTCACAATGTGTGTTTGTGACCAATGTGGCCCGCGAGCATGGGCGGGGCCTCATGGGCCACACTGGTTTCAACGACACTGAACGTTGGACAACATGCCAACCACAAGGTTTCTTGCCATGGGGAAGGAGTTCTGATTTCTGCATCACCTTCAACATGGACAGTGATTGGAGATAAGGTCTAGGTTCTGAAACCTGAAAACCGAGGTTGGGAAGAGATGACGACCTAAGGCCATGGCGGCTCGATGTGCTCAGTGTGCGGCCAGCTGTCTGGGAGGGGCCAGGGGGTCCAGGCTCAGGCTGTGTCAGAAAGGGCATTAGTGCCCTGGTCAGCCTATGTATTTGGGGTACAGCCAAGGTCGGTGCAGGTTGATCCTCATTTGGGGTTACTGGGTAGCCCCAGAGGACAATGTTTTTTATCTGGAGGGCAGGCAGAGTGCTGCATTGTAGTTCTGGATTGCAAACTGGAGGCCTTGTGGGCCAGTAGTCTGACGACAAAAGTCTGAGAACACAAGCTAGGCTTAGGTTTCTGGGTGAGGCCATGGCAGGCACAATCTACAGACCTGAATCGAGATCTCGTGCATCTGAAGTCAGGGCGAGGATCAGACAATCGCTCAGGTTGGAGTTTCTGTCCCTGATGGCCCCTTCATGAATGGGGGGGCATCACGAGGCCATGGGGGTTTTCCCATGATGGGAGTTGTGAGAAGCTCCAAACTGCAGAGAGTCTTCGGCAGGACAATTGAGACCTGTTGTTTGGCTCCAGGCCAATGATTCTGAGCAGGGTTCTAAGGATGGATGGCTGGGTAGCCCACCTCGCGTTCCAATTGTCTCCTAGCAACAAGACAGTTTAGATCTCCTGGATCTGTGGGGAGCTACCGAGGATGCTGAGTTGAAATGCACACCCCTGGGGATGGGTCCGAATGTGCTTTTGTGTCTATGGAGACCTTGGAATGAAGCGGTGGCACTGGGGCCCTAAAGGGTTCTCCTAAACAGAGGCTTTGACACAGCTCCAACGTGCAAGTTTCCCATGTGTAGATGAGATGTTTTCTGATGGGTGAAACAAGAAACAGCTATATGCAGCTTTTGAAAACCAGGCCTCTGAGGAGAGATGCCTGGAAACCAAAGCAATGGATCTGATTAGTGCCTAGGGGCCTGTTCTTTCCTTTTTACCTCTGAGGACATCTGTCTATGGGTCTGAGTGCAGGTAGTGGCTCATTTGGGCTCAGATTGCCGCTGTTTTTCCTGGGAAGCTACCACTATTGAGATATATCAGGGACTTTGGAGGTTTATCCTATTAGAAGGGTTGTGGCCATTGGAATGGGCACACACAATTCCCTTGGAGAGGGCAAGTACAGTCCTCAGGTTTGGCTCCAGGGGCCTGAGCCTGTAGGTTGTGTAGTCCAGCCCTTTTTGGACAGTTGTCTGAAAACACAAACTCGGCTTATGTTTCAGGTCATAGGTATGGCAGGACTGATCTACAGACCATGAGGAGAACTTTTCGGGATTTGAAAGAAGGGCGAGTGTGAGGCTCCTGCTCAAGTTTTTGTCTCGGGATATCGTGTCACTCATGGTCGTGGAATTTCTGGGTGACTTCATGGGAAATGGACGAGTCTTACTCTCTGGTGGTTTGGCCCCGTCCAAAGAGTTTGGGTTCATTCTGTGGGCTGGAAGAAGTCCGTTTTATTTTGTTGTTGTTGTTGTTGTTGTTTTCTTTTTTAACCTCAGGTGTCCCACCAAATGAGGGATTTCAGAGTAGAGCCCTAGGAGAGGCGACTGGACAATCAGAAATCTGGTTAAAAATTGGGGCCTAGGGACATGTCAAGCCCATTATGACATCTAATGGTCCAGCCACTGAGAGGACTTACTAGAGGACAGGACTCATGCTGAGGGTCACAATGCCTGTGTATGCCCTCGTCGCACTCAAGAATGGGCGGGGCCTCAGGGTAAATGCTGGTTTCTCCTACACTGAACGTTGGACAACATGCCAACCACAAGGGTTTTTGCCATGGGTAAGGAGGAGTTCTGATTTCTGCATCAGACTCACCCCTGGGCAGTGATTGGAGATAAGGTCTCGGTTCTGAAGCCTGAAAACTGAGGTAGGGATGAGATGATGACCTAAGGCCATGGCGGGTTTTATGTGTTCAGTGTGCGGTCAGCTTTCTGGGTGTTGGTCAGGAGGTCCGGGCTCAGGATGTGTTCGACAGTGCATTAGTGCCCAGGTTAGACTATATAATTTGGGTAAAGTCGAGTGCTGTGTAGGTTTACCCTCATTTAAGGTGCCTGGGCAGCTCATGAGGCAATAATTTTTTTCTCTAGAGGGCAGGCAGAGTGCTGCATTGTGGGTCCGGAATTGCCAAACTTGAGGGCTTTGGGGCCAGGAGTGTGAGGATGGAAGTCTGAGAAGACAAGCTAGACTTGGGTTTCAGGGCGAGGGCACGGCAGGTACCCCCTGCAGATCTGAACCAATATCTCATGCATCTGAAGTCAGGGCGAGGATCAGACGTTGGCTCAGGTGGGAGTTTCTGAGCATGACGGCCGCTTCATGAAGGGAGCGGAATCTCAAGACCATTGAGGTTTTCCCACGTTGGGAGTTGTGGGATGCCCCCTTCCAGGATTCCTTCTTCCGGACAATTGAGACCTGTTGGACAGCTCCAGGACATCCCATATGGAATGACTCCAGAGCACCGTTCGCGGATGGATGCCTGGGAAGCCCGCCTCGCATTCCAATTGTCTCCTAGCAACAAGACAGTTTAGATCTGATGGCTCTGCGGGAGCAACCTCGGTGGCTGAGTTGAAATGGACTTTCCTGAGGATGTGTCCTAATGGGTTTTTATGTCCATGAGGGCCTTGGAATGGGGCGGTGGCACCGGCAACCTGAAGTACTTTCCTAAGCTTTGGACATGGCTCCCATGCACAGGTTTACTTGTGGAGACGAGATGAGTTCTGATGGGTGCCTCAGGAAAACCCCTATGCTCGTATTGGAATCAGGCTTTTGAGGACACATGCCTGTAACCCATAGCAATGGATCCTATTATGGCCTAGGGTCCTGTCTGGTTCAATGTTCTTCTCTGGGGACATCCATCTATGGTATGAGTGGAGGTCGATTATCAGCTGGTGTCAGACACCCCTTGTTTGTTCCGGGTGACCCACACTATTGGGATGGCCTAAGGGTCGTTGGAGGTTTCTCCTAATTTGTACGATTTTGGACCATGGAATGGGCAGAATTCCCATGGATTGGTAGGCACAGTCCTAATGTGTGGCTCCAGGGGCCCAGCCTGGAGGGTGTGTGGCCCAAGACTTTGAGGACAGAAGTCTGAAAACACAAACTCAGCTTAGGTTTGGGGACGTAGGTATGGCAGGCCCGATCTACAAACCATGAGAAGAACTCTACAGGATATGAAGAAAGTGCGAGTCTGTGGCGATTGCTCAGGCTTTTGTCTCTGGATTTTGTATCAGTGATGGCCGTGGAATGTCGGGGAGGCCTCATGGGCCATGGACGAATCTTCCTCTCTGAGGATTTGGCCCGATTCCCAATTGCTTTTCGTCAATCTGTGGGATGGGAGGACTCATTTCAGTTTTCTTACCTCAGGTGTCCCACCAAAAGAGGAATTCCAAAGCAAAGCCGTGGGGAAGACTGAAGGGACAATCCGAACTATGGTGAAAAATTGGGGCCTAGGGGCATGGCAAGCCCAATATGCTATCTCTTCATCCAGCCACTGAGTGGCCTTACTTGAGGACTGGGCTCAGCCTGAGGGTCACAATGTGTGTTTGTGACCAATGTGGCACGCGAGCATGGGCGGGGCCTCATGGGACACACTGGTTTCAACGACACTGAACGTTGGACAACATGCCAACCACAAGGTTTCTTGCCATGGGGAAGGAGTTCTGATTTCTGCATCACCTTCAACCCTGGGCAGTGATTGGAGATAAGGTCTAGGTTCTGAAACCTGAAAACCGAGGTTGGGAAGAGATGACGACCTAAGGCCATGGCGGCTCGATGTGCTCAGTGTGCGGCCAGCTGTCTGGGAGGGGCCAGGGGGTCCAGGCTCAGGCTGTGTCAGAAAGGGCATTAGTGCCCTGGTCAGCCTATGTAATTGGGGTACAGGCAAGGTCGGTGCAGGTTGATCCTCATTTGGGGTTACTGGGTAGCCCCAGAGGACAATGTTTTTTATCTGGAGGGCAGGCAGAGTGCTGCATTGTAGTTCTGGATTGCCAAACTGGAGGCCTTGTGGGCCAGTAGTCTGACGACAAAAGTCTGAGAACACAAGCTAGGCTTAGGTTTCTGGGTGAGGCCATGGCAGGCACAATCTACAGACCTGAATCGAGATCTCGTGCATCTGAAGTCAGGGCGAGGATCAGACGATCGCTCAGGTTGGAGTTTCTGTCCCTGATGGCCCCTTCATGAATGGGGGACATCACGAGGCCATGGGGGTTTTCCCATGATGGGAGTTGTGAGAAGCTCCAAACTGCAGAGAGTCTTCGGCAGGACAATTGAGACCTGTTGTTTGGCTCCAGGCCAATGATTCTGAGCAGGGTTCTAAGGATGGATGGCTGGGTAGCCCACCTCGCATTCCAATTGTCTCCTAGCAACAAGACAGTTTAGATATCCTGGATCTGTGGGGAGCTACCGAGGATGCTGAGTTGAAATGCACACCCCTGGGGATGGGTCCGAATGTGCTTTTGTGTCTATGGAGACCTTGGAATGAAGCGGTGGCACTGGGGCCCTAAAGGGTTCTCCTAAACAGAGGCTTTGACACAGCTCCAACGTGCAAGTTTCCCATGTGTAGATGAGATGTTTTCTGATGGGTGAAACAAGAAACAGCTATATGCTGCTTTTGAAATCCAGGCCTCTGAGGAGAGATGCCTGGAAACCAAAGCAATGGATCTGATTAGTGCCTAGGGGCCTGTTCTTTCCTTTTTACCTCTGAGGACATCTGTCTATGGGTCTGAGTGCAGGTAGGGGCTCATTTGGGCTCAGATTGCCCCTGTTTTTCCTGGGAAGCTACCACTATTGAGATATATCAGGGAATTTGGAGGTTTATCCTATTAGAAGGGTTGTGGCCATTGGAATGGGCACACACAATTCCCTTGGAGAGGGCAAGTACAGTCCTCAGGTTTGGCTCCAGAGGCCTGAGCCTGTAGGTTGTGTAGTCCAGCCCTTTTTGGACAGTTGTCTGAAAACACAAACTCGGCTTATGTTTCAGGTCATAGGTATGGCAGGACTGCTCTACAGACCATGAGGAGAACTTTTCGGGATTTGAAAGAAGGGCGAGTGTGAGGCTCCTGCTCAATTTTTGTCTCGGGATATCGTGTCACTCATGGTCGTGGAATTTCTGGGTGACTTCATGGGAAATGGACGAGTCTTACTCTCTGGTGGTTTGGCCCCGTCCAAAGAGTTTGGGTTCATTCTGTGGGCTGGAAGAAGTCCGTTTTATTTTGTAGTTGTTGTTGTTTTCTTTTTTATCCTCAGGTGTCACACCAAATGAGGGATTTCAGAGTAGAGCCCTAGGAGGGGCGACTGGACAATCAGAAATCTAGTTAAAAATTGGGGCCTAGGGACATGTCAAGCCCATTATGACATCTAATGGTCCAGCCACTGAGAGGACTTACTAGAGGACAGGACTCATGCTGAGGGTCACAATGCGTGTGTATGCCCTCGTCGCACTCAAGAATGGGCGGGGCCTCAGGGTTTCTCCTACACTGATCGTTGGACAACGTGCCAACCACAAGGGTTCTTGCCATGGGTAAGGAGAAGTTCTGATTTCTGCATCAGACTCACCCCTGGACAGTGATTGGAGATAAGGTCTCGGTTCTCAAGCCTGAAATCTGAGGAAGGGAAGAGATGATGACCTAAGGCCATGGCGGGTTTTATGTGCTCAGTGTGCGGTCAGATTTCTGGGTGTTGGTCAGGAGGTCCGGGCTCAGGATGTGTTCGACAGTGCATTAGTGCCCAGGTTAGACTATATAATTTGGGTAAAGTCGAGTGCTGTGTAGGTTTACCCTCATTTAAAGTGCCTGGGAAGCTCATGAGGCAATAATTTTTTTCTCTAGAGGGCAGGCAGAGTGCTGCATCTTGGGTCCGGAATTGCCAAACTGGAGGGCTTTGGGGCCAGGAGTGTGAGGATGGAAGTCTGAGAAGACAAGCTAGACTTGGGTTTCAGGGCGAGGGCACGGCAGGTACCCCCTGCAGATCTGAACCAATATCTCATGCATCTGAAGTCAGGGCGAGGATCAGACGTTGGCTCAGGTGGGAGTTTCTGAGCATGACAGCCGCTTCATGAAGGGAGCGGAATCTCGAGACCATTGAGGTTTTCCCACGTTGGGAGTTGTGGGATGCCCCCTTCCAGGATTCCTTCTTCCGGACAATTGAGACCTGTTGGACAGCTCCAGGACATCCCATATGGAATGACTCCAGAGCACCGTTCGGGGATGGATGCCTGGGAAGCCCGCCTCGCATTCCAATTGTCTCCTAGCAACAAGACAGTTTAGATCTGATGGCTCTGCGGGAGCAACCTCGGTGGCTGAGTTGAAATGGACTTTCCTGAGGATGTGTCCTAATGTGTTTTTGTGTCCATGAGGGCCTTGGAATGGGGCGGTGGCACCGGCAACCTGAAGTACTTTCCTAAGCTTTGGACATGGCTCCCATGCACAGGTTTACATGTGGAGACGAGATGAGTTCTGATGGGTGCCTCAGGAAAACCCCTATGCTCGTATTGGAATCAGGCTTTTGAGGACACATGCCTGTAACCCATAGCAATGGATCCTATTATGGCCTAGGGTCCTGTCTGATTCAATCTTCTTCTCTGGGGACATCCATCTATAGTATGAGTGGAGGTCGATTATCAGCTGGTGTCAGACACACCTTGTTTCTTCCGGGTGACCCACACTATTGGGATGGCCTAAGGGTCGTTGGATGTTTCTCCTAATTTGTACGATTTTGGACCATGGAATGGGCAGAATTCCCATGGATTGGTAGGCAGAGTCCTAATGTGTGGCTCCAGGGGCCCAGCCTGGAGGATGTGTGGCCCAAGACTTTGAGGACAGAAGTCTGAGAACACAAACTCAGCTTAGGTTTGGGGACGTAGGTATGGCAGGCCCGATCTACAAACCATGAGAAGAACTCTACAGAATATGAAGAAAGTGCGAGTCTGTGGCGATTGCTCAGGCTTTTGTCTCTGGATTTTGTATCAGTGATGGCCGTGGAATGTCGGGGAGGCCTCATGGGCCATGGACGAATCTTCCTCTCTGAGGATTTGGCCCGATTCCCAATTGCTTTTCGTCAATCTGTGGGATGGGAGGACTCATTTCAGTTTTGTTACCTCAGGTGTCCCACCAAAAGAGGAATTCCAAAGCCAAGCCGTGGGGAAGACTGAAGGGACAATCCGAACTATGGTTAAAAATTGGGGCCTAGGGGCATGGCAAGCCCAATATGCTATCTCTTCATCCAGCCACTGAGTGGCCTTACTTGAGGACTGGGCTCAGCCTGAGGGTCACAATGTGTGTTTGTGACCAATGTGGCCCGCGAGCATGGGCGGGGCCTCATGGGCCACACTGGTTTCAACGACACTGAACGTTGGACAACATGCCAACCACAAGGTTTCTTGCCATGGGGAAGGAGTTCTGATTTCTGCATCACCTTCAACATGGACAGTGATTGGAGATAAGGTCTAGGTTCTGAAACCTGAAAACCGAGGTTGGGAAGAGATGACGACCTAAGGCCATGGCGGCTCGATGTGCTCAGTGTGCGGCCAGCTGTCTGGGAGGGGCCAGGGGGTCCAGGCTCAGGCTGTGTCAGAAAGGGCATTAGTGCCCTGGTCAGCCTATGTATTTGGGGTACAGCCAAGGTCGGTGCAGGTTGATCCTCATTTGGGGTTACTGGGTAGCCCCAGAGGACAATGTTTTTTATCTGGAGGGCAGGCAGAGTGCTGCATTATAGTTCTGGATTGCCAAACTGGAGGTCTTGTGGGCCAGTAGTCTGACGACAAAAGTCTGAGAACACAAGCTAGGCTTAGGTTTCTGGGTGAGGCCATGGCAGGCACAATCTACAGACCTGAATCGAGATCTCGTGCATCTGAAGTCAGGGCGAGGATCAGACGATCGCTCAGGTTGGAGTTTCTGTCCCTGATGGCCCCTTCATGAATGGGGGGGCATCACGAGGCCATGGGGGTTTTCCCATGATGGGAGTTGTGAGAAGCTCCAAACTGCAGAGAGTCTTCGGCAGGACAATTGAGACCTGTTGTTTGGCTCCAGGCCAATGATTCTGAGCAGGGTTCTAAGGATGGATGGCTGGGTAGCCCACCTCGCGTTCCAATTGTCTCCTAGCAACAAGACAGTTTAGATCTCCTGGATCTGTGGGGAGCTACCGAGGATGCTGAGTTGAAATGCACACCCCTGGGGATGGGTCCGAATGTGCTTTTGTGTCTATGGAGACCTTGGAATGAAGCGGTGGCTCTGGGGCCCTAAAGGGTTCTCCTAAACAGAGGCTTTGACACAGCTCCAACGTGCAAGTTTCCCATGTGTAGATGAGATGTTTTCTGATGGGTGAAACAAGAAACAGCTATATGCAGCTTTTGAAATCCAGGCCTCTGAGGAGAGATGCCTGGAAACCAAAGCAATGGATCTGATTAGTGCCTAGGGGCCTGTTCTTTCCTTTTTACCTCTGAGGACATCTGTCTATGGGTCTGAGTGCAGGTAGGGGCTCATTTGGGCTCAGATTGCCCCTGTTTTTCCTGGGAAGCTACCACTATTGAGATATATCAGGGACTTTGGTGGTTTATCCTATTAGAAGGGTTGTGGCCATTGGAATGGGCACACACAATTCCCTTGGAGAGGGCAAGTACAGTCCTCAGGTTTGGCTCCAGGGGCCTGAGCCTGTAGGTTGTGTAGTCAGGCCCCTTTTGGACAGTTGTCTGAAAACACAAACTCGGCTTATGTTTCAGGTCATAGGTATGGCAGGACTGATCTACAGACCATGAGGAGAACTTTTCGGGATTTGAAAGAAGGGCGAGTGTGAGGCTCCTGCTCAAGTTTTTGTCTCGGGATATCGTGTCACTCATGGTCGTGGAATTTCTGGGTGACTTCATAGGAAATGGACGAGTCTTACTCTCTGGTGGTTTGGCCCCGTCCAAAGAGTTTGGGTTCATTCTGTGGGTTGGAAGAAGTCCGTTTTATTTTCTTGTTGTTGTTGTTGTTGTTGTTTTCTTTTTTAACCTCAGGTGTCCCACCAAATGAGGGATTTCAGAGTAGAGCCCTAGGAGGGGCGACTGGACAATCAGAAATCTGGTTAAAAATTGGGGCCTAGGGACATGTCAAGCCCATTATGACATCTTATGGTCCAGCCACTGAGAGGACTTACTAGAGGACAGGACTCATGCTGAGGGTCACAATGCCTGTGTATGCCCTCGTCGCACTCAAGAATGGGCGGGGCCTCAGGGTTTCTCCTACACTGATCGTTGCACAAAGTGCCAACCACAAGGGTTCTTGCCATGGGTAAGGAGGAGTTCTGATTTCTGCATCAGACTCACCCCTGGGCAGTGATTGGAGATAAGGTCTCGGTTCTGAAGCCTGAAAACTGAGGTAGATAAGAGATGATGACCTAAGGCCATGGCGGGTTTTATGTGCTCAGTGTGCGGTCAGCTTTCTGGGTGTTGGTCAGGAGGTCCGGGCTCAGGATGTGTTCGACAGTGCATTAGTGCCCAGGTTAGACTATATAATTTGGGTAAAGTCGAGTGCTGTGTAGGTTTACCCTCATTTAAGGTGCCTGGGAAGCTCATGAGGCAATAATTTTTTTTTCTAGAGGGCAGGCAGAGTTCTGCATTGTGGGTCCGGAATTGCCAAACTTGAGGGCTTTGGGGCCAGGAGTGTGAGGATGGAAGTCTGAGAAGACAAGCTAGACTTGGGTTTCAGGGCGAGGGCACGGCAGGTACCCCCTGCAGATCTGAACCAATATCTCATGCATCTGAAGTCAGGGCGAGGATCAGACGTTGGCTCAGTTGGGAGTTTCTGAGCATGACGGCCGCTTCATGAAGGGAGCGGAATCTCGAGACCATTGAGGTTTTCCCACGTTGGGAGTTGTGGGATGCCCCCTTCCAGGATTCCTTCTTCCGGACAATTGAGACCTATTGGACAGCTCCAGGACATCCCAATGGAATGACTCCAGAGCACCGTTCGCGGATGGATGCCTGGGAAGCCCGCCTCGCATTCCAATTGTCTCCTAGCAACAAGACAGTTTAGATCTGATGGCTCTGCGGGAGCAACCTCGGTGGCTGAGTTGAAATGGACTTTCCTGAGGATGTGTCCTAATGTGTTTTTGTGTCCATGAGGGCCTTGGAATGGGGCGGTGGCACCGGCAACCTGAAGTACTTTCCTAAGCTTTGGACATGGCTCCCATGCACAGGTTTACTTGTGGAGACGAGATGAGTTCTGATGGGTGCCTCAGGAAAACCCCTATGCTCGTATTGGAATCAGGCTTTTGAGGACACATGCCTGTAACCCATAGCAATGGATCCTATTATGGCCTAGGGTCCTGTCTGGTTCAATCTTCTTCTCTGGGGACATCCATCTATGGTATGAGTGGAGGTCGATTATCAGCTGGTGTCAGACACCCCTTGTTTGTTCCGGGTGACCCACACTATTGGGATGGCCTAAGGGTCGTTGGAGGTTTCTCCTAATTTGTACGATTTTGGACCATGGAATGGGCACAATTCCCATGGATTGGTAGGCACAGTCCTAATGTGTGGCTCCAGGGGCCCAGCCTGGAGGGTGTGTGGCCCAAGACTTTGAGGACAGAAGTCTGAGAACACAAACTCAGCTTAGGTTTGGGGACGTAGGTATGGCAGGCCCGATCTACAAACCATGAGAAGAACTCTACAGGATATGAAGAAAGTGCGAGTCTGTGGCGATTGCTGAGGCTTTTGTCTCTGGATTTTGTATCAGTGATGGCCGTGGAATGTCGGGGAGGCCTCATGGGCCATGGATGAATCTTCCTCTCTGAGGATTTGGCCCGATTCCCAATTGCTTTTCGTCAATCTGTGGGATGGGAGGACTCATTTCAGTTTTGTTACCTCAGGTGTCCCACCAAAAGAGGAATTCCAAAGCCAAGCCGTGGGGAAGACTGAAGGGACAACCCGAACTATGGTGAAAAATTGGGGCCTAAGGGCATGGCAAGCCCAATATGCTATCTCTTCATCCAGCCACTGAGTGGCCTTACTTGAGGACTGGGCTCAGCCTGAGGGTCACAATGTGTGTTTGTGACCAATGTGGCCCGGGAGCATGGGCGGGGCCTCATGGGCCACACTGGTTTCAACGACACTGAACGTTGGACAACATGCCAACCACAAGGTTTCTTGCCATGGGGAAGGAGTTCTGATTTCTGCATCACCTTCAACATGGACAGTGATTGGAGATAAGGTCTAGGTTCTGAAACCTGAAAACCGAGGTTGGGAAGAGATGACGACCTAAGGCCATGGCGGCTCGATGTGCTCAGTGTGCGGCCAGCTGTCTGGGAGGGGCCAGGGGGTCCAGGCTCAGGCTGTGTCAGAAAGGGCATTAGTGCCCTGGTCAGCCTATGTATTTGGGGTACAGCCAAGGTCGGTGCAGGTTGATCCTCATTTGGGGTTACTGGGTAGCCCCAGAGGACAATGTTTTTTATCTGGAGGGCAGGCAGAGTGCTGCATTGTAGTTCTGGATTGCCAAACTGGAGGCCTTGTGGGCCAGTAATCTGACGACAAAAGTCTGAGAACACAAGCTAGGCTTAGGTTTCTGGGTGAGGCCATGGCAGGCACAATCTACAGACCTGAATCGAGATCTCGTGCATCTGAAGTCAGGGCGAGGATCAGACGATCGCTCAGGTTGGAGTTTCTGTCCCTGATGGCCCCTTCATGAATGGGTGGGCATCACGAGGCCATGGGGGTTTTCCCATGATGGGAGTTGTGAGAAGCTCCAAACTGCAGAGAGTCTTTGGCAGGACAATTGAGACCTGTTGTTTGGCTCCAGGCCAATGATTCTGAGCAGGGTTCTAAGGATGGATGGCTGGGTAGCCCACCTCGCGTTCCAATTGTCTCCTAGCAACAAGACAGTTTAGATCTCCTGGATCTGTGGGGAGCTACCGAGGATGCTGAGTTGAAATGCACACCCCTGGGGATGGGTCCGAAAGTGCTTTTGTGTCTATGGAGACCTTGGAATGAAGCGGTGGCACTGGGGCCCTAAAGGGTTCTCCTAAACAGAGGCTTTGACACAGCTCCAACGTGCAAGTTTCCCATGTGTAGATGAGATGTTTTCTGATGGGTGAAACAAGAAACAGCTATATGCTGCTTTTGAAATCCAGGCCTCTGAGGAGAGATGCCTGGAAACCAAAGCAATGGATCTGATTAGTGCCTAGGGGCCTGTTCTTTCCTTTTTACCTCTGAGGACATCTGTCTATGGGTCTGAGTGCAGGTAGGGGCTCATTTGGGCTCAGATTGCCCCTGTTTTTCCTGGGAAGCTACCACTATTGAGATATATCAGGGACTTTGGAGGTTTATCCTATTAGAAGGGTTGTGGCCATTGGAATGGGCACACACAATTCCCTTGGAGAGGGCAAGTACAGTCCTCAGGTTTGGCTCCAGGGGCCTGAGCCTGTAGGTTGTGTAGTCCGGCCCCTTTTGGACAGTTGTCTGAAAACACAAACTCGGCTTATGTTTCAGGTCATAGGTATGGCAGGACTGATCTACAGACCATGAGGAGAACTTTTCGGGATTTGAAAGAAGGGCGAGTGTGAGGCTCCTGCTCAAGTTTTTGTCTCGGGATATCGTGTCACTCATGGTCGTGGAATTTCTGGGTGACTTCATAGGAAATGGACGAGTCTTACTCTCTGGTGGTTTGGCCCCGTCCAAAGAGTTTGGGTTCATTCTGTGGGTTGGAAGAAGTCCGTTTTATTTTCTTGTTGTTGTTGTTGTTGTTGTTTTCTTTTTTAACCTCAGGTGTCCCACCAAATGAGGGATTTCAGAGTAGAGCCCTAGGAGGGGCGACTGGACAATCAGAAATCTGGTTAAAAATTGGGGCCTAGGGACATGTCAAGCCCATTATGACATCTTATGGTCCAGCCACTGAGAGGACTTACTAGAGGACAGGACTCATGCTGAGGGTCACAATGCCTGTGTATGCCCTCGTCGCACTCAAGAATGGGCGGGGCCTCAGGGTTTCTCCTACACTGATCGTTGCACAACGTGCCAACCACAAGGGTTCTTGCCATGGGTAAGGAGGAGTTCTGATTTCTGCATCAGACTCACCCCTGGGCAGTGATTGGAGATAAGGTCTCGGTTCTGAAGCCTGAAAACTGAGGTAGGGAAGAGATGATGACCTAAGGCCATGGCGGGTTTTATGTGCTCAGTGTGCGGTCAGCTTTCTGGGTGTTGGTCAGGAGGTCCGGGCTCAGGATGTGTTCGACAGTGCATTAGTGCCCAGGTTAGACTATATAATTTGGGTAAAGTCGAGTGCTGTGTAGGTTTAACCTCATTTAAGGTGCCTGGGCAGCTCATGAGGCAATAATTTTTTTTTTCTAGAGGGCAGGCAGAGTGCTGCATTGTGGGTCCGGAATTGCCAAACTTGAGGGCTTTGGGGCCAGGAGTGTGAGGATGGAAGTCTGAGAAGACAAGCTAGACTTGGGTTTCAGGGCGAGGGCACGGCAGGTACCCCCTGCAGATCTGAACCAATATCGCATGCATCTGAAGTCAGGGCGAGGATCAGACGTTGGCTCAGTTGGGAGTTTCTGAGCATGACGGCCGCTTCATGAAGGGAGCGGAATCTCGAGACCATTGAGGTTTTCCCACGTTGGGAGTTGTGGGATGCCCCCTTCCAGGATTCCTTCTTCCGGACAATTGAGACCTATTGGACAGCTCCAGGACATCCCAATGGAATGACTCCAGAGCACCGTTCGCGGATGGATGCCTGGGAAGCCCGCCTCGCATTCCAATTGTCTCCTAGCAACAAGACAGTTTAGATCTGATGGCTCTGCGGGAGCAACCTCGGTGGCTGAGTTGAAATGGACTTTCCTGAGGATGTGTCCTAATGTGTTTTTGTGTCCATGAGGGCCTGGGAATGGGGCGGTGGCACCGGCACCTGAAGTACTTTCCTAAGCTTTGGACATGGCTCCCATGCACAGGTTTACTTGTGGAGACGAGATGAGTTCTGATGGGTGCCTCAGGAAAACCCCTATGCTCGTATTGGAATCAGGCTTTTGAGGACACATGCCTGTAACCCATAGCAATGGATCCTATTATGGCCTAGGGTCCTGTCTGGTTCAATGTTCTTCTCTGGGGACATCCATCTATGGTATGAGTGGAGGTCGATTATCAGCTGGTGTCAGACACCCCTTGTTTGTTCCGGGTGACCCACACTATTGGGATGGCCTAAGGGTCGTTGGAGGTTTCTCCTAATTTGTACGATTTTGGACCATGGAATGGGCACAATTCCCATGGATTGGTAGGCACAGTCCTAATGTGTGGCTCCAGGGGCCCAGCCTGGAGGGTGTGTGGCCCAAGACTTTGAGGACAGAAGTCTGAGAACACAAACTCAGCTTAGGTTTGGGGACGTAGGTATGGCAGGCCCGATCTACAAACCATGAGAAGAACTCTACAGGATATGAAGAAAGTGCGAGTCTGTGGCGATTGCTCAGGCTTTTGTCTCTGGATTTTGTATCAGTGATGGCCGTGGAATGTCGGGGACGCCTCATGGGCCATGGACGAATCTTCCTCTCTGAGGATTTGGCCCGATTCCCAATTGCTTTTCGTCAATCTGTGGAATGGGAGGATTCATTTCAGTTTTGTTACCTCAGGTGTCCCACCAAAAGAGGAATTCCAAAGCAAAGCCGTGGGGAAGACTGAAGGGACAATCCGAACTATGGTTAAAAATTGGGGCCTAGGGGCATGGCAAGCCCAATATGCTATCTCTTCATCCAGCCACTGAGTGGCCTTACTTGAGGACTGGGCTCAGCCTGAGGGTCACAATGTGTGTTTGTGACCAATGTGGCCCGCGAGCATGGGCGGGGCCTCATGGGCCACACTGGTTTCAACGACACTGAACGTTGGACAACATGCCAACCACAAGGTTTCTTGCCATGGGGAAGGAGTTCTGATTTCTGCATCACCTTCAACATGGACAGTGATTGGAGATAACGTCTAGGTTCTGAAACCTGAAAACCGAGGTTGGGAAGAGATGACGACCTAAGGCCATGGCGGCTCGATGTGCTCAGTGTGCGGCCAGCTGTCTGGGAGGGGCCAGGGGGTCCAGGCTCAGGCTGTGTCAGAAAGGGCATTAGTGCCCTGGTTAGCCTATGTATTTGGGGTACAGCCAAGTTCGGTGCAGGTTGATCCTCATTTGGGGTTACTGGGTAGCCCCAGAGGACAATGTTTTTATCTGGAGGGCAGGCAGAGTGCTGCATTGTAGTTCTGGATTGCCAAACTGGAGGCCTTGTGGGCCAGTAGTCTGACGACAAAAGTCTGAGAACACAAGCTAGGCTTAGGTTTCTGGGTGAGGCCATGGCAGGCACAATCTACAGACCTGAATCGAGATCTCGTGCATCTGAAGTCAGGGCGAGGATCAGACGATCGCTCAGGTTGGAGTTTCTGTCCCTGATGGCCCCTTCATGAATGGGGGACATCACGAGGCCATGGGGGTTTTCCCATGATGGGAGTTGTGAGAAGCTCCAAACTGCAGAGAGTCTTCGGCAGGACAATTGAGACCTGTTGTTTGGCTCCAGGCCAATGATTCTGAGCAGGGTTCTAAGGATGGATGGCTGGGTAGCCCACCTCGCATTCCAATTGTCTCCTAGCAACAAGACAGTTTAGATCTCCTGGATCTGTGGGGAGCTACCGAGGATGCTGAGTTGAAATGCACACCCCTGGGGATGGGTCCGAATGTGCTTTTGTGTCTATGGAGACCTTGGAATGAAGCGGTGGCACTGGGGCCCTAAAGGGTTCTCCTAAACAGAGGCTTTGACACAGCTCCAACGTGCAAGTTTCCCATGTGTAGATGAGATGTTTTCTGATGGGTGAAACAAGAAACAGCTATATGCTGCTTTTGAAATCCAGGCCTCTGAGGAGAGATGCCTGGAAACCAAAGCAATGGATCTGATTAGTGCCTAGGGGCCTGTTCTTTCCTTTTTACCTCTGAGGACATCTGTCTATGGGTCTGAGTGCAGGTAGGGGCTCATTTGGGCTCAGATTGCCCCTGTTTTTCCTGGGAAGCTACCACTATTGAGATATATCAGGGAATTTGGAGGTTTATCCTATTAGAAGGGTTGTGGCCATTGGAATGGGCACACACAATTCCCTTGGAGAGGGCAAGTACAGTCCTCAGGTTTGGCTCCAGAGGCCTGAGCCTGTAGGTTGTGTAGTCCAGCCCTTTTTGGACAGTTGTCTGAAAACACAAACTCGGCTTATGTTTCAGGTCATAGGTATGGCAGGACTGCTCTACAGACCATGAGGAGAACTTTTCGGGATTTGAAAGAAGGGCGAGTGTGAGGCTCCTGCTCAAGTTTTTGTCTCGGGATATCGTGTCACTCATGGTCGTGGAATTTCTGGGTGACTTCATGGGAAATGGACGAGTCTTACTCTCTGGTGGTTTGGCCCCGTCCAAAGAGTTTGGGTTCATTCTGTGGGCTGGAAGAAGTCCGTTTTATTTTGTAGTTGTTGTTGTTTTCTTTTTTATCCTCAGGTGTCACACCAAATGAGGGATTTCAGAGTAGAGCCCTAGGAGGGGCGACTGGACAATCAGAAATCTAGTTAAAAATTGGGGCCTAGGGACATGTCAAGCCCATTATGACATCTAATGGTCCAGCCACTGAGAGGACTTACTAGAGGACAGGACTCATGCTGAGGGTCACAATGCGTGTGTATGCCCTCGTCGCACTCAAGAATGGGCGGGGCCTAAGGGTTTCTCCTACACTGATCGTTGGACAACGTGCCAACCACAAGGGTTCTTGCCATGGGTAAGGAGAAGTTCTGATTTCTGCATCAGACTCACCCCTGGACAGTGATTGGAGATAAGGTCTCGGTTCTCAAGCCTGAAATCTTAGGAAGGGAAGAGATGATGACCTAAGGCCATGGCGGGTTTTATGTGCTCAGTGTGCGGTCAGATTTCTGGGTGTTGGTCAGGAGGTCCGGGCTCAGGATGTGTTCGACAGTGCATTAGTGCCCAGGTTAGACTATATAATTTGGGTAAAGTCGAGTGCTGTGTAGGTTTACCCTCATTTAAAGTGCCTGGGAAGCTCATGAGGCAATAATTTTTTTCTCTAGAGGGCAGGCAGAGTGCTGCATCTTGGGTCCGGAATTGCCAAACTGGAGGGCTTTGGGGCCAGGAGTGTGAGGATGGAAGTCTGAGAAGACAAGCTAGACTTGGGTTTCAGGGCGAGGGCACGGCAGGTACCCCCTGCAGATCTGAACCAATATCTCATGCATCTGATGTCAGGGCGAGGATCAGACGTTGGCTCAGGTGGGAGTTTCTGAGCATGACAGCCGCTTCATGAAGGGAGCGGAATCTCGAGACCATTGAGGTTTTCCCACGTTGGGAGTTGTGGGATGCCCCCTTCCAGGATTCCTTCTTCCGGACAATTGAGACCTGTTGGACAGCTCCAGGACATCCCATATGGAATGACTCCAGAGCACCGTTCGCGGATGGATGCCTGGGAAGCCCGCCTCGCATTCCAATTGTCTCCTAGCAACAAGACAGTTTAGATCTGATGGCTCTGCGGGAGCAACCTCGGTGGCTGAGTTGAAATGGACTTTCCTGAGGATGTGTCCTAATGTGTTTTTGTGTCCATGAGGGCCTTGGAATGGGGCGGTGGCACCGGCAACCTGAAGTACTTTCCTAAGCTTTGGACATGGCTCCCATGCACAGGTTTACATGTGGAGACGAGATGAGTTCTGATGGGTGCCTCAGGAAAACCCCTATGCTCGTATTGGAATCAGGCTTTTGAGGACACATGCCTGTAACCCATAGCAATGGATTCTATTATGGCCTAGGTTCCTGTCTGATTCAATCTTCTTCTCTGGGGACATCCATCTATAGTATGAGTGGAGGTCGATTATCAGCTGGTGTCAGACACACCTTGTTTCTTCCGGGTGACCCACACTATTGGGATGGCCTAAGGGTCGTTGGATGTTTCTCCTAATTTGTACGATTTTGGACCATGGAATGGGCAGAATTCCCATGGATTGGTAGGCAGAGTTTTAATGTGTGGCTCCAGGGGCCCAGCCTGGAGGATGTGTGGCCCAAGACTTTGAGGACAGAAGTCTGAGAACACAAACTCAGCTTAGGTTTGGGGACGTAGGTATGGCAGGCCCGATCTACAAACCATGAGAAGAACTCTACAGAATATGAAGAAAGTGCGAGTCTGTGGCGATTGCTCAGGCTTTTGTCTCTGGATTTTGTATCAGTGATGGCCGTGGAATGTCGGGGAGGCCTCATGGGCCATGGACGAATCTTCCTCTCTGAGGATTTGGCCCGATTCCCAATTGCTTTTCGTCAATCTGTGGGATGGGAGGACTCATTTCAGTTTTGTTACCTCAGGTGTCCCACCAAAAGAGGAATTCCAAAGCCAAGCCGTGGGGAAGACTGAAGGGACAATCCGAACTATGGTTAAAAATTGGGGCCTAGGGGCATGGCAAGCCCAATATGCTATCTCTTCATCCAGCCACTGAGTGGCCTTACTTGAGGACTGGGCTCAGCCTGAGGGTCACAATGTGTGTTTGTGACCAATGTGGCCCGCGAGCATGGGCGGGGCCTCATGGGCCACACTGGTTTCAACGACACTGAACGTTGGACAACATGCCAACCACAAGGTTTCTTGCCATGGGGAAGGAGTTCTGATTTCTGCATCACCTTCAACCCTGGGCAGTGATTGGAGATAAGGTTTAGGTTCTGAAACCTGAAAACCGAGGTTGGGAAGAGATGACGACCTAAGGCCATGGCGGCTCGATGTGCTCAGTGTGCGGCCAGCTGTCTGGGAGGGGCCAGGGGGTCCAGGCTCAGGCTGTGTCAGAAAGGGCATTAGTGCCCTGGTCAGCCTATGTATTTGGGGTACAGCCAAGGTCGGTGCAGGTTGATCCTCATTTGGGGTTACTGGGTAGCCCCAGAGGACAATGTTTTTTATCTGGAGGGCAGGCAGAGTGCTGCATTATAGTTCTGGATTGCCAAACTGGAGGTCTTGTGGGCCAGTAGTCTGACGACAAAAGTCTGAGAACACAAGCTAGGCTTAGGTTTCTGGGTGAGGCCATGGCAGGCACAATCTACAGACCTGAATCGAGATCTCGTGCATCTGAAGTCAGGGCGAGGATCAGACGATCGCTCAGGTTGGAGTTTCTGTCCCTGATGGCCCCTTCATGAATGGGGGGGCATCACGAGGCCATGGGGGTTTTCCCATGATGGGAGTTGTGAGAAGCTCCAAACTGCAGAGAGTCTTCGGCAGGACAATTGAGACCTGTTGTTTGGCTCCAGGCCAATGATTCTGAGCAGGGTTCTAAGGATGGATGGCTGGGTAGCCCACCTCGCGTTCCAATTGTCTCCTAGCAACAAGACAGTTTAGATCTCCTGGATCTGTGGGGAGCTACCGAGGATGCTGAGTTGAAATGCACACCCCTGGGGATGGGTCCGAATGTGCTTTTGTGTCTATGGAGACCTTGGAATGAAGCGGTGGCTCTGGGGCCCTAAAGGGTTCTCCTAAACAGAGGCTTTGACACAGCTCCAACGTGCAAGTTTCCCATGTGTAGATGAGATGTTTTCTGATGGGTGAAACAAGAAACAGCTATATGCAGCTTTTGAAATCCAGGCCTCTGAGGAGAGATGCCTGGAAACCAAAGCAATGGATCTGATTAGTGCCTAGGGGCCTGTTCTTTCCTTTTTACCTCTGAGGACATCTGTCTATGGGTCTGAGTGCAGGTAGGGGCTCATTTGGGCTCAGATTGCCCCTGTTTTTCCTGGGAAGCTACCACTATTGAGATATATCAGGGACTTTGGTGGTTTATCCTATTAGAAGGGTTGTGGCCATTGGAATGGGCACACACAATTCCCTTGGAGAGGGCAAGTACAGTCCTCAGGTTTGGCTCCAGGGGCCTGAGCCTGTAGGTTGTGTAGTCCGGCCCCTTTTGGACAGTTGTCTGAAAACACAAACTCGGCTTATGTTTCAGGTCATAGGTATGGCAGGACTGATCTACAGACCATGAGGAGAACTTTTCGGGATTTGAAAGAAGGGCGAGTGTGAGGCTCCTGCTCAAGTTTTTGTCTCGGGATATCGTGTCACTCATGGTCGTGGAATTTCTGGGTGACTTCATAGGAAATGGACGAGTCTTACTCTCTGGTGGTTTGGCCCCGTCCAAAGAGTTTGGGTTCATTCTGTGGGTTGGAAGAAGTCCGTTTTATTTTCTTGTTGTTGTTGTTGTTGTTGTTTTCTTTTTTAACCTCAGGTGTCCCACCAAATGAGGGATTTCAGAGTAGAGCCCTAGGAGGGGCGACTGGACAATCAGAAATCTGGTTAAAAATTGGGGCCTAGGGACATGTCAAGCCCATTATGACATCTTATGGTCCAGCCACTGAGAGGACTTACTAGAGGACAGGACTCATGCTGAGGGTCACAATGCCTGTGTATGCCCTCGTCGCACTCAAGAATGGGCGGGGCCTCAGGGTTTCTCCTACACTGATCGTTGCACAAAGTGCCAACCACAAGGGTTCTTGCCATGGGTAAGGAGGAGTTCTGATTTCTGCATCAGACTCACCCCTGGGCAGTGATTGGAGATAAGGTCTCGGTTCTGAAGCCTGAAAACTGAGGTAGATAAGAGATGAAGACCTAAGGCCATGGCGGGTTTTATGTGCTCAGTGTGCGGTCAGCTTTCTGGGTGTTGGTCAGGAGGTCCGGGCTCAGGATGTGTTCGACAGTGCATTAGTGCCCAGGTTAGACTATATAATTTGGGTAAAGTCGAGTGCTGTGTAGGTTTACCCTCATTTAAGGTGCCTGGGAAGCTCATGAGGCAATAATTTTTTTTTCTAGAGGGCAGGCAGAGTTCTGCATTGTGGGTCCGGAATTGCCAAACTTGAGGGCTTTGGGGCCAGGAGTGTGAGGATGGAAGTCTGAGAAGACAAGCTAGACTTGGGTTTCAGGGCGAGGGCACGGCAGGTACCCCCTGCAGATCTGAACCAATATCTCATGCATCTGAAGTCAGGGCGAGGATCAGACGTTGGCTCAGGTGGGAGTTTCTGAGCATGACGGCCGCTTCATGAAGGGAGCGGAATCTCGAGACCATTGAGGTTTTCCCACGTTGGGAGTTGTGGGATGCCACTTTCCAGGATTCCTTCTTCCGGACAATTGAGACCTGTTGGACAGCTCCAGGACATCCCATATGGAATGACTCCAGAGCACCGTTCGCGGATGGATGCCTGGAAAGCCCGCCTCGCATTCCAATTGTCTCCTAGCAACAAGACAGTTTAGATCTGATGGCTCTGCGGGAGCAACCTCGGTGGCTGAGTTGAAATGGACTTTCCTGAGGATGTGTCCTAATGTGTTTTTGTGTCCATGAGGGCCTTGGAATGGGGCGGTGGCACCGGCAACCTGAAGTACTTTCCTAAGCTTTGGACATGGCTCCCATGCACAGGTTTACTTGTGGAGACGAGATGAGTTCTGATGGGTGCCTCAGGAAAACCCCTATGCTCGTATTGGAATCAGGCTTTTGAGGACACATGCCTGTAACCCATAGCAATGGATCCTATTATGGCCTAGGGTCCTGTCTGGTTCAATCTTCTTCTCTGGGGACATCCATCTATGGTATGAGTGGAGGTCGATTATCAGCTGGTGTCAGACACCCCTTGTTTGTTCCGGGTGACCCACACTATTGGGATGGCCTAAGGGTCGTTGGAGGTTTCTCCTAATTTGTACGATTTTGGACCATGGAATGGGCACAATTCCCATGGATTGGTAGGCACAGTCCTAATGTGTGGCTCCAGGGGCCCAGCCTGGAGGGTGTGTGGCCCAAGACTTTGAGGACAGAAGTCTGAGAACACAAACTCAGCTTAGGTTTGGGGACGTAGGTATGGCAGGCCCGATCTACAAACCATGAGAAGAACTCTACAGGATATGAAGAAAGTGCGAGTCTGTGGCGATTGCTGAGGCTTTTGTCTCTGGATTTTGTATCAGTGATGGCCGTGGAATGTCGGGGAGGCCTCATGGGCCATGGATGAATCTTCCTCTCTGAGGATTTGGCCCGATTCCCAATTGCTTTTCGTCAATCTGTGGGATGGGAGGACTCATTTCAGTTTTGTTACCTCAGGTGTCCCACCAAAAGAGGAATTCCAAAGCCAAGCCGTGGGGAAGACTGAAGGGACAACCCGAACTATGGTTAAAAATTGGGGCCTAAGGGCATGGCAAGCCCAATATGCTATCTCTTCATCCAGCCACTGAGTGGCCTTACTTGAGGACTGGGCTCAGCCTGAGGGTCACAATGTGTGTTTGTGACCAATGTGGCCCGCGAGCATGGGCGGGGCCTCATGGGCCACACTGGTTTCAACGACACTGAACGTTGGACAACATGCCAACCACAAGGTTTCTTGCCATGGGGAAGGAGTTCTGATTTCTGCATCACCTTCAACATGGACAGTGATTGGAGATAAGGTCTAGGTTCTGAAACCTGAAAACCGAGGTTGGGAAGAGATGACGACCTAAGGCCATGGCGGCTCGATGTGCTCAGTGTGCGGCCAGCTGTCTGGGAGGGGCCAGGGGGTCCAGGCTCAGGCTGTGTCAGAAAGGGCATTAGTGCCCTGGTCAGCCTATGTATTTGGGGTACAGCCAAGGTCGGTGCAGGTTGATCCTCATTTGGGGTTACTGGGTAGCCCCAGAGGACAATGTTTTTTATCTGGAGGGCAGGCAGAGTGCTGCATTGTAGTTCTGGATTGCCAAACTGGAGGCCTTGTGGGCCAGTAATCTGACGACAAAAGTCTGAGAACACAAGCTAGTCTTAGGTTTCTGGGTGAGGCCATGGCAGGCAAAATCTACAGACCTGAATCGAGATCTCGTGCATCTGAAGTCAGGGCGAGGATCAGACGATCGCTCAGGTTGGAGTTTCTGTCCCTGATGGCCCCTTCATGAATGGGTGGGCATCACGAGGCCATGGGGGTTTTCCCATGATGGGAGTTGTGAGAAGCTCCAAACTGCAGAGAGTCTTTGGCAGGACAATTGAGACCTGTTGTTTGGCTCCAGGCCAATGATTCTGAGCAGGGTTCTAAGGATGGATGGCTGGGTAGCCCACCTCGCGTTCCAATTGTCTCCTAGCAACAAGACAGTTTAGATCTCCTGGATCTGTGGGGAGCTACCGAGGATGCTGAGTTGAAATGCACACCCCTGGGGATGGGTCCGAATGTGCTTTTGTGTCTATGGAGACCTTGGAATGAAGCGGTGGCACTGGGGCCCTAAAGGGTTCTCCTAAACAGAGGCTTTGACACAGCTCCAACGTGCAAGTTTCCCATGTGTAGATGAGATGTTTTCTGATGGGTGAAACAAGAAACAGCTATATGCTGCTTTTGAAATCCAGGCCTCTGAGGAGAGATGCCTGGAAACCAAAGCAATGGATCTGATTAGTGCCTAGGGGCCTGTTCTTTCCTTTTTACCTCTGAGAACATCTGTCTATGGGTCTGAGTGCAGGTAGGGGCTCATTTGGGCTCAGATTGCCCCTGTTTTTCCTGGGAAGCTACCACTATTGAGATATATCAGGGACTTTGGAGGTTTATCCTATTAGAAGGGTTGTGGCCATTGGAATGGGCACACACAATTCCCTTGGAGAGGGCAAGTACAGTCCTCAGGTTTGGCTCCAGGGGCCTGAGCCTGTAGGTTGTGTAGTCAGGCCCCTTTTGGACAGTTGTCTGAAAACACAAACTCGGCTTATGTTTCAGGTCATAGGTATGGCAGGACTGATCTACAGACCATGAGGAGAACTTTTCGGGATTTGAAAGAAGGGCGAGTGTGAGGCTCCTGCTCAAGTTTTTGTCTCGGGATATCGTGTCACTCATGGTCGTGGAATTTCTGGGTGACTTCATAGGAAATGGACGAGTCTTACTCTCTGGTGGTTTGGCCCCGTCCAAAGAGTTTGGGTTCATTCTGTGGGTTGGAAGAAGTCCGTTTTATTTTCTTGTTGTTGTTGTTGTTGTTGTTTTCTTTTTTAACCTCAGGTGTCCCACCAAATGAGGGATTTCAGAGTAGAGCCCTAGGAGGGGCGACTGGACAATCAGAAATCTGGTTAAAAATTGGGGCCTAGGGACATGTCAAGCCCATTATGACATCTTATGGTCCAGCCACTGAGAGGACTTACTAGAGGACAGGACTCATGCTGAGGGTCACAATGCCTGTGTATGCCCTCGTCGCACTCAAGAATGGGCGGGGCCTCAGGGTTTCTCCTACACTGATCGTTGCACAAAGTGCCAACCACAAGGGTTCTTGCCATGGGTAAGGAGGAGTTCTGATTTCTGCATCAGACTCACCCCTGGGCAGTGATTGGAGATAATGTCTCGGTTCTGAAGCCTGAAAACTGAGGTAGATAAGAGATGATGACCTAAGGCCATGGCGGGTTTTATGTGCTTAGTGTGCGGTCAGCTTTCTGGGTGTTGGTCAGGAGGTCCGGGCTCAGGATGTGTTCGACAGTGCATTAGTGCCCAGGTTAGACTATATAATTTGGGTAAAGTCGAGTGCTTTGTAGGTTTACCCTCATTTAAGGTGCCTGGGAAAATCATGAGGCAATAATTTTTTTTTCTAGAGGGCAGGCAGAGTTCTGCATTGTGGGTCCGGAATTGCCAAACTTGAGGGCTTTGGGGCCAGGAGTGTGAGGATGGAAGTCTGAGAAGACAAGCTAGACTTGGGTTTCAGGGCGAGGGCACGGCAGGTACCCCCTGCAGATCTGAACCAATATCTCATGCATCTGAAGTCAGGGCGAGGATCAGACGTTGGCTCAGGTGGGAGTTTCTGAGCATGACGGGCGCTTCATGAAGGGAGCGGAATCTCGAGACCATTGAGGTTTTCCCACGTTGGGAGTTGTGGGATGCCCCTTTCCAGGATTCCTTCTTCCGGACAATTGAGACCTGTTTGACAGCTCCAGGACATCCCAATGGAATGACTCCAGAGCACCGTTCGCGGATGGATGCCTGGAAAGCCCGCCTTGCATTCCAATTGTCTCCTAGCAACAAGACAGTTTAGATTAGATGGCTCTGCGGGAGCAACCTCGGTGGCTGAGTTGAAATGGACTTTCCTGAGGATGTGTCCTAATGTGTTTTTGTGTCCATGAGGGCCTTGGAATGGGGCGGTGGCACCGGCAACCTGAAGTACTTTCCTAAGCTTTGGACATGGCTCCCATGCACAGGTTTACTTGTGGAGACGAGATGAGTTCTGATGGGTGCCTCAGGAAAACCCCTATGCTCGTATTGGAATCAGGCTTTTGAGGACACATGCCTGTAACCCATAGCAATGGATCCTATTATGGCCTAGGGTCCTGTCTGGTTCAATCTTCTTCTCTGGGGACATCCATCTATGGTATGAGTGGAGGTCGATTATCAGCTGGTGTCAGACACCCCTTGTTTGTTCCGGGTGACCCACACTATTGGGATGGCCTATGGGTCGTTGGAGGTTTCTCCTAATTTGTACGATTTTGGACCATGGAATGGGCACAATTCCCATGGATTGGTAGGCACAGTCCTAATGTGTGGCTCCAGGGGCCCAGCCTGGAGGGTGTGTGGCCCAAGACTTTGAGGACAGAAGTCTGAGAACACAAACTCAGCTTAGGTTTGGGGACGTAGTTATGGCAGGCCCGATCTACAAACCATGAGAAGAACTCTACAGGATATGAAGAAAGTGCGAGTCTGTGGCGATTGCTGAGGCTTTTGTCTCTGGATTTTGTATCAGTGATGGCCGTGGAATGTCGGGGAGGCCTCATGGGCCATGGATGAATCTTCCTCTCTGAGGATTTGGCCCGATTCCCAATTGCTTTTCGTCAATCTGTGGGATGGGAGGACTCATTTCAGTTTTGTTACCTCAGGTGTCCCACCAAAAGAGGAATTCCAAAGCCAAGCCGTGGGGAAGACTGAAGGGACAACCCGAACTATGGTTAAAAATTGCGGCCTAAGGGCATGGCAAGCCCAATATGCTATCTCTTCATCCAGCCACTGAGTGGCCTTACTTGAGGACTGGGCTCAGCCTGAGGGTCACAATGTGTGTTTGTGACCAATGTGGCCCGCGAGCATGGGCGGGGCCTCATGGGCCACACTGGTTTCAACGACACTGAACGTTGGACAACATGCCAACCACAAGGTTTCTTGCCATGGGGAAGGAGTTCTGATTTCTGCATCACCTTCAACATGGACAGTGATTGGAGATAAGGTCTAGGTTCTGAAACCTGAAAGCCGAGGTTGGGAAGAGATGACGACCTAAGGCCATGGCGGCTCGATGTGCTCAGTGTGCGGCCAGCTGTCTGGGAGGGGCCAGGGGGTCCAGGCTCAGGCTGTGTCAGAAAGGGCATTAGTGCCCTGGTCAGCCTATGTATTTGGGGTACAGCCAAGGTCGGTGCAGGTTGATCCTCATTTGGGGTTACTGGGTAGCCCCAGAGGACAATGTTTTTTATCTGGAGGGCAGGCAGAGTGCTGCATTGTAGTTCTGGATTGCCAAACTGGAGGCCTTGTGGGCCAGTAGTCTGACGACAAAAGTCTGAGAACACAAGCTAGGCTTAGGTTTCTGGGTGAGGCCATGGCAGGCACAATCTACAGACCTGAATCGAGATCTCGTGCATCTGAAGTCAGGGCGAGGATCAGACGATCGC